>NW_023276807.1:176399644-177054644 GCF_003668045.3 Cricetulus griseus | reverse complement strand
CTGGAGAGATTAAAAATAGATTTGTCCATAAAATAATTGATACTGCATCTTCCAAAATGAGTAACTTAATCCCTCACTCTTTATAGTGAGCCAGACTTAACGTGATGGTTAGTGTTAACTGTAAACTTAAAAGCACCTGGAACTTCCTGGGAGTTGGGCCTCTTGGTTATAGTTGCAGGGGAAAAAAAAATCTTGGTTGTGTTGATTATATTGGGAAAATCCCCTTAGTACAGGAAACATCAGTCTTTGGATGGAATCCTGGACTGTTTTAAGTGAGAAAGAGAGCTGAGTAGCAACAATTCCTCACTCTTTGCTTCTTGAGTATGGATACAATGTGACTAGCTGTTTCAAGATCACTGTACCATAATAGCTGGCTTGACATGCTAGCCAGGATGGGTTTTACTTCAAATATTTCCCATATTAATCCTTTCTCCCTTAAGTTCCTTTTTCCAATGTATTTTATCACAAAAAAATATAAGGAAACTAAAACACTTTGTCAGAACATGGTCAATGGAATGATGCATGGCAAACAATGCCTTGGGGGAACTGTAAGAGAGGCTCCTGGAAAAAAGGCAGAGGGCCATTTATCTCAAGTGAATTTTGTTCCATGCATTGCTCTTGAACACAATTTCATGCTTCCTGCAACAAACATTTACATTCAATTTATAAGATATGTTTTTTCTTGTTGGATATCAGAACATAGCTATACAACCCAATCTGATAAAAGAATATGCTTAGTGCTGACCTCAGTGTACCATGAATCTGGACATGGCCTTCTGTCTTTCTATTGTGCTTTCCCAGATATAATATATAGTGCATGCCAGGCAATTGTGTTTAAATTGGTCTGTCCTGAGAAAGTTCTGGGAAAAGACTGCTTTATTAATATTTAGTATATGCTTACTGACATATCCTTACATGTATTTCTGAACTCAAACAACCTTCCTTGGATCAATGGTTTCTTTGTTTCATTCACATATAAAACTGCACTGGAACTGAAGTAAGACTGTCTACATCAATAGACTGTAGTATGCCCCCTTCTATAAGATCCCTAGATCCCAGGTCTTGAAGGGAGATCTGCACAGTTCATAAAAGATATGTTGTGTTCAGGCCAAGATGACACACTTCTTTTTCCCTATTAGTCCTATCCTCTAGGTGACTTGAACAGTCATATTGTGGAGTCACTGCAGTAGGTCTTTTGGCAAAGACTAAAGACCTCTTTTCAAAAACCAATTGAGCCTTACAAGCAGACCTTTTGGTTCTAAGCAAGGCTTCTTCTGATACTCTCAGCCCTTTGTTTACCATTATCTAATTAGAAAGCCTCATCCAGTGCAACCATACTTGAGCTCCTAAGACATAGAAACTGTAGTATGTATTCTTGTTGTTTTAAGTCACCAAATTTTGGGGTAAATTCTTACTCAGGAACATGGAACTAATGATGTGATACGAGTTGAAAGGCAGTCCACAGTAATTACAAAGTGCAATCATGATTTGGGTGGGTCATAAACAATTATATATGCACACTGTACTTTATTCCAAATTTGGACTGGACTCTGGATTCTCAAGATGCACATTATTGAATTTGTTTCCTGTTTTCCTGATCCCCTAAGCTCTACCTCAGTATCGTAAAGATTTACTGACACACTCTCCTGGTGCAACAGCTGGAAACAAATTACTGCAGGATTATCTTTTGGTTTAGACATTTAAGAGAAAATTAATAACAAATGGTCATTATTTCTTTCAAATGATATTAAGGTTTTGGCCTCTGAACAAATATTTGACTAAATGAAGAATGTTTCAAATATCTTTCACAACCCTAATTACAGAAAACTATTTTCTTCTGGTCCTTAGACATCCTGGGTGGAAATTTTTGGATGCCATTTGTGTTAAACATATACACACCATGGGGTCTCTAAGGATATAATTACCAAAAGTGTTCTCCTCATTTAGTCCCATGATGGTGTTTTTATGACCCAGGTAACACAAGATCAGTTTTTTCTAACTCACTATCTGTTGTTGGCACAGAGCCAGCTCTTTCCACATTCCTCTTGATGACATGTCAAGCTGCTGAGTGAGAATTTATTTCTATTTCTATTATTCCTGGAGCTCTTGCAGGTGTGTGTACTTGAAGAAATGCAGAGATTCACAAGGGGCCTTTCCACACTTGTTCACAACAGCATCTTGCAGATCCTTCTCAGTACAGCTTTAGCTGAGAGCAGATCTGTAGGAGGTGCTATACAATCAGGAAGTGAACAGCATCCTGGCCTCAAAATGCAAGATTCTGCTTTTACTTCACCTAGCACTTGTCAAACTTCATTGTCGAAGAACTGCTTTGAACAGCTTTCATAATGTACCTATTTCTCTAAAAACAGGGATGCTAAGCTCACGTTTTTTCATTTACTAACGATCGTTATAATAAGAGGGTACTATGTTTTCTTTGTTACTTTATCCAAGAAAGCTTGGTCAATAGCAAATTCAAGTCAG
Source organism: Cricetulus griseus (assembly GCF_003668045.3). Classification (NCBI taxonomy): domain Eukaryota; kingdom Metazoa; phylum Chordata; class Mammalia; order Rodentia; family Cricetidae; genus Cricetulus; species Cricetulus griseus. The sequence goes on along the minus strand of NW_023276807.1, from coordinate 177,052,163 downwards.
AATAGAATGCTCCATTTCATATAACAGCAAGACATAATGTAGCAACCTCTCCATACAGACTTGTGTGAACTTGGCCATTATCAAGTGATAAAGTTAGATTTGATGTTTGCTTTCATTTCTGTTCGCTTTTATTTCTTTAAGATCATTTTGAAAGTTAATATTTATTTGTATTAGAATCTATGAATCAATAATTAATAATCAATTTGCATTTAATAAATAATCCATGTTCTACAAGTTGTATCTTTCTCAAACAGTAAATCTGTCATCATGCTTAGCAGAAATAGTATATATACAAAATTGTCCATAACACAAGTATAATAGAAAAGCTTATTGACTATTTTCCCTAACTTCATTGTTCAGAGTTATCATATACTCTTTAGAGAAATAGAATGAGATGAATTTCTGCCCTCCCAGTGGAAAATGGTGAAATTCTGAGTTTCTAAACTATTGAAAAATAGCATGGCTTGGTTGTCCTTTGAAAGCAGAACACTACATTAAAGGGCCACAATTTCCAGGTAGTAACTCTAATCTAACAGGTTGTAGCTGCAAATTTATCTTTCTAAATAGCCAGCATGCAACCCAACAGGGGAGTCACTGGTACATTGCATCAAGAATTGGCATGCTATATTAAAGCTGCTAATTGGCATTGGCTTTTATGGCAGTAAAATTTTCCATTTAAAATGTAAAATGCTCTGTACAAAAACACCAGAATAATTATGAAAATTAAGTAATCCTCTGCAAAAGTAATTACAGTGCAGGAGACTTTCCTTTACTTCAATGTTGTTATTCATGTATTTGGTTCCATAAGCAATGTAATTAAAATATCTCAAGACACACTGAAATGCTGGCATTCTCCATGGAATGCAGTTGTACTCCTGGCAGAAGCTGTCTTCCTGTTTCTAAGGAATTTGAAAACAAAGTTGTAATAAACCATTCCGTCAAACAAATCGAAAACAAGAGCCAGTATCATGCTCTCAGCAGTGAGATCCGAAGCCACATGCCAGGACAAAGCTGTGAATTTTCAAAGTATAAAGTGAGACAACACACACACACTTATTTTGTCAACAAACATCTGAGGCATGTGTGCATGCATGTCTCTAGGATGAAAAAAAAGGCTGAAGTCAGAAAGAAATTTGGAACTAATTGTTTTCAACCATTAAGAAATTATTGGCCCAATGGCTGGGAAAATATTGTTTCTGTCACAAACAGGAATGTTTTAGCCTGGTGGTAATGAAGTAAAGCACATGACAATGGTTTGCATTCATGAGTGGCAGAGTATGCCTAATTGGATTTCACAATTCAGTTTCTTTAAAATTGAAATGAGTATGAACTATGGAACATAGAGTCAAGAAACCAAGAAATCCAGACTTGAGTGTCACCTTATAGAGTAATCATCAGCATATTTGTGGGCAACTTGGCCATTGTCTTGAGGATGCTCACAGAAATAAGAATATCAGAAGTCCTTCCTCGGGTGCTACCTGTGAGAGTTGAATGAGGTAACTTGTGCATGAACACATAATGTCTGTCACTTAGTATATGATGCTGGTTATTTGCTGTTACTGTTACCTGGAATGTAAAGATGAAGTGCTATAAATAACGCTTAAGGTACATTTCACATCATGTTAGTGAGGCGATAGCCACATGTGAGAATGATCAGGAAATTTTTATAGTATAGAAAAGATACATCATTGTCTGAAAACTGCCTCTATTTATCCTTCAGGCAAAACATGAAAGTTCACTGCAGCCAAACCCCAAACAAGTGCACATCAAACAAGACAGAAGAAAAGAATGATAACTGACAACAGCCAGAGGAGGCAAAAGAAACATTTGTTATGAATCAGAAAAAAAAGCCTAAAATTGCATCATCATCCATGGCAGCCACAAGTGACTCATAGTTGAGTCTGTGTTATGCTGCTCAACAGCTCCTGCTAGTATTAAAGGCAGTGAACTCTTTAGAGGTCTTCCTCTCCTGGGCACATACCTCAGATCCACACACAGCATTAAGGATAGTTAGTGAAGAAAATATAGCAAGAACCCTGATTTCTGTGAGGTAAGCCCTCAGTTTTAAGTTGACTCTTATTTATATAGTGTTCTGAACATGTTCCTAAATTGTCACATAACCATAATGATCACATTTTCCAGTTGATGCAAAGTGTCCCAGCCTTTGCCATATCATAGCTGATTGCTCTTGTCTTATTGAATATTTATGCTGTTTCTACTTGAAAAGATCTTGTAACCTATTTGCAATAAGAATTTTCATGTATAAATTGAAGTATATATAGCTGATGAGGTTCTTAGTATAAATTAGAAGAAGTGGAATCATTGAGCCATGGGATTTGAAAATTTCTAAAACCTTTAATGAAACTGTTGAATCACACATATGAAATGGTAAAGCCATTTTCATTACTTTTAACAAATTTTATCTTTCTCATTGCGCTGTCTCCTTCCCAATCTGAGTGTTATCAATGAGAATTTTCTAAAAGTCAGAGCTATATTTAAAAAAATCTTGTTGGTTTACTCTCTAAGTTTCATTTCTACTCATGTACTTTACCACTTTTTTCAACCAACAGATATAGGCAATAATTTAGTTTTCCTCTATCTCTCTGGCCCCAGTCTTTTTGCAGGAAACTTCTGATATTCTCTTAACAGAATTTTATTGCTACAACATTTGGGAAGTTTTCACAACTAGTCTAAACAAAGTCTACTATCTGCTCTGACCTATGCACATATTCCTACTTTATAACTTAGTTTGTTGTGGATAAACTATAGCTTACTTCTTTCTTGTCCTTCCATTGTGAATTACTGGAGAACATGTCACTTAGTGATTTGTTAGATCTTTCAAGACTTGATACATAGTGAAAACTTTCATAAGCAGACTTAATTAGTATTTCCACAAAGACTTCAACTTGGGACTTTAATTGACTTTTCATTGCTTAACTAAATGATGTAATGATTTGCCATTCAACAATAGTTTAGTTGATTAGGCACTATGCAAGACCTACAAATGAATAAAATCACTCAGTGACATCGCCCTTACCATTAAAGAATGGTAGCATGAATCATAAAATCAAGCAATTGTGTTCAACACCATATGATGTTGCCATCAGAATAACAACAGTGCTTCCAATGGACACTGAAAACTCCATACACAAGATCTTGTGCATTTTCCCAAAAGTTTAGGATGACTGAAAATTGAGCAACAGTTCTTCTCTTTGAGTGACTGTTAGTTTTAGCAATCCTAAAATAGGCCGTCAGTTTACCATCTCTGGAAGTTGCCCAATACTAAACCACCCAAGCTATGCTTGGTGCCTCGTCTCGAATTGGTGATTTTTTCAAGACTTTTGTTGCTAGCAAAGAGAACTTCATCAAAGAGCAATTCTATACACATTGGAAATCAGTTCTACCAAAAATGAGACTGGAATTTTGTCAATGATAGAGAAAAGAACAGAATTAAAGATCACTGTTAAATGAAATAAGCCAGCCTCAGAAAAACACCCTGTTTTCTCCCATAGGTGTAATTTATATTTAAAACTCTGTCTGTCTCTATTTCTCTGTCTCTGCCTTTCCCCCTCTCTGCCCAAAACACAAATGACATGAATATAGGAGGGGAACTGTGTGAAGGATAAATCGGTTTAAAGTGAGGGGTATCAGATAAGAGAGCAACAATGTTAGAGAAGAAACATCATACAATATCTGTCATATGAGCATACTGAACTTCCAATGTGTATCAGGCAAAGGGCTGTAATATGGATGAGCATGAAAAAGATACAATGGCAAATAATGTGTGAAAATACAATGAGGCTTATTATACCAAATGGAAATGGAAACTTAATGAATTAAAGAAAGAACAAAGCTCAAGTGAAAATGAAGTATTTAAGCATGAGAGCAGATTCTGGGAGAGACATGCATGTACTAGATTTACTATGTTTGAGTGCCTCCAAGTTATTTCACTCTCTCTTTAAATTTGTATATGAGGAAAATGCAGATGAAATAAAAAATCTTGAAACATTTCATATTTTTTGTCTTACACTTAAACTATATTGGTAGTTCCTATTTCCTAGGTTCTAAGAAAGACACTGAATGCATGCATCTATGCGTGTACACTGTGTGTATATAGTTTTTAACTCAGCATCTCTTGTGATATACCTGTTGAAGTAGTTACTTCATAAATAAGCAGAATATTAATAGAAAATAGATCCAAGGTTATTGATCATATCCTATTTCTTCTCTTGAATTTGTATGTAGGGATGGATTACTTAAGTGAAATTAATAAATATCCTAATGTGTTTCATAAATGAATGCTGTATTAAAATGTTTCCATGTTTTCCTAGAGATGACAGGACTAAGGAAACAATTCAGCTCTCTGTCTGAAGAATCATTTCAGACAGAAGCAACAAGAGATAAAAGGTCAACTAAGTATAGAAGTTGCTCTTCCATGAAAGCCTTGGAACAGAACATCTTTGCTGTGGGGATTTAAACTTGGCATGATGCCCTTGCGTTTTTATTGATAAGATCACGGCAGGACCACAAGGGACAGGGTGAAGCTCATTGAGCCTCAATGACTCTCAGGGCTAGGCATTGGCTTTGCTAAATCTAAGCATGAACTGAATGCTAGGGGTTGTTAGATAGAACAGGAGAGGCTCAAAAAGACCGTCCCAAAATCTGAGATTCTGATAACCAATAGAACCATCTCAAATGGACAGCAGTTGTACCAGCATCAAAATAGTGCAATTTTTTTCTCAGAAGACCTGCCCTGCAGAATAAAAATTCTATGTATTACTTCACCAGTCCAGTTAAGGCTTTGTACCTCTACAAATGACAGGTTTTCAATATCTAAAGCAAAGTATGAAAATACAAATAATTATAGAACCAGGTGACATTAAAATGTTAAGAACATTGTAATCATTTCCTTGTTCATTTTGCTTATCCCACACTCAACTCTTTCTTCCCATGTAACTATATCCTGTCCTGTTTCTCATTTTCTATGTCTTTTCTTATTTATACATTTTTGTAATGGCAGTTTTATATTTTAAGAAATCTTTTAGATTAACACAATTCTTTGATCATATTATTAACTTTAAATAACATTATCCTAATCTTTCTAGAAACCAAAAATACTAGTGTGTGCTTTGGCAACCAAGAATATTGCAGTGATGCCAGTGCATAGACAGTGATGCCAGTGTAAAGTGTAAGCTAATTGTCCAGAGAGGAAATCTAGAAATTCTATTTCCCACAAAGAGAAATATGTAGATACCCATCGGTCCATTCCTCTGTTACAGGGAATGCACACACTATAAGTAAGGGTGAGATGACATTTTAAATTTGGGTTGGAGCAGGGGAGTTCTCATTCTTTAGAAAGTTATGACATTTGGGCGAGAAATGAGTTTAACTTTTTATTTGATCCAGAAGAATTCTGAATAAATGGATAGAAATAGAAAGCTATGCTAAACTGAGCTTAAAACATCTTTGGGAACTATGTGTATGATGGTCAGTGCCTGTTCATTAACTCAATGGTTTATCCTTCTCAGGAAAGGTGAGATCCACAATGCTAAACTCAGTATGTCCTGCTCTGCCTCTGTACACTTAGGGAATTGTTCTCTAAAGGTCCCAATCACAAAGGCAGTCATAAAGAGGGCACACTCATCAGATAGTTTTTAGCACATTAAGAGTAAAATACTAAGTGACTAAAGGTGTCCTTGCTTTATCTTTAATTGGCATTTGTAGAAATAGGGGTGAGTTTTAGGAGTGTAAAATAAGCAGAAGAAATGTATTACAGGGTGCTACATGATAGCCCTTCTCTGCCTTTAGTAATGACTTTTTTAGACATTTAAAACAGAAAGAGCATTCTAAGATATTATCTACTGAATGTGCCTTAAGTTCTGACCATAAATATTAAGGGAGAGAAGAGAAGTTTATATGTGTTTAACTATACCCCAATTTGCCCTTAGATCTAAAGATATTTTTAAGAATGTAGGAAAAGTCAGATTTAATGGAGAATGCTTGTAATTATAATAACAGGTAGGCTGATGTCAAACAGTTATGAGTTTGAGGCTGCGCAGTTTACACAGTGAGTCAAAGACCAACGTGTGATATAGCCAAACCCTGTCTTAGAAAAGAAAAGAAACAAAAGGCCTCAGGAAACAAAAACAAAATTTGAAATAATTTGTGTACTGCTTGAATTTTACCCCCAAGAAGAGAAGAAAACTAACTAGTCCACCTGTATTTATACAATCAAATACAGAGGCATTTATACATACACTATACATACAAACCATGGTATGTAGAAACAAAACAGAAATAGCATCTATATGGTCAACCAAGAGACAACTGGATTTTAAAGCCATTCTAGGTTGGCAACAAAGCCCTGGGTCTGTGTAAGTTGTAAACGTTATAAAGTTATAAAATTGGCTTTGTGTTAAATTCAGCTTTTGTTTTAAAATAATCATTTGTTAACTATTTTGAAAATGTAAACCTCTAATGTTGTTGAAAAAGGACAAGCTAGAGTAAAGGAGCCAATCAGAGAAACTTCAGTGTCATCCACAAGTTTCTACCATTTATCATCCTTTACTCTTCATGACCATAATCTTCATATTGCCTCAGTCCATGTCTCTTTGCTTTCTTTGCAAAAATGAAAAAAATGATTTTTGTTTATGGTTATTTCATTCAATAATATATTCTGACATTCTGAATATTGTTCCATGGAGTTTATGAGATCTTATTCATGCTTTTCCACACCTGAATATTGGGCTTTTGTAAGTCTTCCTTAGTTTATTCAAATCAGACTTTTATGAATATTTATTTAGGTAGTTGCTAAAATTTAGACCTTATAAATAACTTTGCATGAATAACACTGTGCTATGTGTAAAGTTATATCCTCAGGGTGTAGAGCTATAAAATGTACTAGCTTACTGTTGGCTCTGTAGGGAATTACTACCTAGTTTAGGAAACTCTTGGTAATCTACCCTAGAGGGTCTGTGTACCCCTGTCAACAGTGTATTACAGATTTATCAGTATAGAGCATGGCCTCTCTTTCCAACGGTTGTCAATTTAGAGGTGAGAAATGCTAGTCAAAGTAGTTTTACCATATAGTTAAAGTGTTAAGTTAATAATTTTTGCTTGTATAAGACAGTATTAGCATATGAGATTTGTGAACTGCCCATATGTATATAAAATAATGACATATTTATAAAATAGGAAAGATAAGTTACATATAACTTATTTTATTTTATTTCTTAAGTGAAAAATATTTTAAAAATAATATTTGCCATTAAATTCACCAGCATTGTGTCATTTATGGATTTAGAATCTTTGTGGTAATATTTGTGTTTGTGTATGTATGTGTGTGTGTGGTATATTTGTGGGTGTGCATACCCAAGCATGTGCAGGTAGAGACCAAAGGCCAAAATCAGTTGTCTTTCTCAAATAATATCCTGGATAATTTTATTACAACTTGGCACAAGTTAGAGTTATTAGGGAATAAAGAACATCATTCCACCAGATTGGTCTGTGGGCAAGCTTGTGGTACATTTTCTTAATGAGTGATTGGTGTGGGAGAGCTCAGCCTACTATGGGTAGTGTCATCTGTAGGCAGGTGATCCTGGAATGTACAAGAAAGCAGGCTAAACTTACCATGAAAAGCAAGCTAGTAAGCAGCAGTCTCCCATGCTCTCTGCATCAGCTCCTGCCTTGAGTTTATTCCCTGACTTCATTTGACAATGAACTTTGATGTGGAAATGTAAGCAAAATAAGCCCTTTCCTCTCCCAGTTGCTTTTTGGTCATGGTGTTTCACTATAGCAATGAAGATCTTTACTATAAGAAATGCTCTCTCTCATATTCCTTGAGTCAAGGTCTCCCACTGAACCCTGGTGCTCACTGATTAGCTAGACTATATGACAGTCCCTGGAGAATCCCCCTTCTCAGTTTACCAGTGCTGAAATTACAGGACTGCCAATATTCCCATAGTTTTACATGTGTGCCCTGCATCCCAGTTCAGGTCCACATACCCACAGGACCATCTATCTCCTCAGCCACTCAAGGCAATAGATTTAAAATAAATATCATCAGGTTTAATAAAAATTCTCCATTTATTTTGATGAGTTTTTGAGCTGAGACTGATCATAAAATTCAGACCTCCAACTACCATACTCTAAAATATGATTCAGGGTGTGCTTTGTCTGCAAATTAAAGTAAGAGAACTTTCTCATTGGGCTTGAGTTTGAAGAAAGAACTCAAAGAACACAAGGCAAAACTCAATGGAGAGGAAGAATCAGTTTCCTCTAGGCTATGATTTTATTCACAATGCAGTTAAATGGAAAAATAAGCTCCAAACACAACTGAAAATGCCATGTCTGTAGAAACTGTCACATATACTTCAAGTAATAATAAAACTGGAAAATGCTTAAAGCAAACCAATTATAAAAATGCCATAAACTACAACTTTGGGCAATTAGCTAAATCAGTGTATATGATGAAAACAATAAATTAAAAATTTTATGTTGTAAATGAGTGGCATCTCTAACATAGAAATACATTGTAAAATCACAGAATAAATAAAAATAAATTGGACAAAAGGAAAAACCCAGGCAAGAGGAATTTTCAAAAATGGAAACACCATGTCACAGATTTCTTCTACTGTTTCACATGAAGGATGGGGACTCTCATACACAGAGTACAGAAGTCACCAGCAAAATCAAGATAGTAGGGCATGGAAATACAATGGAGAAATTAGAAGGGCACATAAAATTAAAAACAGGAACATATTTTTTTTTGGTTTTTTATTTTATTTAATTAACATTTTTTCATTTATTTTACGTATCAACCATAATTTCCCCTCCCGTCTCTCCTCACATTTCACCCCACTCTCCATCCCCTTATCCCCTTACCCTACATCTCATCTAACAATCATCCCATCCATTCCTCCTCTATCTCCATTCAGAAAGGGACAGACATCCCATGGGCTTGTACAAAGAATAGCACATCAAGGCTAAGCAAGGTAATCCTGAATGGGGAAAAGGTTCCCAAAAGTCAGTTAAGTGCCAGGGACTGATCTGACTGCCAGGAGACATACAAATAGTCCAAACTACACAACTGTCACACACATTCAGAGGGCGTAAGTAGATCCCATGCAGGTTCCCTAACTGTTGGTGCAGAGTCTATCAGCTCCTACGAGCTCAGGTGAGTTGTCTCTGTTGGTTCCCCTGAAACAGGAACATAATAAGAAGAGACGTAAAAAGAAAAAGAAACATGCACAGGACCCCTTCTGAAGGCCATCAGTTTTTCAGTTAGGTCATTTATACAGGATATAGTACTTGTCCACAAGAAACTGGGTAATAAAGACATGGAGTATAAGGGTTTCAGATGATAAAAGATATGAATTTTAAAAAGTAGCTGTGGTGGTTAAACAAGAAGGCTTCAAGGTAAAGAACAAGAAGTTAGGTAGGAGCGTGACACCAGGAGTTAGGTGTTCAGCAGTCCCTGTCTCACCAGCCCCTCTCACAGCATGCAGAAGATTGAACAAATCAGGTAATTCTGTGCACAGCAAAAATTTCATCTACTAACTAAATCCTTTCTGTCCTATCAAGGCAGACAGATCATCTTTAGGACTAATCATTTGGTGGTAGCACCACCTCACTATTAAATTAGTTCTTGAGTCATTTAAAACTCAAGAGCAATCTGCTCCATTTCCTGTCATTAGGGCTACCATTGCATCTAGTCAGTCTAGAGACAAGGGGTCCAAAGGATGTTGTTCATACTCTAAGACTGACTGGTAGACTCCCATGAATACTATTCCAATGGATAAGAGAAGCAAGATTCACTCACTGAAGAATGATACATGGATTTCTCCAATTTTTGTAAATGAATCATCCTTAAATTGTTCCCAGTTTATTTATTTTAGCACATAATTGCAGTAATTTATGAGAAAATCCCACTGGGTTCATTGTTTTTGAAAAACATTTAGTATTCAAGCTGCTTTCCCTTAAGATAGTTTAGTGGCTATAAATGTAGGGTCAGTAATTATTTAAAGCTTCCAAAATATTGAAGAACTTGACATTTGTTCTGTGACTAGAAAGACACGTCCATGTATTCTCAGAGTTTAATTACCTACTTACAAATATGTATGTCGTTACAATGCTGTGCTTTCCCCTGGTGAACACAATAATGGGTAACATATCACTTGTCTAATGTTGTTTAGTTCCCCTCATTTGCTGGACACATTCAGAGGAAATCAAGAAAAACACATTATTTAAGTGGCAGTCAGAAAAAGAGAGAATGCTCCTAGCACAGTTTGATGTTTCCTAGAATATTTTTAATATCATAAGCAAAGATTACTGATAGACAGAGATGCCATTTTGGAATATGCATAATTTTAAATTTACAAAAGCTTTTGCTTCTATAGGCATAGTTGCAGCTATCCTATGGCATCTTTAAAGTTAACATTTATTGTACATAACAATCCCCTGAAGACCACTGGGCATTTTCGTCTTATTTTCAGAACAAAATTACCAAGACAGAAATATATTTACATTGATAACCTAAGCAAGCTGTAAACACTGAAATTCTGCTGGTGTTCTATTTAAATCCAAGCACTACAGTCATTCTGAACCACAACTGCACAGGCAGATCAAACATCTCAAGTAAGGGTGTAAGTTGGAAGCAGGTTTCACTAATCTTCCCCTTCCTTTGTGATTTTGTTTTCAAATACTGTGGTTCTAAATGCAGCTACATCTATCAATATTTGGAAATACACAAGATCTTCTCGATAAGAGCTCATCATTAGAGAACCATAGACAGGAACCAGGGAGATTATCTGAGATCATGTTGGTGTCCCAGGGCCATGCCACTGTTTGGGCCATAATTATCAGGGGTGAGGACTGCCCCAGAGCCATGTTGAGATCTGGTCCAAGCTGCTACTGATGGCTATGTCTGGGTCTGTGGTCCTATAGCAGCTGGGGTCTTTGGTGATGCCCATGGCTCATGTTACCACAAGAGGCCAAAAGAACCCATGCATTTGAAATCGGAGGGCCTTACTGAACTGGATATGTGTTTCACTGTCCCTGGGATAGCTGGCCTTGCCCCTTTGCAGGACACTGGCATCAGGAGAGCTGGCCCCTGTACTCCCCTGGAAAGATGCCCCATTCACCATGGGCACACCCCTCACCTGGAAAGCACACTAGAGATGACACTATTGTTGGAAATGCAGGTGAGTCAGCACCGAGGATATGAGAGCAGTAGTGTTGATCCCCTCTGCAACGTGGTGGTACGGGTGAGGGAAAGATGCAGCCCCCTCCCTTACCACTTGCAGCAGGTGAGAGTGGTGGCACCAGGGTCACAAGGGTGGGAGAACTAGCCCTGCCTCTCCCTCTCTGAAGAACACAGGAGGGTGGACCCTGCACCCTGCTAGGAAAACATATAGGTACCCCTCTTGTTGGGGATGCAGGTGAGCCAGTCCTTAGGGAGTGAGAGCAGAAGAGCTGACCCTAACGCCCCACCCTTGTATAACCCCTACAGCAATGAGGAAAGAGGGCCTTGCACCTAGTCTGGGCTAAAGAGTGGAGCTGGCCCTAGTGGTATGTATGGGGGCCAGCTGGACCCAAGGGCCTGAGAGCAGGAAAAGTAGCCCTGCTCTTTTCTGCAGGCTGAGATGGCTGGGATGGTTGAAGCAGTGCTGGAGAGCCTTGAGTCATGGTTACCATGGTGGAAAGAGGGAAGGCTTACCACCAGCCCACTTACCACCCATGCCCAGAAACAGAGCTACTAGTAGTCCCACCCCAACATCCACCTTTTCTATGAACTCTTGAAGCATGCAAAGGGGACAGACTACAGATAAAAACCTTCAGGTTATCCACGACACAAGACAAAGGGATTTCCTAGAGGAACCCCAGTGAATGCCCATTATCAATGGTGTAGCAGAAGCTGGAGTCTCAAACCACAGCAATGACTCATGGCAATGAACACTTTCAAGTGAAGATAAAAGGACTAAAGAGAGAACTGTGTGACTCACAGGGTCAGTCTACAGCTTCCACGAGGAGATTCTTCTCCTTTTTTGTTGTTGTTTTCTTGTTTGTTCATTTTGTTTTTGCTTTGTTTTCTTTTGGATTCTTTTCCTTTTTTGTTTGTTTTGCTTTGTTTTGTTTGTTAGTTTCTTTTGGTATTTGATTTCTTCTATAAATCTTGTTTTGTTTTAGGGGGAGTTTGCAAGAGCAGATGAAGGGAGATGGGGAGACTGTGGAATTGGGTTGCATGATGGAAAATCCATAAATAATCAGCAGAAGTTTAAAAAAAATTGAATCTGGCCATGGTTTTTTAGACCTTTGGAGCTGATATATGGTAGGAAAGTGGAAGAATTTTGGAGTTGTTATCTAGAAAAGTTGTTGAATGCTATAAGCAGGGTGATTCTGGTGGATCTGAGTACAATTGGGGCACATACAAGTACACATACAGGCACAAAAGTTCATTGGTTTTCCTGTAACTGGAGTTATTAGCAGTTGTGAGTCACCCATTTGGGTGCAGGGAACCAAATGTTGGATCCTGTACAAGACCATAAAGTACTCTTAACAACAAAGCCATTTCTCTACCTCTCGGTATTTCTTTATGTTTAACTATATGTATTTGGGTGTGTCTCATGAGTTTATAAGTACAGTGTGTTCAGGGGGGTGGTGGTGGTGGTGGTGTCTGAGATGGCCAGAAGATCACCTGGAACTAAGTTACAAGCAGTTTTTGTCTATCCTACATGGACTCTGGGAACCAAACCAGGGTCCTTTGCAAAAGCAGTACATGTTTTTAACTACTGAGGCATCTCTACAGCCCTCAACTTGCTTTTTTAAAAATAAATTCAAATTATTTTAAACATAACTGATATTTCTCCCAGTGGAAGTCTATGAGTGGGTGTCTCAGTCTTTATCTTAAAATGTGTTCATTCCATGCTTAGTTTAGCATATTTTATTCAGTATAGAATTCTATGACAGTTATTCCCCACTGAAACACTGAAAATAATATTTTACCTTCATGAAGCTTGGTAAGAATTTAACTGTCAGTCAAATTATTTTTTATTAGTATTCAAGCTCTTCTGGTTGCTTTCAAGATATAATCTATATTTTAATTCCAAAATATGCTTTATCGTGGAAATTACTTAGAATTATAAGTAATTCTTGTTACTGAAGGATTTATGTCTGTCTCTAAACAATTTAAGAAAATCATTGTTATTACCTTTTTCTTTTCTTACTTTCTTATCTTTTATGCCATTATAATCCACTCTGTAATCTTACAACCTAAAAATTCTTAAATTCATTTTTATTGATTTGCCTTTTGTCTTATTTTTACAGCTTTTACGTTTTATGATAATTTTATCAATCACTTGTATCTTTCTCTAACTTCAAAGTTATCAACTGCTTTTTGCCAGTTTTGCAAACTTTGGGTATCTTCATGATATTTTCACACATTGTGAGAATCGGGTGATTTTTGACACCAATTGTAGTCAATTTATCTTCCACTATAAGCTCTGTTTCCTCCCCATGGCTTCAGGAATTATTAGTAATTGTCTCTCTTATACCCATATGATTTTAAGTGTGACCTGTACAGTTTGGTTTCATTTCGTCTATCTGCATTACTGATCATACATTTGGCTTTGGGTCACATTACATTTTGCTTTTTAAAATTAATTTATTATTTCCTCTTATTGAAAATAGATTTCTTCCTCACATAATATATCTCGATTACAGTTCCCCCCACCCACTCTCCTAACCTGATCCAATCCCTTTCTGTCTAAAACAAAGATCATCACATTGAAGCTGAGCAAGGCAAACCAACAGAAAGAAAATATCACAAAAGAAGGTGGGAGAATCAAAGACCCATTTGTTTACACATTCAGGAGGCCCATGAAACTACTCAACTGGAATCATATGACATGGTGCAGACCTGTGCAGGCTCCGTGCTTGCTGTTTCAGTCTCTCTGAGTTTATATGAGCTTTCCTCAGTTGATTTGGAGGGACTACTTCTCCTGGTGTCCTCCATAACCTTTGGTTCTTATCTCTTTGCACCTCTTCTATGGGGCTACCTGAGCTGTGAGGGGAGAGACTTGATGGAGATGTCCCATTTGGACTTGTGTGTTCCAAGATCTCTCTCTCTCTCTCACTCTCTCTCTCTCTCTCTCTCTCTCTCTCTCTCTCTTCTCTCCCCTCTCTATCTCTGCATCATGTCTGCCTGTGGGTCTCTGTATTTGTTCCCATCTGTTGTAGAAGGAAACTTCTCTAATGATGGCTAAACAGGGCACTTATTTCTGAGTATAGCAGTATAAGATGAGGAGTCATTTTATCACTACATTGTTTTAGACCAATGGTGTTTTGTTTTAACTTAGGTTCCTGAGCTATCTAGTCTCTGTTTTTTGGTAACCTAATCAGTGTTTTAATAAGGGTTCCATCTCATTGAGTGGGCCTTAATTCATATCAATTATTGGGTGGTTATACCCACAAACCTGTGCCACCATTGTCCTAGCATATCTTACAGGGATACCATTGTATATCAAAGAGTTTGTGGCTTGCTTGGCATTCATATTTCTCTTCTGTTATCCTGCAGAATACATTCCTGTACCTACGACTATAGAACATATGGGTGAACACTATAAGTAGGCACAGGCACCAGCTTGACTTCTTCATGTTCAATGAGTTGTATAGCTCTTGTCTTTAACAATGGACCATGCTGCAAGTTCGTGGAGAGCGACTTATTGTCTTTGAACAGACTGGGTAGTTTGGGGATTCCCATGGGACTCATTTGGCCTAGAACTCAATTATGTGTAACCCAATCTCAGTACTGGAGCTTTTATGACAAGTGATGGTCAGTTAGAACTGTGTCTCACCCATTATTTGGAGATTTCATGGAACTTTCATATATTCATATATGAATATATTTTAGGATTATATATACTGTATAAGGATTCCATACTACACTTCAAATATGCCCTATCTCTCAATATTCCTTCCCTCAACTCTTTCTTCTCTCCCCCTCCCCATTTGATATTCCTGTTTACTCCCTCCCAACACACATGCACCAATCCATCCATGATTATTGTATTTATCTTTCCTATGATCTGCAGAATCCTGTATGCTCTGAGCTTTGGAAATATTTCTACAAAAATATTGTACCTATGCTTTACAGAGTGACCAATGTGTTTCATAGACCTTGATAGAG
Source organism: Cricetulus griseus (assembly GCF_003668045.3). Taxonomy (NCBI): domain Eukaryota; kingdom Metazoa; phylum Chordata; class Mammalia; order Rodentia; family Cricetidae; genus Cricetulus; species Cricetulus griseus. Next base: position 177,036,979 of record NW_023276807.1, on the reverse strand, counting down.
CTTAAATATCTGAGTTTAGATTTATAATGCACAGCATATGTAAATTTGTACTCTATATTATAGAGCACAGTTTTGGAAGTGCAGTTGCCATCTTCTCTCCTGTTCTCTGACCTTACAGTTCTCACAGATACTTAACTTCCTCCTTTTTCTTGCTCTTGTGTACAGAATTTTTCAACATTCTGTCCTAATTTTGATGAATAACAATACACAGCTCTAGGACAAGGTCATGCCTATCTCTGATCTAAAGTCCTCCAGAGAAAGACATTCTTATCTTGTTTTTGGAAAATGAATACTTCCTTAAGATTAACTACATATTATTTTAAAATTTTGCCTCTATTTTTAATATCCTTATCTTCAGGAGCTGAGATGAGAACATTCACTTTAATCATTTAGTTAATTTTCAGACAAACTACAGTTGTGTCAAGAATATACAAGTCAAACTTTTTTGTATGACCATGCCTAATTCTCTATACCTGTCATTCCACAAAGGAAACTAAAATGTTGTGTTTTACCATCATATATACACACATAAAGTAAATATGGACATGCATAAAAAGAGGGTGGTCAGTGAAATTCTTGACTTTCTATCCCATGAGACTAATGAATATATAATCACATGTCAGAAGCAACATGAAGATCTTCCCAAACCCTGCATAGCCACATTGGAGATGCTGAGGTTTGGTGAGACATGCGGCATATAGGCAACATGAGACTATGCTTCAGGAACTGTCAAGTCTTCATTTGGAAGTGCCTAAGAATTAGAGAAGATGAAAAGAGGGTATGCACTGAAGCACAGTGCCTTTATGAGCATGCAGACTTGTGTGTCTAATACACCATATAACACTAATGTGCTTTGTTTCTGAAACACATACAGAATTCAGTAAACTTTGTTCAGTAATTTGTCCAATGTGTTCACTGTCAGGTGCTATAAAAATGAACAAAGATAATATTTTGTCTTTAATATTTTGTCAATGTTTTCTCTTTATTAACTACAGGTATTAAAGATAAAAATTGGATAATTAAAAAGCTTTGATCTCCTATAATAAGAACTCATTACAGGAGCCCAGTAGATTTAATGAAAATATGTATTAAGAACTGTGGATCCTTATATAATGAATGCTCCTAAACTGTGTCATGCCATACTTGATGAGTTATTCTAAAAGTACTGTGGATATAACAGGAGTGAAAGAGACCAATTTTGAGAGAGAGACAGAGACAGAGACAGAGAGATACACAGAGAGAGACACAGAGAGAGACACACAAAGAGAGACAGAGAGATACACCTCCAAAGAAATCAATAAAAATAAATGTAATATCACAAGTGTCTAAGTGTGTTGGAACAGCATATTGCTGTAACAGAACACCATCAAATTGTCAGAAATAATCTCTTAGGTGAACTCATTATAAATCAGTTTGTTTTTGAGACTTGAGATAGCATTTCTCTTTAGCATTGTGTTGTATCCTGTCTTGGAACTCACTCTGTAGAAAAGGCTGGCCTCCAATTCAGAGATCTGCCTGCCTCTCCTCATGGGTGTTGGGATTAAAGGCATGCTCAATGTATCCAAATAATAAAACAAATAGAAAAAGAGAAGAAATTTTGAGGAATATTTTAAGTTTAAAAGCTATTATACAGGCAAGGATGACTCCAACTAAGAATCTAAGCAACAGTGGAGAGGCTACCTTAAATGCCCTTCCCCGATAATGAGATTGATGACTACCTTATATGCTATCATAGAGCCTTCATCCAGTAGCTGATGGAAGCAGAAGCAGATACCCACAGGTAAACACTGAGCCAAACTCCTGGAATCCAGTTGCAGAGAGGGAGGAGTGATGCTCATAGGGGTCAAGACCAGACTGGGAAAACCCACAGAAACAGCTGACCTGAACAAGGGGAGCTAATAGACCACAACTTATAGCTGGGAAACCAGCATAGGACTGATCCAGACCCAGTGAACATTGGTGTCAGGAGGCCTGGGCAATCTATGGGGCCTCTGGCAGTCAATCAGTATTTATCCCTAGTGTACGAATTGATTTTGAGAGCCCATTCCACATAGAGGGATACTCTCTCAGCCTAGACACGTGGGGGAGGTCCTAAGCCCTGTTCCATGGAAGGACTCACTGTCCCTAGGGAGCAGAAAGGTGATGGGATAGGGATTTGGTGGGGGGCAGGGCAGGAGGGGAGGGAGAGGGAACTAGAACTGACATGTAAAACTAGATTTTTTCTAATTTAAATTTATAAAACATTATGAAAATAATTTTAAAATATAAAAAAATCCACAATTCTGCTTACCTTAAACATAGAACATATTTCCATTTTTTCGTTACAATGTTTTGACACTTCATTGAGGTTTTTCCTTTTTTATTATTGTTACCTTTTCTAATATCATGTACATAATACTGTAAATTATCATATGTGGTTTAAAGCTGTAAAAATCAGAGTCTAGGAGTAAGGAACTTCTCCCAAGCCTCCTCTAAATGCCCCTGCACTGGGTCAGGCTGTCCCACTGGTTCTGTAAATTAGAGACAGGAAAACAGCAAGCAGCTAAGGATATTATGGACTTTGTGTCTTTAAGGACAACTAGAATGTGAAACATTTCCAGCAGGCATTATTAGTGTTTATTCCTTAGTTTTAAAATGCCAGCAAAGTGATGGGAAGGCAGAAGTTCATCCATGTAGAGATTGATCAACTCTGCTCACCTATAGAGGGACTTTCAAATCAGAATTCCCATATGACTGTGTGTTTCTCCAGTCAATTTTAGTTTGCTCTCTCAAATACACTTATTTTACTCATCTCTGCTAGGTGCTGTAAACTGATTTAATTGTGTTTTCATATATAATATATATATATATATATATATTATATATAGATGTATATATATATGTGTATATATGTATATATATGTGTATATATATATATATATATATATGTGTGTGTGTGTGTGTGTGTGTGTGTGTGTGTGTATGCTATTTCTTTCATTTGCTATTTAGTTTCCTACTTCTGCTTGCTGCTTAATGAACTCACTCATTCAAAAACAAAGAGTGTGGCTATTTCAGATCATTCTCCAGACTATATAGAGTACCCACCTAAGCCTGGCTAAGACTAACTAATTATAAATCTTTGGTATAATTTGGTTGAATTTTAGTAACAACCATAGAACAGGTATTAGGAAGAGACTGTAAGGGATAAAGCAATAGATAGCAGAGTGGGAATTGCTCTAGCCTCATACTCCTATGTGGAGTCACAAACTTTAAATCTTAGTTAGTACATTCATGATGTTACTATCATGCACATAGCAAATCATACTCAGATCTGAAAACTCCACTACATGCCACACTGAGAAAAATTATACTAGAAAACTAAATCCAACTTCTTTTAAAGTTTTAGAGGAAATGTGACATTGTTTCCTCTTGCTGGACTTTTGGTAAATTGACAAGCTGATCCCTGCCTTCATGCATATGTGATTGTGTGACTGAGAGATACAACCAACAGAAACCCCTTCTCCTGTTATCCTCAAGTAAGTCAAGGCAATTTTAAACAGTGTGCTGGTCAATTTTTATTGTCAACTTGACATAACCCACTGACTTCATTAGGATCAGGTTGGTAAGTGGACATATCTATGAGGGATTGTCCTGATTATTGGTGTGGGATGTTATGGAGTATTATTTTAACTATGTAAAGATGTGTTGCATTTGTTTATGGTGTGAAATATTACTATAACTATGTGAAGGTGTGTTACATTTGTTTCTGCTGCCTTTGTTTAATTATGTAAAGATGTGTTGCATTTGTTCCACCTTTCCTGATTCTTCTAAAAAAAAAGAGATGAACAGCCAATAGCTAGGCAAGAGAAAGGATAGGCAAGGCTGGAAGGAAGAGAGAATAAGTAGGAGGCAAAATCTAGACAAAGGAGAAGAACCAGAGAACAAGGGAGAAAGAGAGAGACGAGTCCATGGCCAGAAACCAGGCAGCTGCCAGTCAGACATGAAGACAGCAGGAAAATAAGATACACAGAAAGAAAGGTCAAAAGTCCGAAGGCAAAACATACATAAGGAGAAGAGGATTAATATAAGAGCTAAGAAAAGGTCTAGCATGAGAATGGAAAATTAATACATCTCCATGTCTTGATTTGGGAGCTGGTTGGTGACCCAAAACAAAAGCCTTCCACAGAGGAAGGTACCAACTTAGTGTGGACAGAAAAATCTCTATGCATATGGGGCCAGACTGAGAATGAGCGGGTGAGCAAGCCAGAAAGCAAAGTTCCTCTGTAGTTTTAGTTTCCAATCCTGTTTGAGATCATGTCCCAAGTTCACCACTATGATGAACTACTACTTTTACAAGTTATTGTCAGAAGCATGAAAATAAGTCTTTCTCAAATTGCTTTTGGTCACGGTACATACAACAGCAACAAAGATCAAAGTGAACAAACATGAAAATGTCTACTGTACTTCTGCAACAATTTTTGATCAAGGAGAAATTAAATGAATAGATATTATTTTTTCAAGGAATGCTATTTGAATGGTCAAAATATATTAGTTTGCAGTATATTTTCTTTAATATTCATTTCTGTTACACTCTAAATTAAAATTTGTTGGGGCTGGAAAAATAACTCAGTGGTTTAGAGAACCAGCTACTTTTTCCAGAGGACCTGGGTTCAATTCGCAGTGCTCACATGTTAGCTCAAAACTGTGTGTAACACAGTTCCAGAGGATCTGGCATCCTCACAGAAACACACATGAAAGCAAATAATAAAATGAAAAAAATCAATGCACATAAAGTTTGTCATGATCTTCATCATCATCATGCCCCAGTGACCTACTACTTTACAACAAATCACTTTCTACAACCTAGTCTTCCATAAAATAGTACCACCAGCTTAGGGACAAGACTTCAAATATGAGCCACTGGGTCTTTTTAAGTTCAAAAATCACATAGCCAACCTGGACTATGAGGTGCAAAGAGTAAGCCATTTTTTTTTTTTTACTTTCTTAGAATTAATATAATGTCTTATATGTCAAGCTACCTGCTAGGAGGAAAAATACATCCTGGGAGAAGTCTAAATTCTACCTCAAGCTTTTAAAATAGCATTCATGAAATTCAATAATGTTCAAATATTCTGAGAAAAAGTTTCAAATGAAACAGTGGGAACTAAATCAATTCAGGGCAGATATGAAAGAGACTATTCATGGGAGGGAAAGTTTTTGCATGTTCTCAGAAGTAAGCATCAGGGAAGAATATAGGTTGTTATCACATTCCCTCAGCAGCTGTGTGCAACTAATCAATGAAGCAATTATGAAATTAATGAGTCTCCTTATCTAAAGGCTTCTGTGTCCACTTGACCCCCCCTGACTTGAGAGTCTGCTTTCTCTTCATATTGCTTAGACCTAGGTAAGATTAACTCTACAATAGTCCTCTTGATTTCCCTACATTCTCCTTTTACCTCACTAAAATATTTCTTTTATTAAAACCTTCACAGGTATCCTTATTTGAGTATGTTTGTTTGTTTCCCAAATCCTAATTGAGCTGAAATCATAACATTTAAATCTTATAATTTCTTAAGAACGTTTTGATACTGTTCTTATTCTATGGAAAAGGAATATGAATCTGGAGGAAGCTAATTTAGACAAGATCAATGAAACAGTGAGTTGCCGCTCCAGATTTGGAATTTTAGTATGCTGCTGACACTAGACCCTGGTCATCACGAAGGCCTGGAAATTATCTTGATTTCTTAAAATGGAGGAAATAAATTTCAGAAAATTTCCTTGCTGAAAAAATGAAATAATTAATACTTTAAGTTTTAGGATGGATTTTCAAACAAGTATATTGACTATGGAATATTGGGGAACATAGCAAACACTTATGAGAAGAAGCCTTAAATAGACTTGAAGAGACCTGTTAGTATTTGTAAACAAAGTAAGCAAACAGAAATGACAGACATGACATTTTCTGATGATGCAAAGATGTGCCAGAAGATTGCAAGAATCAGGATTTCATAGACTTTGACAAAGCAGAGATACTAAAGAAGTTGAATGACAATAAACAATGCATCTTGACAGGCGGCAGGGAAGGGCTGCCTGCCAAAAGCAGAAATCCAACTTGAATGGGCTTAAATTGAGAATAGCATTTCTTAGCTCAAGTAAAGCAGATCTGGAAGTGCACTCCAATGAAGGAAAGAATATGAAAGGTGTTAAGAAGTATCACCTCTCTGTGATCCATTTATGCATTCCTATATCTGATTCATGTCACCCTGAGGGTGACCTGTAACCTTCAAGTTCAGGTTTAATAGAAAACCTCTACAAATGAACCACAGTTACACATTATTGACTCTGAAACACACCACTTCCAATTGCAGAAGTTTGTGATTCTCTGACTGGCTAGGCATGATTCTCATCCAGAGAAAGTAGTTCCCCCATCACATCCTTAAATATTGTTCTTCAACATACCATGTCATGTGTGCCAATGTTTCACATAGTGTAACCACAATTAACTGTAAACTTCATTGCATTTTAAGACAAAGAAAAACATTTATCTAAATATGTTTGCCTAGATTTTGGTAAAAGCAGCAAAAGACTTTTTGAGTTTATATTCTTCAGTGTATTATAAGTAATTATTATGTTCTACATATTTTCCTAAAAGCTGAGACTTTACAGTGAAGATGACAACACCATCACTGCAGTGTAGACTAGCAAAGAAGCTTTGAAGATTTCCCACAGTGACTTCTCTGTATCCAAAATCGTTACAGTTATATACCTTTTTTGTGTATTAGGTCAAGCAACTTGCTTCAAACAAGCAAAACATGCCAAAAATGAGATGCCTCTCCAGCCAGTAGGCTGTAGAGCCCAACATCTTGTGGGCACCACTTTCTCAATGTCAACACAAAGGATTTGCTTGAGAAAGCCATTTGCCATACTGAAGTTCCATGAAAAGAGTTGGATGTTCACTCACACCACCCTTGAGAGGGTAAATTCTGTCACTAATAGCAGGAATGAGTTTGGAAGCTGTCCCTGGTCTCATAAGCAGTATCCACAGACCTTTGCTGGTTTCCTGCCCTCCAGAAACAGTGGTGGTGGTTTTTTTAGTCATCAAATATGTTAGGGTAATTTCTCTACAGTCATCAAATACTAGGACAGACAGGCAACCAGGCAAAAGACTAGGGGGAAAGATACTGCAATGAAAACAAATAGGGTGAAGACAGGGGATGCTTAGGAGGGCTTCTTAAGGTAATGACCTTTTCATGGAATTCATATCTGGGTTAATGATCAGAAGTTATAGAAATCTGTATATGAGCCAGGCCTGGTGGAATATACCTGTTATCATAACACTTATGAAACCAAGGCAGGAGGATTGCAAGTTCAAGTTCAGTCAAAGCTGCAACACAGAAAGACTCAATTTCACAAACAAATGTCTATATATCTGAATTAAAATTGCAATATATAGCAAATGTAAAGATACTAAGAAGAAAAGGTGGTCTTGGGGGAAAAGAAATGAAAGGAAAGGGCTAGGATACAATGAAGAGATGGTGACACAGACAGGGGACAGAGTGCACCACAAGTTGGCATTGCTATCTTATACCTAAGAAATATAAAAAGCATTTTAGAACACTAAGCAAAAATATGATTATGTTTTATTAGGGGTTCACTAGAAATTCACCAAGGAAGGCAGAGATGGGCTTAGAAAGTTCAAAGCCCTGAAGTCTGTAAATGGACAAGCACTAGAAACAGAGGCAGAAAGCACACACATATCAAAGGTGCTTTGTGATTAAACATGACAGGCTACAGGACTGTGACAGCCTAGGTCTTAAACTAACCTTTGGGAAATGCAATTAAGAAGGAAACACTGATTTAAACTGGTGTTTGAAAGGTGAAATTTGCAAATGCTTTCTAGTAGTCCATGCAGAGTTGAGGTTGAGGATGAGGTTGACACAAAGAGTGTGAATTTAGATGCAATGTTATTAGAAAACTTTGACAGAGCTCGCTGTGGGCTAAAATGCAGAGTATCTCTGCTGTGTGGGATCAGCTATTCACCAGGGCTTCAGTTGTCCAGATATAATTCAACTGTAGTAGTACTAGCCTGAGGGTTATAATAATACCTGTGTAGAACGTTCTATGCATTAAAACAGTGAATTCAATTTCTGTGCTGGCTAGTTTAATGGGAACTTTGCCTAAGACATAGTCATTTGAGATGAGGGAGTCCAAGTTGAGAAAGTATCTCCATAAAACCTTGTTATAGGCAAGTTTGTAGGGTATTTCCTTAATTAGTAGTTGAATGGGGATGTTGTTACTCCTAAGCTGGTGGTCCTCAGAAGTATAAGAAAGCAGGCTGAACAAGCCATGGACAACAAGACAGTAGCATCTCTGCATGGCCTCTACATCAGGTCCTGCTTCCAGATTCCTGCCTGTTTTTCTTTACTTGATTTCCTTCAGTGATGAAAAATGACATGGAAGTGTAAGTCAAATAAACTCTTTTCTTCATGAGTTACTTTTTGTCATGGTGTTTCATCACAGCAATGCTAACCCTAATCAGGACAATATTCTACTATTCAAAACTTATTATAAGAGGTGGTGAGAATTAAGTAAAATTAGCTTCAATACAAACAAAGTAACAAGGAATAACCTACTTTGGGGGGGTGAAACTGGGCAGAGGCATGTGCTTGAAGGTGAGTGCAGATAGATTTCTCAGGTACTGTTAAGAAGTCAAAGATTTCTTACAGGGTTTGGGGAAAAATGTCTGCATGAGGTCACTGGACATCTTGACAAAAGCAGTTTTGATGAGGACAGAGGGCACATTATATGAGTTGAGAGAAAATAAAGAAAAGTTTCTAATAAAAGTAATAACTTAAAATATACCCACATCATTGAAAAAACTTCTTCTGTAAAGAGGAATAAAGGGATACAGTGACTCAAAACACGATGAAATGGGACATGAGAATGAGTTCATAAAGCTTACATTCACACATACCATGACTGAACCATACATAAACATGCATACTCATACACATTCACATATATGCATGCACACACATGTGTTCAGGCACACATGCACACAAGAAGAAGAAACAGAAGGGATAATAAATGTTCCTTATGATGACTTACTATAAGTACAGGTGTAATAGAGGATGGGAGAACAATAATGGACATGCAATACAATGTAAAACACAACAAAACATAATATAAATATATTACACAAAAGAAAATGAGATTCATGGGAGGGAGTAATGAGAAATAAAAAGGAAAGATACAAACTAGGGCACAAGGCAAGAAAGGCTTTTGTGTCCAGAGAACCTAGAATACTTCTGGAAAATCTGGGATAGGTCTTCCCTGAGCTCCTTTCTCTTTCAATATCTGTTCAATCTTATGTGCAGCTTGAAATTCTAAATCTACCAATCCAGGTTCAGATGAGAATTTCTATTCTTACTTCATCCATGAGTACAGGAACTCTCCAAAGATTTCATTATCATTCTGGATGTGAGGCTGGTTGATAGTCTCATATAATTTTATGTCTAATATGCTATAATCATTTTTGAAGTTTATGCAGAACATGTTTCCCCAGCTTTTGATTTTTCAGATTTCTACCTACATTTGCAAACCAATGAAATCTGGAAGCTGTGTAATTATAGTCAGGCCATCATGGAGTGGCTTCCTGGGACCTTAGCTACTCCTGAGATAGGAGACTCAAATCTCTTTACAATTAATCACAGATAGAATTATAACAGCGTTCTAAGCAAATCTCTCTATCTCCAGGCTCCAGGTGAAGAGCTAGGGGCAATCATGTCAATTGCCTCCAGGGAAGAAAAATAATGAGGGAGGGAATTGGAATGACTGAACACTACTGAACAGACAATACTGGTTAATATACTGACTGTCAAACTTCAAAGATTCAACTGGGAGAATCCATGAAAGGCAAGTACAACTGTTACCACTAAACAGACAAACACTGAGCAGCAGGTGCAAAGGGCAATAAACAAGAGGACAAGAAGAGAAGAAAGTAAAGGAGAAGATGCATATAGGGCAGGTCAGAACACTGGTATATAATTTTGCATATTAGATAAATTTTTCCTTAAAACTGACGATATTCTGATGAATTCATTACTTTTGCAGTGTGCTTTGGAACTCTTATTTCTCACTAGCTCTCAATATAGTCATCTATAAAATAGACATTGCCCTGACAGCCCATTATATCCAATGTTTATATGAAAAAGACACTGCAGATTGATTGAAATGCCCTGTAAAACAATACAATACATTCCATCCAGAAAAAATTCTCTGCAAACAATTATTCCTGTGTCTGTTACATGAGATACAATAAACTGAAGGAATGCAACTTTCTTCTAATCTACCTATATTAATTAAACATTTCATGTAAAATCTTCACTCACACTAGTGATTTCAGATACACTGATATATATCCAAGAAATCATTACATATGTTTTGAAAAACCTGTACTCCACAAAATTTGAAAATCTAAATGAAATGGACAATTTTCTGGATAGATATCACTTACAAAAATTAAATCAAGAACAGATAAGCAATTTAATAGACCTATAACCCCAATGAAATAGCAGTCATCAAAAGTCTCCCAAGCAAAAAAAAAATCCCAAGGCTAGATGGTTTCAATGCAGAATTCTACCAGAAATTTTAAAAAGAGTTAATATCAATGCTTCTCAAACTGTCCCACACAATAGAAGCAGAGGGGCCATTGCAGAACTCTTTCTAAGAGGCTATAATTACCTTGGTACTCAAGACACACAAAGAGATGACTAAAAAAGAGAACTACATACCAATCTCCCTCAAGAACATCAATGCAAAAAATACTCAATAAATTACTGGCAAATCGAATCCAAGAACACATCAGAAAAATCATCCAATGTGATCAAGGAGGCTTCATCCCAGGAATGCAGGGATGATACAACATAAGAAAATCCATCAATGTAAACCACCATATAAACAAACTGAAAAGGAAAAAACCACATGATCATCTCACTAGATGCTGAAAAAGGTTTTGACAAAATCCTAAACTCCTTCATGATAAAGGTCTTGGAGGGATCAGGGATAATTGTAACATACCTAAACATAATAAAAGCAATATACAGCAAAGCAATAGTCAACATCAAACTAAATGGAGAGATACTCAGCACAATTCCTCTAAAATCAGGAACAAGACAAGGCTACCCACCCTCTCCATATCTCTTCAATATTGTACTTGAGTTGCTAGCTAGAGCAATAAAGCAACAAAAGTGGATCAAGAGGATAAAAATTGAAAAGGAAGAAGTCAAACTTTCACTGTTTTCAGATGATATGATATTTTACATAAATGACCTGAAAAATTCTATCAGGGAACTCCTACAGCTGATAAGCACCTTCAGCAAAGTGGCAAAATACAAGATTAACTGAAAAATATCAGTAGCCCTACTGTATACAGACCATAAAAGGGCTAGGAAAGAAGTCAGAGAAACATCACGCTTTACAATAGCCACAAACATCATAAAATATCTTGAGGTAATGCTAACCAAACAAGTGAAAGACCTGTATAACAATAACTTTGAGTCTTTAAAGAAAGAAATTAAAGAAGATACCAGGAAATTGAAAGATCTCCCATGCTCTTGCATAGGTACGATCAATATAGTAAAAATGGCAATCTTGCCAAAAGCAATCTACAGATTCAATGCAGTCCCCATGAAAATCCAAACACAATTCTTCACACATCTTGAAAGAACAATACTCAACTTTATATGGAAAAAAATAAAACCAGGATAGCCAAAACAACCCTGTGTAATAAAGGAACCTTCCAGAGACATCACCATCCCTGACTTCAAGCTCTATTATAGAGCTATAGTCCTGAAAATAACTTGATATTGGCTTGAAAATAGACAGGTAGACCAATTTAAAACCCTGATATTAACCCACACACCTATGAACACATGATCTTTAACAAAGAAGCTAAAATATAGAACGGAAAAAATAGAAAGCATCTTCAACAAATTGTGCTGGTATAACTGGAAGTTGGCATGTAGAAGACTGCAGGTAGTTCAATGTGTATCACCATGCACAAAACGTAAGTCCAAATGGTTCAAAGACCTCAACATAAATCTAGCCACACTGAACCTATTAGAAGAGAAAGTGGGAGGTACCCTTGAACCAATTTGTACAGGAGACTGCTTCCTGAACATAATACCAATAGCCCAGACACTGAAATTGACAATTAATAAATGGGAACTCCTGAAACTGAGAAGCTTCTACATGGCAAAGGACACTGTCAAAAAGACAAAACAACAGCCCACAGAATGGGGAAAGATATTCACCAACCCCACATGTGACAGAGGGCTGATTTCCAAAATATACGAAGAACTCAAGAAGTTAGTCTCCAAAACACCAAACAATCCAATTAAAAACTGGGGTAAAGAACTAAATAGAACATTCTCAACAGAAGAATTTAAAATGGCTGAAAGACACATAAGAAAGTGCTCAACATAGTTAGCCATTGGGGAAATGCAAATCAAAACAACTCTGAGATACCATCTTGCACCTGTCAGAATGGCTAAAATCGAAAACATGAATGACAGTTTATGCTGGAGAAGATGTGGAGAAAGGAATCATACCTCCAATGCTGTTGGGAGTTCAGTCTTGTACAGCCAATTTGGAAATTCGTATGGCCATTCCTCAGAAAAATGGGAATCAGTCTACCTCAAGATCCAGCAATTCCACTGTTTGGCATATACCCAAAGTATGCACATTCATACAACCAGGACAGCTGTTCAACCATGTTCATAGAAGCATTATTTGTAATAGCCAGAAACAGGAGGCAACTGAGATGCCCCTCAACTGGAGAAAGGATAAAGAAAATGTGGTACATTTACACAATGGAATATTACTCAGTGGGGGAAAAACAATGGAATCTTGAAACTCGCAGGCAAATGGATGGGGCTAGAACAAACCATCCTGAGTGAGGTAACCCAGTCACAAAAAGACAAACATGGTATGTACTCACTCATATATGGATATTAGGTATAGAGCAAAGGATTACCAGCCTACAACTCACACCTCCAAAGAAGCTAGGAGTCAAGGAGGACCCTAAGAGAGACATACATGTTCCCCTGGAGAAGGAGAAAGGGACAAGTTCTCCTGAGCAAATTGGGATCCTAAGGGGAGGGGAGAGGCAGTTAGGAGAAAGAGGATGGAAAAAGAGGAGGGGAGTAGAAAACATGAGGGAACAGGAAGATTGAGTAGGGGGAAAAATAGAGGAGAGCAAGAAAGGAGAAACCTTAATAGAAGGAGCCATTATAGATTTAAAGAGAAATCTGGCACCAGGGAAATGGTCCAGAAATATACAAAGATAACCCAAACTAAGATACTAAGCAACAGTGAAGAGGCTTCTTTAGATTCCCTTCCCAGGTAATGAGATTAATAATTACCTTATATGCCATCCTAAAGCCTTCATCCAGTAACTAATGTAAGCAGAAACAGAGACCCACAGCTAAGCAATGAGCCAAATTCCTGGAATCCAGCTGTAGATAGTAAGGATTGATGAGCTAAGATGTCAAGACCCAGCTGGATAAACCCACAGAAACTGTTGACCTGAACAAGGGGGAGCTTATGGACCCCAGACTGACAGAACCATGCCCCATGAATGTGGGTGTCAGTTAGGAGACCTGGACGGTATGGGTCTTCTGGTAGTGAAACGGTATTTAACCCTAGTGTATGAATGGACATTAGGAGCCCAGTCTCCATAGAGGGATATTCTATCAGCATAGACACATTTGGGAATGCCTAGGCCCTGCCCCAAATGATGTGACAGATTTTGATTATCCCCCATGGAAGTCATCATCCTTTCTATGGAGCAGAAGAGGGAGAATAATGGGGGTGGGTAGGCAGCATTGGAGGATGGGAGGGAGTGGGAACTGGGTCAATATATAAAATAAGATTGCTAATAATTTAAATAAAAAATACTAAAAGTATGCTCTGCAAAGTGTGTAGTCCCTACCCATCCTCTAGAAGTAAGTCATCCTGATAAACTCAATGGTTTCCTAAGTTAGATTTACATGCAATTATAGTTTGATTGATTTTTGTAGGGAGACACCCTAGCCCGCCCCAGGTAACCCGGACAGGTGTGCCGGGACATGCCAGTGAGGGCGGGGTGAGGGAAAGTCTAAGGTGACATAAAAGGGGGTTCTTAAGGGACCATGGACCCGTGGATGCTCTCTTCTGCTCCCCTCCCTTCTACTGGTGCTGGTTCCTGCTCCCTCCTCCTTGCTTTGGCCTGCACTTGGATAGTGTATCTGAATAAAGAAAACCCAACAGATTTTTGTGTCCCACTTATGGTGAATAAACATTTATTGAAGACTCCTGTGGAAATGTTACTGTAGCAACTTACCATATAACAAGTAGCTGGGAAATATATGCTTAAATTATTTCACATCTAACACACACACACACACACACACACACACACACACACACACACACACACACACAAATACACAACACACCCCCAAACAAAAGAAAAACAACAAAACCCAAAATATTGATATGTGTTTGTGATGGGTAATGTTTGGTCAACTTGATAGTTGAAGGTAAATTCATGTTTTTCTCCTTTTTTCCCCCTCTTTCCCTCTCCCACTTCCTTCTTTCCCTCTGAGTGAAGGCACCAACTTTCTCCTATTCTTAGATATAAGGAACTCCTGGTTCTCATGTCTTTATTCTGAAACAATTCCTATGTCCTGACTCTTTTTCAAGCTTTGTGTATAAACTGAATTTCATCATCATGTCTCTAAACGTGAAGCTCAGAAGAAATAGATACCTCTGCTCATCAACTCTGTTAGGGGGATAGAGCAGAGCTCAGCTGTAACACCTTTCTCTCTCTCTCTCTCTCTCTCTCTCTCTCTCTCTCTCTCTCTCTCTGTCCTGTGAGAAGGCCATCCTCCACTGGACCCCAGCTTCAGGTATAGCCTGAATTCCTAACAAGTGAGAATGCCTTTCTCCTCACAGCTGTAGGTATCAGGGATACCTTCCCTTCACAGCTGCAGGTATAGCCTGAGTGCCCAAAAAGTCAAGTTACATTTAGCTACAGAGCTGTAACACTTGCAGAGAACATGTGACAGCTTGTCACATTGTAGTTGCAGACAGGAAGTAGAGAGCTCTGGAAAAGTAGCCTGGAAGTATAACCCTCAAGGTCTCATCCCTGGTATCCCACCTCTATCAATCATATCTCTCACCACTAAGGTTCTTTAATCTCCTTAAAAAGCACCAATGTCTGGGATCCCACACATATCATACAGGGGATGTTTCAGATAGAAACTGTTAACACTCCTCAAAACTCCCAGGAAATCATTTCAAATATACTTCCACTGTCCTTTCTTACCCCTCCCTTGCAATACCTAATGTGTATAGTCAGATTGATTACAGGATACATCAAGAATCATGTTATTAGTGGGGCTTTCTATAGTCATTAAATTAATATTTCATGGTACCTCCTAATTTTCCATTCTCTAATATGGCTCTTGCACATGCATAAGGCTTGCCTTGTCCAGATTCATAGCGTCATCATAGTCTGGACTGTCTTTCCTTTCTCCTCCGTTAATTTGTTATTGACATACATAAGAACATATTTTGATTGGATCTTATTTTGCAAACAAAACAATTTGATGAATGGCAATACTTAATAAACATTTAGAAAACAATTTTAAGATAAAAGCATTTGTTGTTGTATTTGAAAATAGCCTTTCTTCTAAGTGAAAGATTTAATATTTATTCTACTATACTTACTTTATAATAAGTGATTTTGTGTGTATAAATTTGCTTTTTTATTGTTGTGATAGAATACCATGACAAAGGTAACTTATAAAAGAAAGTGTTTAATTTGGATTTACAGATTCTGAGGGTTAGCGTCCATGAAGGCAGAGCAAAGGCAAAGTAGAGGGAACAACATCTGAAAGCTAACATCTTTATCCAAACCTTGAATTAGAGAGTGGAGTGACATAGTTCCTCCAACAAGCTTACACCTCCCAATCCTTTACAAACATCCCCACAAATTGGGAACCAAGTTATCAAATATATGAGCCTATGGAGGCCATTCTCATTCAAACTACCACAATCAGAAAATATTGCTTTGTATAGGACCTGGTTTGGGCAGAAAAACAAAAAAACACACAAACAAATAAAAAACAAACAAACAAACAAAAAACCCACTTACACTCAACAATGGTTCCAACTTGTGGTCAAGGTTTTAAAAGTAAGCACATGGGCTGTTTTAAGTTATTTGAATCTAAACTGATTCTAAAATATGTCTACAGATCCTTAGATTTTCCACACCCTAGCCATACAAATATATGGTCTCCACTTACTGTAAGTATAGACCAGGCTTATTGATCTGATATCCAGGAGTAGGTTATGTTATAATTGATGGACTGAGAATAAGTTGTGAGACCAGATTATAGAAAACATCACAGCTTCATGCTTGCTCAGTCCTTGGGGTGAGTATGCCAGACATCATGTTGTGAGAAAACTCAAGAATCCACACAGAACACCCAGGTTTGTGGCTGTGGTATCACACACAGTGACTCCAGCAATCCACCATAGAAGTTCACCTACCAGTAAAAGGGACAGCTTCCTGTGACTGCTGACTGCAGCCTGGACAATCTCTTGACTGTGGCCCATGAAAAATTCATCTAAAACCCCACTAAGCCACTAATAGCTTCATAATCCAATGAAAATAGAGAAGAGTTTATTATTTGACCCATTTTTATTGGGAACTTTATTATTTAATGATATATAATTAAAACAGGCATTTTGGTTTTTATTAGTTCAAATTAGAAACAAGCTTGCTTGACATGTCAATCCCTTCTCCCTCTCCCTCCCCTCCCCGCAACCCCCCCAGTCCCCCACCTCATCCCCCCTATGCTCCCCAGGGAGAGTAAGGCCATCCATGGGGGTTCCCCAAAGTCTGTCATATGCCTAGGCCCTCCCCCATGTTTCCAGGATGAGAGAGCATCCCTCTATGTGGGTTGGGATCTCAAAGTCCTTCTTACACAGGGGATAAATACTGATCCAATACCAAGGGCCCCATAGAGTGTCTAGGCCTCCTCATTGACATCCATGTTCAGGGGTGGGGATCTGTCCCATGCTGGCCTCCCAGACATCATTCTGGGGTCTATGTGCTCCCCCTAAAGCAGGCTTTTAATGTACCTTTTACACACAGAGTAGAAATTTCCAAGTTAACCACGGGATACGGAATTTTGGTAAATGTAGCCTCTCTTACCTACACTGCTTTCATCTGAATAAGGTCAGTATTATCGACTGTATTGCCTCACTGTGAAGAGAACAGTAAATAAATTTGTTCTGTGTGAATAATGTCTAGAACAATCTGATTTTGGGTTTACTTCTTACCTCTGAGAATCCAAAATCATATTATATCACTTTGTTGAATCTTTTCTGGGTGAGAATGGAGTAAGGAAGGCCTGGGAGTTGTAAAGAACCTAATTTTGAAATGCATCATAAGCAAGATTTACTGAACAAGCTGTTTATTTGGAACGGGTAATGGATTTACTCATAAAACCTTCCTTGCAAAGTGAATATAACACTTGGGAAGCCCACTAAAGCCTCCTAAATTCTATAAAGTCCTTCAAAGCATCTAAATTGGAAGCAAGAATAACAATATGGTAATACACACACACACACACACACACACACACACTTATGTAGATGCTGTACTCCAGTCCCCTTCTGACTAATGGGTGTTATGTGTGCTGACAGCAATCAGCGTCATAATCTTGTGGGAATAAATCTCAGCTGAAGACAGCTGCCTCACCCAGAGGCACACTCTCTCCCACTGTGAAGCCTACATTTATTTATGGGTCCATATGTGCTCCTGAAGAGCCATCCCAGTGGCAGAGTTCCCCATGGAGGCTTCCCCAGACCTTGGTAATATAGTCAGGACAGCTTGCCCCTTCCTTATGCCCCATCTTTCTTATGTTTTGTGCCCTGTAATTATCAGTGTCTTCGTGCACCCTGATAAACTTCATCAAGTAAATCTCCATCTCAGAATCTGCTGCATGGACTACCAATATGTTTACACATGCATCGTTGCCAATTTTCTGAGCCAAATCTGTCTCTAAGGTCTTTCTGGGACTCAAGTGTAGTGATGTTTAGAAGTGGCTTGGTGGGGCTGCCTCTTGAGGAGCTTCATTGTGGCTATGCATGGTAATTAGCCCAAGTGGTGCCTTATGCATGCCTTAGGAGATAGTAAGAAATTATTCTCCTAACCCAAATGCTATTCTTTGAGAAATAGAAGTTTTATTAGAAAAGATCAAATGGCTAGAGATGTTTATGATGAGTGTCATAGTACCTTCAGGAAATTTTCAAGAGGTATTATAATGCAAAGCGTATATTACTGTTATGTATTTCTTTAAAAACTTCTCCCACTTATGGGCATATAGCCAAAGGAATAGAAATCAGTAGGTTGAAGAAATTCTTGCAAGCCAGGCTCTGTGCAGCATTAGATATAATATCAGAGATATGGAATCAACCCATGTGTGAAGCAACAGATGAATGGAGAGGAAAACATGCGGCATGTACACAGTGACAAGCTAAGCAGCCACTAATGGGCTAGGTGGGGGGAGTTATGTCATAGTCCTGGAGGGTGTCAGGACAAATGAAGGAAGCCAGACAGAGAATGGCAAATCCATGTGAAAGAGTGAGATGTATGGAAGTGGGAGTAGAATGGCAGTTACTAGAGGTTTAGATAGGTGGGCATGAAGAAAAAGAGGAGGGGGATCAGAGGGTATTAACCTGTGTCTAGACAGGAAGGAAGGTAAGATTAGCTAGCTCTATAATAAATAACAAATACATCGCACATTGAAAAGAGATATGTTCCCTGGGCAAGAAGCGGTGGGCAAAGGGAAAGAGAGGCAAGAACAAGAGAATGGAGAATGAAGGGTTCTCTTGTGAAATAGAAGAAAGTGATGTAAAAACAAAGTTAGGTGAGATGGTTCCCTATCCACCTCCCAAGGGTAACATACAAAGAAAGCAGTTTGCATCTTCCCAGTTCTAGCAAGGACAGAGGAGCAGGGGTCCCTAGTTAGATTGTAATCAGAAGCTAAGCAGTGCACACTTTGTCATTACATATTTGGATATTCTCTAACGGGTTACTTCCGCTATGACATATGTATATTCTAGAAAGAGAGTAAGATGCCTGAAAAGAAATTGAAAATGGATCCATTTGAAAACAGAGTCCGGCTGCTAAATAAGTTTCCCCTTCACTGACGCTTTCATCAAAATCAATGTTGCCCATAATCCAAAAGACCCTCTCCTTGTTTAGTTTCCCTGCTTCCTAACACCCAACAATTCAGCAATAGATTGTGAATGTCTGGATCACACTCAAGCACCTTGAGTAACTATAAAGAAGTGGTCTTTTCTGCGGTAAAATTATTCTTTTAATGCTCCCGGTTTCCAAATTCCATTAGTTTGAAGCATTGGAGGTAATGGCATGCACATTAGGAAAATGAAGAGGACATGAGAAGGAAGATTGCTCTCGCCTGCATTTCATTCATCACGCTGCCTGTGGAGTCCCATCACTGGATTTAGTTTAGCCATCTCTTTTCTTTCATGAGTGCAGCCATTAAAGGGATGCTGTCATTACTGTAAAATAACATTTGGAGGCCTTTGAATCTCTTCAGCATAATCTTTAATAACTGTCTTACACTCACATTGACAGCAAGCAAGTGATAAGATGTCTAAGACAATTTTATAGGTCACATAATACCTCGGTTTATTTTGGCTCAGAAGGGCAATAAAAGGTAACAGATAATGAAGTCACTATAGATTTGTATAATGTCATTTCTCAGTTGGCAGCAACTTTGGAAAAGCCTTAGAAATTTTATTTCGAGCTGTGACAAAACAGAAGTGCTTCTCATTCTCCTTCCTTCTGATGGTTTAGAACACTAAAATTAACCTCTGAAATGGTGCAGTTCAGCTTTTACAACTTGATGGCAGTTATTATGCAAACACAACAATGTTTTATTGACAAGATGGCTTCCCCCAGAATTCCAAATTGTAAAAATTTCAAAGAGGCAGTTTTCTACAGTTCTCTAGAAAATGAAAAACCAAAATATACCCAAGACATTTCCATGTATTATAGTAGCCACTGGCCAAAAGTGGATGCTAATTATAAAAAGATTGATTTAAACTATATGGATTTTAAAATGTAGTAACAGCAAGGCAATAATTTTTATTATGGTTTGTCTTCTTTAGTATAATATTCCATAATGCTGTTACCATAGGGTAAAAGCAGTTAGCAATAATCCCTTAATGTGAAGTGTCTAGCAGGAAATACTGCAAAATTAGGCACTAATTTTGTGATGTTTTTCCCAATGTACAATTTGGAATCAATACTAAGTATACATTGTATTTGTGTAAACACATTTCCTTGATAATCTTTCAAGTGGCTTTGTATTTCTAGACCTTATGGTGTAGGGGAGAGTGTAAGTCACGCCTGGCTATCACTGTCTCCTACATTATAGTATGAATTAATTTCTTGAAATTTATTTGTATTGGTGTTTTGCCTATTTGTATGCCTGTGCACTGTGCCTGCATGCTCCCTGTGGATGCTAGAAGAGGACATAGGATACCCTGCTATGAGAGTTACAGATGGTTGTGTGAGCCCCAGTGTGGGTGCTAGGAATTAGACCTGGGCCTCCCCAGTCCCTATGAAATGAATTTCATTCTTTAGCCCACTATTGCTACCTCTTCACTCTTAACCCACTATGGCTAACAGATCATAGGAATTAGTCTTCTGCAGAAGTATAGTTCAGATCAATACGTCGATTTCTTATTATTTCAAGGACATGAAAATCCAAACCAATACATCCTTCAAAAAATTCTTTTCAGTTATGGGAATCAGACTCAGGGCCTTGTGGGTGCCATGTAAGTGTTCTACCACTCTTCCATTCCACCACTACTAGCCCCATCCTGAAGGCCAGGGTCCAACTGTGATCACTGGAGAATCTCATGTTTTCCTTTGTTCTCTGTACTGTGGCTCTTTCCTCCTCTTTTATTCTCTGTTTTGCCCTCTCAGTATGATGGTTAGTAACTTGAGAGGGTGCCTTTTACTCTGTTCTTATTAAACATGTATTTTTAATTGAAACAGAATGGTATCACTTTCTTCTCCCCCAGTCTTTACTTTTGGGGAATCTACTATTTCACACTGGTATGCATGACTTCCTTCTGGAATAGTAACCAGAACAAACTCTTTCTTCTGTAAGTTGCTTTTCAGTCATGGTGTTTTATCACAGCAACAAGAAGTTTTTAACACATCATGCAGCACACCTCTGAGAGTGTGCAGAAGATGTTTCCTGAATGGTTTAACAGGAGTGAAGGCTCACCCCGAGTGGGGGCAAATGCCACCATCTTGCAGGCTGTGGCTCTCAATTGCAAGCAGAGCTTCCTGACTAGGAATGCAAAGTGACCAGCCTCATTATGGTCCTGCCATGAATTCTTCACCATGACAGACTGTGTTAGTTACTTTTCTCATTGCTGTCACCAAAATATCTGACAAGAAACAACCCAAGGAAGAAAGGTTTTGCTTTAGATTACAATTACAGGGGTCTACTGTGTATCATGGTAGGGAATGAATGCCAGGAGAGGCAGGAACTAAATTGGTTACATGGTATCAAAGGTCAAAAAGTTAGATAGTAAATAGGAAATGAGGCTAGGCTGTATAACCTCAAGCCCTGAAAGTATTGGTCTACTTCTGCCAGCAAGACTCTACCTCTTAAAGGTTTTCCACAACCTCCGAAAACATCATCTCCAGCCTGGGACTAAGTATTTAAACCCACAAGATAGTGAGGGACATTTCTCACACAGAATATATCAGAATGCACTATCACTTAAACTGTGAGCCAAAGTAATGACTTTCTTCCTTAAGTGTCCTTTGTGTAAATGTGACAAGGGCAAAACTAATATAGAAAATTGTTGCTGAAACTTGGTGGTTTCTATGACAGGCATGGCAATGTGGGTCACAGCTTTAGGAACTAATTTGTGAGATAAATATGAAGAGTTTGGAAATACAAGTTAGACATACCTTAGAATGATGTGATAGGACCTTGATGTTCCAGTGTGGTGTGAGTTCAGATCAGAAGATCAAGAGAAATGAATAGGGGGCAGAATTCATGACATTTTAGAAATATATTCTCATGAAGGGGGCTAGAGTCATTTGTGTTACATCAGACAGCAATAAAAACAACAAATGGTAATTTTCCTTCATGTCCCAAGAGTATGAATGGGCTAAATCTAAAACTAATGAACTAATTCATTTGATGAAAGAAATTTAAAGGCAGTATAGCATTCAGGCTGTGTCATACTATTGTTCATGGCTCTTATCCCTGTTTGTTGTGAGAGAAAGCATAACTATATGAAAAATACAGTTCAGTAAGGAATAAACATGAGTTAATTGCTCACAAAAGGAGGCTCAGAAGAAGATTTAATTATTATTGTAATTGACATTTTCCCCATTAAAAATAAACCTCATGCTACATTATGCACTGGAACAATGAGAAAGGTGACATGAGGGCAAGCTCCACCCTATGAAAGTTTCCAACTACTTAAGACATAAATTCATTTGAGGGCGCCTAAACTAAGAATGTTACTACAGATGTCTCTGCACCAAAAGTCACTACCTAGGGAAGGTACCCCAGGGTGAGTCTGGAAGTTACACAGGTGTCCCTGCAACTGGGGTCTGAGGGAATAGGAATAAGCTCCATCTCAAATTTGTAGCACAATTAATCAGCATGGTAGCATGATTCTGGCTTTACAGGCACAGAAGACAAAAGGATGAGAGTTTGGTGATTTGAATGAGAAAAACCCCTATAGGCTCATATTTGAATGCTTAGTCACTAGTTAGTTGAACTATTTAGAAAGGATTAGGAGGTATGGCCTTGCTGGAGAAGGTGTGCCTTGTTGGAGGAAGTGTGTCACTGGGAGTGGAAGCTGAGGTCTCAAAAGCACATGTCAGGCCTAGTCTCTGCCTGCTGCCTGCACACCAGGATGTAAAGCTCTCATGCCTGTATGCTCACCACCATGATGATCATGGACTAACTATAAACTGTAAGCAAGTCCCTAATTAAATGCTTTCATTTATCAGAGTTGCCTTGGGCATTGTATCTCTTCACAGCAATAGAACAGTAACTAAGACAAGGGGATACACAGGCTTGCATCAAAGTTCCACAAAACTGATAAAGTCAGGAAGTGCAAAAGGAGGTCCTAAGAGGCTACTGTATGAATCAGAGAGGGAAGCCTAAATTGCAGTAGAATCCTCTGGATGTTGGCAATGTCAGAACATTGAAACATTCACCAAGGAAACCTGCAGGTACAGTTTGGAGTTTATTTATGTCTTCTGTAGGTACAGAGAATAGTCTTCTAATCACCTTTTTGTAATCTGTGTCATTTTCTCCCATTTACTCTCTTTTTAATTCATTACTGGAGTTACCGATATCAAGGGAGTCATGCTGCCAGTTTTGTATGCTGTACTTCTCTTTTTGAGATTAGGTCACTGAAGTCTTAACATTGCTGTCATTCTTCTAGTTGAGACTTTGCAGTGTTCCACTGGGATTAATGGATAAAAAGACTGAGGTGCCTTTCTACCCCCACCCCTTGGAATGGTATATAGTTTGGGATCCTGGACACAATCTCCATCACAACTCTGAAAGTAGACCCTTAACAACACAAATAATTTCAACTGAGAAGAGATCCTCTACGAAAACACAGACATGGTGTGAACAACTGGTTCTTCAACTCTAGTAACTTTGGTGAATGGAATAAGGTGTACAATAATAGTAGAATATTAGTAAGACAAATAAAGTGGAAAAGCTAAGATAACAATTATTAAAAATGGGGGTAAGGAAAGTAAATAAAAGTGAAGAGTTGATATGATTAGCATAAAAGTAACTTAGATGTTATTAAAGTTATAGAAAATTATAATTAACAAGTGCATAGAGGAGAGGTGGCATGAGAGTAAAGAGGAAATGAAGTAAGAATGAGAGGGGAAGTGAATGGATTATAGAACAGGAGAATACACAGAATAGGTGCAGACACATGGGGAAATTATATAAGCTAATACAGAACTAAAACCAACCCAATATTAATGTATGATTGAATATTCTATAAAGTTAAAATTAACTATCAATATATGTCAATAGCATCTCTCAATCACTTGTTACATTGTCAAAGAATATTCCTCCCCTCCATCAGATGTTAGGTGGCTTTTCACCCTTCAGGTGTGAGAAGGAGACTAGCCTATGTCCCAGTTTAAACTTGTTTAAATGGGTCTCAGTGGTAATCAAACAAATGACCTGAGAGACTGACTTTGGACCTGGTGTCTACAGAAGTCATTCCTCCCTTAGGAATCTACCAGGCCTTGCTATCATTATAGTTTCAGACTTTGTCATCCTGGCAGATCCTCTTTTTCAAGTGTACCTGGTGTTTCCACTCTACTTTCCTCATGCTGATTTCAAAGTCTCAGCCACATCCTGTACTTGGGTTTATCTCTGTAGCTGGAATTTCTGCTCTTACCTGGTTCTGTGGTTCTCTGGATGTCATTCTTCCAGGTGGAGTGGGGAATTCCTCTCTTATTTTCATTCAAAAATAAGTTCAGCTATGTGTTCAATAACCTTTCCATTTCCATCCATTGTTGTATCTACAAATTCTTTATCACATTCCCACTGATGTTAGATATTGGAATCTCCAAAACACTCAAGGTAGATGACAACCTGTTTATCCAGTTTGTGCCCAAAATTTTCCTCATAGTAAGTAACAATAATTTAGATAACCAAAGAAAGATATTATCTAGCCAGAAACTTGAGGTCACAGAGTAACTGAAAGGAAAGTGCTAGCCTTCATCTCTGAATTGGACCCTTAACAGAAAAACCCTTCCACACGTGCCTTCACTGGCTTTTTCCTCTTCTTCAGGATGTCTTTGTTAAAGTTATCCTTGTTCATTCTTCTATATCATTTACCCTATAATTTTAGAAATAATAAGCATTGTATGATAGGATAGCCCATGATTACAATTTACTTAGAAAATATATCTGCTGGTTTTCTGAGTAAGCTCATGCTCTCTTGGGTTGGCAAATGAGGGTGGCATGCAGAGTACCAACAGGAACTCAGGGAAAGCTTTATATCTAAATCTCTCCTCCTGCCTGTGCTAATGCACACCTGTTACACTTATGTTATCTTTACAAGTAAATCTCACCTTCTGCCTGTGCTAATGCACACCTGCTATACTTATGCTATTTTTGGACAGTTGGTAGTTATTGGACTCCAACATCAAAATGACTCAAATCTGGTTTATGTGCTATGGTGTCTTCTTCCTTTAGTGACCAAGAGTGTTTGGCAGGAATTCATGTTCTGCCTAGTCTGGCTACACTTCAGTCTCAGATAAACACACTAAGGCTTATAAAAATGATGAACTGTTTGACCGATGGCTCTGGCTTCTTATTGGCTAACTCTCTCTCTTAAATATTAAGTCATTTCTATTAATTTAAGTATTTCCATGTGGTCTTGGTTTACCAGAGAATTCTGGACCTGTTACTCCTTCGGAGGCTACATATTTTTGGCAGCTCCTCCCAGCATCCTCTCCGCAGAATTCTCCTTGTCTGGTAGCCCTGCCTATAAATCCTGCCTGGCTACAGGCCAATCAGTGTTTTATTCATCAACCAATAAGAGAAACATATATACAGAAAGTAATCTCCCATCCCATTGGATGTTATCAAATTCAATTAATCAATAAATAAATGCAAAATCTTTATCTGAGAAAGGCAGTATCTTCTATCTGTGATGCCCATGGTTTGTGAACTGTGTGATTATTTTCTATTTCTCCTCTTAGTGGCCATGATGAAATTAGAAAGAAAACCAAACATAAGATGACAAATCTGATGTTTTAATCCAAAATAACATGACAGTACATAACTAAACTCTCTCTGTTTTCAGTGGAGTCTGAGAAAGAGCAATGTTCCCTAACTAGACATTGTAAATAACTGGACATGGACACATACACACACAGCAGATATTATGGCTGTATTACCACAGTGATCTTGGAAGGTGCCTGTTGTTTGGTAAACAAAGAGTAGTGCATCTGTTTCAGCAACCTAACCAACCCTTGGGGCATCTAAGAGGCTTTCTCTGTCCCTTTAAACAGCAGCAAAAATATCCCTACAGCATCATTTCCAGCATTATTAGAATGGAGAACCCCAACCACTTGCTAAATGCTGCCTCATACACAGTAATGTGCTGAGAAACTTTGCTTTTGAAAATGATGGTTACAAATAAACAACTTTTAAAAATCAAAGTAAGTATTATATTTATATATATAAATCAAAATAAATTCAGAGCAGGAAAAAAAGGAAAGAGAGTGGGCAAGTAGGGGAGGACACAAGTCAGACAAATAGAAAAGGGAAGAGAGAACAAACAAGGAAAAGGAGGAGCCCAATGTGGAGAATAAAAACTAAAGGGAAGATCTAGATTTGATTTCAGGTGCCCCTGGGTTCTCATCATTCTCCAAGGATGTGTTCCTAGATTCCAAGTCTAGATCCTGTTGGAGAAGACTCATAATAAAAGTACTGCCTTTGAGCACACAAGAAAGAAAGCCATCAGGAGCAACCTGCCATTCTGTGCTTTCTAAGCACTTTCACTGTTTTCTGAAGTTAGGGTTTCTACCCCAAAGGCCCTCAGATATTCAGTGAACTGGAAAGCTTCATTGAGGTCAGAGAGAAGCAGGTTGTGCTAGGAGGTCCTTTGTATGCACCTTCATGAAAAAACAAAAACAAAAAGCAAAACTAGAAGATGGAAAATCCCAAACCCTCAATTTCCATTAAGTTTCAGCAATTAATTAAAATCATCACTCGTGAACATATCTAATAATATTTTCCTTTCAGACCCTTGGTTTTCACTTTCCAAAGTACTTTAATTTAAAATTAGTTTTGTATAAAGAAGAGATTAGCAAGGGAATAAAGAAAAGAACATGATTGCCTTGGAAGGAGGGCACTGAGAGACTAAAATGGCATTATTTCTCCATTATTACTGCTTTATTCCTTAGGGCAAAAGAAGTTGGAGTTTCTAAAAAATTAATTTTTCTCAAATTTAATAACATTTTTAAAAAGTGTAAAAGGCCAAATGCAACAACTGTTTGAAGGGAAAATTATTGGCAAAGTGTAAGGAAGCAAGGGTCTAACCAATTGACTGCTACCAATTTTAAGACAAGGTACATGATTTAAATTTCTTTGCCTTTCACTGTTATAGGCATAACAGCTGCCATATTTTACAAATTTGTAGCAAGCACCAAAGGCATGGGAAGCCTGTATCAGAAGGATTAAAAATTGTTCACTAAACTGCAGAATATATTTGGAAACTCTTTGACTAGGTAATCATAGAAAATACAAAAGAAGTTAACGACCCAAACCCTTGCATTGACCTTTTTGAGGCAATATATATAAGTTTGTTTTGCAAGCTGGAGAGGTGGCTGATTGGTTAAGAGGACTTGCTGCTCTTCCATAGGAACTGAGTACGGGTCCCAATACCCATGCCAGGCAGGTCACCAACTCCTGAACTCTATCTCCAAGGATGCAACACACTCTCTGGCCCACATAGAAACCTTCAAGCACGTGCGGACGCGCGCTCACACACACACACACACACACACACACACACACACACACACACACACACTACCACCACCACCACCACCACCAACAACAACAACAACAAGAAAGAAAACAACAAAAAAACCAATGAACTGAAAGTCTGTTAACGATACTCTTTTTGTGTCAAGGTACACTAATGAACTGCATCCTGCACATTTCCAAGCATTTTAAGATGTGGCTTCAGAGTATTTACTACCCCAAAGGAAGCACTTTGTAGACATGTTTCTAGGCTATTCTTCAACTTCTGTCTACCTATAAGATAGAGACATGTAGTGTTGAGTTCCCAAAAGGTTTTACAGGAGCAATTGTCAACAGCTGTTCAATTTGCTAGCCCTGCCAGCTCATTTACTCTGAAGAAAAAAGGCAAGCAGATGCCACAATTATCAGCTGCCACGAAGGCATTGATTATGTCAACGCAAAAGCAATTAGATACATAGCTACCACAAACAGCCTTTGAAGTGGTTCAATAGCAGTAATTCTACTCACTACTGTCATCTTTCCATTGGCAGAGAAATCAACTCTCAAATTTTGTGTGGATGAATCCAAACAAAAAGCTTCTAACCAACTGCCTAATATGAGAAAATTGCTATTAAATGACAGCTGGACAGGACTTTCTATATAGGTTACTTGCTGTAAATTACATAAACACTTGACTGTTTCTCTTCTCAATTTTTTGCTTTAAGCCTTTAAAGGATACTGTTCATATTTTACTATATCTTCATACTGTATTTATTGTTCAAAATCTAGGAAAAGAATCTCTCCCAGTTTCCCATCTTTTAGAGATCTTTTATGATAAAATGAGTACTAGATAGACATTACAAAGAAGGTGGAACCTCGTCTTCCAAGTTAGGTCTATCCCACTCTCAGCTTCATGTTCCCTTCTAATTGAAGACAATGTAAACACTAGATTTATGCATCTTTATATAGCCTTTATGCTTTCTCTTCATCTACCCATGGACTTCATTTATTCTATTAGTTTAGTGACTCTCAGTACAACACCAGCACAACAAAACATGAATTGTCAATTACTGTGAATGGTGACTCTAATACATTAGTCTCTTTTAAAATTTTCTTCTTTTATACAATATATCCCAAACACAGTTTCCCCTCCCTCCACTCCTTTCAGCCACCTCCCATCTTTTTCCTCCCTAGATCCATTTCTCCCATTTTCATTCAGAAAAGAGCAGACTTCCCAGGGATAGGAAATGAATATGGCATAAGAAGATACAATAAGACTAGGCACAAACTCTCTTATCAGAGCTAGTTGAGGGAACCAATTGGAGGAAATGTGTCCTGAGATCAGGTGAAAGAGTCAGAGACACCCAATCCCACTGTTAATATTAACATCAAGCTATTAATCATAGCATGTATGCAGAGGACCTAGTGAAGACTCACGCAGTCTGATTGCACCTTCTGACTCTATGAACCCCTATAAGCCCTCCTTTTTAATTCTGTAGGCGATGTTCTAATGGTGTCTTTGTCCCCTCTTGGTCTTATAATTCTTCCTCTCTTCCAAAGGGTTCCCAGAACTCTGAGGGGAGGAGACCAATGGAGACCTCCAATTTGGACTTGCTCTATGCCTAATGTTTGGCTCTGGATCTCTGCATCTGATCCCATCAGCTGCCAGAGGAAGCATCTCTGATGACGATTGGACTAGGCATTAGTCTATGAGTATAGCAGAACTGACATATTTATTCTTAAACTGGTGAACCACTCTGGGCTAGCTAAGTGCTTCTCAGGACTAACTATTGTTAGTTAGTGAATGTGAGGTTAAAAATGCCAATATCAAAAATATCACTCCTAGACATTTGATTAATTTTCCAAGGATTAGTCTTAGCAGTAACTTTTGTAATCTTCCCAGATTATTTGAATATGATCCTGGGCTGAGATATTCTTGTAGACTTTCTCTTTATTATTCCCATGAAACTTTATCCACACTCTCAACACATCAATGAAGAATATAAAGTAGCATTGAGTAAGAAAAATGCTATATATACGCTATCATTTGTAGCTCCTTCTTTCAAATTACTGTTATGAGTATACAGGCTGGAGTAACTACAGAAGCCAAAATCCAGGGAGGAGCACTACACAGAGGAATGACAGGATGGAGGTGATCTGAAGGCAAAAGAGGAAAAATACAGGCTCGAACTTAGGAGCAGGGATGACTAATGAAGTCATGGACCTTAGAGGAGAACCTATGACTGCCACTTTCCTAAATGAGTATAATCTTCAAATGCATTCTAAATATTTATACTCCCCAGATAAATGTAGCTCTTAGCCCTCATTAGAGAAGATTTTTTTCACAATAGATAGAGAAATAGATACAGAAACTACAACTGGTCAAAATACAAAGAACAACTGACTGTCTGGCACCAGTTGATATATCTAAAACACAATACTTACACTTAAAGCTAAGAGAACATTAGAAGAAGGATAAAAATTACTGTAAGAGCCAGAGGACCAGGGCATCTGCTATGAGATTATGTCTTTTAGATATGACAGGGAAGCTGCACCCATGAAATCTCAACCATATGGCTGCCTAAAAAGCCTGGAATGATGATAATATCAGTCAACATGCCAGTGTGGTTAGGGGAAACCTCATGGAGTCCCACCCTATGAGGAAGATCCATAGGCAATTATTAACTGCTGAGAGAGAGACTTTGTCTTTCCCAGGATGAGCACCTAATGGTTATTCAATACCAAGAGATCAGTTCCAAAATCATACAATACAAGAAAAACCAATGGTGGTGGAGATATATATTTATGTATACACATAGGCACTTAATAATGATAGAAAATAGAATATGAATTTGAAAAGGCATGGGGGAAGATGTAATAAGTTGGAAGAAATAGAGGGGGGAAATGATATAATCTTAGTTCAATTAAAAACAAAATTAAAAAATTAAAACCCATCTCCTACAGACTCCTTGAGCCCTTCTGAGATTATGGATCTGAAGTCATCCCCAATCACCCCTTTCCCATTTCCCAGTAATTCTTCAACTCAGTCCCACTCTCAAGAACCCATAGAAAGTGTGACATGCAAAGTTGTCAGTGAACTCTTTCTGCACCTAAATGCTGTCCCCATAACACCAAATCATTCAGGTTTTTTTTTGAGGAAAAGAACCAAAATGATGTGTTAGTCTATATTACAAAGTGGGGTTTACAATGGCTGCATGCAGATGTGAAGAAGAAAGAATACCCTTATTCTATACAAGAAGCCTGGATGCTCAAGCAGTCTCCACTTGGTTCCAGAGACATGGAAAGCCCATGGAGAAAATTTTGGTGGTGAGTGCTCTTTGAAAACATGAGGAAACTGCAATCAGATGTCAGTGCACCATGGCAACACCCACCACCAATCACTCAGAAGGGCACACCTATGTTTCCTTCTTCCAACTTCCACCAATACCCTCCTACAAAAACTGCCACTGCTTGGATGATGCCATTCCAAATTCAGGATGGATATTTTCCAGTTACAACTGCACCCTATATGTCAGTACTCTCTGGAAATTCCCCAACACACACACACACACACACACACACACACACACACACACACACACGATATCCTTCAGGGTGATAGCCAAGCCAACCAGAATGACCCTTTTCACTCTTCCTTTTTTCTTTAGTTATTCTTTATCCTTTAAGGCTCCTGGAAATCTAAGCCCTTGATACCCTCCTTTTGAAGAGTTGCTTTATTCTAATATCTTTTATAAAATTACAGTTCACTGCTGAACTGTTAAGTTTGGAAATCCCAAAGATTTATCTATGAATTATCTTCCTACTTTTATTCTATTACAACTAAGTTTTCATTCATTCCTTGGCTTTGAGTAGCACCTGAGTTAATACTCCACATCCATCTCAGGTTGTTCTGAGTTTCATGGTGTCCAGTTCTGTTTTGGCTCTCAGAAACATCTCCACATCACACAGAAGAGACTGAGTTCTTATCCAAAATTTTCCTAGACTTAGTGAGCACTCTCCCTTCCTTAATTCTGCATGCCCATCAGAATAGTATACATTGTGTATTCAAACTGCAATGTCTTCTAAAATTGATCCACCTTTGATCTCCACCATTGCTACTTCAGCCTAAATAACTCTAGCTTCCTATCTACAATATTGCTTTTCCATCTCACTTCCTAGTGTGGCTCTATACCGCTCTGTTATCCACTGAATTTCTAGAGGAATAATTTGAAAACCAGTTAAATTGTATAATTGTTTTACTCAAAACTCATTAGTATCTCATTTTATTTACATGTATAGAAGAGAGCTCATTCTGTATTATTTATTGTGGTCTTTATTCCACTCTCCATCTTCTATAGCTCAATCCTTGGTTTCTTTCACTTTGGTCCAGCCATTTATCTGTCATATGTGCCCTACCTGACTCCCTGCTGACTGCTATGGTGTTGTGTACAAACTTCCTCAGAGGTTAAAACTTTATACCTGGAGGGGACATTGTGAAGGTTGTCTTGGAACTTACTGTGTAGTCTAAGACTCCTACTAAGATTAACAACCACATGGTCACCACATTGATATTTTTTCATGAATGAATTTTTTTATTTGAAATATCACTAAGCAGCAAGTACCTTTACCTTTAGTAACAAATTGAAAAGCTTTGTAATTTATGCTTGAACAAAATACTTCAAGTTAAGGATCCCATTCTTCACAGATATGCATAAAATCACGCATCTATTCCTTTAAGACAGATAAAAGGAACATCTGAAAACACAGACAAAGACAATGATAAATATATTTCTGTACCTCAGAGCATCATGGAAAGAGCTAACTTCCAGGTTTTTAGCACTCTTTGATTAGAGGCTCTGATTTAAAACTATGTGTGAGTTGTTATTACTAATAACCCAGAAGGGTTTGGAGAAATGACTCAGAGGTTATGAGTACTTGCTGTGCTTCTAGAAGACCAGAGTTCAGTTCTCAGCAGACACCTTCAGTGGGACAAAATAGCATTTAAATCCAGCTCCAGGGTAGCTAACACCTCTGGTTTATTCAGTCACCTGTATTAATGTGCACAAACCTACATGCTGACACACACAGAATATTAAAAAAATACTATAAATCAATGTTGACAATAACACTAGATCCTCATATTTACAACATCTATCTATATTCAAGGCAAGTTAAAACAAATAAAGAATAAAATAGTTTTTGCTATACTGTATTTGTGTCTACTCTTTGTTAAGAGCATGGGAGTTGTCATATATCATCCCTTTGCTGTTGTGTATTATACCTTTTATGTCCTAATATAGTGTATTTTAACTGATTTCTGTTGTGCTTTAACTAATTTTTACTTCCTTCAAAAGGACATCTTTTTACAGAAGACAGCACAAAGTATTTAAAAATCCTAGACACACAGAGAAAACTAAAACAATGACACAGTGGTAACCTGAAAACAAAATTTGTGCTAATATGGTTTGTCCTGCTTGATCATGAGTGAGACACTTGGAGTTTCTTCTCAAGAGATTATTCTAGAAATTGCTCTACTTTCATCCAATGGAAGACCCACTAAGAGTGAGATTCTGCATCTGAAATGAAGGTAATTTTCTATTTAACATTTTGTAAAATAAGGAAATCTCACACACTATGTGTTTTAGCATGTGCTTGTTATTAGTTTTGTTAACATGTAATACTCTTTTCATACAGATTCCTTTCAGCAGATGTTTTGAAGTATAATCCTAATGGCTTGATTAATGTCTGTCATAGGACCTGTTTCTGATAGAAACGGGGCATGGGCATGGCGATAGAATGCTACAATTCTCAGCATTAGGTCACTGTCCATTTTACAGTGAGATCTCCTCTCATATGGAATATACTTGCATGCTGATAACCAGAATCTTAGTTGTGGGACATTTTTTCACAAACAGACAAACTGCACAGGCCATAGTGAAAGAAAGATATAGGATTTGTCACTTAAGATCATTTTGGGATACATTTAAGATGTATTTTGATTATATTTCAAAACTGTGAACAATCTGCCTTAAATGGATATTTGTGAAAACTACTTACCCCTTCCAGATTCTTTTCCCTATATGCAAAATTGGTGAATTTTCTAGTCTCTCAGATCTGTGAAAAAGAGGACCATGTATACATTGCAGAATGAGTTTACACTTATGGGCATCTGCCTTTAAAAAAAAATGTTGACCAACTGAAAGCCTAAACGTTTTCACAGCCTTTCAATAGAAAACTGAGTGGCCATCACTATGTGAACATTATGGATGGTTCTGTCCCAGCAGGCCACAGAGCTCAATGCAATCACAGAGTGCAGGAACAAAGCATAAGTCCTTCAAACCTATTTACCACTCTTCCTGGGAAAGGATAAGAGATAAGGACAAGACATTGAGATATCTTGTCTTTGAGCTCATAGATGAGAGTTTGTATTGCCTTTTATGAAGGAAATTATGACAGGAAAAGTGTCTAGCAAGGCATGAAAATTAAGCAACAAAAGCAATAATGCCCATTCACTATGTTGACACCATATTCACGGCAGAAATCACTAATAGTGACAGGTAACAACATTCAGGGTATCTTCACCCAACTTGGGCACAGATGTCAAGAACTTGTATCACAAACGGTGACAGGTCACAGAAATAAATGGCATAAATCTGAGTGGGGATTTAGAAAATAACATTTCTATATAGAATACAGCTTCAAAATAAAGGTGTAAAAATAATTTAAGGTGAATACAGAAAATATTCATTACTCCTAAAAACCTGAAAACAACCATAATGTTTCTAAAAAACACCTAACTCTGCAAAACTGTGTCTGTTCTACCTCCTTAATTAAAATGAGGATTCTTTATGCTTAATGGTTGTGAGAAAAAGTTTCACTGCATTGTCAATTCTGATCTCAAATGACTGGGCAAAACTTTCTGCTTCATTTTCCCCAGTAGCTGAGACTAGCAGCATCCACCTTCATTTCAATTTAGAATTCCTTTATTTAGCTTTTCTTGTTCAGAATACTGTAAGACTTCCAATGTGAAGTGGTCCAAGGAAGAATGCCTGTATGTGGCTATGGGCAGATGCTTTGGCTCCACTCTTGGGCCGACAGCAGTGCTGAGCTTCTTTGCAAGGAGAAAGAAAAAGCCAAGAGAACCCACAGCATGAGGTGACATCACAGTTAATCACACTGTCACCTGTGGTGCTCTGTGATGGAGTGCCAACTAAAGAATGAGCCTTAAGCGCACGAGTGGCAGCTTCATTGATCATGATGGCTGCAATGATAGCCATGGGGACTCTGGTGTGGGACAGGGTTTTTCTTAGAAATCTGGAATATTTCCAGAGAAAAACATCAATCTGTCAACTCTGAGCCACTGCCTGAGGACCAGAGAGCTACCATGAGAACCATAAAAATGTATACTTCTTGTGGCTACAGGGCTGATGGTGTTGAAATGTTAACACAGCATTTAATTGTGGAGGTTGCTGAGTCACAATCCCCATTACGATCACAGTACAGCCAGGACTTCCTGTGAAATTTAGGTTATCAGCCAGTATAAAGAAGCTCCCGAAACTTGGAGCAAGGTGAGATCATTCCACTGGCTCATGAAAGACACCCAGTTTAGAAGTTTTGTGTACCCAGCAAGAGAAAAAGTACTACAGTCTGATCTGACCCACTCTTCTTCCAGGTATAATAAGCTACTTTTACTTAACAATAGTTAATGAGCTACTTTTAGTTCTTTATCACTAATAAATCATTTACTTTTTTAGTTACCAAAACAATTTATATATAATGAAATAATTATTTTGAGCTATTTAAAGTAAGTGTGACAAATCTATCCAGCACTTGAAATTCTAAAATGCTTACATACAAATCGTGGTTAGATACGGAAGGACAACTTATTTGCTCAGAACATGGCGCATGTACTGCAGTTCTTTGTGTAGCCATGAGGCCTCCTGTGCTTTTTTCTATCCATGCTGACATATCTATTGTTACTGTTGTTCATCTTATGTTTAGGAGTTATACTGCTGAGACTTTATGGTGGAGCTACTGACAATTCTAAGAGACTGAGAATTTTTCCATAAGGAAGAGCCCAAAATTGGTCATCTATGAAAATATACATAAAAGCAACATTGCAACACTATGTGGACTGAGCAAGTTAAATTTATATATTTAGGAATGCACAAGTGTGTGTGTGTGTGTGTGTGTGTGTGTGTGTGTATTTGCTTGTGTGCATGAGTGTGTTTGTGTGTGTTTTCATGATAACAATCAATACAAAAGAGGCCATGAATCTGAAAGAGAGCAAGATTATATGGGGAGAATTTAGAAGGAGGGAAAGAAAGAAGGGAATGATGTAGTAAAAGAAATGTAGGTTTTCAAAAAGCATTTAATCATTCTTTAAAGGACCTTAGTTTGGTTTGAAGCATGCACTACATATGGCTCACTACTTCCCAACTCTACCTCCAAGGATTCAAGGGTCTTACTTGACTTCTATGTGCAATTTACTCATATACTCATGCTATCAACTACTCTCCAAACACACATAAATAATGATAAATCTTTAAATAATGTTCAGGGCTTTTGGTGTATCCAAGTGCTAGAATATTTTCCTAGCATGTGTAATGCTCTCAGAACAGAGGGAGGGAGAGTGAAAAAAGTTCAAGATTCAGTGCTGTAGTACTCATGGACAAAAATACCAAATATACCAAGAAGTTACTGAAGACAAAATATTGGTAAGGTATATTAGAATAAAGATCCAGGGTCTGGAGTGATGGCCCAGTGGTTAAGAGCACTTGGTGTTCTTATAGAAGACTTAAGTTTGGTTCCCTGTACCCACAAGGTAGCTCACAATAGTCTGTAGCTCTGGTTCCATGGTATATACATACCTTCTAACTTCCACAGCCACTAGAGATGCACATGGTGTATGGACATACACACAGGCAAAACACCCATGCATATGAAGTATTAAAATAAATAAAGAATAAAATAGAAACCCAACGCCCCACACTTATAAAACTGTTTAAAGAAACACTGTGAATGGAATATAATGGAAGTTTAATTTCTTTGTCTACCAACAATTCAAAAATTTCAGGGGAAATCCCACTCTTATCAATTTACTCTTTGTCACACTGCTTAACTCATTGACAATAAAAAGTTCTCATCATTTTACAATGACCAGTACAGCTCTGAAGGAATGGAAGCTTAATTCAGCAACAACTAAAGACAACAGATGTCTACCTGGGTGCTCACCCCTGTGTAGGTGGTGCCAGGACTCTCATAGTAACAGCTGAAGAGAACAGGTGTCCACTTGGGTGCTCACTTGATACAAGCTGATGTATAAAACAATACAAAAGTTGTATTTGGTGATATAGTCTAATGAACGAAATGGCTGTTTCTTGCTGTTTCATCCTGTAGCTTGCTCCTTTTGGCAACAAATTTGGGATTTACTTCCCACAGTTTAGCACTATCTGATCATTTACTGGGAACAATTTCTCCCATGCATTTGGAGTTTACTGGGTACACCTCCTAGCTATGTGTGAAATCTGGTCTCCATTAACAGGTGCTAGTTTACTGATTACATTCTTTAGCTATGTATAAGACCTGTTTCCCACTATCAGGTCTTTATACCCTGCTTCAATGTAATTTCAGAGATCTGTCTTCCCACAAATACCCTTGATGATAGACATTTGGTCAGTGTTTGGGACCCAAGCAAAAGCATCCCATCTAAGACATTCCTAAATATCCAAAGACATAGAATTAGTACACACCCAAAGTTGCTGATTCATAGCTGCCTAGGTGGATAGAAAAAATTAGCAAGCCCTGGTTTTACCTCACTGGCAGATAAAGGATAGAAAACCTAAACTAACTCTGCACTAAAAGATTCTCAAACTTCTTGTTTTATTAACTCAAGATGTTAGCTAAGAGATTTACTGCTCCTCCTGTTTCTCCTGAGAAGATAATGACAAAGGTAATCAGCATTTCTGACCCTGAGAAACTCAAGCCTCATATTGTATTGCGAAAAGAATTACTGTTGCAAAGGTGCAAAGATTATGTATATATCCCCAAGAACTGGGGAGAGAGAAACAGAGAGAAAGAGGAGAGAACAAAAGAAAAAAACAATAAGAAGAAGAATAAAGAAGCATGCAGAGGAGGAATTGTGTGTGAGTCAATTCCTTTTACCCTCGGATTTTAGTTCCTTCATTTATTTGCAGTTCCTTTTTGAACCCTGAGCAAAAATTTTAGAAGCTGGTCTTCTATAGTTTCTGATATTCACTCCTGTACAGGTGGTGTCAGGACTCTTAGTAAGAGCTGAGGGGAACAGGTGTCCACCTGAGTGCTCACTCCTGTGCAGGTGGTGTCAGTTCTCTCCTAGTAACAGCTGAAGGGAACAGGTGTCCACCTGGGTGCTCAATCCTGTGCAGGTAGTGTCAGGACTCTCTTTACTCTAGTGGCCCTGCCAAATATCTTCCTCAGATAAATCCTCCTTTTTTTTTTTCAAAATTTTGGTCATTTTTTGTGAGCTTTTGTTTATTTTAGAGTGGGAAGTCAGTGAGGAGCCAAAATGCCACACAGTGTAGAATTTCTGAGACCTCAGTTAAGAATAGGTATCTTCTGTTGCATCTAGTGCCTTATTTGGAATGTTGTAGAATATTTTAATGCATATTAAAAATATTCATTTGTTGCATGACTTAGTAAAGTACACTCAATAGATAATGAATACATTAAAATGTTCTAATTATTTAATAATATAAAATTAAGCCATTAAAATAATGTGAGAGAAAGATACAAAGGACACTTGAATTCTTACCATTTCCCCTGGAGGAATTTGTTGAAGCATTGATATACTTGCTCTTTTGCCAACTGCCTAATTTCTCTGTTCTGAAAGCTTCCATAGGTGATCATGCAACCATTAAATGTGAAAATGGGATTTGGTTAATGGTTTCTTTATAATTTCATTGCATAATTCACATTTTAAAATTTAAAACCCTTTGACCATTTTGCTATTTATCATCATGAGTTGCTCTATGAAAGTGTTAGAAGCTTACAAAAAAGACTTGAAAATATGTAGAGAAGTTTAAATCATATTTGTGTGACTGTGCAACTACTGACTTGTCTATACTCACACTCCAAAAGATGGCTTTAATTTGGAAAGTGCTAACTAAACTTTAGTATTAAAAAATTCAACAAAAATGAAGGAAGAAAAAAAGAAAGTAGGAAGAAGTTAAGTGAGTAGATGATGTATTAGAGGTTTTTAGGGAAGTTATAATTGTGGAGTGAGAGGGGATATGATAATATTTCATTGTATAAATTATGAAAATCTGAAATTTTAATTAAAACATGCTGTTTTGTATCCTGCCTATGGTGAATGATTTTAAAAAATACTTGAATATATGCCTATTTTTCAAAATATCATTTTATCAGAATCTAATGATTCTAAGCACAAGTAACTGACTTTAATATTTAAAATATTTAAAAGGAAAGATAAATTCTTAGGCACACACACAACACACACAAAATGTCATATGCATCTGCACTTATTACCATGGCAAACACTATGTCAACAGTAATTTTTCATATGATTTTTGCTCAACATCTCATTCCCTCTTTCACTTTATCTGGATTTTCAAGTTCTGTTTGTGCTAGGATCTGGAGATAAGAATATTGTCCTATAATGCTAATATTCCAAGGAGCTTCATTTCACTCATAAAACGCCTCATATTAAAACAAATTACTACTAAGGCATGACAGTGAAAGTTCCAAACAAATTGCCTAATGGGCTTATAACATAATTATTTTAAAATGATTGACTTGGGATACAGGGACAGTGGAGTGTTTAGTAGAGCTAGTTCCGTTCGCATATACCCATGTAATAAGGTGACTATCCCATGTATTCCTGTAATACTAATATGGGCAGAGACAGGAAGATCTCAGGGCTTGTTGTTTTACAGCTCTAAGTTCAGAGAGAGACCCTGCCTCTAAAAAATAGATGAATAATGATAGAAGAGGATATTCAATTCCCCCTTTCTGGTGTCTGTGTACAACAGTAAACACATGAGCACAAATACTACACATACATAAGCCATACTCATACATATACAGACATATATACACATAAAATACAAAATAAAAATTAAATTTGAGAAGGTTTGCTTTTATTAGGAAGACATAGAGAAAGAATAAGCACCACTTGATGAGGTTTGATCTGAACGTCCTGAAGAGTCAGCAAGGCTCCAGTGGACAATGAA
The DNA here is from genome assembly GCF_003668045.3 of Cricetulus griseus. Classification (NCBI taxonomy): domain Eukaryota; kingdom Metazoa; phylum Chordata; class Mammalia; order Rodentia; family Cricetidae; genus Cricetulus; species Cricetulus griseus. The sequence goes on along the minus strand of NW_023276807.1, from coordinate 176,997,117 downwards.
GATATAATCCCGAGGATGTGCCTATGTGCTAGATGTGCAATATTGAGAATGCTCAGCTGCAAGCAAAGATGGAATCATGTAGAACACAAAGTTGGAAAAATAGCCAGAGAATGAGCTCCAAAAGAACACTGAAGTGTGCAGGAATCTAGACTTTGGCCAGTAAACTATGGTTTCCTAATCTAACATACTGAGACATTTTGGTATTCTACACTCTATCCTTACATCTCCACAAACACCTTAAAATGAATCAAAAGAGAACTCTGTATGAAAAACATGCCATTAAATTGGGTAGCATTACCTATGTAGTTTTAAGAATAATGAATTAAATATTTACATAAATTATCTTTTAAAATTGATCAAACCAAAAACATCTAAGCTATCAGAAAGGGCAAATTTTTAGTGCATGTAAAATGGCTTTGATATTTAACTACTTATAGAGATAAATAAGATACACTGCTATAAACTATATTTACAAGAAATTTAATAAACATATGTTGGGGGATGTCCTTCTGTATATATGCTTCTCTTTTTGTTTGATGAATAAAACAATGATTGGCTTGTAGCCAGGCAGGACATATAGACAGGGCTACCAGATGAGAAGAAGGCTGGGGAAAGGACACAGACAGAGTCTGCCAAGGTACACCATGTAGCCTAGGAAGGAGTCCAAGTCTGGACCATTTTGGGAAAAAAAAAAAAAACACGTTTAATGGATATAGTGCTCCTGGGTGGCCTTCCAGCCCTCCATAGAGAGACCAGAAAACCATGAGTCTATTTTCTGGGAGGCAGTTTAAATACCCTATGGAAATGGTCTTCAGCATCTCTGGGGAAGGCAGTCATCATTTGTCAGGGATTTCTGAGATGCAGAAGGGTTTGGAGGGAGATTCCAGACTCTTTGGGTATAAGGTTTTCAGGGGCTGGGGTGAGGCTTCCACCATAACATCATGGCTAGCTCTCTCTTAATTATTAACCCATTTTTATTAACCAGTGTATTGTCATAAGGCTGTGGTTTACCTGTAATTTGGGATGTTACTCCTTCAACAGCATGGCATCTCCTAGAGGCTAAGGACACACAGTGTCTCTGTCTTCAAGATCTGACACAGAATTCAACACACAGTCACACATTTTTACTCATTGTAGATGCTTAGTCACTTATTGATTAAGGTGTGCATTTACCTTTAGATGGGTTGTCTCACAATGGCATTGCCAGATTCCTTTCCAGGAAAGGTGAGGAACTTTCAGAATCTGCATAGCCTTTACATGCTCTGAGACTTTCACCATGCACTTACTATTTCCTCTTCCCTTCCTTTTATATGGCAGACCTGTTTCTTGGTCTGAAGGTTTTACTTGCATACTTGTGATTGCCCCTCTCTTTTCTGGTTCTCAGGAGTTACCTCCCAATAAAAATCTGGATTCTCCTAGTGTGCCATGGTGTCTTACCTTTTTCTTGGAGTACTGGTATTCCTTTATATTTCTATTTAGAAATACAAATGATGTAAGACAACAGAGGGTTATATACTAACATGGGTGAAACAATGGACACTTTGGCCACAAGATATCTATCTGAATTATCATTCAATTATCAAGAAACATTTTGTAAATATTAAAGAACTAAGATAAAAATGGGAATTTGTAAATAAATACTGCTTTATAACAGGGTATGGACAAGACAGAGATACATGCAGTGGTTGATGAGATGGGGAGATAAGAGTTCAAACTGACCCTGTTCAAACATTAGAACAATTGCTTCATGGATCAGATAGTGCAAGCATTTTCCAGGATCAGAGAACCTGGAGAATTCAACAACAGTAAGAATTTTATCAATTAAAGAATATTATTAGAAGCCAGAGTCATTGCTCATACCTGTCATATCAGCAGCAGAAGGCTGAAGCAGGAAGGTTGCTATGAGTTTGGGTTTCTATAAGAAAGATTAAATAAAATTCTATCAACTTGTTTATTAAAATTCAAATGAATTAAATTTGTATTTATTTAGAAACCATGGTACTTATTAATTTATCTAAATTAAGGATGTAATGGAATCGGTATAAATTCTGTTAAAATGTTATTTATGTTGTATTCTTGAGCTCTGTGTGATTATATGGATGTTCTCAGTGAGCCTAAAAAATAAAAGTAATAAAATGAGTAAATAACTATAAATTGTAGAATTATTATCATAATTTAATTACTAGTAATCTCCTAAAAATGAAATACTAAAATGAGGCAAATAGTGAGCCCCCTTACATCCCTGTGAGTGGCTGGTAGGACCAGCCTGGGGTCATCAGTGTCACTCATCATCTAGTGTCACTTTCCAAGCTCAAGCTTTAAGAAGTTGGAAACTTCTATTTCCCATATTGTGATATTCTCTATGCAACCCAGATATGACCTGTGAGAACATTCACCTTCCTTCTTTGAAAGAAAGGGAGGGTCTGTGCCAGCATGCAAGCTATGTTAGTGATGGACAATAGGCCTTCTTTCTTCCAGCCAAGATGCACTGGCATGGTCTACCAGCATAAACATTCTGAACTGGCCTGGTCATACTCAACTTACAGACTTGGTCCCAAAGTGAATGATACATGTTTGAGATCATGGTAGTGGAATGGGATTTGTTACCCAGCAACAGACAAGTGGACTAGACTTTGGTGCCTAGAAGCTTAGAAGCTTTCCATAAAAAGATTCTATAATATGATGTTTTGTTTGGAACTGGATTATAAGCTAGATGTTTAAAGCAGTTTTTAAGAGAATGTTAGTAAGAGCCAAAGGCAAAAAAGGAGGCTATCAATTAGGGCATAAAAGGATAATGAAACATTTCTGGAAGCTGGAAAACATTGACAGAAAAATTAACAGTACCCTAACTGGCAGTAATATACAAATTAGAAAATGATCTTATTGAACTCAGCATGTACCTAAGGAGTCTCACAAGCAGTATAAAGAATCATATTCTCCCAGCTGGCTTATCCCTGCTCTGATAGTATGATAATGGAGAAACCAGTGCCTGCCAGAGTCTACTCCTACTCTTCAGAAAGCAGGAAAGTGTCATTTATACAGATCTACATATGGGAAGTCACTTTAGTCAGTCATGTAATATCAGTCATGGGAGGAAAGATCTGTGTGCATTGAGTAAAACAAGAGGAAGCAGGAAGAGTTGAAACACAATTGTACAATGTCCCTTGTGATGAGAACAGACGAGCTTCGAGTATCAGGAGACCCAGTTTCATCTAGATTCCAGAGTGTCAGGACTTTTGCAGAGGCTTAGAATTATTATAGTTAGAGTCCCATCTTGTTCCCATGGTAACACAGAGGCAATGGATTTGCCCTCAGTTTCAAGCACAAACAGGCTTGGGTGAGAGTGATGTGAAACTAGAGATGTTTCCTTGTAGTGTTTAAATGGCTAGAAAAAGTTGCAGTAGGGAGTGGAATTGATGGTATAGGCATATTCATAAAACACAATTGAAATTGAAGCATCTTCTGGAATGGTCTGGAAGTTGAGTTCAGGGCAGAATGAATCTGTATGAAGAATAAAATAGGCTACGACGTAACTTTGTGTCAAGGGCAAGAGCATATATTCACAATTCCCAGCAAACACTGCTATTAGAATGTGTCACCATCTGAGTTAACTCAGTTGCTCTGGAGATGATTAGAATACAGAGTCAACAATTTCAAGAAAGCAGAAGAAATTTGTGTATGGGGATTGTTAGTTAAGACTCAGAGGGTGACATTTAAGATATTTTGTGAATTAAGAGAAAAGAAACATTTGGGGTATGTACGTTTCTTCCAATCCATCAAAAGAAAATCTGTACATTGTATGAAGACAATGAAGAGCTGATTTGCATATTTGGTTCTTCACTCCAGCTGAGCCCACCAGAATAGTCATTTCAACAGCAGTAAATGGAGGTGTTCAAGGTTTCTATCCTCAATGATAATGTCAATATTTGGGGTTTCTCTGGGAAGCAGAGAACATAGATATGGATACAAATAACCAAAAGAGTTTATTGAAAAATACAGCAAGTTATACATTGAATAAGCACATGAAAAAATGTTCAAATTCCAGAGTAATTAAAGACCCACATCCAAAATAGAGAAAAGCATATTTAAGGATCACATAAAAGAAAAATATACACAGATTATTGATATCGAAAAGTTAGAATATTAAGCCTGAGCAGGAGACAAAGATCCACATTCCAGTCCGTGGATCTCCACACTGGAACTGGAGGAGAAAGCAGGGGCCTGCCTGGTGCCACAAGGTACCTGCAGGTTGGGAACTATTATGGTGAACAAATCTATCGGGGGAGTGTGAAAAAAAGTGAGACAGAGAAAGGGGGAGAAAGAATGGTTATGTCCTGTGGAGAGAGGCAACTCCAAAGAGTTGAGGCAATGACATGTGGGTTGAGGTCAGTAGACTGCTTGTCATCCTGGACAGGTGATATCCACACCTGAGTTGCTGCCAGGGGCCATGTCTGAGGCTGTGGCTCTGCCTCAGCTGTGTAGATGTCTTTGACCCCTTTTATTACCCAAGGCTGTACAGTGTTGGACCTGCCCCTTACTGGCTGCAACACTGGAGAGAACTGGTCCAGTACCTCACTGGTTACAGCACTGGAGACAGAAGGTACCAGCACTTTGCATAAGCAGAATGACAGAGCTGATTGTTGGCAGGAGTGTGGGCCATGTGACCCTGAGGGCATGAAAGTGGGATAGCTGGCACCAACCCCCTTGTCTCCCATGTGGTGGCATGGGTAAGGGAAAGAGGCCCTTCCCACCTTGTCTCTCATTACCTGTGGCTGGCAGGAGAGCTGGCCCATCCTTTCACCAACTGTAGCACTAGGGATAGCAGGCCCAGCACCTCACCCAGGCAGCAGAGTGGAGCTGACCATGTTTAAAGGGGTGTGGATGTATAGATGTAGGCAAGCTAGCCCATAGGACATGAGAGAAGGAGAACTGGCCCTGCTCCTTGCTGATTACTATAGGGTGAGCTAGCTAGTGCAGCTCTGGAGAAGTGACCCTGGTATTGAGGATGAGGGACAGCAGGCAGACTGACCCTTTAAGCAACGACCCAGACCCAGAACAAAGGCTGTGAGTTGGCCCGTCCCATCCTCCACCCCATCTATGATCTGCTGGAGGAAGAGAAGGGGCCAGTCCTTCCCAACCAAAGTTACAGGATCTTCATGACACAGGACAACAGGATATCCAAGAGAAGCCCCAGTAAGAGCCCAGGATCTATGCTGTAGCAAAAACTAGAGGCCTCGAACCAGACCAATTGTAAGGAAAACTTTCAAGTAATGATATACAGTCGAAAGGATATACTGTGTGAGTAGCTGTGTCATACAATACAGCTTCTACGATGATTTTTCTCCTTTCTTTTCTTTTAAATTTTATTTTGTTTCATCCTTAGGGAGAAGGGATGGAGAGATGAGTGGGATCGAAATGCATGATGTGAAATCCTTAAAGAATGAGTAAAAAGTTAAATTAAAAGAAAAAAGTTAGAACACCAAGACTTCAGTTGAGTGATTGTCACTTTTTCTCATAGAGACAATGAGAAATGTTTCCTAAGACAAGATTATTTTTGAGAAATAGTCAAATGTACACAGAGAGTACATACTAACACCAGAGTAATGAAGAAATGTTGATGGGCACATCCCAAGCAATGTATAGGACAGGCAAACTATAGTGAGGTAAAGCTAATGTTGTAAAAATATGGATTTAAGCCTGGCTACACAGCCTTTACTAAGCGACAAGTATATATTGTGCCCTTTCTCAGAAAGTTCTACTATTAAATATCAGTTCTTAAAATCATTTTAAGATGTAAGACTTTCATGATTGAACTAGAGATTTTAGAAATAAATACAGTGGTAAATATGAAGTCAGAAAATATTTTATTGAAGACAAATAACCAGAATCACGGCACAACGGATAGCTTATTGTAAACAAGCTACCCAGAGAGCTTTCAATGATAGAGTTTTGGGGTACATTTACTTCACATAAATAGAAACTCCAGAATGAGACCTGGTTGATTGTTAATGTTCATAAATAATACAGTGTTTAAGCTAAACTTTTCAAAATAAAAATCACTAACACACTGTGTATTCTCTCCACTCAAAATAGATTCAGAAGATACAAAGTGTCCAAATTGCTCATGAGATAAAAAATATTTAATGCTTAAAACATACAAGGTGATATTGCTGGATAGATTGAGTAGCAAAGACTAGATATAAATAAATAATCTCACATAAGTGTAGAGGATGATAGAAGAAAAGCAAAGTAATGCTGGTTCACTTACCAGGTCCCAGCCTGTGTGCTGGGTGTTCTCACAGTGGTGAAATATCATGCCTGTGGTGATGGCACACATAAACTCACGGAAATGGTGGCTATCTGCCCAAGACCTGTGCAAAATCAAGGCAATCAAATTCAAAGCACAGATGGCAGAGGGGCTCTGAGGCCATACTTCCAGTGGAGAAGCTATTGTCATCTGATTGCTGCTGAGCCAGGGAGATGCATTATCTTTTGAGGACATGGCTACTGTTTTGTTACTAGTATTCTAATGGATGACCACACCTCTGCACATGTGAGAAGCACTAACTGGTCTCAGGCTATTAATAAACAGTTTTTTTTAAATGCTTTCTAGAATTGAGAGGGGAATACTAGGAAAGTTAAAGGGAAGAAGATACAACTTTAAAATACTGTATGAATGTATGAAGTTCTCAAAGAATTTAAAAATATTATTCAAAAATATATAAAATGAAAGTTAAACAAGAGAAATACCACATTTAATATTATACTTCTACTAATCAGCAAGTGTAAGGTTTAAACATTAATCTAAATATGTAAAACATCTCACTATTCCCCACTATAGCATTTCCTTACATGTTCTAATTATATCATGCTAAGGTAATATAAATAATATCTATATATAATAACTAAGGTGACATAAAATAACACATTTAAGAACTATAGCCATACTGAAAGAATAATAAGATTCTGTAACTTCTGTAAAAGTTCAGTTCAGTTACAAACCACAAGGACTCTCAGTTTACCTACACATTCATACACATGCATTTACACCCCCCACCTCCCACACACACACCCTATGCCCACATATGAAATCAAGAATCCAAATCATGTTATTCTGGGGAATCTTGGAATAGATTCCAGGTTGTATTTTAAATCCCCAGTGAGTCCTCTTCATCTTACCAAGATGTTAGTCCCTGGAAGGGAAATGGACTTTTCCCAAATGACAGAATGAGCTGGTAGACAGTTTGGAAGTCTGTAGAAATTTAATTTGGGGGACTTAGTATCTGGAAACTTTAGACATTTTGTTTTTTGGTGTTTTCAGGACTGGGTGTCCTGGGACTTGCTCTGCAAACCAGGCTGTCCTTGAACTCAAAGAGATTCACCTGATTCTGACTCTACCTCCTGATGCTGGGATTAAAGGTGTGTGCCACCACCTCTGACTTTTCTTTTCTTTTTTAACTTTAGACTTCTTAATGATAGAATAAAAATTAAAAAGTGATTTATGTGGGAACCTGCCAGAGTGAACAGCTTCAGCAGAAGTTCTTTAAGATCCCTAAGGGACCTGAAATTCCTTAGGTCATATCTTTTGTCCACTGTGTGGTTGAGGGCTTTAGACACATCTGACACTGTTAATGAATATTAATTGAGCACTTGCTGTTTGCCAGACACTGCCAAGTACCTATTATCATTTCATTTAACTGTATTTTTCCAGCAGTCATGTGAGATGAGTACAATTATTTTTTTTTCTCACGTGAGAGGTGAAGAAAGGGGAGAGAAAGAATCAGTCTTGTGTGCTCAGATAGTATGAGCTGCAATAGGAATCTCTGCAGTGTGACACAAGAGTTATTCCTGGCTAATCAAGTCTTTTATCCATCACATAGAACAGACCATCAGTTACAGTATTATCATTCAAAATTCAGCCCAGAACAAAGGCTTATGACTTCTTGGGTTTCAAAGAACACATGGATAGACAAAGAAAAGTAAATATCAACAATAAAATAAAAGAAAAGACAATGGCCAGAACTAGTTATTAAATGAAAAAATTTGTTTTAATGTATCTTCAATTTCCCTGGCAGTTATGACATTACACGAAGTCATAGCGCTCTCTGCAATTGTTCACAGAAATTGACAGACTCCCGCAACCACAGAAATAGGATGGTTTCTAGCATTTGGGCATTTTTTTGAAACTTCAGGTTTGCCAGTTAGAGCTCAGTAGTAGAGCAATTGCCTAGCATGTGTCAGGCCTGGATTCTATCCTCAGAACTAAACACAAAAAGATAAGATCTGGAAGGTTTTCTGTTGAGAATTACATAAAAGATGAAAGCCATACTTCAGTCATTACCATTGCCCATCGTTTTGTCTAGAACTTAAATGTTCAGTAAACTGGGTATCATAATGAAATTCTATTGTTAAGAATTAAACATTAGCTGTATACATCCCTACCCAGGCCTCCATGATGCCTTCGTGTGCCCTCAAGATGATATCAAACATTTGACAATTTAGTAAGCTACATTCCTGCTCTCTTTTATGTAGTTTTCATTATACATGAGAAAATCATCTTCAATAATTTATTAAGTGTCTTGTTTGCATTTTGATGCTGCGAAAAACTGACACAATGTTATGACTCATGTTCTTGGTTCATAAAACTAAAACCTAGTCTTTCTTGCCTACCCCAGTGCCTACATTTAAGAAGAGGTCCATGAGTACATGGGTACTATGTGAAGATGAATAAATTTGGTGACAGAAAAATATTGTTTTAGTGGAATAAAAGACAAGTATTTGGGAAACTAAGTATTTGTGTAGCTCATGTCAGAACAACTAACCTTAGACAGTGGAGAAGAATGCATTTTGTAAGTAAATAGTCTCACCTTGATAAAATCCTCAAATGAAACTCTAAATCAAAAGGATTAATTGGAATTGGAAAGCATTGGAGTTTAATTGTAATGTTCAAGTTGCTATTCCCTTTAATCACACCAGCAGCATAGGCCAGTTATTGTTTACTTACAGTTACATAGCATATAAATAACATTACTTTAAATATTTTTGCATAATAATTACATTGTAAAACGAGTTTTCTTCCCTGAGGAAGGTGGGCAATCTGTAGAAGACCTCCTTTTCCCCTAAGTAGATATACATAGCTTATTTAAAATAGATGCAAAGTGATCCAGATCTTAGGGAAAATGCAGTTGGGTCAGTGCTGTCATTGTCACTGCAAGGTTCACACTAAGTGCACCTGTAGAAAGCTTAGTTCTTGCTGTCTGTGACATCTTTGGTACAGTATTATCATTCTCCTTTCTCAGGCACTGGAGTTCACCAACAGTGCTTCCTGCTATCAAAGGCTACTTGGGAGAAAACAAGGATGCTTCCTGATGTTCACTGTATTCTACTCTGCCAATGTTTGTCACTGCTGTGCTTCTTCTTCTCAGAAGAGTTGCTTCCTTCCACATGTAGCACTGGTTTTCGTTTGTTTGGGTTTTGTTTTTAAAGACACAGGTATTTCTTCTATTTCACTCACTAAATATCATATTCAATGTTTTATACTTCCCCGAGTCTAGCAGGCATTTCCAGTTGGGGTAAATGCTTCTCATTGATGTTTCTTTGTTTTCAGTTTTTAGTTGTATTCATTTCTCCTGCTTCCTACACAAAAACTACAACATGGAATGGGCAGACAAGTAAGCCAGAAGTTGTTAGTTGTTTCCAACCCATACTAGAAAGAAAAATTGTTCTAATCAAAATCACTATACAAATGCACAGTTGTTATGGGAGATACATTCTGCCATCTGGAAAACATGAATCTTAGTTTTTCCATGAGGTACACTGCCTGAAGAATATTGTCTGAAATGAAAACAAAAATTCTCTGAATGTGACTGAATAAATTCAAAGCTAAAGTCCTCCCAAGAAAATGCAGCCACTGCTGCTAGGAAATAAGGTACTCTGTTGCTGCTTGAGTAGTGTCTGTACACTGCCTGCATCAAAGGAGTTCAGGAGACTAAAGGTAATGAGAGGTTTGAAAGTGATAATGTTTCAACAACAAGAAGAGAGGGTTCTCTTTAGACAGATGTGAGAGGGGAGAGGGGAGAATGCAGTGTCCCTATTTATTTATTTGTATATTTACTACATGTGGAAATATATGGGAGGTAAATAGAGAGGAAAGCGATATGCACATCAGAATTACAGTACACTGCCATCAAAGTGCTATATCCTTCTATTGTGTTTAGATAGCAACACATAAGACAAAAATCAGGAATGGTGATATGCTGACTTATAGTCTTCAGAAATGTATTATATTCAGGCTTCCTAAGTGCTACAACTTCTCCAAATAAGTACATTTTTTGCAATAAAACATGTAAATTAATATGAAATTTTTTATTTTTGATCCCAAAATCCAAAGGCTTGCCATCAAACTTACCTGACTTTAATCTTTCTGAAGGCAACCAAAGTTGTACCAAACCAGAGTAAATGAACACAGAGATGAAAACCAAACAGCCACGTCCTGAATAGGAACTTCTGAACCCAGTAATTCCTAAGGTATTGGTTATTACCCAATACTGGTTAACTTCACTGAAAAATTCAAGTCTTCATTTTGGCAAAAATTGTAATTCAAAGGATTTCTGAATTATTTAGACTGGGAAATGAAAATAATCAGTGGAAAACCAAAGGGGAAATAAAAAAAGAACAAGACCCAAAAAACTTTGTCCATTTAACCATTTGAGGCAATTCATTTCTCTCTCAACTAATCCTGAGAGGCAAGGGGAAATATTGAATAGCACTGTTATATATAATGATGTATTATAGGATATAAAAAGGATGGTGGTAGTGATTGTCTAAACAAATCATGGCCATAATTTTTATTTCTGGTTTATAGACAGAATTATATTTATTAGTTTATTTGTTTATATTATTAATACATTTCATAATTATCTGTTAGTACTTTCATCTTTGTTGTTTATGGATAAATGAGGGATTAGTATATGATGTGGGATTTTTTTCTGTATGCTGCAAATGTGTGTTACTATCATTGGTTGATAAATAAAGCTACTTTGGCATATGTCAAGACAGGATTGAACCAGGTGGGAAATCCAGAAGAGATACAGGAGAAAAGGGGCAGAGTCTAAGAGACTTCATCCAGCTGCCCAAGGAACAACATGTCAAATCACCACAGGTAAGCCACAGGCCACATAGCAATACACAGATTAATATAAATGGGTTAATTTATTTTTTCTTTTTTGCTTGCATATTTCTAATTTTTTATTTTAGAAACAATCTTATTTTAAATATCAATCCCCCCATTCTGTTACCCTCCCATCCTCACATGCCCTGTACTGACCCCACCAACCCACCTCTTACCCACTCCCTAAGGATAGTGAGGCCTTCCATGGGGGGGGAGGTCATCAAAGTCTGTCACATCATTTGGGGGAGGTCCCAGGCCCTCTTTCATGTATCTGGACTGCAATAGTATCCCTCCATAGGGAATGAGCTCCCAAAGACCATTTGTGCACTAGGGATAAATACTGGTTCCTGTAGACTGCCCAGGCCTCCTAGCTGGCACCCACATTCAGAAGGCTTGGTTCAGACCAATGTTGGTTTGCCAACTTTCAACTAGGGTCAGGTCAACTGTTTCTTTCGGTCCCTCCAGCATGGTCTTGGCTCACCACCCCACCTCTCTACAACTGCATTCTGGGATTATGGTTCAGTGCTTAGCTGTATGTGCCTGCTTCTGTTTCAATCAGCTACAGGATGAAGGCTCTAGGATGGCATATAAGGTAGTCATAACTCTCATTAGAGGGGAATGGCATAAAAGGCAGCCTCTCCACTACTGCTTAGATTCTTATTTGGGGTCATCTTTGTGGATCTCTGAACATTTCCTTAGTGCCAGATTTCTCTTTAAACCTATAATGGCTCCCTCTATTAAGGTATCTCTTTTCTTGATCTCCTCTATTCATCCCCAGACTCAATCTTCCTGATCCCTCATGTTTTCCTCCCCCTCCTCTTCTCCCCTTCTCTTTCTCCTACCTCCCTCCCCTCTCCACCCTTGCTCCCAATTTGTTCAGGGGTTCTTGTCCCTTTCCCCTTCTTTGGGGGACCATGTGTTTCTTTCTTATGTGCTAGCTAGTAATAAGCCTGAGCCATCTGCCAAACATTTATAATCAATATTAAGCCTCAGCGTTGTTATTGGGGAACTAGCAGGTGGGAAAGAAACCTCCAATTACAATCTGTTTGAATAGAATTCGGGAAAATTGGTTGGTGTCCCTATCCCTGCCCATGAGGCATTGCCTGGTTACAGAAGATGAAGGATTCAGGCTCTGTGTCCCCCAGTACTAGGAGTCTTTGTTAGGGTTACTCTCATAGAGTCCATGGAATTTTCATTGCAGTAGGCTTCCACCACACTCTCTAAATGCATGCCAATTCCTGTAGTTTCTCCCAGTGTTTTCTTCCCCACCTGCCCCAACCTGATCTGTCCTCTTTTCAACTTGACCCACCCCCAGTCCACATGGGAAATCTATTCTATTTTCCTTTTCCTGGGAGGTCCTTGCACAAACCAAGCCACAAAAACCTTTGAACTACAGTGTATCCTCTCTGTCTGGTGTTCTGGGTCTAGAATTTAGCAGAATTTTCATCAGAAAGTCCAGAAAGACTTCAAGCAGTAGCTGATAGGAGCAGATGCAGAGTCCTACAGCCAAACATTAGGCAGAGTTCAGGGAGTCCTGTGCAAGAGGAGGTAGGTAGGAAGGATTGTAGGAAGCAGAGGGCTCAGGGACACCATGAGAACAGAATCATTTAACTGGGACTCATGCTGTTTTAGAGATCAGGGAGCCTGAGTTGGTCTGGCCTAGGTCCTCTGCATATATATTATGGATTAGTAGCTTGGTGTTCTTGTGGGATTTCAAACAGTAAATATATGGACAGTCTCTGCCTGCTTGTAGGACCCTTTTTCTTATACTGGGTTGCTTTGCCAGCCTTCATGTGATGGTATGTGCCTGGTCTTATTGTGGCTTGTCATGCCATGTTTAGCTGATGTCCCTGGGGTATCTACTCTTGTCTGTGGAGAGATGTAGGGGGTGTGGATCTGGGGATGGAGGTGAAACTGTGGTCAGGATGTAATGTATGACAGAGGAATAAAAATAAAAGAAATAAAAAGAAATTAGAGAAAATAAATCTGTGTAGTTTAGGCAGGAAATTTCTGTCAAGGGACATGAGGTCTGTTTTCAGAAATAGCTAAGAGTATTGAGTGGAATCTCAAGAATGCCAGATCAGCTCTCAGTTTAGCCTCTCCTTCATCCAAGTTCTACTTGTTACCATGCTGACAGAGCTCACAACCCCTCAGGGCTCAGCAACTGAAAGATGAGACATGTGGTAGGGTCCTGGGATGCAAGTTCTGCTTATTAACTTGTCTGCTTGTCTGAGCTGATATCAGTGTAACTTTGCACCCCTTGTCTCACTGCAAATTAACATCAAAGCAATGAGTGAGGAAAAGGTACATGGGGAAGCCGACTTCAGGAATGTCCAAGTACTTTAAAATTCAACTTCATCTTTCCTGTCTGCTGCAATATTTAAAGTTCCAATTACTCATTATTTATGTTAAAATAAGATGGCTGCCATTATCAGACTTAACTATTAATAATCATAAATGTTTGGTAAAAAATGAATTGATTGACTTGGCTAAATTATGACGAAGACCCTGGAAGAAATAAGATCTTTGATAAATATATTTGCATGAGTTAGGAGAGTAGTCCTTCATGTATATGGTATCAGGGTCACTAAAGTTAGTGCAAACAGAAAGAGTCAGAGAGCAGCTGAGGATCCAAGTGTTCAGGAGTCATAGGATCTGCCTGGAAGCCATGGAGGATGGTGGTAGACAATGGACCGGACCAATTGATGCACAAATAAGAAAGAAAGCCCGTCCGTCTTCAGGGTGTTTTAGAGGTCTGTCCAATATAAGGACTAAGAAAATATGGCTCTTTTTCAAGATTGACTATGTTAATAAAGATCTCTGTACCACCCAGGATTGAAGTGTGGATTCCTACCTTGTTAATCTAGATCACATGAACTAGATGGGAATGCTGTCATTCATGCAACAGAATTAGAACTGCCAATCCTAACATTGCTTAAGGGTTTTCTTTGACTTTTGTTTCATTAAACTGAGAATAGAGACATATCTGATTATGTAAATATAATTACTGCCAGTGTTAAAATGCATCAATCCATATTTAACAAGGGAAATGAGAAAGCATTAATTATGTGCTTTATGGCCATTTAGACTGAAATGTTGATAGTATTTGGATAAAATATCCAGTTCCATCTAAATTTCAAATATCCATTAGAGACTCAGTGCAAATAATTATTTGACTATGTATACTGATTTTAATTAGATATCATATATATATGATATATATATATATATGATAGATATCATATATATATATATATATATATATATATATATGGAGTTAAGAAACATTAAATATCTATATTGGTTAAACTATAAATGTTAATGGGTTTGCATATGCCACTGTATATTATCAACTGTAATTATGTATATAGTGATATATAGTATCTCTTTATATTATACTTGTTTCACATATATATGCATAAAAGATGTAGTATTATTAACTATTATTAGTTTATATTTGTGTGCATATGTACATGTCTGTAGTATATATGTGTCTGTGTTATGTGCAAATGTACATGTATGTAGATGTCAGAGTCAAAGTTCAGTGTCATATTGTATGTTCATCTGCCCTATTTTTAAGACTATGTCTCTTCTTGAGCTCAGAGCTCATCCATTGGTTAGCCTGAAAGCTATGAAGTTCAGTTTGTCTCTATCAGCGAGGTGCTAGGATTATTGATGCTCATCACCATGCCTGTTTCTTCATGTGAATTCCAAGGGTCTAAGATCAGGTCCTTAGGTTTGAGAGTAGACTTTTGACTCATTGAGCCATCTCCCCAGCTTTGAATTATATAAGTTGTATATCTAAACTTCAGTGTTAATTAACCCAGTTCACTGCAATGATATGTCAGATACTGGGTAATCCTATTCTTTGATGCTAAAGAGGGAATAGCCTTTACCAAAAGAAAACTAATGAAACTTCCAATCATTCAAATTATATTCTAATGCTAAGATTCTGGAAGATAAAATTATGATTATTTTAGAAAGAAGCATAAATATGGCGAGCTTTAAAAAATCCTCAAATATCTAAAGAGTTCATTGATAGCCATTAGAACAATTACACAAAATTTTTAGGCAATAAAATAAGCACTAATTTTTTCTACAGTTCAACTGTTGGGGGATATTGTAATCTTCATGACACAATCAGTAAGAATGATGACTGTAGAGTTTAACTTTTTTCTAGGAATATCTTATTGTTATGACACTAGGAAAAACCAGCATTTAAATTGTTCAGTTTCATATTTTCTTAATGTTCAGCAACTCTAATCATAAGAACTTCATGTTGAGGACTGGGAAGATGCCATGAAGGGTAAAGTGTGTCAGTATGAGGAACTGATTTCAAATCCCAAGCGCTCACATAGAAGCTGAGCATGGTAGTTTGAACCTATAATTACAGTGCTGGTGAAGTAGAAAGGCTTGGGCAAAACAACCTAGATATTAAGTGAGAAAGCCTACCTCAAAAAACAGAGTAGAAAGCTATGGAAGAGGTTAGCCAACACTGACCTCTGGACTTCACACTTGTAGACATGGATATGCACCCCCATATCTGTACATATGCATATACTGCACTGAGAATATAATGCTAATAGATTTTGAGCATATTAATTTGTTCAGTGCTTAATTTTTACCTAGATGTTATTTTGCATTTGCCCTCACAGTAAACATCTAAACTATGGAATTTTTAGAAATGGTAAGGCAAGTAATTCAATAACAATAGTGTTTGCTTGATCTGTAGACATGTAAAATGTGACTGCAAAAATCAGAATGTATTCCTTCTAATGAGGAAATATTCAAAAAGCACAGCAAGCAAAAAATATTCCTTAAAAAATGTAAACTCAGTGTGCACAGGAGTAACGGAGGGAACTTTTCTTTATCTCGATTTGATTACTCTCCCACAGTAGCAACTGTGCTGTTTTTTATTACGATCATAGCTTAAAGTGACAAGAACTTTGACAGATTGTTCTTTTACAGCAACTGAATTCAATTGGAAGTGCATATGGTTTATCCACAACTGCCTCAACAAAATAACTACACTGCTGTTTCTGCACACTGTGAGGAACTCATGTTCTCCTCTGCCTGTACATGGAAAAAGATATTGTACATAGCTTTAAAATTATATTTGAATTACATTAGTCACTAAGAACTTTGAGGGAAATAAGCTCAAATTTTCAGATGGGTCACTTAGTTAATTGTTCACTGTGTTGGCTTGTTTTTTTGTTTTTTTTTTGTTTGTTTGTTTGTTTTCTTCAATTCCTATCTCTGGGAAAAGGGACTCTTAAATGAGAACATGCCTTCATAAGATTGGCCTATAGATGAGTGTGTGGGGCATTTTCATGATTGATGTTTGACATAGGAGGGCCTAGTTCACTAGGAAAAGTGTAACTCGTGGTCAGGTAGTTCTGGGTAGGATTAAGAAAGCAAGCGGTGAAAGTCATGTGGAACAAGCCTGGAAGCAATGACCATCCATGGCTTCTGCTTCAGTTCCTGCCTTGAAATTTTTGTCTCAAGTTTTTGCCCTGACTTCTACTGATGAAAACCATAACCTGTAAGCCAAATTAACCATTATTCCCAAGTTACTTTTGGTCATGGAGTTTTAACATAGTAGTAATAAAGTAATTAATATAGTCACTATCTAAAGTTTTAAAGGGGTATTTGTAAACTAAATGAAGGGAAAATTTATCCATACCTACTTGTTCTAGTTTCAATTCTGTGATAAAACAGTCTACAAACAGCAAAATATAGAAGGAATAGTTTATTTGGTTTACAATTTCAGTTACATCTATCATTTAAGGAAGTCAAGGAATAAAGCTCAAATAGCTAGTCATATCATATCTTCATTCAGTATCAGAGAGAAATGAAAGCAAGCATGCTGACATCTTTCTAGCTAGCTTTCTAATATTGTGTGTGGCTCAGGACCTTCTGTGTAGTTTGGCTCATATGGTCTCTGCATCATTTGGGTAGTTTGATAGTCACCATGAGAAGCTCTGCTAGTGAAGCTCATCCTAATAAGGAAAAAAAAAACTGAGATTGCTTTAACTGAAATTATCTTTCTAACTGGTTACTTTGTCAGTGACCTGAGGTTAGAGATGCCCTTAGGGAGCCAACAGTGTCTGCAACTACAGGGGCATCTAGATGAAGACTTTATTTTAAAGAGTTAACAGTTTCAACCTGAAGTCATCTTATACAGCCTAAATACCAGGCTGATTAACATTTTTTCTGCATCCATGTGAAACTTTCAAGCATTTGTAACTGATATCCATCACATACAAACAGAATTTGAACATGCCAAGGTATACAGCTACTCCCCATGAAAGTAAATATTTAGAATAAAGAGCTGTTCAGAGTGTGATCTGGGAAATCAGTCCCTCAAATCTGAAGGCCTCTTTGAACTTAAGTCTGTCTCATAATAGATAGTACTTATCATGGTTGCAATGACTACAGCCCATGGATTGACATCTTCCATAGCTACAAGATGTCCCTCTCTTTCCAGCAATTTAGAAAGCTAGCACCTAAGGAACAAAGGTTCAGTTTGTTCATTTGCTTGCATGGATGAGTACATTTCATTACACACCAAGAATTTATAGCATTTATGAAAATATAGACAATAAAATTGAATAGAAGCCAGTGGTAAATACAGAAAAACGGAAAAATAAAAGCACAACACAAATATGAAAGGTTATGTTATGCAAAGATCTTTAGAAATGGGAGGAATTTTGAATGTGAGCTTTCTAATAATTAATAGAAAGAGAAACAGGCCACATAGTTGAATCAAGAACCTCATCAGATCAAACCAAATAAACTGCTCACATAATCTGATTACTGATAGCAATCAAGCTAGTGAGGGTCTTCCATAGAACCTATAAATATATCAAGAGTGTTCCACAGATTGTATTTTCTATAAAATGATAATATATTTCATAAGTGTTGCTATTTCAGAAGTCATCTATAGCATTAATATATATACCATTTACAAAGTCATTGCCATGAGCTGGTTACTGCACATTATTACCTATTTAGAACATTCAATTGTCATAGCCACTCTGTGCAATGGGGAAAATTTACTTTTCAGCAGACTAGAGAAATTGCTCATGAGAGTCAAGGAGATTGTCGAGCTTACTTCCTCATGAGAGGTCATGTCAGGACTCAAACTGATCCAAACCCAGTTCTTGATAGCAGGCTGTAGGATTTCCCCTATCACGAACTCTTAAAAAGTACTTAGGAACACAGATAATCTCAGCACTGTGGATTTATGGAAATATCTAAATTATTTCAAGTGGGTATGCTTTCACCATCAAGGGGTTTGTGCTCTAAGGAAGATTCAATAGAGACTCAGCAAACTGCTTTTAAACTATGTTGTGAACTATGTTACTTCTTTGTGTTCCTTCCAAAAAAAGCAGGTTGCATAATGGGCTTCCTAGCACTGAATGAGGGAACATGTTACAATGGAATGCTGGCCATGAGGCAGTCATTTATAGGGTATGCTTCATGAGCAATGCTTTTGAAACTGATAAAATGCTTAATTATCTTGCCCAATATAAACTGTAATGAAATGTTTAAGTAGCAGGTTCAATAGAAAAATTTTCTGAAGTCACAGTGATGTACCACCCTGGATCTTTCAACAATGCTTTTAAATGATCCTGTTAAACACACACACACACACACACACACACACACACACACACACACACACACACACACCATACACACACATCTAGCTTGCATATTTCATGTGCTCATATTTAAAGACACTTAACACTCATAAATATGTAACTGATAATATTACCATTGATTATTAAAAGAATTTGTATGAAATAGCCACTATTGCTAATAAGGAAGACACCTAGAACAAGGAGTTACTTTTCTAAATACAGCATTTATGTAAGAAAAGTAATAATCTATTCAATTAAATATGGACATTATTACTCAAAGGCTATGATTTAAAAAAAAATATCATATGGTACAATTCTTACCACCTGAACCAGGTGCTCTACTGCCCTCTTATGGATATGATGTAAGTAGCAATGGCAATAAATCTTGGTTTGAGAGGGGTCTCAAAAAGGAATTTTATTGAAATAAATCCTCTGATAAGCGACAGTCCCACTAGAAAATACATGCTGTTTCTTTATGTTACGTGTTATAAGAGTTTGGGGCACTGAAACCTTTAAGTATTGTGGAAAAATTGAACATATTTACCAATAGCTTTAGGAACCATGAAATTTCTCATATCTTTTTTACTTCTAAAACCCTGTGCCTCACCTCCTAAGATTGACAGTCTCATAAAGCTGATAGTATAAATAGTCAAGGACTTAAGCATCACCATTCTTTCAAATAATAAAATGTCCCAACATAATTGATAAATCCTTTCTTTCACAAAACAGGAAGTGAAAGAACACATGACTTTATAAATGTGAATTGAGATTCAACCGTGTTTCCCAAAATAAGAGATGGTGCTTGTGGCATGGAAGGAAGATGTTAAGACAAGGATGTTGTGTCCACTTATGTGGTTGGGTTGTAGACAGCACATCTCAGAAGGATGAATTCTGCATGGAATATTTTAAAACTATGTATGTTATTTATAACACTGAGACTTTTAGTATTGTGACAAGCAACTAAACCCTTCTATTTTTCTCCCAAAAATGTTATCCTCAGAGAGTTGAGAGACAACATAGGGATACTGCTATGGACATGTTTTTTTTTTTTTTTTTCAGTGAATTTGTACGTACACATTTATTTGTATAAGCAATTGTGCCTGTGAGGCATGCTACCTTCTACCTAACCTAGAGACCCTTCATGTAGCAGAGTTCCAGGTTTAATGTTTCATTGGTCTCAAAACAAGGTGAAAAAATATTTTGATTTATTTCAAATATACATAGACAAACATTACTTATGTGCCTTCTATTATATATTTGGGATTAAAGCTTTATAAAGAATTGCAAGTTTTACAGCATGATCAACCATGCTAAAACCTTTTCAGTTGTCAGAAAATACCTACCACATGCTGTGAATTGTTCTTTAGGCATTACTTCCTAAATCAACTGAATATTTAGTTACCCCAAGTAACTTTATCCATACTTGCTATGCTAGAGGAGCTAGAGAATCCAAAAAAAAAAAAAAAACAGAGTGAATGGTGAAAACACATCTGTCAACTGGAATTTACCATTAGGTCTGTAGAAGAAATTTCTTAGGAGGTAATGTGATATAAATCCCTACTCTCAACATGGTACAAGAGCAAACATCTTTATTACAACTCAGTGAAAAAAACTGGTAAACAAAATAGGCACACCGTTATACCCAGATTTGATAAATCTCCATTTCTTCAGCACTTGACTGAAATGCACTGTATGGTAGCTCATCTTCATTTCAAACTAAATACTTTTAAAGATGTATTTTATTTCTTTATGGGAATACATGTGGGCAACAGATCTCCTGGAACCAGAGTTATGGGCAGTTATACATCCCCCTACAAGGACCACTATATAGGGCAGATTCCTAAGTGAAGGGCAGTGGGGGTGGTAGAACACACTATCTTCTCTAGTGGCTTCATATCTAACTGCTCAGGGAGATACATGACTGGTGAAGATCTCTTCCACTTGATGATATAGAGAAGACTTACCACACTTGGGAAAGTAATCTGTCTACCTTTGCTAGTATTACAGTAACAAAATACTAAAATCCGAGGGGCTTAAACAGGACAATTCTTTTCCAAATAGCTCTGGAGGCTGGAAGTCTAAGATTAAGGTGCTGAAAGTGTGGTTCTTCTGTGACCTCTTCCCTTGGTTTACAGATGGCATTGTTCTTTCTGTGTCCTGCTGTCACCTTTTCACTATCTGGCCCATTGTTGATGTCTTTTTTCTCTATCAGTCCCAGTGGATCTGGTTTCACAGATGACAGCATCTAATCTTAACTGCCCTTGATAGGTCCTATCTCCCAAACAGTCACATTGAGGAAAGTGGTGTCAGTCTATAGATTTAAGGGACACTCAGTTCAGCCTATAATATATAAAACCACATATCTCTTAAATTTTCCTGCTTTGAGTTCAGCCTTCCCTACTCCCAAGTGGATGTGTAACAATGACTAATTGACTTAAAGGAAAACTATGATGATTTTGCTTCATCATCTACATTTTATGAGTAATAATAATAATAATATAAACATGCTCATAACTACTGTCCATGTCATCTAATCAAAAATTGCCATGACCTGCTTTTTTATTTATTTAAAAAGAGAGAAGGAATATAATATAAAAATTATTTCTCATTTCCTTCATAAATCCCTAGAATATTGCATAAGAACTAAAACAAATCAATCCCTGAAATTATTTCGTGAATAAAAGATTAACTACAATGACTCCTAAAACGAGAAGCACAAAGTGATTCTCTTTGTACTCATAAATAAAATAAAGCCCCAAATGTTCTTTTCCTTTTAGAAGCCCATATATTCAGTACCTAAGAGATCATGGTTACTCTCTATCAAAATTATGTTTAGTTAAAGACTACCTAATTAAGCTACACAGTTGATGCTCTCAGTGACATATGTTTCCTCAAAACAGTGTAACCGTGTTGTTACAATCTTCACCACTGAAACCAAAGTCTAAAACAGAAATTTCAGCCTCATTTTCATCCTCCTTTGTGACCTGCACCCAAATCCTCCCTCACTTATTGGTGATCTGTGAAATATTGACCAGCCAAGCACTGTATCTCAGAGGGAATGGATCAACATCCTGTCAGCCAGCTCTGGCCTGGGGAGAAGACCAGCTTCCCTTCATTCTCTCCCTTGGAGAATCTCACACATGAATCAGTTCACAGTTGGCAGTACCCAAATTTAATTCAGCATGAATAATCAGGGAGAATCACTGAAGTCTTTGATTAAACTTTTACTTTGTCGGTTTAATGTGATGCAAATAGGGGAAAGCATTGATTAAAGAGTCTTAAAATGGTAACCTGTTGAGCTGAGAAAGGAAAATGCTGTGAGTTGGTGAGGCAGCCTGGAATAATTAATGGTAGGAACAGAACCTGCATGTTCAAACATGAAGGACATTGCACCTGTATCTAGAGCTCTGCCTGCCAGGGCTTAGAGGCCAGGGAAAGTAACTGAATGGTGAAACCATCTTGTTTTACAATGAATACTACCTGGCAAACTGCAATCACCAATCCTAAAAGCAATTCAACTTTTTACTTTAGAAATTCAGTTTTGGTGTTTTGTTTTTCCTACTTAATAATTGATTTTGGATTTCAGAGTAGATCATTACCAACCCAGTCATATTTCCTCAAAGTATTAACAACTAGACACTGAGTCGATATGATATTAATAGAAGTTGGGGAATAAGTCATGTACATGAAATCCCCATGAGTGGGTTCATATCCTTGTAAATGAAGCTCCAAAGAGCCCTACCCCACATGTCAAGGAGGATGCAGGAACAGTTGTACTATATATGGATCACGAAAGTAGCCTCCTCAGGCATCAACTTTCCCAGTGATTTGATCATGGGATTCTCAGTCTCCAGGACTGTAAGAAATGTAATTTTGCCTCTAGTCCACTCACCACATGAAATTTTGTTATAATAGTCCAGGTTCATTAAGATAAATTATAAAACATACTTTTAAGCTGTATAACTCCAAACCAAAAATAAGATGATAATATTAGTGGATAGATAGTTTGTCAACACAATGGATTAAAGCCACAATCATGTTGATTTTCTCTTTATTTATTTATTTTTTGTATTGTTTTTGTCTTTTCAAAACAGAGTTTCTCTGTGTAGCTTTGGAGCCTATCCTGGCACTCTCTCTGGAGTCAAGGCTGGCCTCAAACTTACAGAAATCCGCCTGCCTCTGCCTCCCAAGTGCTGGAATTAAGGCGTGTTGCCACCAATGCCCAGCTGGATGCTCTCTTTATATACTATAAACCTTCACTCTATGAGCATACTTTACAAAAAAATCTTATAGATGACTTGTAGAAACATTAATTCATAGTAATCACTAAAGATGGTGTTTAATTTATAATGTAAAAGGACATTTACTGCTTAATGATTTCATGTTCTGAGAATATTAATACATTAGAAATTCAATGATTTACCTATATAATCTTTAAGATTAACTTTACAAAAATCCAAAAGTGTGTCATGACTAATTGTGCTATCTTTCAGTTTTAAATTTAAGGAAGTATAGCTTATCTAAACTGCTTAATATAATGATGAATAAGAAATGGGTATATATACACTAAAATTCTGTTAAATTAAGAAGATATAAATTATAAGCACAGCACATGTAAACACTGTCTTAAAGAAATAAAAGAAGGAAAGCCATAGCAATTGGTTCATGGAGGAAGCTGATGCATACTTCTTCCTAATGAGGTTTATTGGAATAAAAGAAACTCTGTGGTGGTTTGAAAAAAAAAGTCCCCAAGAGGAAATGGCAAATCAAGATATTGAAGTCTCAGCTACTTCTTCAGCACCATGTCTGCAGGCATGCTACCATGTCCCACCATGTTGATAAAGGACTAAACCTCTGAATCTGTGAGTCAGCCCCAACTAAATATTTTCCTTTATAAGAGTTACCATGGTCATGGTGTCTCTTAACAGCAATAGAAAACCTAACTAAGACGAACTCACAGCCATGATCAAGCCTTGAGTTCTGAGGGAGAGCATTTGATAATAACAATAAAGCATATAGAAAAAATATAAACACAAGGCAGAGGAACTTTATCAAATGTGAAATTAGAGATGGGCAGAGTGTGAGAGAGAGACAGAGGGAGCAAGGGAGTGGAAGAGAGAGAGAGAGAGACTGAAACCACAGAGTGACTAGAGTCAATCTCTCTGAGGAGTCTCAGAGCAATCTTCAGAACAAAGGAAAGATCTGACTTTTTATAACATTTTAGGGATGGATGGGAAGTTTTATATAATAAGATTTAGGTCAAAACACACCATAATTGACAAAGAGTGTAGAGAATCCAGATACTACAAAGAGCTGTCATTACAGCACAGACTACTCCTTAACAATCCATCTCAGAAAAAAACTTCAGGGATGCCTGGCCTGATTAAAGCTATTAGATAAGGCCTAAAAATACAGGCCATTCTAACAAATCCTATACTCATGCCTTACAATTTATGTAAAATGTGTAAAAAAAAGAAAACTCCAATAAAGTGACTATCCCTGATCTGAAATACTTGAGACCAGCAGTGTTCCAAATTTAAGGAATTTTCAGAATTTAGAATATTTGGATGAATCTTTCACACTATACATTTTTAGACATTCTATAACATTTAAATGTGGACAGTATTTACTTGTGCTTTGCTTATACCATATATACTTAACGTACATGGCTTAAAGATAATTTCTGATAATTAATAATTCTCTGTGCTGCACAGTAGGCATGGTAGCAATCAGTCACGATTGGTACCACATCAGCAATGAATTTTGGACTTCAGATTTTGGATTAAGGGATACTTAGGGCTTCCAAGCACTAGATATTTAAGCAGTATTTTATTTGACTTAGGTAAAAGTGCAGCTAATTTATCTGTCCAAACAATACTATATATATATATATTATATATATATATATATATATGTATATATATATATATATTCCTTTGAAGATTTACATTATTAATTATGCTTGGCTTTATATTTTCAATATCCTATCTTAACAAATAAACTTGAATTGATATTGTTCTCAGTGACATGGAGATTTAGGTTTGAATGAGAGTTCATCAGACTGCATGGTAAAGTTCCTCTTTGCTCTCTTTTCCTCTTGCTCTCCTGCTCCCTCCTCTCTCTCTCTTTATGTCTCTCTCTTCTCCCCCTCTCCCTCCCCCCCTGTAATAAACTCCATGTGGTTAATGTATCTCTTGGTTCATGTTCCATTGTACCTGTTCCATAGCAGGGGACTTTAACTTAAACAAAAGAACAACATTTGTTGTACACAGAAAGAGAGGACAGAAGAACTTGAGAAATGTTATATTCAAATGCAGACAGTTCAAGATACTGAGAGATTATTCTATGTTACACTAACACACATCACATTAAAGTCATAAGAGTGGTTAAGAAAAAGATACAGATTACATCTTAGGTTTGAGGAAAGATAAAGTAGATAGCCTTCTCTTCTTGATGCCCAGCACACCTGAGACACCAGGAACAAATACAGCATTGACTGGACTGTGAAGGCATCAGTGGTCCTGAACTGGGGTCAAAGTAATCTTTCATAGAGATCTCCTAAGACCATCAGAAAACACAGATATTTAACTTATGATTCATAACAGTAGCAAAATTACAGTTCAGATGTACTAATGAAAATTAATGTATGGTTGGGGGTCACCCACAAAATGAGGAACTATGTGAAAAGTTCCCAGTATTAGGAAGGTTGAGAACCACTGGGATAGAGACAAGAAGACTGTCTTGGAAACTCAGTTGCCAATGAGTAAACCTGCAGCTGTCCCAACCCGGAACCAACATGAGCCTCACAGACACTTGAACAACTTAATGATAACCAAAATATGAAATGCCTGATTAATACTATATTTCATTGATTATTGAGACAAACAACTACTGTTACTTCATTTTCATAATTCTGCCTAAGTAAAAAGCCACCTCAAAACAATCAGTATGGTGTGGCTCCATTTCCAGAGCATCTTGGGATTACAAAATCATGAAGACTGACTAAACTAATGTAGGTAATGCAAGAAATATTTTATTGGTTCAGAAAACAACTAGCATTTTTCTCAATATCATCTCAATAATAAAGCAAATGGACATATAGTTAAAAAGAATTAATTAAAATATATATTTACTACCTACTTTTGATAAGATTTTTAAAAATAAAATAGTGTAAGATAAAACAAAAACCAATACATTGAAGTTGGACAAGATAAGCTAATAGAAAGAAAAGAGCCCAAGAAAGGTATAAGAATCAGAGAGCCACTCATTTACACATTCAAGCGCACCATAAAACCACTAAACTGAAAGTCATAATACATACGCAGAGGACCTGGTGCAGACTCATGTGGGGCCTATACATGCTGCTTCAGTCTCTGTGAGTTCATATAAGCATTGATCAGTTGATTTATATTGTTCTCCTGGTGTCCTCCATTCCCTCTGGCTCTTAGACTCTTTCAATTCCTCCTCTGCAGGGTTCCCTGAACCCTGAAGGCAGGGATTTGATGGAGACATCCTGTTTAGAGCTGAGTGTCCCAAAGTCGGTTGGTCGGTCTGTCTGTCTGTCTGTCTGTCTGTCTGTCTCTCTCTCTCTGTCTCTGTCTCTGTCTCTGTCTCTGTCTCTGTCTCTCTCTCTCTCTCTCTCTCTCTCTCTCTTCTCTCTGTGTGTGTGTGTGTGTGAGTGTGTGTGTGTGTGTGTGTGTGTGTGTGTGTGTGTGTGTGTGTGTGTGTTTAATGTCTCTTTGTGGAACTCTGTTTTTGTTTCCATCTGTTGCAGAAGGAAGCTTCTCTAATGATGACTGAATAAGGAACTGATAATGAACATAGCAGAACATCATTAGGAGTTATTTTATTACTATTTTTAAGACCAGCAGTTTTTAATTTACCCTTGGTTCCTGGGCTAGCTAGTTTCTGGTTCATGGTCACAAAAGCTCTTTTGGATATGAGTTCCATCTTGTGGAGTGATCCTTAAGTCAAATCCAACATTACTTGTTTATTCCCATACATTTTGTTCCATTATAATCTTAGAATATTTTTTCAGGCAGGACAGCATTATAGAAAAAAAAAGGTTTTATTGCTGGGTTGATATATGTTTCATCTGGAGAGTACTTCCCTATACCAAAGACACTAGAACATAGGGGTGAAAGGCCATGAATGTATCTTTAGTCATGCATGCTAAGTGGTCAAATTCTAACCAATAAGAGAAGTCTTAAATTCAGTAGAATCTGCTTATGTATGTCTTGTTTTTTTACCTTAGGACCCACCACTTCAAATACAACCCCTGTAGTTTAAAGGATAGAACCACCTAGTATGCCTGTTAAAGTACAGAAGATAATTTTCAACTTTTTCTTAGATAATCAATAAAAGAACCAAAGGTTAGGATGACTACTATTTAAACATAGTGTAAATACTGCAAAGTTCCAATGGATGTCATCTATGTAGCTAATCATTAAGTATTCATGTGAGCCTGTCTGTAACTCAATTTCAGGGTCTGACTCATTCGCACAGATAAATACCTGCAGGCAAAATTGTTACAAAATGCCAAGAGAGTCTGTTAAAGGGTGTCAAGAATTTATTTAGGTATATAGAATCAATTATATGCCACTGATGATGCAGCTGTCTCTATCCAAGTCATTCTGCTGAGGGGTGAAGTGCACAAAACACAAGCCACCTTTCTGCTGCCTGCTCTGCGCTGTCTACCAGAGAGTGGGGGAACTCTCCCTCAGCTTTTAAGTTGTCATATACACAGACAAGACCATACCCTAGGGCTTGCTGTACCAAAAGTCATTGGCTACACAGATCAAAATCCCATACTTCCCCTTTTTTCCTAAATAAGAAGGTTCCAATCCTAACATAAAACTACTGACAATAAGAACAATTATCAAGTGTTGTGTAGAAGAAAGGAGAGGTAATAACATAAACAAAAATGAAACTACCACCAACAAGAATAACATCAAGCAATAGACACATACTAAATGTCTAGGCCATAGGTGATTGCTAAATTACAGAGATTATTCCAATAGGTGTCCTATCCAGGAAAGTCTAAGTCTTGTACCTAATATGATCTAGCTAAGATATGAGAGGATTGTAACAGACCATGCCCTAGGGATTGCTGTCCCAAAGTCATTGACTAAATGGATCAAAATTCCACAACATGAAATACCAATGTACATAAAATAAAAATTAATGAATTATTAAAATAAAAACTTAAAAAGAATCCATGTATGATTGTATGTGTGTGCGTGTGTGTTTAAATGATTAGAACAAAGTTTAGCTTCAGAAGATCAGTTGCTTTTGAAAATTAAACATTACAGGTTTACTGTGTAAAGAAGCATAAACTCTATAAGTAGTTTTTCCATCAAAATCTACACATTTATGGTTATGTATGGTTTATCTGACAGATCTGTTTCAATATTTTCAGAATCTAGCAGTACTGTGTGTCTCCCATGAACTGATGTCATTAGTGGGGAATGAGTATGGAGGTTTAAGCACTGCTAGCTACTTTCCACATTCTGTTAGATCAGTGCTAAATCACTTTGTAAGTAAAATGGATGTAAAGTGGGGCACAATTAATGCACACCGCAAAGGAGTCAGAGCAAGTTTGATGAACAGCTGTTTTAATAGGAGAGTGCTCACATGATGGAGTCAGTCCCCTATGACCATTCAAACCAAGGAACACAGAGAGCCGCGTGCCTGCGACCCTCATAATGAAGGTCTTGCTATGTCACTGACCACGCCCCAGTGTGTGTGGTCTGCATCACCTGTGCCAGCCCCCAAGAGGGAGTGGCTAACATTTCCCCTACAGGGATGTTGCTACAATTCAAGGGTGGAGATACAATGACTCCACAGAGTCCCAAATTGCTGTCTTTGCTCACCTTTTTACGTTGCTAAGAACAGAACATTCTGTGGAAGATTGCCTCTAAGAAGTACGGTGTGGGAGTAAAGGGGACTACTATCTAGATCCCTCTTCCTTAGAGTGTGGGTTCAGAACTAGGTTCAAGAGCACCATCTAAGTGTGGCTAGAAATACACAATATATATAAAGACAAGAGAAGCAAGTAGCCATCAACTGGAACTTACCTATTTTGAAACAATCATGTTTTCTCTTTAGAGATAGGAAGATTGAAACTAAAGCCCAAAACTTACTGAAATTTTGAGCATCATAAAAGCAGCATTTGCTCTGTTTCAAAGGTGAAAAAGAAATTAGGGAACCATAATGAAAACAAAATGCATTATTGTGTAATTTGGGTTAATTTAATTTTAGCATTTTTCATTATGGTCCTGGAGGGAAGTGTGAACACAGGCATAGTCTTCACATTAGCTCTGCAGTGTGTCACATATTGATGCTGCTGATGATATTCAGTGGAGCTCTGCAGTGTGTCACACACTGATGTGGGTGATGATACTGTGGTTCTGCATTGTGGTACATACTTATACGGGTGATGATATTCACTATGTCTCAGCAGTGTGTCACACACTGATGAGGGTGATGATACTATAGCTCAGAAGTGTGTCACACACTAATGTGAGTGGTGGTACTCATTGGGGCTCAGCAGTGTGTCACACACTGATGTGGGTGATGATATTGTGGTTCTGAATTGTGGTACACACTTATATGGATGATAGAATTCACTGGGGCTCTATAGTGTGTCACACATTGATGTTTGTGGTGGTACTCATTAGGGCTAAGCAATGTGTCACACACAGATGTGGGTGATGATACTGGGGACCTACAGTATTTCACACACTAACATGGGTGGTGGTACTCACTGGGGCTTTGCAGTATGGCATACACCAATATGTGTCATATTCCTTACCGGGGCTCTAATGTGGGTGATGCGGATTATTGGGGTTCTGCAGTATGACACACACTGATGTGGGTGAGAACCATTGAAAAATTCACTACATTAGTAAGTAAAACTCCAAAAGAGACCACAGGGAAGTCACAAATGTACTTGGAAGTTCTACTGGTCTATTGATATTCTACAAAAGCAAAACAGTCCTTGAAGATCAAAAAATAAGACAAATTTATATATAAATGATATTGGTCTGTGCTACAAATTCAGGGCCAGAGGCACTAGAAAATTCTGGGGCTGTTTTGCTTTCATTAACAACTGGTATTGCAGGAAAAGCAAATCTTATAAATTGAAGTTCCCTGACACTTTAACACCATCTGGGGTAATCAATGTGAAGGAAAACTAATGGATGTGTGACAATAGAAATGATGAATGCACTTAGTTCCTCTGCTAAGTGATAGAAAATTCAATGCTAAGAGGATATACATAAAGGTGGAAATATCCTAGAATTATATGGAAAGAAACAATGAGCAGCAAGAGACTGTAGGATACTGTAGATAACATTGAATTATTTGATAGCAGTTGAAGCCAAAAAATAGAAAACCAGGCTTGATAACATAAGTCAAATATGACAATGAATGTGGGAATAAAATAAAGCCACAGTGAGAGGTTAATGTGTTGCTCAGTCCTTTAAACCAGTATTTACATAAAACTAATTGGTCACATGAGTTTTAAACATCTCAAAAGTTGTGACTTTTGTTACATGTACTTCAAAATGCCTTCACAAATGACAGATATTTTTATTATAATTTTTAATTCTGTTTCTTGGTAGATTTTCTTGTGATATTTTAACACTAAATTTTATATTTGATTAAAAGTTTTTCTATAATATATTATATCACAAGATTAAGAAAAGGGCAAACGTGAGTAAAATATCTAATTTTTGCCAGAAATATAAACTCTTAACTTCTCATGGTACTTATATATATTTTTATTTGTTTAGTTGAATTGGGGAAGGGTGCTTGTAAGTAGAACAAACCATATATGGAAGTTACAGGACAACTACTGGGAGCTGGCACTCTCTCTCTACATCATTTGAGTCTCCTGGATAAAATTCAGGTCATTAGGTTTGGCAGTGAGCATCTTTATGTGATGAGTATCTGGCCAACCAATAATTCTAAATTATATATCATAAAAAGCTCTGCTGTACAAGTATTTTATGTCACAGCATAGAATATGCATATTAAATTATGTATATTATAATACTCCTTCATATTTATTTGTGTACTTGGTGAATTATTGCTAAAAGTTTAGGATTCTTGGTTTAACTTAATTTATTTTTGTTCATTTGAGTGCAGCATAAATTGACTCTGTAATTTTTATAACCAGAACAATAATCACTATTTGCAAAATTCACATGAATTAAAATTATGAAATGAAAACCTTTTCTAATGGGGTGCTTATATTGTAATTTCTGAGATCTGAAGGTTTCATGAACTGTGTCCCACAGGAGTTCTGAAAAATGGTAGACTACATATTCAGTTAATAATTAATTCTAGAAATCCTTATGGCCACTATTTTAATCTTACCTCATCATGAATAGTTTGCTCTAAAAAAAGGACATTTCTAAGTGACATACGTGTGTAGTGGAAGTTAATAAGGTTTCTATTTATATGACTTTTTCTGCTTGAGATGTTTTAGCAGTTAATTTGCTGATGAAAACTTGAAGGAATCATCCACTTTTTGTAACAATGTAATGTAAGTCATTTCAGAAATGACAAAAACTCAACAGCATATGGAAATGCCCAAGTATACACCCCAGTTCTTCTGATAATGACAGGTGTTCTGCATATAATGAACATACAGACATCAGCAATCCTGGAGATGAATGAAGACACTGGCAAACTCCAGTCCCTTTGATCCTAGCTACATAATTTGACAAATAGATGTAATTGCACTTATTTTTGACAGTCATTGACTGGAGCTCAATAGATGATGTATACAAAGTACCCAGAGAAATTGATTCTAGTCCTTTTTTCATTCCTTTGCACTTTTGATGTTGAAGACATCAAACAAAAAACAAGTATAGAGAATCTGTTAGGTAGGCTGTGTTTGGTATGGTGCATATTGTTAGCAATGAAGTGCACTGGTGGCTTCTTAGGGGGACTAAAATGAAGCAGAAGCTGAAAGGGTAAAGCGGGTACAGCAAGCCATTAGACAGACAGGGCTCAGCAAAGGGTGAGTCTAACTGGGACACAATTTGAGCAGAGATACCAGCCAGTCTGGTGGAAGGGCCTTTTAGAGATGCTCTCCTGGTGGTGAAGCAAGAGGCTGCTACAATGCTGTACCACAGCCCTAACCAGGTACTGGATACAGGCTACTCAAAGGTGGAAGGGCAGTTCAATATCAGATACTACACTGAAGCCTCATTTATGGAAAAAGGCCCTTGACTCCTGCATGTCAGCTAGTTTTTGACTGTGAAATAGATCATTTTCTCTAATAAATGAAATGACATGTGAAGTGTCATCCTTTGTTCACACACAAAGACACATTTTATATCACATGCTCTCTGGTAATTGTGCTTTAGAGAATATATCCCCATAATTACATGTTATTTTATAATCATTCAAGGCTGAATGACACCTTTCTCTTAGAAAATCCTAAAGGAATACTGACCACAACTTGAATGTCTATTATTTTATTTGGACCATAAGGACACAGTCCAATGAAAAAAAACATTCAAATTATGTATGTATGTATGCATGTATGCATGTATATATGTATCTATCATTTCTCTCTATATATGTGGATGGATTCAGGTAACATTTCTATTGTCACATTCTTTTCTAGCAGAATATATTTAGTACTCTTCTTTTGAAATCTAAATGGAAGTTTATTTAAAGATGGAAGAAGTTCACAACAGTTGTGTTTGAATGTGAAAGGGAAAGATAAAATAAATTCCCTTATATCCCTCTAGAAAATCTAATATGATGTTCTGTTATTAGTAATGTACAGAATTAGGGCTATAGACATGGCTCTGCAGCTAACATGGGTATAGTATTCTTACAGAGGACTGGAGTTCAGTTCACAGTGCCTATACTTGAGCAGCTCCAAACACCTGTAATTACAACTGGAGGGCATCTAACACTCTCTTCTCGTCTCTGTGGGTACCCAAAACATGTGTGCATGCACACACATGCAATGTAAGTAAAGATAAAATAAACATGATTTTGAAAAATATAGAAGTTAAGCATATGCATCTGTATAATAAATGAGCAACCATAGCAGATATGTCAGTCTCATATAATGCCCGTTTCTTACTCCCAACAAGGCTGAAAGGCACATTTTTGTAGTTGGGGGAATGGTGGATACATAAAAGATGTGTTTCTATACTAATGTAAATGAATAACTCACTTGTGAAGTTGATATGTAAGATATGTGGGCAATAGTTGGATTGCCTGGTCTGTTTATGGGACCCCTGGCAGTGGGATCATGATCTATCCCTGATGCATGAGCTTGGTTTTTGGAGCCCGTTCCATATAGTGGGATACATTGCTCAGCCTCAGTGTAGGGGTAGGCTCATGGTCCTGCCTTAACTGAATGTGACAGGCTTTGTTGACTCCCCATGGGAAGCCTTGCCCTTTTGGAAGAGTGGATGGGGTCGGGCACTGGAGGAAGGTGGAGGAGGGAGAAGGAGAAGGGGAAGGAGGGGGAAATGTGGCTGGTATGTAAAATGAATAAAAAATTTAATAATAATAAAAAGACGCAGGCTCTGTTTCTTTAGATAAAGTTTTATGATTGTCTGGTACAATCTAGCACTCTATGTGAATGTGGCAATGTTGTGGTAAAATCAGGGTCAGCATAGTTTTCACTGAAATAGAGGTTAATTCAATGCTAAGGTGAAATAAGCTACCAGGCTATGAAAAGTAAGATATTAAGTTAGAAAGAATATATTTGAGCAGAAAAGGTCACCATGGAAAGGCTGTATACCACATGATCCTAACTACATGACATTTTGGACACATAGCAAACATGGGACAGGAAGATCAGTGGTTATGAGTTAGCAAACAGGGATGGTTGGCTAGGCATGGGGGACTTAGGACAATGAAAGCATTATAAATGGAAACATGATGGCTGGTACAGGTCATGGTGTAACTGTGAGCATCCACAGACTGCATCCACCAGGAGTAAACCTAAAGCAAATCATGGATTGAGTGAAGATGAAGTCACTGGAGGAGGAAGCTGATTGACAGTAGGAGGGAGGAGAACAGGTCAGAATGTTCCATTTTCTGTTTAATTGTGCTGTGCAAGAGAACCCTTTTTTTAAAAAGTATATATGCACAGGTTAAGATGGTGTGCATGTACATGTGCATGTGTGTGCATGTGTGTATGAGTGTGTGTGTGTGTGTGTGTGTGTGTGTGTGTGTGTGTGTGTGTGTGTGTGTCATGTTTGTGGAAGCCAGAGGATGACATTGAGTGCATTCCTCAATTACTATCCTCACGTTTTAGACAGGCTAATTTTCTGAGTAGGAAGCTGCCTTATTTTGCTAGACTGGCTAGCTGCCAACCTCGGGGATCTGCTTCTCTTTGCTTACTAAGTCTGGAGCTGCAGACACCTATCACCATGCCCAGCTTTTTCAATGGGTCCCAGGATACAAATTAAGGTCTTCATGTTTATGCAATGACCATTTTACCAACTAAGCCATCTTCCCAGGTGTCTATATAACCTATTTTAAAGAAGACACACGGTAGCTAGTTGTGTGTCAAGCTTTTAGTAAACCACCATGGAGAAGTACCAGTTCCCTGTGTAAGAAACAGGCTGGGAGCTAGTTAGTTCAGAAGTGACAAGTGGCCTGGGGGTTGGGAGAGGCAAGATAAGGTTAAGGAAGAATATAACAAGCAGGTCTAGGTAATTTTTTTCAGACTGAGAACACCTGGCAAAATTTAAGGAAGCCTTATCCTATACATATTGGGATATGAAATGGATCAGTTTTGCTTTTCCATCCCTCCCACCTTGCATGTGAGGCGTGGGATTCTTTTAAACCTTTGCAAATTAGGCTGAATCTTAACTATTTTTTCATAGCTTGGAATCCAACAGATATTGCAGTTTCATAGAAGGATATCCCATGGCTGAGCTTTGCTGAAATCTGAACCATATTGAGTGGTTATTATAACCTATACCTTTGGTACAAACCTGTTCTGTGGGTTATAGTCCCTACAAATTTAAAATCAATGACAAAAAGTATTTCAATGCTTTTTGTCCTTAATAGAGTTACACCCCTCTGTAAATTATTGTATTTACAATATGTACCCAGTTACAGTTTCCTCAAAAACAGACTATCCCAGGTTAAAGCCTGCCTTGCCATACTTTCATAGACCACAGAGAATACACTGTTGCCCTGAAAACCTCTTCTAATTGTTGTAGTCCTTTAAATTTGGATATGACACTTGCTGGTCTCATAGTCATGGCCACCTTCCTTTGAAGTGTAATTTCAGACCAAATGAGTGTGAATTAGCTCTCCTAGGGCTCTAGCGAATCAGGGTTGTTTTCAGTGGCCTACATAGTAACCTAAAATACCTTTAGCAGTGATTAGCTTAACAGAAAGCCCAGTTGTTGAACAGCATATTGATTAAGGTATTTGGGGTAATATAATAAAATTTCAATTTTCTCTATTCTATTAGAAATAATTTCCCATTGAACAGAGAAAAGCACAGTACTTTTCAATATTAATTTTGTGAGACAGTAGATGTGAGAGGTGCAGATATTTATGTGAAAAGGAGATGCTCTGATTGCTGGTTTGAACAAGTAAAATAGATGTCTGTCCCTCTGATGAGAGTCAATCAATACCATTGCTAATTCTCCACAAAAGAAAGGGGGTGGCTATCCTCCTTTCTTGGGAGGGAAAGATGAATAACACACACCTTTAGTTCATTCTAACCCATAATAAGAGCACTGGAACGATTATTATAAAGTATAATGGGCAAATCTATTTATGGTATTACAGTTAGAAAATCTTTGGCCACTGTTTGTGGGAGGGTCTGGTTTGGGTTATAAGCCAGGCATGCTAGTTCTATAGTTATTTCTACCTTCTATTTATCCTAGAGAAGTTTGATTGTCAAGGAGGGGCATAAAACACTGCAGCCCATATCATCCCCTTTAATAATATTAAAAATGGTGATCTGTGATTGAATTCTGTTACTTAGGGGAACATAAGATGACCTAGAAGTTGGGGCTAAGTAATAAATTCTTCTCAAGCATTTCTAAGCAAAGACACAACATGTATGTTTTCAATCATCTTGTAAGTATATTTGTTTTCTAGGTTCATTCTATGCTCATACAGTTCAAGTTATAAGTTCTGTTTCTTATATATTCTTCACAAACAACACCAATGATAAACTAATGTTATATATTTGAAAGAAAAATATCTGAAATTCTAGAATGTGCACATCCATGCATATGCATGGACAGAAACACACAAACTTGGACACAACACAGTTGAAGGAATTTCTTTTCCCTAAATACCATTTTGTTCAGTAGTACTGAAACACGTTGCAAAATAATACATCTTTATGACATTAAATAGCTACACACACTGAGATTCAGCCTTATAGTCAGCAAAACTTCATATTTTACTCACTATACAGGAAATATCTTATCATGTACAACATAGCAATCATCAGTCCAGTTATTACACCTTAGATCTTCAAAGTACCCCACAGAAGTCCTTCCATTTCTCTCTACATCTCTCTATTTGCTAATAACCTCACATTTGTTTTCCAAAATATTAAATTTTCAGAACCAATTTTTCATACAATCAACACCTACTTTTAAAACAACAGTGGCAAATGACCCAACAAACTATTAATTCCACTACAAACTTCAACAACATGTTTATTGAATTACATGCTTCTTTGAGAAGAAATATGTTAACCTACTAGGAAAAGACATATGTTAACCTAAGTATTTACAATCATACTGATGAGTGAATACCACACATCTGCCACCCCAAATACTGAAAACACCACTACTGTTTTACCCACACCCTGAAAGAATGTCCATTTGCATGAATTTATATCAAAAGCAAACACAAAGAATTCCAATAATCATATGCACCATAAAAGAAGATCCACCTGTAAATTTTTCTATACCAAAAGTAACTAACAAGAAAGGAGTGTTAAGGTTTTTTGAATTCTAGAAACTTCCTAGTGGTCACAATTTAACACCAACAGAAAATATACTATTTCTCCTCTTACAATGGAAAAATGGCTCAGCTAAGGCACTGTACTAATCAATTTTTAAAAGTAATTTTCTCTTGATTTTATTACATACCTGAAATTGATAGTATAAAGTGAGCGTATACTTTAATGAGTCTTACCATTGTCGGTCTTGAGTGTTCCATTGGTGAGTTGTTTCAGTCTCTTTTGGTGAGATTTGCCATTGTAGTGAATTTGTGCTTGAGCGGCCGAATTCAGCTGAATGTTGCACACGCTGCACAAGGTGAAGTTTGAGTGTTTCTTTTCCTGTTCTGCTCTCTCTTCAA
The DNA here is from genome assembly GCF_003668045.3 of Cricetulus griseus. Lineage (NCBI taxonomy): Eukaryota > Metazoa > Chordata > Mammalia > Rodentia > Cricetidae > Cricetulus > Cricetulus griseus. The sequence goes on along the minus strand of NW_023276807.1, from coordinate 176,959,968 downwards.
ACTCATCTGGCATTAATTCAGCCTCACTCTCTCCATCTTGTGCACTTGTGAAATCTGGAAAAATGGATAGGCAAAAAGATGGAGATTTCTAGATCCCCAGAGTTTATTGAGCTGGTCATCAAATAAAGAAGGCTCTAGAAGCTTGAGATTTAAACTTCCCACTTTTCCCACTTTAGTAGGTTGTAGTCATAATTGACAAGGAGGTGAGGAATGTTGCCTTCCTAGAAGAAACAAACAACAATACAGACAACAAACACAGTTTAGTGCTGTGTCCAGGTACATAGCACACATCATCTCATTTTGACTGCCATAACAATGGAAGAGATATTTTCGGTTTTCCAATCCCATGGTAGAGGAAGCTAAGTGGTAGCTAAATGAATTGCTTAAGGTCACACAAATAATTAGTGAAACATAGTCAAAGTGTGTATTGTATTCTTAAGTCAGTAGTTCTGTTCATTATATTCTTTAGTATGCACAGATCACTTGGGTATTTTTCTTTTGATTCATTGAAATAAAATTTCTTTCATTTTAGCCAGACCTAATGTCAAAGTATGAAGTCTTAGCAACTGAATAGGTTAACAAAGGTGATAGTAAGTTCAAAGACAACCAGGACAATATGTTGAGATGATCTTTCAAAATTTTTTTTAGGAAGTATAAAGAAGGCTACAGATGTTGTTCGGTGGCAGGTCTTCTGCCTGGACTGGTGATTCCTGGAGTTAACTCTGTACCTTGAGTACCAACTTCCTTTGAAATATCATGCTTTTCAAATTTCTTACCTTAATTAAAGTGACTTAATGACTTACTCCTAGGTGGACACATCTTATGCACACAAATTGCTAAAACTGTATCAACACCCACTATTTACTAGCACTGAAGTACAAAAGATCCAAGATGGCCTCAGGCTCAGAACTTCATAACCACAATGCAATAATACATAATGGATCTGTGATTATCTTTCAAAGCATTTTGGTATTTCTGTTCACAATTTTTGTCTTAAGATTGGTGTAATTAAGTGACTAAAGCACTCCATTTACTCTTCATTTTCAAGTCATTTGAAATCCATGTGTTCTTGCTTCAAGAAACTAAACAGAACATTCATGCTCTAGCCATGATCTGTACATGCCCTTTGCCCATATTCTTCACTGAATCCATTTATGGTCTGAAAAATACTGACAATGGCTGTAGTCATTTATTGTCCCCACAAATCTTTCTTGCATGTTTATGTCTGTTTATTTTTTTTAACCCACCAATATTAACCAGTGTGAATGTGAGTTTGGGCTTATGCATCGAAGCCTGGTAGGCTTAGGAGAGGGTACACAACTAAAGACAGGGACATTTCATCCATCATAATCTAGTAATAATGCCCCCAAATTCCAAGGTAAACATTTCAGGCTTGTGAATTCTTTCTTCTCCTTTCCCGCATTGGTAAGTTCAAGAGCTAGTCTTTGTGGGCCCAGATCAGGTAACTACAGTTGATATGCGTTAATGATTACAGTATTTGTTTGAAGTATAGCTAATGGTGTCCTTCCTTCCATTTCTTACATACCTTCCTCTTCCATGGTGTTTTCTGAGCATTAGAGGGAGTGCTATAAATGACTTGTTTAGTTAGGGATGGGTCCATATTTTTTACATCTTAAACAGCCATGCCTCTGTATTTGCCACAGTTCATTATAACAGTTGGTCTCTCTGATTAAGGCAGGGAGATGCTTGTGTCTTTTGTGAGAGAAGACATATGTAGTAGAAAGTTTCAACCTATGCCAACTTAACTGATGAGCATCATCATGTCTCAGCCTCCTATTTCCCTCAAGTTGTTATTCAGACAGGAAGTACCAGGCATTGGTAACCCCACTTCCCATGATGTTGGTTTTGAATCTATTTGTTTGGCAGTCAATTAGTCCATGGCAGTCCAGCCACCATTGTACAAGGGGGAACATCTTACTTTCCAAATGTCTTCCTTATAACCTCTTTGTCCCAGTTACTCCTCTCCCTATTCTGAGCCCTATATCCTCAACTCTTTCACTGCCTAAACATTTTCATAAACTGTATTCCCTCTCTTTATTCTCTTTTATCTACTATCCCTATTTCCTTAAGGTAATACTGCCTGCTATTCTCTTCCTAGCTTTCTATCTTGTGCAGAAACTCCATGTTAAATATACAGTACTGAAAACTCAAAGCTAGGATCTGAGAGTGGGAGGTTGGGGAGAGCATGTGTTGTTTGTACATCGGAATCAGAGTTTTTGTTAACCCACCCACAGTAATATTTCTAAATCCATCCATTTCTCTGTAAGTTTGATAATTTGCTTTTTCCTTATATAATGTGGGAAATTACCAATATGGATCCAGGTAGAAATACAAGGGTATTTAATAGGGAAAAGCCTTACTTACAGAGCGACCTAGCCAGACTGTGCGGCAGCAGTCTGTACAGCAAGCCAAAAGTGACCAGCCACTGACTGCCTCTCACTCTTGCAGGCGTGGTCAGGCAGACCTGTAGCCAGCCCGTAAGCAGGCATGGCTACAGGTTACCCTATACTTATGGACAAGCAACCTTCCATTTTGTATATGCAACACATTTTCATTATCTATTTATTATCAAACAGGCATCTAGGCTGCCTCCATTCTCTGCCATCTAAAGGACACCTGTTGACATAGACTCTATAGTCATGCTGCACTCAAGGTTTCTTCAAATACTTATTTATCTAAAATATATTAACCTATGCCATTTTAAATTGTTCTTAAATGTTTAAAAATATAAAATCATTTCCTCTTTTATTTTCCTTTTTTCAACCCCTCCCATGTACCTACCTAACTCTCTCTTTCAATTTTTTTGTACCATAATTGGATTATCTATATATTCCTAAATGTAGAAATATAACCAAATCAATTCACATCATGTTACTTATATGTATATGATTTGGGGATGACCCCAAATTGGAGGTCTTTTCCAATTGGAGAAGTCTTCTTCCCCAAAGAAGACTATTTATCCTGCTGTCAGCATTCTTGATTGCCTGTAATTCTGTGTCTAGGATTGGATCCTATGTAACTACCTTACAAAAAGGATACATTAACTTTATTACTTAGGGAAACTCGTTAAAATAATATCAATGATATCATTGAAAGGTTTACATTAAAAACCCCACAGGTTTTATAAAATGATTACATTATTTTAGCTAAATACATAATGCAAGCATAATAGCTTTTCTTTTATAAATAATTTAAATACTTACCTATATTGGATTTAGAATATGTAAAAATTCTTTTCCATTGATTTTAAACTTTTAAACTCTATATCTTAAATATTATTTGTAGTGGAAAAGACTAAATAAATCCTGGTTCCACTATTACTGTATTGTACATACATTGCAAAGAGAGTGGGAACAGGGCATGATGATTCACTTATACAATCCTAACACTTCAGAAACTGAAGTAAAAGGACTACCATGAGTTCTATAGAGTTAGCCTCTATTTCTCAAAAATAGAAAGGATGTAAAAAAAGTTTAACATCAGAATTTATGCTTTAATTTAAGAAATGTCAATGACTTGCTTAAAACTATGTGAAACACACTACAGATGATAACTGGTAGTAATATTTGCTTTTTGATATTTGTGATACTAGTTAGTTGGTATTTGGTGATAAACTTGATATTTGGTGAGACTAGAAATGGTTTTTCTTTAGTTTTTCTGTATTTTTTAAATTTTGCACGAAAACCACTTGCTAATTTAGAATGAAAAATTAAATCAATATCTATCAAAAAGATTGACAGAAAGGGTACTTATAGCAGGCAAAACAAACAACTCAAGGTTTTCCAAAATAAGGCCATGCTTCAAAGTTGATTGTCACCCGAGAGAACTCATGACACATCATTTTGCTAAATATATTCATTTTTAGAAGGAAGCACTATCTTGCTTGGTCCACATTGCTACCTAGTCACATAAAATAAGATTATCTGCCAACACCTCAGCAGGGATGTTAATCCAGGAGAATTGTCCTTTCCAGGCTTGGGAATTCATTTGCCACACAGGAGGGCATTTCTGCTCATGAAGGAAAGTAAAGTAAACAGCAGATGGCATAAGTAAATTTGTTTTGAAGGCAAAGATAACAACACTCAAAGGGAAAAGAAGGTAAGGTATATTCACCATGGCACAGACACTTGTGGGAAATTGGACCCTTAAATAAACATTAGAATTGAGTTCTGATATCATAAAGTATGTCTAGGGTTGACAAGAAAACTATATCTGAAATGGCACTGTCCAATGGAGGTGCATAGTTTAACTTTCCTACTAATATCATATGGGAATTTTGTTTAAATTATTGAATGGAAATTTTGCTCATTTGAGTTCCCTTTAGAAAAAGATTCATTAGCCACACATATAGCTTAATCAATATGCACTTGTTTGTATCTCAACCTCAAGACACTCCCTGAATTTCTAGGACACTGAAAAGGTGCTAAATTCATGCAATACTTGTGTAGGCAGATGCATGAAACATGGCTACAACTACAGTTAATAAATGTAGAAATTAAATATTGCCTTGTGCTTGTTTTAGTTTCTTAGATATTGAGACTAATGCAAGCCTACAAACTCAAAGGGAAAATGTAAAGGTACCATGCACAGCAATCTCATCTTGGGTAAATAATAATCAATATATCTGAGTATGAATTGAGAAAAAAAGAAATATGGAAACACCATAGCACCTCCATGTCCACCCAATGGGGTATAGCTTCCTTCTTAAAATATATTTATTTAGTATTTACAAATTATTATTATTTGTGTGTGTCTGGTCCCAAGTGAACACTTTTGGCAGAAGCTGAAATGTAACTGCTTATACCAAGTAACCATGTTTTGTTTTCAAGAGTGCTATGTGCTTGTCTTCTCCAGCCTGTACTAACACTGAGCAGCAAGCCATAATGCTAGCACTGAAAAACAAGCCATACCACTGTTGGTCCCTAAATTCAAAAATCCTAAAACAAAGCAAGAATCAAGATTTTAAATAGCCATTGAGAGCATATCCATGACCAAAGCTAGAACCATCAAGGAACATTTGATAATAGATCACTGGGCTATAAATCAAAATATAAAATGAGGGACATTTTAAAATGGGAACTTGTAGCCCTCTCATATAAAACTAATTGTTCTCTTGTTCTGTGACCTTGTCAAGATACCAAGAATCTCCATGATCGAAAGAAATGAAATATCACACGAGAAGAGAATAGAGAGCATGTGCTAACAGTCAGCTAAGAATATAATTGGCATATTGTGGGAATTTCAACAAATTACCTACAAAATCATAAAATTGTAAGTGGCATGCAGAATGAACAATAACCCTATTTAATAATAGTTCCTGCCACTATAAAACTTAAAAAATAAACTGCTAGGGTTTTTTTAAATCTAGATAACATTTTACACAGACTTATGTTTCTCATAAGTAGCCATGGCAGCAACACGATATTAAGAATTTCTTTTTAAGACTCAGTCTTGAATGATAGCTTCAACAACCATGTTTTTCAAACTAAAAAAATAAATAAACTTTGATCTGGAGATACTTCATGGTAAAATAGTACAACACTGTGTGGCGGTAGCCACTATTTAATTTATAAGGGCATTTGGCAAACAGTTAGGACTCTAAGTTTTAGCAGAAAGCAGACTTTGGTTGCTTCAAGATCAATTAGAGGAAATAAAGCCAAGTGTCAAAATATTCAAATATAACAAAAATGTGCATTAAAGAAATTGTCCTTCTGAGCAATAGTTAATTCCTTGTGGAATCAATTTTATAATGGTAAGTTGTATTACTTGTTTTATTTTAGGGTAAGCATTCCCATGTGAGGAAGGGACAGCAATGCAAACAGTCTGTGAGGGTGTGTACTTTTGAAAACTTGCCTTGACTGATTCAGGATCACAGAAGATTAAAAATAATAGCAATTCCAGGCATTGATGGCACACGCCTTTAATCCCAGCACTCGGGAGGCAGAGGCAGGCAGATCTCTGTGAGTTTGAAACCAGCCTGGTCTAGAGAGGGAGTGCCAGGATAGGCTCCAAAGCTACACAGAAAAACCCTGTCTCACAAAACCAAAAAAAAAAAAAGAAGAGTAACTATTTATAAAGACTCAATTATATAACTGCAATAGTTTTATTTTTTAAGAAACCATTCAAGATGGCTTTAAAGTTGTATAATGGCATATAAGTCATAGAAGGTGTCTACCAAGGGAAATGAGAAAATGCAACTTAACCAATGTTATGAAAGCAGACACTGCATACCTGGAGTAAAATTTCAAGTGACAGCCTTATCACCCCTGGGTTTTCAAACCTTTGTTTATAACAACTCAGAAGAGGCTGATGAGCCCATCAATGGCTCCTAAGCAGCTAGATGACTGGCAGAGATGCTCTCAAAGCACCCAAGTATGATCCAGTCAAAATACACAAAACTAAAGGATGAAATGTGCATTACAATATATCTCTGTCTTGTCTTCATGTTCTTCCTGGTGAACAATATGAGGAATTAATGTTGATTTAGTTCATTAAATTAGGATGTATATGTTTGTATTTGTGTGTGCTCTAAATATACTGCAAGGTACTAAACAAAAATCTTTACTAGTAAGTTCTCCTCTAATTTAATGGTGTGTTCTTTAAATATACTTTCCCAGAGATACATAACATATACACCGCATTTGTGGCATTCACCTTATTGTTATTAAAATGTCACAATAGTGTTCATGTCTTACTACTAAATTTATAAATTGTCCACACAGAAACTACTTTGCATTGAACTTATTCCCCACTAGAGTGCAGTGTAAATTTAAAAATTAAGCACTGTAGTGTTCAGAAATTTCCCAAACATAAGGCATGCAGATAGCATTATTCTGTTTGTTAATAACTAATAAATAACACAGCTGTATGGTATTATTCAATGTCAATATATATCATACATACACTTATGTATGTGTATATGGTATGGCTAGTGAGATACAAACTCAAAAAAATACAGTTTGAAAAAAATCAGACATCAAGGAGAAATTGGAGAAAAGCCACAGAATGGCAGGTGATTGGTATCATGTGTCAGGGATCAATATAACTTTCTTATTACATAGCAGACAAAGTTTTCAACAGTCTCCTAATAAAACTAGCACTTTGAAATCTCGAGAGTAAAATCATTTTGATTGAATATATCTTACTTTCATGATGAGAGATATCACCAGGGAGTACATAAGATAAATCAAGGATAACAAATTATTTCACATAGATTATGTCCGATTCTGTCCAATGAAGCAAAACATGACTCCTGATGCAGTCAGACTTCACAGGGTGTGGAAACTCCTACTGACCATTCAAAAATTCACCCACAAAGTGACATCCCTTGGTTCCTTAAAAGGAAGGTAAATTGCTATCTATTACCTATATTAAAGAACATCTGACACCACATCTTAAATTGCAATATAATTAGTGGTATCTCATGAAGTTATAAAATATTATAAAATTATGTCATTGCTTTTCAAGCAATATGCAAATCCCTCCCATATTCTTGCCTCATGCAGTCCTTGTGTGCAATGACTCATACTCTCAGGGTACCCTTAGAAAAACAAGAGCCTGTGCATATGCCAAGTTGGGGCCACTTCTTGAGACTAAGGCCATACATATTTAAAAGCCTCTTTAAAGTATTAAATATTTTCTGCTGAGGCCACAACCCTCCCTGTCTTTGTTCTTTCAGTCAGCTGTATCCCGGTTTATATTTAAAATGCTTTACATATAACTTAAGAAAGGCATGTCCCCAAAACTTCCTGCAGTCTCAGCAGATAGTGCCTGGTTTGACCTCTATGTGGTAAAAAAGGGATGATAAAGATGGATTATAGCAGACTACTGCAAAAATAGCTTGTTAATTCATTTTAATTCATACATCCATCCCTGTACTCCTTCATCAAGTTAGGATATTACCACAGCAGCCTTGTCTCACATACCAGGGAATTTGAAAAGACATTAGACACGGAGATTACATTGCTTTGTTATTGGTGATCATGAAGTTTACTGTGACACTGACATTGGGTCGGATATTCTGCACTGTATACCTGCTTTTCATTTACTATAAGAGATGGCTGTGCCTTTTCTCCTCCCTAGACAGGTCTGAAAACCTAGGATATTTTTCCTCATCCCACTGATTCTACTTTCCAAAATTGTGTGTTCCTGTATTGATGGCTTCAACTTCTGTATCTAGTCTTAATATAGATTTTCTTAAGACACTGCCTGCACTGTTGCTCCATAGCAAATTTAATCAATGGCATTTAGTGCTCTTAGCTGAATGATCTGTTTTCCTTGTCTTCACCTTAGAAGACTGGACCAGACTCTATTCATGATTCAGAAAAAAATTCTCCAGTGTTTGAGGTGTACTGTAAGGCATACCAACCATCACTTCCCTCAGAAGCTTAGCCCTCATCACTGTAGTGAAGGTTTTTCTACCATGGTTTCTGTGATGGCCACTGTGTGGGAAGAAAACTTCCCGTCTTGATCCACTCTCCTGGAATGTAAGCAGAATATAATAAGCTGCTTCTGGCTGAGTACCAGAAAGATGATGGAGCACCATCTGTTACGGTACAAGTGAGACTGTTTCACATAGACTGTAATGGCACCTTGTAAGGGGACACTGCATTCTGCTAGGTTTGAAGAAGAAAGCTGCCAAGTTCTGAGATTTCCTACAGAGACAACGATGTGGTGAGGAGCTTACAGTCATTTCCAGCCCACCACATCATGATTAACTGAACATCAGAAACAGCCACACGAGTGAGGATGTGATGGTGTCTTCCTAAAGCTAGGTGAAGATGTACTTTAGAAAGAAGACCCAGCTAAAGGACATCTGAGCTCTGAATGATCAGCAATGGTAGATAGACAACTGCAGAATCATCAGCCATTCCATTTTCCAATAACTATATGTAGTTATAGATAGAAGCTCTCCCAGCTAACTACTTTACAAGACATTGTAGCAACATTGGGAATTGACTGAAATCCTCAAGAAAACGTTCTTGTCAAGAGAAACTGCACAAACCACAAAATATTTTAAACACCACAGTGGAGTCCTTTCTACTGACTTTTAGTAAAAAAAAAAAAAAAAAAAAAAAAAAAAGCGATCTGAACTATTCTTTTCTTAGTAATCTCCAGCTTATTCAACCAAGATCCAGCCAGGCAGGCATCACTTATCAATAATTATATCCTTTTCCTTAGCCCCTATATTTGGTTTTACATGCTCCAGATGTCATTGTAGGATTTATATGCAAGGATTGTTCCGATATGACATCCTGACTGAGGAAGGTGTTACAAGAAGATAAGTGCATGTGCAAGCACTTTCCTTACAGTTACACTTCCTGTTTTTCCCAATGTCTGAGTGTGTACATTTATTAAATTCACAATCAAATAGCATAGAACATACATATTTTTTTAAAAAATAGTTTTGCTAAACCACAGAGGTTATAATAAGTAAAAAGCAAGGCAAGATGAATTTTTTTTTGGTTTTTCGAGACAGGGTTTCTCTGTGTAGCTTTGGAGCCTATCCTGGCACTCGCTGGCCTCGAACTCACAGAGATCCGCCTGCCTCTGTCTCCCGAGTGCTGGGATTAAAGGCGTGAGCCACCAACGCCCAGCTGGCAAGATGAAAAATTTAAAATAGAAAACAACCACACATACACAGTAGGGGCTTTTATTTGAAGTAATTTTAGTGAAGATTGATTTCATTTTATTTGTGTTTCTCCCATGTATAATACATGGGAGAATTCAGACAGAATTTTTAATCGGAGATGTGATGAATATAAATGTGGCCTAAAAGTAATGTAAATGACTAATAGTAGATTAATAAATGAAACTGATAAACTTGGGGGGGGTGCTCTTAAAGGCAGATGTAGACAACTTTTAGTAGCAGTCCTAAAGTACACGGTGTGAGGGATAGAGCAAGAAACAAGTTGAGTAGGATCTCCACTAATTTCTCCCCGTATACACACTGATTGAAAAACATGTACTAGCCCATGACTTAAGGAATTCAGGGAAAAGACCCTAGTACTGTCTGTAAACAGAGCAAAGAGAAAAGATCATTAAAGAAGGCAGGAAGGGAATATTTCCCTATGTCATTTCTATCTGCACTCTTGGGTAACACAGAATAGAGAGAAGCACCTCCCAATAGGGAAAGAGAGAAAATTAAGTCTAGAATATATAACCAAGGAAGATTTGTGTTTCAGTCTTCCAGGAGAAGCCAGCTGGTATCAGTCTGATGGCATGGTTCTTCCTTCACCAATACAGTCCAAACTTAGCATAGCATGTATGTAAGACCTCATTTGCTAAATTTAGAATGGGATAGTTAGATAAGACTTTACCTTAGAACTTTGAGATGGGCTGATAAGACCTAATATTAGACAAATAATAACAACCCTCATCCAGAGGTCTGGCTGCAAATGGAGGCTTAAAACAGCTCTAGTACCAGGGAAAGGTTGGCAGTTCCAATTCATCAGAGTTTCAATGAGTCTTTCAGTGGCTGGTGACAGCAGTCTTGGGTAGTACATCATCGGAGAAATAAGGTCAGTTAATGATATAATGTGCTGAATTTGGTGGCCATAAAAATGACACAGGAGCTAAGAGATGGTCCAACTATGATGACTCTGCCAGAGCCAAAATGAATTCTGTAGTGTCTGCTAATAGGCCAGTAACTGTGGATGACATGTAAGCCAATTCTGCACTCAGTGAGAGCCTTGTGGGAAAGGTAACTTTATTGGGATACTCTCCTAGTTCTAAACAACACATCATAAAAGTGATGTGGGGGAAAGGGGTTTAGGTTTCCATCTAGGACTCAAAGTGAAGACAACCCAGCAGGAGGAATGGCTTGGGACATGTGGACCTGAGTAGTTCCTATTGCTGAAATAGCAGAAGTGAGACGGCTCAGAGGACAAAAACAACCATTTTAAATTTTCTAGAGATACAGGTACAAATAACAAGTTTAGAGAAATGGGTATAAAAACAATATCTTCTGATGTCAACAGGCTACTGCAAGTATCCTGGAAGTATCAGGAACTTTCAGGAAACCATTCACCTCAAAACAGGTGCCAAAAACCTGGCCAGACAGTCATAAGTATGGGAAAATTGTCAGACAACTTCAAATAAGGTAACTGGGGGGGGAGTTGAAAAAACCCAGAGAAAATGTTTCAGTAGACTAACAAAAACACTTAGCAAAGGCATGGGAGAAATTTTAAAAAACCCAAACAGAAAATCAGGAGATGAAAAATATACAAAGGATGGGCACAGTTTCACAGCCCTGGAGTTTGAGCTGAGGTTGGGTGATCAAGATGCCATCCCAGGATAATGAGAGGAAAAAGGCCAGGCCTCCCAGCTTCCCTGTTCTTCAGCTTGTTGCTGGTCCCCAAAATGTATGCAGTAGCTGTCATCACAGGCTACATTAGGCTGCAGAAAGCTCTTGCTACCCTAAGTGTACCCTGTAATGTGGAAGCCTCAGGAGTGACCCAGATGTGGACCACTGCCTCCTAGTCCACTACAGTGACATGGAAAATACCAACCAATTCCTCTTCCTGGGTCCAATCGACTGGTACCTGGGGCCCAACTCTTTGTTTTCCTAGATACATTTCCCCATCATCCTCACAGACCATGTGGTAAACATGGTGGCTTACCTGAGTAAGCTGAATCCTCTATCCACTCTTCGACTTACAATCTGGCCCAATACTTCTATATCTTCACAGTCCTGCAGATCTTCTGGGAAGTGACCTAGCATCTGGGACCAGGAGCTGAAAGCTCATGCACTGTGACATTGTGGACTGAGAGCCATGGAGGCTGAATCTGGAGACTTTATGTCCCTGCTAGAATGGAGATGGACTCAAATCCTGAATTCCTCAGGGTCTGGGGTCTCAACCAAATTTGTTACACACACACTCTCTCTCTCTCTCTCTCTCTCTCTCTCTCTCTCTCTCTCTCTCTCTCTCTCTGTCTTGTGTGTGTGTGTGTTAGCCTCATTAGATCCTGAATGAAGTGTCCAATTACAACCATTTGTAGATAAAAAAAGAAAGAAAACACCTATGACAACTGTGTTAGTTAGCCTTAATTGTCAACTTGAAAAAACATAGTCATCTGAGAGGAAAGCCTAGAATTTGGGCTTACCTAGACTGTGGATAAATTTATGGTGATTGTCTAGAATATTAATACCTGTGTGAAAACCCAGCCCTCTGTAAGTGGCATCATACCTAGATGTGTGGTCCTGGATTATAGAAGAAAGCTAAACACAACCAGGTGAGTATGCTGAGAGTGAGCCAATACCCAATATTCCTCCATGGTTTGTGCTTTGAGTTCCTTCCCTGACTTAGTTTGATTGATTGGTACCTGGAAGCATAAACTAAATTAATTCTTTCCTCCTCAAAGTTACTTTGGACTTGGAGTTTGTCACAACAGAATGAAGCAAGATCAATAGGACAGATACACATAAGAAAGAATCAGTGACCACGAAGGGACCCTGTCTAAAAATACACAATTGGAGGAGAAAAAATAGAAAAGAATGAAGGAAGCCCATCGAATTTAGAAAGGATATCATAGGACCTGGAGATACAATGAACTCAAGAAGCTAGCCACCAAAACACCAAACAATGGAATTAAAAAGTGGAGTGTAGAACTAAACAAAGAATTCTCAACAGAGCAGTCTAAAATGACTGAAAAACACTTGAGAAAGTGCTCAACATCCTTAGCCATTAGGGAAATGCAGCTCATAACCACTCAGAGATACCATCTTACTCCTATCAGAATGGCTAAAATCAATAACACCAGTGACAGTATGCTGCAGAGGATGTGGAGAAAGAGGAACACTCCTCCATTGCTGGTGGGATTGCAAACTTGTACAACCACTTTGGAAATCAGCATGGCAATTTCTCAGGAAAGGGGGAATCACTCTATATCAAGATCCAGCAATTCCTCTCTTGGGCATATACCAAAAGAAACTGCATTCATACAATAAGTGCATTCATACATAATATGTTCAACTATGTTCATAGCAGCATTATTTGTAATAGCCAGAAACTGGAAGCAACCTAGATGCCCCTCAACTGGAGAATGGATAGAAAAAAAATGTTACATTTACAAAATTGAATACTACTCAGCAGAAAAAAAATGGAATCTTGAAATTTACTGGCAAATGGATGGAAGTAGAAGAAACCATCCTGAGTGAGGTAACTCAGTCACAAAAAGATAAACATGGTATGTAGTCACTCATATATGAATTTTAGACATAGAGCAAAGGATTACCAGTCTACAGTCTACACTGCCAGAGGAGCTAGGAAACAAGGAGGACCCCATGAAAAGATTGCATAGTCCCTCAAAGAAAGGTACCCCTGAACAAAATGGGAGCATGGAGCAGAGGTGGAGAGGAAGGAGGTGGGAAGGGAAGGAGGGGGAGAAGAAGAGGACTGAGGCAGGGGAGGAATAGAGGAGGGAATGAAAGGAGATGCCTTGATAGAGGGAGACAGTACAGGTATGGAGAGAAGTCTGGTATGAGGGAAATGTTAGGGGATCCACAGGGATGACCCCAACTAAAGATCCAAACAGTGGTGGAGAAAATGCCATTAATGCCCTTCCCCTATAATGAGATTGGTGCCTACCTTGGTTACCATTCCTAGAGGCTTCATCCAGTAGCTGTTCGAAGCAGAAACAGGCACCCACAGCTAAGCACTGAACCATGTTTCTGGAATCCAGTTGTGGAGAGGTAGGAGGTATGAACAAAGGAGCCAAGACGGTGCTGCAGAAACCCACAGAAACAGTTGACCTGACCTAGTGAGAGCATGGAGACCCTAGTCATAAAGCTGGGGAAACAGCATTGGACTAAACCAAGCCCTCTGAATGTGGGTGCCAGCTAGGAGGCCAAGACAGTCTATGGGACCTCTAACAGTGGAGGCAGTCTTTAACCCTAGGACACAAATGGACTTTGGAAGTCAATTCTCTATGGAGCTATACTATTGCAGCCCAGATACAGCAAGGAGGGCCTAGGCCCTCCCCCAAACGATATGACAAAATTTGAAGGTCCCTGGTGGAGGACCTCACTATCCCTGGGGAGGAGTTGGGGTATAGGTTGGGGAGGTTGGTGGGGAACATGGGAGGATGGGATGGTGAAGGAATGGGGGCATGGATATGTAAATATGAGTAGTAATTAAACAATTAAAAAAAAGAAAATACCTGGTGAAGGACTTGAGAAGCCCAAAGTGGCTCAAATATACTCAATGAAGTAATTACACAAGGCCTTTCAAATATGGAATCAAATATCCAGATCAAAAGTCTTCAAGCAAATTCCACCCATCCACCTTGTATTTAAGCTCTCACAGGTTAATGGTAAGAGAAGACTCTTGAGTTAAAGATACTGTTCAGTGGTAAAGAGCACTTGCTACTCTTGCAGAGGATCAGGGTTTGACTCCCAGCACCTATGGTTGGCATACAACGATTCATAACTACAGTTCCAGGGGATCAAATGCCCTGTTCTGCCCTCTACAGGCGCTAGACACTCATCCACATAAGAAATATCTTTAGAGGAAAGGGCAGATTCCAAGATTACAAGAGAAAAACAGAAGGGCATCCCAATTTTCCCAGTACAGAGTTCTCAGCAGAAACTTCACTGTCCAATAAAGAGTGGTGGGAGAGTTTCACAGGATTGAAGGGTGGGAATAAAAAATGCTGCAACCAACACAAAGATGTGCTTTAGAGAAGAAAAAACAAACACAAAACAAAACAACAACAACTGAAGCTACAGTCTCCACCAGATCCATTTTTACATGAAATGATAAAGTGAGATCTTCAAATTGATAGAAAGTGTATCAACAAGAAAGAAAAAAATAATTTTACTGCTAAAATTATACAAACAAATTCAGAAAATCCAGTATTGCTAGCAAAGTTGAATGAAGCATATATTTGAAATGAAGACTAAAAACAGTGGTGGAGCATGCCTTTAATCACAGCACTCAGGAGGCAGAGGCAGGCAGATCTCTGTGAGTTCAGGACCAGCCTAGTCTACAAAAACTAGTTCCAGGACAGCCTCCAAAGCTACAGAGAAATCCTGTCTCAAAAAGCCAAAATAAATAAATTAATAAAAATAAAAACAAAAACAATATCTAGGGTGTATGTTAGGTTATAGACAGCATATAATCAATTCATGTCAGGAAAAATGAAAACATAAAGACACAAATGATTATTATCTTTCTTCAGTTATTAAAATATAAATATATTTATGTGCTTTCTATATATATATATATTAATGTATCATGCATTTCACACAAAATTTCAAATGTTAAACTTAGGAATGGATACAAATCAATAATTTTGTGTACAGAGTATGTTGAGTCACTAATAATACCAAATAACAAAAAATTCAAAATAAATTTAATAAATAAAAATGTATGATTTTCTCTTTGAATGTTTTGTGTTAATTGAAATGAATTTTTAAAATAGTAAATATTAGAATCATTAGTAATTTTTTCAACTATTTTTGCTGTTTGGTTATCTAATTTTATTTTCAATACCAAATATTTTCCTTTTGTTAAGACTTCACTTTAACTGTCGGGAAAGATTAAGTTTTATTTTATTTTTAAGCACCATTTTGTTAATACATTTAGAAATGTCTTCCATTCAGTATGTGGACTTCTATCATGCCTGATTCCATGCTAAATGTGAAGGCTAGTTTAGGAGATTCTGATCATGATCACGGTGGTATTTTATAGATGCCTGTCTCTTCAAAGTGTTGATCTTAACATGTCAAACTGTGAGGCCTCTAGCAAAGCTTTACTCCCTCTGGCTACTCCTATATGCTTAAAATCAGGGAAGGCTACTAATGGCTTCCTCCCAGTGCTATCAGCCTCAGTGAAATGTAGGGTTTTGTATTTACAGTAATTTTTAAAACCTTATTTTTTAAATTTAGATTTATACATAGTTTTCAATGATTTTCTCATTTAAATTTTCTTCAATCATAATGGATCTCAAGGTTTTGGCAATGTGGCAGGAGATTACAGAGACTGTTCCATTTGATTGAAACACTGAGATTGAATCAATTAAACAATGTCTTGATGGGCTGACCAGGGGACAAATTGAATGGAGAGGTAGTCACAAAATTATTTCATGACAAATTTTACAGATTTTTGTTCCATATATCTGCATTTGAAGCACTTATGGAAGTGTGTAATTGTCAGCTGTTAAAGTCAGATTTAAGAATGTGGTCCCTTAGTGGTCAACCATGATTCCAGGGATGATTCCATACCCATGCATGTAGTAGTAGCACTAATTAGACTCAGTGAGTTATTTAAGAGAGACAGATAGACAGATGGACAGACAGACATAAATGAAAGAAGAAATGAATCGGAGAGAATATGGGATGCTTTGGATGTAGGAATTAGAGGGAATATGGTCAAAATTCATTGTGCTATGAATTACCCAATTCAAATATTATATCAAAATTGTCTTTTTGTTCATCCTACTTTGGTGTGAGCTTTCAAGTGTGTTTAAATTAAAAGGTAGTTCACAT
The DNA here is from genome assembly GCF_003668045.3 of Cricetulus griseus. NCBI lineage: Eukaryota > Metazoa > Chordata > Mammalia > Rodentia > Cricetidae > Cricetulus > Cricetulus griseus. The sequence continues at coordinate 176,943,458 of NW_023276807.1, read as the reverse complement.
ACATATTCCAGAAATGATGGTATCAGCAGAGAATCTGCTAATTACTGAATATTTATCATGGACCTCAGTACATCTTTCATCAACCGGACAGATCTGTGCTCTACTTTATCTGTTCCCAAATGCCAGTGCTGAATATGGGAGGACATGGGATATCCAGAAGCAATTTATAGTTCAACAGTCATCTAGGACAAAAATGGAAAAGAGAACATCTTAGCTAAGTGAGACAGCTGAGGAGAATATCGAATATCATATTCAATGCCCAGCTCATATTTGAGGAAATGAAGGTGATTAGAAAACACATGTCTCTGTATCCAGAGTGCAAGCCAAATCTAGTCCCATGAGCAGAAAACATGGTCACTGCAATGTGTTTTTTTACACAAAACACAGTTACATGCACATTTTATAAATTCTTCAATATTATTTATTTTAAATACACTGTATTTAATCTCTGAGTATTTCATACATGCATATAATGGATTTAGATCAAATCAACCCCAACTCCCTACCCTCCTGTTCCTATCAGAAGCACTCCACCATGTCTCCCTCTCAAATTCAGAAACTCATTTCTCAACCCTCTGAGTCTAATTAGTGTTGACTGTACATGTATAGTTAGCTATAAGGTCACCCACTGGGCCATGGGAAACCTACTAGAAATCATGTCCCAGGAGAAAATTGACTGTTTTGTCAGGAGCAGCTATCAGTTGCCAATAGCTCCTTAGGTAGGGGTAGGTTTTCTTTAGCCCCTCCTTTATGAATGCTGGAATTGACAATTTTGGTCTAGTCTGGGTATTATGAGTGCAACCACAGAATCTTTTTTTTTTTCATGTAAACAGTAGCACACTCCTAATTATCATTGGTTTTTCTTTCTTCCTTTCCTTCCTTCTTTCTTTCTTTCTCTCTCTCTCTTCCTTTCTTTTCCTTTTTTTTTTGAGACAGGGTTTCCATGTAGCTTTGGAACCAGTCATGGGACTAGATCTGTAAACCAGGCTAGCCTGGAACTCACAGAGATATGCCTGTCCATGCCACCAGAGTACTGGGATTGGACTAAAGGCACACACCACTACCACCCAGTTACTTATATTTTCATTTTTTATTTCTTTTTTAGGAAGCACACTGTCCCATGGGAAGGAAGCACTTTTAAAGGGAAATGCTATTTGTATTGTTTCCTGTGTCTACATAGAGACAAGAAGAGTTGATGATTCTTTCTCAGCTTAATTATGTGTTTACCTGAGAATTCTCTTTGCATAAAGAAAAAAGAAAACCACACACTAGCATGAAAGAACAGATTAGTAGAAAAAATCATGTCAGATGATTTTAATACAACTATTAATACTTCATTATTAAGTGCTCAAATTGGCAGGAGAATGATTATGTTTTGAGTAAATTCAATCTCTAAAATATTGTCTCAGAATTCAACTTGGCTTCACATTCTGCTGACTTAATTAAGAGAGCAGACTTACCATGTCCCTAGAAAATCTAGGTAACAAGGAGAACCCTGGGAAAGGGAAATAGACAAAATCTCCAGAGAAAATTGGAAGTGTAGGGGTTGGGGGGTAAGAGGGGGGAAAGTCAGAGAGGGGGAGCAATGAAAGAGACATCTTGATTGAGGGAGTCATTATAGGGCTAGTAAGAAACCTGGCACTAAGAACATTTCTTAGGAATCCACAAAGATGATCTCAGATAAGACCCTAAGATTTAGTGAAGAGGATACCTTAACTGGCCTTCCCTTGTAATCAAAATGATGACTACCTGAATTATCATTATAGAATCATTATCCAGCAACTGATGGAGGCAGATAAGGAGATCCACAGCTAAGCACTGGAACCAGCTCCCAGAGTCTAATCGAAGAGAGAAAGGATCAACAATATGAACAAAGGGGTCAAGACCATTTTGATGACAACCACAGAGACAGCTGACCTGAGCTAGTGGGAGCTCACTGACTCTGGACTGACAACTGGGGACAGACTGCCAAGCCAGACAACTGTCACCCACCTTCAGAGGGCCCAGTTCAGTTCCATGCAGGCTCTTTCCTCAAAGGGATGTGCCACACTTGGTTGATTCCCGTGGGAAACTTCACCCTTTCTAAGAAGTGGATGGGGTGGGTGTGGGGAGAGCCGGAGTAGGGGAGGGAATGGGAACTGGGGCTGGAATGTAAAATAAGAAAATATTGTTTTAAAATAAAAAAATCATGTCAAAAAAAGGAGAGCTGACTTAATGTATACTGAAGTTAAAATGTGAGGCTTCACCAGGAACTTCAAAATGAGAAAGGTTTCTGAATATCCTAAAAACTATTTCTTTCATAGGTCTTCCATCTCTGCTCCAAGCTTTTCTCCTGGAATCTCAGAAAACATAAATGCCTGCCCTGTGTCACAAGATGGGGGTTCCCTACTGCATTATCAAAGGGAAGGCCATGCAGTGGGCACTGGTCCACAGGAAGATACGCATCATGGTTGCTTTCCCACACATTAACTTGGAAAACAAAGATGTTCTGGTTAGCTGGAGGAAGCTATTAGGATCAGTCATAATAGCAGATGTGATGAGAAACAATGTCCTGAATCCAAAATCTATGGTTCATACTGCCAAATTGAAAAAGGCAAAGGTCAAAGAACTCACTACTAAAATGAGTTGAATGTACACTGCTGAGTTTTATGTACATAAACATAATTTAAAAATTCCCTTCCAAAAGCAAAATAACAAATATTTTCACATCTATTATTATTTTCTGAGATATAACAAAAATATTTGTCTTGAAACACCTCTAATTTATAATCAATTCATTAAACAGTATTTGCTATGTGTCATATATCATTGACACACACTACAAGCAATATAAATCTAGTCCACAGAGTATTATCAGCCAGGTAGGTATTGCAATTACCTCCAATTACAGGTGAGGCAAACTCAGATATGTAACTTGGCCCTGAACTCAACTCTAGGTCTTCAGCCACAATCCATACTGTAACAAGACACAAGAACTGTAACTACTATGTAAAATTGTGGGGGAAATCAAGAGGAAACTCAGTAAGAACCATGTAGCCATTCTTGACTGAAATGTCCTCATTTCTTGGTTCAGTATAAATTTCCTAGCTACTATTTTTAACTGCCATGATGTAACCTGGAAATATATGAGTCATTTATTTAATTGAAGTCTATTAAAATAAGAGTGTTAAGTCCTAATCAGCACCATGTGCTTTTCAATTAACTGATAATCCATATCTATTTCTCAAGTTTGCGCTAATTAATTGAGTACTTTGAGTGGACTAAACTATTTAAGATTAAAATTCATGAACATTAGCATACAAAAATAAAAACTCATGAAGTGATTAATGTCTTTTTCTCCCTCTATCTCCACCCTTCCCAATGACTTTTCCTGGTGTCAGGTTGCAGAAAATTTCATGGCACTAACAGTGTAGAGTGAGGAATACATATGTGAATCAGCCTGAAACCCTGAATCCTTATTGAAGAATGGTATTCATTTAACTCTCTCCTTTAATATTAATTTGTACTGCATCCTTTCTTGAACATTTAGACTTGTTATATTGTTTGCCATTTTTTCATTAATTCAGATTTATTAGGGCAATCTATTAAACTCTTGGTTTTATTAACTATAACAATGGTTTAAAGTGCAACCCAAATTACAAACTTAGCCTTTCAAAAAGGGTCAAAGAGTATGTAGAGGATAATAGATAAACAGTGGAAGTAGAGGACCCCTTAGGAATAGACACCTACTTTTTGAAGAGTGCACCCTATGTATGGACAGTAATAAATTCTTTTGCCAAATGACTTGTTGTTTCCTAAGATACTGTTAGTATAGCCACATAGAGGAGCTTGAAGCAGAGATGGAAGACCCATGGGAATTTAAAGCAGTTTCCCACTAGATCCTACAAATAAAGAGCATGTTTCTGCAGGTAGAGGACAGTGCAGACTCTGCTATATGTTGAGAGCAGAGGTTGCATGTGCATGGATGTGTGCATATACAAATGTATTCACCTTTGTGTTAATATGTTCAAATGTCTTAGGAGGGATATTTTCATTGAAAGACAAAATTATTTTGTGCATAGTTATTTATGTTTCATTTCTTCTCCTCCAAGACCTTGTAATACATAACTGTGAAACACTAGTTTCAAAAGAAAACATATAATAAGAAAGAAATTAGAAGTACTCTAGCTGAGCTTCTGGTCAATGAAGAATGGACATAGATATAGGGAATGTCATGACACAAAGTCAAACAAGCTTCTTGACTTAGCAGCAAGCCCACTAACTATAGTCTCTTTGCAATAACAATACAAATCCATCTCTAACAGACAAGAAACTGTGATAAATTTTGTGGGCAAAAAATTTGGCACAAAAATAGACAGGTAGACCAATGGAATTGAATTGAAAACCCTGATATTAACCCACAAACCTACTATCACCTGATTTTAAACAAAGAAGCTAAGTCTATACAAAGGAAAAAAGAAAGCATCTTCAACAAATGGTGCTGGCACAACTGGGTTCAGACATGCAGACGATTGCAGATAGATCCATGTCTATCACCATGCACAGAACTTAACTCCAAATGGATCAAAGACCTCAACATGAAACCAGCCACACTGAACCTTCTAGAAGAGAAAGTGGGAGACACCTTGAACAAATTGGTATAGGAGACCACTTCCTGAACATAACACCAGTAAGTAGCACAGACATTGAGATCTACAATTAATAAATGGGAACTCCTGAAACTGAAAAGTTTCTGCAAAGCAAAGGACACAGTCAGTAACACAAAATGACAGCCCACAGAATGGGAAAAAATCTTCTCCAACCCCACATCTGACAGAGAGCTGATATCCAAAATATACAATGAACTCAGGAAGCTAGCCACTAAAACACCAAACTATAAAATTAAACAGTGGGGTGCAGAACGAAATAGAGAATTCTCAACAGAGGAATCTGAAATGGCTGAAAGACACTTGAGAAAGTGCTCAACATCCTTAGCCATCAGGGAAATACAGCTCAAAACAACTCTGAGATAACATCTTACACCAGCCAGAATGGCTAAAATCAAAAACACTACTGACAGTCTATGCTGGAGAGGATGTGGAGAAAAAGGAATATTCCTCCATTGCTGGTGGGAGTGCAAACTAGTAAGACCACTTTGGAAATCAGTATGCCAGTTGCTCAGAAAAATGGGAATCAGTCTACCTCAAGATCCAGTAATTCTTGTCTTGGGCATATACTCAAAGGATGCATACTCATACAACAAGGACATATGTTCAACTATGTCCATTGCAGCATTATTTGTATTAGCCAGAACATGGAAGCAACCTAGATGTCCCTCAAATGAAGAATGGATAGAGAAAATGTGGTACATTTACACAATGGAGTACTACTCAGCAGAAAAAAGCAATGGAATCTTGAAATTCACAGGCAAATGGATGGAACTAGAAGAAACCTTTCTGAGTGGGGTAACCCAGTCACAAAAAGACAAACATGGTATGTACTCACTCATATGTGAATTTTAGACATAGAACAAAGGATCACCAGCCTACAATCCTCATCACCAAAGGAACTAGGAAACAAGAAGCACTCTATGAGAAAAATGTATGGACCCTGGAGAATGGGAAGAGGCAGGATCTCATAAGTTAACTGGGAGCATGAGGGTAGGGGAGAGGGAGCTGGCAGAATTAGATGGGGAGAAGGGGGGGAAATGGATGAGCAGAAATGTTGAGTTGGGGGAAGAATAGAGGAGAGCAGGATGAGAGATACCATAACAGAGGGAGCCATTATAGGTCCGAGGAGAGATCTGGCACTAGGGAGATTTCCAGAGATCTACAAGGAATACTTGAACTTACAATCTAGGCAATGGTGGAGAGGCTACCCTAAATGCCCTTACCCTATAATGAGACTGATGACTGCCTTATATGATATCCTATAGCCCTCATCCAGTGGCTGATGGAAGCAGAGGCAGACTCCCACAGCTATACACTGAACTGAACTCTGGAACCCAGTTGTAGAGAGGGAGAAATAAAAAAACAAGGGTTTGGGACCAGGCTGGTGAAACACACAGAAACAGCTGATGTGAACAATGGGGAAAGCATGGACCCCAGACTACTCTCTGGGAGGGCAGCACCAGAGTGATCCAGACCCCTGAACATGGAAGACAATGAGGAGGCCTTGGCACTCTATAGGGCCCCTGGTAGTGTATCATATTTATCCCGGGTGTAAGAAGGGACATTGAGAGCCCATCCCATATAGCGGGATCCTCTCTCAGCCTCGATACACGGGGAGAGACTAGGCCCTACCCATGATGATATGACAGACTTTGAGAAACCCCCATGTAAGTCCTTACCCTTCCTGGGGAGCAGAGTGGTATTAGATAGTGGGCTGGTGGAGGGTTTGGGGGAGGAAAAGGAGAAGGGATTGACATGTGAAACAAACTTGTTTCTAATTTGAACTAATTTAAAAAAGTAAAAAAAAGTCCACACTTTCTTTAACCATTGAAATTTGTATCCTGTAGGATTCCATTTTTATATGCTCAGATATTAAACTGAAATCATTATTACTTTTGATCTGCCTTTAGCTGTGTCTATATGTATACTGCTTGGTTTTGTTGTTGTTATTTATTGTGGTTAACTTGACATAATCTGGATTTATCTGAGAATAGGGAGCCACATTTGGCAAATGCCTCCATAAGACTGGCCTGTTAGCCTGTAGGGAACTTTCATAGTGATCGATGTGAGAGGGTCCATCTCATTCTGATCAATATCAGCCCAGGGCAGGTGGTCATAGGGTGTATAAAAAAGTAGGATGAGCAAACCATGAGGAGCAAGTCAATAAACAACATTCCTGCATGGATTCTGCTTCAGTTATTTCCTCCAGGCTTTCTTCCCTGTTTAAGTTCTTCCCTTGTATTTTTCATCAACAATGCAGTATGATCTAACAGTTGTAAAATAAAATAAATCCTTTCTTCCCCATGTCCCTTTAGAGGGTGTTTTATAATGGCCATAGAAACTCTAAGAGAGAAATTGGCATCAAGAGTAGAGCATTATTGGGAAAGACCTGATGATGTGTTTGGGGAGGATTGTGGTAGTATTTTACCTTTGGACTGGAGAAGCCAATGAATTCTCAGAGCTCTGTTGGCTGTTCTGTGGAGCTTGGAAGATAAGAGTATTGAGAATAATGCAGAAAATTGAGGCCCAACATGTACTTTTCAGAGTGAAGTTTGAGAGTCCCTTAAAGATTTATGGCACTGCCTGATATCTTGTACTAAAATTCTGCCTTTCTGTTCAGTTAGGGCTGAAAAATTAGCTGTGATTAAGAAGAAACTGGTACCATTGAGGCAAATCTTCCGGAAAGGGTTTTCTTACAGTCAGCAGCACACAAATCTCTGTAGCCAAGAAGCAACCGAGGCTCACAGTCAAACTTGGTTATGTTTAAAAGCAGGTGGTACTGGTTTTAAAAGCATCAGAGGGTCATAGAGATCACTGTATGGCAGGTCAGGGGATCTGAAGAAAGCTTAGGAGACACCACTGGTGAAGGTACATCCATTTGTAGCAAAGACTATCACTTTGGAGATGACAAAACAATGGACCACAGGCTCTTTCATAGCAGCAGGTGTAGAGTGGAACAGGCATGAGCCTAGGAGTCAATTAGGGTTTATTGCTACAGAAGAACCCTTTGAAGGATCATGTAGGGATCACAGGTTTCCAATGTTGAGCTTTTTACACTGTTCAATTTTGGTTTTCCTTTGATCTGACTGTATTTGTGTCCTGCCTCTTCTGCTTTGAGATACAAAGTATGTAATTTACTTTTATTTTAAAGGAGCCTACAGTTAAGAGACTTTGGAATTTGAGAGAGGCTCTTTATATTTTAGAGGAGCTTTGAACTTTGCAAAGTATTCAGCTTTTTAATTTGGAAATGTTTTACATTGTGTTGTTGATATTAATATGAGATTTGGGAGATGAACTAGAAAGGGTAGTTTATAGTTGAAAAGTGGTATCTTTATATATAAAGTTGACAGGGGTCAATTATCTCTTTATTTTTGTTAACTTTATATAAGCTAGAGTTATTGATAAAATGCCTCTGTAAGTCTAATAAAAAGAAAAAAATATTATAGAACACACACACACACTTACACAAATTGGCCTGTAAGCAAGTCTGTGGAGTGCTTTCTTGTTTAATGATGGACATAAGCAAGCCTAGCCCATTGTAGGTGTTTTCACCCTTGTGTAAGTGGCCCTGGGGTTTATCAGAAAGCAGGAGTAAGCCAAAGGCAACAAGCCAATAAGAAGCATTCCTTAATGAACTCTGCCTCAGCTTCTGCCCCACTTACTGCCATGCTTGAGTTTTTGTCTTGATTTTCCTCAGAGATGGAGTGTGACCTGAGAGCTATAAGCAGAAATAAACCCTTTTATCCACACATTGCTTTAGTCATGATGTTGATCACAGCAGTATAATCCCCAGGTGAGAAAATATGGTATATAGAGGATCTGTGAGACTTCTAATATCCTGTGGGCAGGAACTACACACACACACAAAAACTGAAACAACAGTCACTAGAACCATCCCATCTGTGCTTTGGAGGAAAAGGCCCAGAAAAATTACCTAAGGCAAGATCAACTATACTCAAGACTAACCGAAAGATCACAGGTCAATCAATATCTGACATCTTATGGAAAAACCGATTTCAAGATCTAAGCTAATTCTCAGCACTCTACTGGAACTTTTTTATGGCAGAAGTGATAATGGATATATCCTTTAACCCAAAATATGGGAGTTAAAAACAGTAAGGGAGGGAAGAAAGGAGAGAGTTATAATTTATTGGGTAAAATTATATTGTTTTCAAATTTGTAGTTCTCCATTCTATAACAGTGACATACTGAAGAGTTCAGTGACTGAATTCTTATTTAAAGAGGTAAAGAATAAGAATACAGGTCTTGATGTTCTTGCTTATCATGAAAGCCTTATGTCCAGAGATAAGTTAATATTACCTAAAATGTTTAGGTAATTTTAATGAGTCACATTTAAATAATTCAGTCTCATTTTGCTTGGCAATAAACCGCAGCTGTTATTAAACACAGATATAGGGCCAGAGAGATAATTTTAGGTTATTAGATCCTGTGTCATGAGTCCTGCTTCTTGATCACCAGGACCAGGTACTGGTGATCAGTATTCTAAGTGATATTTAGAATCCTGGCTCTGTGTACAGAACTATCTCCATGCTCACTCTCATCTGCCATCTGCTATTTTTCACTAGTACGAACACACATTTGCCATGATGTGTTTGCATTATTTGGAAAATGAACACTTACCAATTAAATTCAACAATAAAAATGGCCTAGTGGGTGTAATGAAGCAATAAAAGCAATATTCTTGCTAAGTGTCACCATCACAGTTTGAGATTCTAAATTGCTGCTGAGAAGCAATTTCTAAAACAATTACTTATGGGCAAATATATTAATATTCAAAGGCAGAGTTGAAAATCAAACCTCTAAGAATGGAAGTCTGAATTTAAAACTGACATTCTGTCTATCTATGCACAGATAGCAGACCTGGGTTTGTGTGAGGTGGTCTATTTTAATTACTCAAGATTTTGACCCCCTAAAGATAGCTACATGTAAAAGCCACGATAAACAGGTGACTTGTGGATAATTCCTTTCTTCATTTCTTTAAAGTTCATATGTTAGAAAACTTAATTTGATTTTAGAGAAGCCAGAAATTATTTATAAATTATCTAGAAGCAGTTTTAGGAAATATATTGTGTAAAGGGATTTGCTGAGGCTAATTACTATATGGTGACCAGCCACAACTATATAAAGCAATTGGTAAGATCATAAGCACTAATGGCCAGGGTCATAAAAAAGCATTTTAAGTAATATATAACAAATTATCTAGAAACTTCTGAAATAATCCATTACTGGAGTAAAAGTAAATATTAAGTAAAATCACTTTTGTGGATCATCTTGTACTTCTCTAGAATTTCTTCATAACAATAAGGAGCCTTTAATTTTTTAAAGTTTTTCTCCATTTTTTATTTTAATTAGAAAGATTATTTTACATGTCAATCCCAGGTCCCTCTCCTTCCCATTCAACCCTGTCCACCCCCCCTCAACTAACACCCTACCTATCCCATACCCTTTCTGCTCCTCAGGGAGAGTGAGGACTTCCGTAGGGGGGTCTTCAAAGTCTGTCATATCCTTTGGGAAAGGGCCTAGGCCAACCCCCATGGGTTTAGGTTCAAGGAGTATCCCTCCATGTGGGATGGGCTCCCGAAATCCATTCCTATGCTAGGGATAAGTACTGATCCACTACAAGGGGCCCCATAGATATCCAAGGTCTCTTCACTGACACCCACATTCTGGATCAGTGCCATGCTGGTTTCCTAGCTATCCATCTGGGAACCAAGAGCTCTCCCTTGTTCAGGTCAGCTGTTGCTGTGGGTTTCACTAGCCTGGTATGGACCTCTGTGCTCATCAGTCCCTCCTTCTCTGCAACTGGATTTCAGTTCAGTTCAAGGTTTAGCTGTGGGTGTCTGATTCTACTTCCACCAGATGCTGGATGAAGGCTATACTATGGCACATGAATTAGTCATCAATCTCGTTATCGGAAGAGGGCACTTAAGGTAGCCTCTCCTCTGTTGCTTAGATTTGTAGATGGTGTCATCTTTGTAGCTCTTTAGACATTTCCCTAGTGCCTGATTTCTCTTTAAACCTATAATATTTCCCTCTATTACAGTATCTCTTATGTTGATCTCTTCTGTTCTTCCGCCAACTTAACCTTCCTGCCCCATCATGTCTACCTCACCCATCCTTTTCTCCCCTTCTCTTTTCCTAGTTCCCTCTCCTCTGCCCACATGCTCCCAATTTGCTCAGGAGATCTTGTCCCTTTCCCCTTCTCCAGGGGACCATGTCTGTCTCACTTAGTGTCTTCCTTGTTTACTAGCTTCTCTGGCAGTGTGTATTGTAGGCTGGTAATCCTTTACTCTATGTCTAAAATCCACATATGAGTGAGTACATACCATGTTTGTCTTTTTGTGACTGAATTACCTTGCTCAGCGTGGTTTCTCCTAGTTCCATCCATTTGCCTTCGAATTTCAAGATTCCATTTTTTTTTGTTTTGTTTTGTTTCGTTTTTTGCTTTTTCCCCCACCTGCTGAGTTGTACTCCATTGTGTAAATATACCACATTTTCTCTATCCATTCTTCAGTTGAGGTTGTTTCCAGGTTTTGGCTATTACAAATAATGCTTGGACGAACATCGTTGAATGAATGTTCTTGTTGTATGAATGTGCTTTTGGGTATATGCCTAAGAGTGGAATTGCTGGATCCTGTGGTAGACTGATTCCCATTTTCCTGAGAAACCCACCATATTGATTTCCAAAGTGGCTGTACGAGTTGGCACTCCCACCAGCAGTGGAGGATTGTTCCCCTTTCTCCACATCCTCTCCAGCATAAACTGTCTTTGGTGATTTTGATTTTGGTATCTCAGAGTTGTTTTGATTTGCATTTCCCTGATGGCTAAGGATGTTGAACACTTTTTTATGTATCTTTCAACCATTTTATATTCCTCTATTGAGAATTGTCTATTTAGTTCTGTACCCCACTTTTTATTGGATTATTTGGTAATAACAAGCCTTTATACATAATCCACCACATAAAGTTTTGTCACTCTGTTCTAGATGGCTTTAAAATCTTGCAAGTTAGTTTATAAATTAAGATGGTTTAAAATTACCCTCAGTGGCTGGAAAGATGGCTTTGTGATTATGAGTATTTGACGTTTTTGCAGAGGACCCAAGCTTAGTTCCTGACACCCATGTTGTCCTCCCATAACTGTCTATATAACTCCAGCTCAAAGATCAGATGCCCACTTGTGACCTCTGTAGGTGATTCACATGCTATATACATACTAACATGCAGACACTCTATCTTTCTCTGTTCTTTTCTCTCTCTCATAAAAAACTATTTTGCTTGAAAATTTAAAAATATTTTAAATTTTCAAATCTTCTCAAAATACATGGTGTCCTTCCTTGGCTTTAATTTTCCATAGTAGTTGTCTATCACTGTGGTGGTTTGTAAGAAAATGGCCCCACAGACTAATTATTGGAGGTGTGGCCTTTATGGAGTAGGTATAGCCTTCCTGGAGGAAGTGTGTCACAGAGGTAGGCTTTGATGTTTCAGAAGCTCAAGCCAGGTTCAGTGTCATTCTCTTTACTAGATGCCTGTAGATCCAGATGTAGGACTCCCAGCTACTTCTCCAGCACCAATTCTGTGAGTGTGCCAATATGATTCTCACCATGACAGTAATGGACTAAACCTATGAACCTGTAAGCCAGCCCTAAGTAAATGTTTTCTTTTATAAGAGTTTCTTTAGTCCTGGTGTCTCTTCATAGCAGTAGAACACTGACTGAGACAATCAGAAATGCCTGTCCTTAACAAAATTGGCAGTAATTATTTTAGTTGCTGACTTAACAGTGAGTTATGCTTAATGAAGTACTCCAATTTTCTTTACATAGTTAGTTGCTTGAGATATCACAATTTGACTTAGTTTTACTAGCCTAGTTAAAAACATGTATGTAAGGTTCTTAATGATATGTTAAGACTATCTTGTGTAATAAACAGTTAAAGTTGTTCCTTGAGCTTATTATTGTATAGAATTCATTCAAATCCAAGAACATAAAACACATTAGTATTTTCTCTTAATTCAGCTCTACTGTGTTTAGCCTTAAAACCTACAGTTATTTTTTCAAATAAATAAGAAAAACTAATGATATTTATTTTGAAAAATATGATTAAAAGAGACAGCATTAAGAAAATTTTCAGAGAATTCCTAAAATGATATATAACTTTCTTTTGAAGCATTTAAAATGTAACACATAATGAGAAACACAAGACATAGTGCTGTTTTTATTACAGATATCTTATAAAATAACCCTAATGTGACTAAATCTGAAAGAAATCAGTAGAGACTTCCAGCTCTATCTGCTAATCAAGAAACATCCCCAGTCCATTATATATAGGACATGGTGTGAGGATAATATGGTCAAAATGTAATTGCTTCTGCCCAGCTACCACGAAATACCTCCATCTCATCTGATTCTCCATCACAATGCATTGATTCAACTGAGTTGGTCAGTCAGAGAGCCCTGTCCCTGACCTGCATCCTTGGCTAGGGACATGACCCCAATGTAGGATGAAAGGGCCAATATTTAATGTTATGACCGATTCTCATATTCTCTGAGCTGGTTTCCATTCCCTAGATTGCAAACTGTAGTACAATAATGGGGATGCACTTGCAAGGGCCACCATTTCCCACACTGGGGAAATCCTAGTATAGGAAGGAATCTCCAATAGTGTTCCAGCATTCTTCAAATGGTATCTTCACTTTGTTATTCATGTTTTTGTGTGGTATCCCTCCACAATTATTAGGATACCATATGACCAATAGTGTTGATATTGATGCTGTGACTCCTGAGGCTAGGTTATGACACTATCAATTCTGAGGCAAACCAGCTGCCATACTAGGGGTGGGGCCACTTGAACAAGCCTAGATGTGTAAACCATTTTGCAAGTGGATCTTTCCATTTCAGTCAGTTCATTAACTTCCCTTGTGCATCCAGGACTCTAAGAAGGTGGAATCTTGCTTCTCTGAAACTGAAATAACTGTCATTTAGAGACATCCTAATGAACCAGCCCTGTAATAATGGCTGAAGAGTTATCTATTTTTTCACCCATTTTTCCAGATATGTTTACATTTTTACCATTAAATCATACTAAATTTCTCAAAACTGATTTTTATATACTTTTGTATGTAACACCACTGCCCATGTTCCTTCCACCATGACTCTACAACCTATTTCTACACACTTTGGCCAGGTTTAAGCTCAGACATGGCAGGAGTAATTACTTTTATTACTCACCACTCAAAGGAAACTATGTGTTATCACAAATTTAATTCTGATTGTTAAGATATTCACAGTCTTGGTATACTTTGTACCTCACCCATTCAAGAAACCCCTTATGCCATGTCATATCTTCCCTCTACATTTCTTCTAAGGCAACATTAACTATTCAGTCACTTTGATCATCTAAAATTTCAACCAAACCCTAACTTAAGCCTTTCATGATTAATTCATTGTGAATTAAAGTTTGATTCTTCCTCTCAATTGATCATGAAATTTTGAAAGCAGTAATTCAAGATTTGTCTCTTTTGTATATAATTTTTCCTATCATAAGGTAAGAGTGTATATCAGTTTTGACTTACAGAAAATCATTAACATTTTAGTTAACCCAATTACAATGTACTGCATTCTTTAAAATTATTATATTAAAATAATAACAATTACTACATGGGAAATCTGAGATGTATAAGGACATTTTAGTTTGGAAAAATCTGACTGAAACAAAGTCACAGAGAACTATTTACTATTGGTCATATTAAAATATTTAACAAATTAAAAATATCCAGAAATATGGAATAGAAAATGTAGGCCCTAATTGATATAAACATAAAGCAAAAACATTGATTCATATAGAAAAGTCCCCCTCACGCAGGACAATATGTGAATGAGAATAAATATGTAAAAAGTATTTGATATCATGAGCCACTAGGGAAGTGCAATTGAAATTGTGATATGATTTATAGAACATAAGTGGGAATGGCTAGAATTTGAAATAAAACACCAACAATGTTAAGTACCCATGATGATGTGCAGCAATTGAAGTTCTATCCATTGCTGATAGGAATATAAAATTATGCACTATATTTGGAAGACAGTTTGCAGGTTCTTAAGAAATCAAGTATTGCCTTACAATCACACAGCTCTCGGGTACCTATTTCAGATGAATAAAAAACCCATATTCATGCAAAAACCTGTTCATGAGTGTTTTTTGCAGCCTGTATTTATAATCAGCCAAAATTGAGAAAATCTTAAGTACACCTCAACAGGTGAAATATGTGAATATGATAAGCATCTCAGAAAGTAAGAAATCAACTGAGGCTCAGAAACTGGAAGGATCCCAACAACATTTCCAGAGTTCAAGCTACTGGTGAAGGGCATAACCCTCTGTTTAGTTCTGTTTATACTACACTCTGGAAGTGTCACAAAACTAACCACTTTGCCTGCTCCGACTGTGAGTGACAGCTGCTATTACCCTGTACTGACAGCAGCATCTAGGCTGGGTTGACAGGGGAGAGCTGCATCTGTCCTATCTCTGGAACAGAGCATTTGGGAAAATCATTCAGGCCTGACTCCCTTTTATATAAGACTTATTTCCATATTATCTAATAAATATTTTAGAGTTTCATGCATTTTATTTGTCGTCTGCCTTAGTTATTGTTCTATTACTATTAAAGCCACTATGATGACCAAGGCAACACTTATAAAAGAAAGCATATAACACAATAAATAAAAGACTCAGAGACTGATATTGGGGTTAATGCTTCAAGCTGAAGTTCCAAAAAGCAAAGCAGCTGGCCACTAGCTTCTTACCTCTATCCTAGACTGAATGGTTGATCCTGTCGCTAGGAGATTTCACCAAGCCTTAGACTATAACCCCTCCTCAGCCTGGCTGGAGAATGAATGCTTCTCTGAGACCTTCCTTCTGTCTTATGTACTTCTCTAATGTCGGGATTAAAGGTGTGAACTATAGTTATTTTTTAGACTTATTCTGTCTTGTATAGATCTGGGTAGCTTTGGACTCAGAGAGATCCGTCTATCTCTGAATCATGAGTCCTAGGATTAAAGTTGGCTATCACCAATTCCTAGCTTGTGGCTGCTCATATTAAAGGAGTTTATCACCACTGCTGGATCTCTATAACGTCAGGCTTACTTTGCTTTTCTGAATCCTTAGTTAAGCTTTAATAAATCATAAATAATATATCACAACATGTCAAAGTTTATTTTCACACAATCATTGCTTCTGTTGTTTTAAAGGTTTCTCATTTAGCTTTCATATTTTAAAAGGTGTACAGGATGATTTCCATTCCACTTGTCCTGGATTACCTTTTTCATTTTGAGTTGAAATTCTTTATCGATAGTAGATAAAAATGGACAATCTTTCTTGGATTTTAAAAGATGTAATTACACATGTTCTAGTCCTTTCTAAGACAAATCATATGTCCCTAACATATGCCTTAAGTAATATATCCCTTTTTCACATTTCAGTCATATCAGTGTATACTCATTTTAGTGCTATGAATTGTTTTTTAATTATTCTTGCATCCCAGTGATTTTTTTTCTGAAATGCTATGCCACATTATTTAGTTTTCAACATATTATCTCTTGATATTTCTACGGTCTGAGCATTTTGTATACTGTGGTCTTTTTCTCTTATTTTTTCTAATATGCTTGAATTACTTATTAAATTTAAAATTACACATAAATATTGCTGAAAGTATACAAGAAATGTGGATTTTTACTTTTTTGTTTTTCCACTGTGAATACCTATCTTTTCTTCTTGGCTTCAATTGGACCTGAATAATTTCCCCTTAATCCTTCAGGCAACACACGTTTGTCTCAAATGCTCTTACAGAACCTCGATCTCTGTGTGCCTACATCTGTCTCTGAGACTTATGACCCTGCATTATTTAGGACTGAAACAAGGCCTGACAACCAAAATGTAGTCAAATTATCCATCTAAGTTTTTTTCTGACATGTTGACAACAAAACACCAGCTTGCTTAACAGTTGTCTGACTTCCCACACTTCTGTTGCTGTACTAAGTACTTTTCATAGCTATACGTGGAGGGATGATTGGATTGAGACATATCATAATGTTCCAGACAGAATGATCCTCTCATTCTATCTATACTCTGTATACATAAGTGTATAACACACACACACACACACACACACACACACACACACACACACACACACACTGGTATAAATTGTTTTTCCCCAAATACATACTTGTGACTTCGGTAAAACTCATATGGAGGCCTGTCTGGTAACATTAGTCTGTAATCACAACTTTGAGGCTGAAGCAGTTCAAGGTCTTTGGCTACAAGAAGAGATCAGTGTGAATCATAGCATTATAGTGATACCCTGATTTAAAATAAAAGTTTTATATAAAAGGAGCTATGGATACATTCAGTAGTAGAGTGCCCACCTATCATATGCAATCTCTTGTACTGTTAGATGTTAGGAAATATTCACATTTATAAAGCAAAGTCAATAAGTTCAGTAGTCTAGGTTAAAGAGCTGGAAACCAGATACAAAACAAAGAATCCCTAACAATAACATTTGTGAGGTTCACCTAGCAAAGTTAAAATGTAAAATTAAAGCTGGAGCAAGGGGTACATACATGGAATACCATCATTTGGAAGACTGAGGAAGAGCAGAGTTCTACAGCTAGACTACATAAAAAGATATTGTCTCAAGAAAAAATTAAGAATGAAAAAGAAAAAGTAAAAATGTAAATTTAAAGGAAAAGAGTTTGCATTTAAGAAGGACAATAATAGGCCACTTGTCACCATGAGGCCTGGGCACCAGGAGGACACCTGAACAGCTATCCACTAGGACATTTGCATGGAGAGGGCAGACATCAAACACAAGCCACCCATTGCCACCAATTGAGAAGGCTGGGTACCATGATAGAGTGTGAATATATGGTGAAAAAATGGGAGAAAGAAAGAGAGGCAGAAATGTTCATGTGCTGGGGAGATAGGAAGATATGAACAGTTGAGGGCAATGAACAACTGGATGGCATGGATGACATGGGTGAGGTCTGCCTACCACCCAGTGCCATAGAGATGTCTGGGCCTGGGCTGCTGCCAACGGCCATGTCTGGTTTCAAAGCCCTAATGCAGCTGCTGTGGTCTGTGTTGATCTCTGTGCCTGCTGTACCACCAAGGGCACTGTGGCCACCACCTGTGACCATGTCAGTGTTCAAGTGATATGCCCCCATAGGTCCATTCTGACCTAAGAAGGCTGTGATGACACCCTGGTCCATGGTGACATCTAGGCCTAGACTGCTGCCAGGAGCCTTGTCTGGGTCCATAGCCCTGCCATAGCATGGCTGTGTTGATATCCATGGCTATTGTCATTGAGAGCAATGCAGAGGTCAGTAGTCTGGGCCAAGACCTGAGTTCATGTTGGTGTTTGAGGGTCATGTTGCTGGTGGGGACATACAGATCTGGGTGGCCTCTTCTGCCTTCCAGGGCCATTGTGATGTCTAAACCCAAACTGTGGTTGAGGGCCAGGTCTGGGTCTGTGGTCCTACTGCAACTTGGGTCTGTAGTGATGCTCATGTCTCATGTTGCCACCAAAGGTCACACAGATGTGCATAATATGGGCTTCCCCCTATGATCAGGATGGTGTCTGAGGGCTGTGTAGACCTGAGTGACATATGCTGCTAACCAGAGCCATGCTGTCAATGTGAGTCAATCTGAGGCTGCAGCCACATTTGAGTCCGTGGCACAGGTACAGTCAGGGTTTATGTTGACAACTGAGACTCATGGTGCTATCAAGGACTGTGTGGATGCCCAGGATCTGGACCACTACCTGGGGTCATGTTGATATTCAAGGGACATCTAGCTGCTGGGTCTGTACCTATATGAGTGACCTGTATTGTTAACTTGAACCATAGTGAAATAATGTCACAGGCTGTGGACAAGAACCATGTCTGGGTCTATGTTCAAACCACAGTCAGGGTCTATGTTGATATCCAAGCCCCATACTGCCACCAAAGGCCACACAGACATCTGGAGTCTGGAACACCACCTATGGCCAAGTTAGTGTCTGAGGGCCATGCCATTGCTGGAACCATACAGATCTGAGCAGTCTGTGCTGCCACCTAGGGCCATGGTGTTGTCTGGGCCTGGGCTACTGTCAAGGGTCCGTGTCTGGGTCTATGGCCCTACCACAGCCTCAGTCTGTTTTGATATACATGATTACATCATTACCACTGAAAACAGTGAGGATATGAATGCAGATTTGGTCCTGTCTCTCCCTGGCTTGAGCACTAGGGAGAACTGGCCCTACCTCATACCAACTGCATCACTCAGGAGACCAGGCCCTATACCTCTCCTGGGTAGCTCGGTAGAACTGACCCTGTTGGTGGGGGTGCAGGTGAGCTAGACTCACAATTTGTCTGCCACACAGTGGCATTGGCAAGTAAAAGATGCTCCCCTCACTCTACCCTCTCCTGTAGGCAGGAAAGCTGGTCATGAGGTCATGAGAGTAGGAGAACTGACCCTGCCCCTCACTGGCTGCAGGGCTTAGGAGACAAGGCCTTGCTCCTCAAATAGGCAGTGATGGATGGGGGAAGTACTTCTGTGTATGTTTGTCTTATTGATTGTTGAATAAAATACTGTTTGGCCAATGAGACAGCAAGTTAGATGGGACTAGTAGTCAAAGAGGATTCTGGGAAATGTAGTAGAGAAGTGATGATCCAGACAGGAAATGACATAGCAAAGAGACTCATATTTAAGCAAAGGAGAAACAGGAAGGGTCCCTTTTCCCCGTTTGCCTCCTCTAGCGGCAGGATGTGAGCCACCGGCAAGGAGGGACGCCAATAAGGCGTCTGATAAGATAAGTCTTATAAAATATATAGATTTATGATAATTAAGACTGAGCTAACAGATGAGAATCCTAGTCATTGGCCAAGCAGATTTGTACCTAATACAAGTTTCTGTGTATCTATTTGGGCCTAACTCAGGCGGGCAGCTGGTGGAAAGCTCACACGCGGTGGTGGGGCTCCGAGGCATTTGGCAGAAAGATTTATCATAACAAGGCAGCATTATAGAACTGACCCTGTTGATGGGGACAGAGGTGATCTAGCCCCAGGAACATGCATTTGTGTTGTGACCCCCCTCCTCTGCATAATAGTAGAGTGTATGATAGAAAACTATCCCCCCATCTTCCACCCTTTGCTGCCTATGGCAGATGGGAGAACTGGCCCTTAGGTCAGTAGAGTGGGAGAGCAGGCCCTGCTCCATGCCTGGGCAAAAGAGTAGAACTGTCCCTGGTGGTGTGGGCACAGGAGAGACACCCCGACTTCATGACAACAGTAGAGATAACCTCACCCTCCCCCATCTGCCATATGTTAGCATGGGTGTGGGAAAGATATCCTCACTCCCTTCCTTGTCCCTTGAACTTGCAGCAGGCAGGAGAGCTGGCCTCTGGAGCATGAGATCAAGAGAGCAGGCCATGAATCTCACCAGCTACAGCTCTCAGAAAAGTGAACCCTGCACCTTGCCTGGTGGTATGAGTGAGAGTGAGCTTTCAGAAGTGAGAGCAGGAGAACTGATCCCACTGCTCCTTGCTACCTGCTGCAGTGGATGAGCTAGCTGAAGCAGTGCTGGAGAGCTCACACAGGTGGTAACTATGCCAGAAAGCTGACAGCCTGACCAACTCAGCTACCACCCAGATCTAGAACCAGAGCTATGTGTTAGCCCACCAAACATCCACCTCATCTATGAACTTTTGGAGCATGTAAAGGGACCAGACCTGCAGATCCAAAGCTGGATCTCCATGACACAGCACAACAACAGAATATCCAATGGGAGTTCCAGTGAGGGTCTCATACAGACAGTATAGCTAGCATAAGCCAGCGGCCTTGAACTAGACCAGTGACTAATCATTTACTAGTAAAGATGTTTGACTAAAGGGTATACTGTGTGACTCACTGGATCACACCACAGCTACTACACTGAAATATTGTTTTGTTTTTTGTTTTTCCTTTAAAATTTATTTCATTTTTGTGGGAAGGTTGAAAGAGCAGAGGATATATAAGATGGGTCAGGGACTAACAGGATTGGGATGCATGGTTTGTAATCCACGGGTATCAATAAAATGCTTTTTTTAAAAAAAACAGACAATAATACTCTAAATGTAAATAACCACTGGGATTTCATTACAGCTATTAAGTTTGATTTGTGAAAGTATATTGAAGGAGCTTCAGGATTATTTATGAATCAGTACCTAACATACTGTGAGAGAGAATGCTAAGTTATTTATACATAGGGGAAAATAGATGGGTGCTTGTTTTTATAAATAAGCTCTTAGGAAATAGGAAAGAGATAAGTCATGTTTCCTTATCTTGTTATGCTACAGTGCCCGCAAAAACAATGATATACAATATTTCTCAAGAAAACCAGAGATTTTATATATTTGGAATCTCCTTGTAGAACTTGATTTTACTTTACATCATATTTTATGACAACATACAATATAAAAAAGTGACCACATATCAGAAATACTATGATTAAGATGTGTAGGTGAAAGTCTATTGGCAACAGGTTGAGCATTCCAGTTGAGAGCAGACAACTGGGCAGATAACATATACTTTATCTTTTCCATCACCCTAAGGCCCTTTACTCCAGTTAAATTTTGTTACTGGTTTCAAATCAAAACTTAAGCTGTTTCAATTAACAGCATTGAAAAATTACACATAATTTGGGGTTCTATGCTGCTTTAATAATGCATATAGTGTGAAATGTTTAAATCAAGTTTACTTAATCTAGCTCTTTGCTATAGCTTGTGAAATGCCCTTGGGTTCATGTGTTTTAATATTTCATCTGTTTGTGGAGTTTGTAAAAATTTTGAAGTGCAGTACCTCACAAGGAGAGCATGATCTTGGGGAAGGAATTGAGGTATTTTAAGCCAGCCATGATTCTTCTTCCTTCTCTCCTTCCTGATCTGCACTGATGTGATCAGGCAGCCTCGAGTTCCTCCTGACACAGGGATGGGCCACTCCTTGCTGCCATGTCTTGACCAGAATGATAGCTTGAATAGCCATGAGCCAAAACAAACCTCTTTCACTTAGATCTCACATTCTTTCTTATTTCTTTCTTCTCATTCCTTCTGTCTTTTCTTCTCTTTCCTGTGTGTGTGAGTTATATATTTAGTATAGGGATGTTTGTGGGTATGTGATGCATAGCCACAGGAAAACATTGGAACTTTATGAGTATCTACTTTGATACTAAGTCTTGAGTTATCCAACTTTTATAGCTAGGATGGCTGATCAATAGATTAACCTCCTTTCTCCACACCCCAGAGCTAAATCAACAGACATGTAAAGCCATGTTTGACATTTTTGTGTTTGCTGGGGATCTGAACTCATACCCTTAGGTTGTTTCTTGTATTGGTCAAAGCAAAAAGATAGGCAACTAATATATAACTCCAACATCTGCTACTTGTTTAATTCAAACTCTCATCTTGTAGTTCTTTGAAATATATATTATGATTGTCTATAGTCACCTTACTTTACAAAATCTTACCAGAAATTCTTGCTTGTATCCCATTGTAATTTACAGCCCACTTCCCTCTACTTTCTCTGCCTGTGGTCACCATACTTTCAATTTGTAAACTGAGTGTTTTGGGTTTCACATGTGAGTAAGGTCATGCAGGACTTGTGCCTCTGTGCCTGCTTCATTTTACTTATGGCAACAGCTTCTATCTCTCACCAATTACAAAAGTCAATGCAAAGCAGATTAAAGACTTAAATGTAAGACTTGAAACAATGACTGTATAAGGATGAATAATTCAGCAGGGAAATGGGAAAGATGTTTTGGATAATATTCTAAAGGCATGGAGTGGGGGGGGGGTTGTCCAAAGAGATACAAATTGGATTATGCTCAACTTAAA
This sequence comes from Cricetulus griseus, assembly GCF_003668045.3. NCBI lineage: Eukaryota > Metazoa > Chordata > Mammalia > Rodentia > Cricetidae > Cricetulus > Cricetulus griseus. The sequence continues at coordinate 176,920,893 of NW_023276807.1, read as the reverse complement.
AGCTTTTGCATACCAAAGGAAACAGACTTAACTGAATAAAAACAGAAACCGTGGGCTAGGAGTGAGACTTGCAAAGATCACATAACCACAATACTCAACAGTAAAAATGCCAAATAATCACATTATAAAATGAGTATCCATAGACCCTGTTTTCTCAACCACATACCTATAAATGTGCAGTATGTACATACAACAAAACATTCAGTTCTCAGGAACTATCAGAGAAATGTAAGCTAAACCCACAATGAAATCACTCCATCGACAATGGCCATTATCAAGAAGACCAAAGAGAACAGCCACTAGTTAAGATGTGGGGAAAAAGGAACACTGGTACACTGCTGGTGAGAAGGTCATCTGGCACAGCCTTTCCTACCATTGAAAGTTTTATAGAGGATCTTACAAACTGCCTTTGTTTGTTGTTAGTTCCTTTTGTTTCTGTGTTACATATTAGCTGAAAGTAAGATATAGGGCAGAGACACTTAACTGCACTTTAGTTTTGGTTCATTTAGGAACTATCCACTTTAACATCTATCTACTGGGTTTTCACAGATCTCACAGATAATCAATTAACAGGACCACTCCCCATTGATACAACTGATTCACCTTAGTTCTCTTCTGCTGTTTCTGAAAATTCCAGTCTCTTGACTCATTTTTTAATATGCACACACATAAAGAAACACAATCCGCTTTGTTCTGCGGTGGGCGCTGAGACCCAGGTGAGTCTTGGCACTGCTCTGTGTCCCCAAACTCCCCCATCAACCCCTGCTCAATTCTGCCTGAGCCCACCTGGACAAGAGTGGACCTGCCTAGACCAGGAAGTCCCACCCTGAGTCTGGACAAACCTTACCCCTGTCTACACACTGCCCTCTGCCATCCAGTGGCTGCCAGAGGTTGAGCCCTCCACTGGAGAGAGGCAGAGACCCCACCTGCACTCAATGGAAGAAGGGATGGGAAGAAGACAGAGTAAGAACACACTCAACAACAGAAAAACCAATATGACACCACCAGAATCTAGGGACTCCATACCAGCAAATCTGAAAAGCCCAACACAGAGGATGAGGAAGAAATGGAACTCAAAAATTATCTTAGGAAGATGATAGAAACCTTTAAAGATGAAATAAGAAAATCCATTAAAGAAATAGAAGAAAAAAAACAAAAAATTACATGAAATGGAGGAAAAGACAAAACAAAAAATTCAAGAAGTAAACAAGTTTCTTAAAGAATCTCAAGAAAGCCAAGAAAAAAAATAACAAAACAAGTGAAGAAAGCACTCAAAACAGTTCAAGGTATGAAAGCTGAAATAGACACAATGAAGAAAACACAGAACCAGTGGATGCTGGAAATAGAAAGGCTGGATAAATTATCAGGAACTAAAGATGTGAGTATAACCAATAGAATTCAAGAGATGGAAGAGAGAATCTCAGTTGTTGAAGACTGTCTAGAGGATATACAGTCATTGACCAAAGAATATCTCAAGTCCAACAAATCCCTAACACAAAATATCCAGGAAATATGGGACACCGTGAAAAGACCAAACCTAAGAAAAATAGGTATAGAAGAAGGTAAAGAAATACAGCTCAAGATACAGAAAACATATTCAGCAAAATCATAGAAGAAACTTCCCAAACCTACAGTAGATATGCCTATGAAAGTACAAGAAGCTTACAGAACACCAAATAGACTGGACCTCAATAATAATAATAATAATAATAATAATAATAATAATAATAACACCAAACCTACAGAATAAAGAGAAAATATTAGGAGCAGAAAAGAAAAGACCGAGTAACATATAGAGGCAGACCTATCAGAATCACACCTGACTTCTCAATGGAAACTTTGAAAGCCAGAGGTCCTGGATAAATATCCTACAAACTCTAAGGGAGCATGGATGCCAACCAAGATACTACTGTACCCAGCAAAACTTTCAATCACTATAGATGGAGCAAAGAAGATATTCCATGACAAAACCAGACTTAAACAATACACATCCACAAATCCAGCAGTACAGAAATTTCTGTAAGGAAAACTCCAAACCAATGAAGTTAACTACACTCACAAAAACATAGGCACTAGATAATCCAATATAACCAAACATGAAAAGAAACAGGAGGGCGAAATACACACACAATGACACCACCACCAATAAATCTAAAACAAACAAGAACCAACAGTCAATGGACATTAATATCCTCAATAGCAATGGTCTTAACCTGCCCATAAAAAGATACAGGGTAACAGAATGGATACAAAGACAGAATCCATCCTTCTGCTGTGTACAAGAAACACACCTCAACTTCAAAGACAGGGATTACCTCAGAGTCAAGGTTTGGGAAAAGATTTTCCAGTAAAATGGGCCCAAGAAACAAGCTGGTGTAGCAATCCTAATATCCAACAAATTAGACTTCAAACTAAAATCAATCAAAAGAGATGAAGAAGGGCATTTAATACTCATCACAGGAAAAGTTCATCAAGATGAAGTATCAATCCTGAACATCTTTGCCCCAAATATGAAAGCACCCACATTTATAAAACAAACATTAGTAAAACTCAAACCACACATATAACCACAAACACATATAGTAGGAGATGTTAACACCCCCCTTTCACCACTAGACAGGACCACCAGACAGAAACTTAACAAAGAAACAAAGGATCTAACAGAAGTTATGGCCCAACAGGGCTTAACAGATATCTATAGAACATTCCATCCAAACACAAAAGAATATATCTTCTTCACATGGCACCTTCTCTAAAATTTACCACATAGTTGGCATCAAAGCAAACCTCCACAGATACAAAAGAATTAAAGTAACCCCCTGTATCTTGTCAAATCACCATGCTTTATAGCTAGAATTCAACAGCAATACAAATTGCAAAAAACCTAAAAACTCATGGAAATTGAATAACACCCTATTGCACCATTCCTGGGTTGAGGAAGAAATAAAAAAGAAATTAAAGACTTCCTAGAATTTAATGAGAATGTAGACACAACATACCCAAACTAATGAGACACTCTGAAAGGAGTGCTAAGAAGAAAGTTCATAGCACTAAATGCCCACATGAAGAAACTGGAGAAAAGTCACACTAGAGAATTGACAGAACAACTGAAAGCTTTAGACCAAAAAGAAGCAAACTCACCACTTAGGAGTGATGCCAGGAAATAATCAAACTGAAGGCTGAAATCAACAAAGTAGATACTAGGAAATCATTACAAAGACTCAATGAAACAAAGAGTTGGTTCTTTAGGAAGATCAACAAGATAGACAATCCTCTATCCAAACTAACCAAAGGGCAGAGAGAGAGTATGCTAATTAACAAAATTGAAATGAAAAGAGGGATATGACAATGGACACTGAGGAAATCCCGAGAATTATCAGGTCATAATTTGAAAATCTGTACTCCACAAAATTCCAAAATCTAAAGGAAATTGAAAGTTTCCTAAATAGACATCACTTACCAAAATTAAACACAGAACAGATAAGCAGTTTAAATAGACTATAACTTTTAATGAAATAGAATCAGGCATCAAAAGCCTTCCAACCAAAAAATGCCCAGGGCCAGATGACTTCACTGCAGAATTCTACCAGAAATTCAAATAAGAGCTAATACCAGTACTCCTCAAATTGTTCCACACAATAGAAGCAGAAGGGACATTGCCAAACTCTTTTTATGAGGCTACAATCACTTTGATACCCAAGCCTCACAAAGATACAACTAAAAAAGAGAACTACAGACCAATATCCCTCATGAACATCGATGCAAAATTACTCAACAAAATATTGACGAATCGAATCCAAGAACACATCAGAAAAAATCATCCACTATGATCAAGTAGGCTTCATCTCAGTGATGCAAGGATGGTTCAACATATGAAAATCCATCAATGTAATCCACCACATAAACTGAAAAAGAAAACCACATGATCATCTCACTAGATGCTGAAAAAGCCTTTGACAAAATCCAACATCCCTTCATGATAAAGACCTTGGAGAGAACAGGAATAACAGGAACATATCTAAACATGATAAAAGCAATTTACACCAAACCAACAGCCAACATCAAACTAAATGGAGAGAAACTCAAAGCATTTACTCTAAAATCAGGAGTAAGACAAGGCTGTCCACTCTCTCCATATGTCTTCAATATTGTACTTGATGTTCTAGCTAGAGCAATAAGCCAAAAAAGGAGATAAAAGGGATACAAACTGGAAAGGAAGAAGTCAAACTTTCTCTGTTTGCAGATGATATGATAATCTACAGAACTGACCCTAAAACCTCTACCAGGGAACTCCTACATCTGATAAATACCTTCAGCAAAGTGGCAGAATACAAAATTAACTCAAAAAAATCAGTAACCCTACTATATACAGATGATAAATCCAATGAGATAGAAATAAGAGAAACATGACCCTTCACAATATCCACAAGTAACATAAAATATCTTGTGGTAACACTAACCCAAAAAGTGAAAGACCTGTACATTAAGAACTTTTAGTCTTTAAAGAAAGAAATTAAAGAAGATACCAGAAAATGGAAAGATCTCCCATGCTCTTGGATAGGTAGAATCAACATAGTAAAAATGGCAATCTTGCCAAAAGTAATCTACAGATTCAACGCAATCCCCATCAAAATCCCAACATAGTTCTTCACAGACCTTGAAAGAACAATAGTCAACTTTATATGGAAAAACAAAAAACTCAGGTTAGCCAAAATAACTCTAAAATAAAGGAACTTCTGGAGGCATCACCACCCCTGACTTCAAGCTCTATTATATAGACATAGTTCAGAAAACAGCTAGGTATGGGCACAAAAATAGACAGGTGGACCAATGAAATCGAATTGAAAACACTGAACTGAACTCTGGAATTTAGTTGCAGAGAGGGAAGAATGAAGATTAAAGGGGTCAATACCAGGCTGGTGAAACCCACAGAAACAGCTGGCCTGAACAAGGGGGAGCACATCTACCCCTAACTGCTATCTGGGAGGCCAGTACGGGACTGATCCAGACCCCTGAACATGGATGTCAAGAGGAGGCCTCTGCACTCTAGCGGGCCCCTGGTAGTGGATTAGTATTTTCCCCTGGTTTAAGAAGGGACTTTGAGAGCCCATCCCACGTGAAGGGATACCCTCTTGGCTTGGGCACATAGGGAGGGCCTAGGCCTGCCCCAGAATGATGTGGTGGACTTTGGGGGGCCCCCTTGAGGGCTCTACACTGCCTGGGGAGTGGAGGGTGGATGGGTGGGGGTAGGTCTGGGGCAGAGGGGAGGAGTGGGGGAAGGGGAAGGAGAAGGTATTGACATGTGAAACAAGCTTGTTCCTATTTGAACTAATAAAATAAAATAAAATAAAACACAACCCAATCATCCTACCTACACATTCCTTTCCCATTTAATGTTTTGGTTTTTGTTGTCTGCTCCTTTGCAGACAGTAATAGATTTTGGAAGACCCAGTTTTCCAAATGGGATTTGTTCATCAAACTTCTCCTCTCAGGGCTCAGGGATGTAAGGATTTTCCTGAATCTGCCTTCTGATGCTGGTGCTATATCAGCATGGTGGAACATGCGATGGGGCTACTCAATCCACTCTCCTTCACCTCAGAAGTGGCTGAACATCCTGATTCTCTGCAAGACAGCATGTGTATAAGGAGAGCAAGGACTAAGGTAGGTCTTATCATGACAATGGCACATGAGAGCTTTCTCATGTGTGCCATCAGCCACAGGACAGGGACAAGAACTATCTGGCAAAACTGAAGAAAAGAACTGAATTACGACCTCCAAGGCTGCAATGTTTCCTAAGAACTAGCTCACTGCCTTATTACAATGTGTTGGAAAGTACTGCAGGCTAGCATTTGAATGTATACTGCCAGTATATAGAGTGCTTACAGTGTCCAGGGTGATCTTAAAAGAACTTTATTAGTTTGCATTTGTGCCTGAGAACTCATAGAAACAAGCAATTGCATACTCTATTGCCACCCTCTATTTGGTGTGTGTGTGTGTGTGTGTGTGTGTGTGTGTGTGTGTGTGTGTGTGTGTATTATATGCACATGTGTGCAAGTGCCTATGGAGGCTAGATTAGGATGATGAAATCCCTGAGGCTGGCATTACAGCGAGTTGTTATATTACTCAGGACCACCTTCATAGAAGTCATATTACTCACTATAGGTTAGGCCCACCCACTCAAACATTAATCAAGAAAATGTCAAATAATCATGCTCAGAGGCCAGTTGTTAGGGGCAATTCCTCAATTGAGGGCACCTCTTCTCGGGTAACTCTCATTTGTGTTAAGTTGAAAACTCCACGAAGATGGCATCTGAGTGCCACTAGCCACTTTTCATACCCATTGTCTCATCTTTTATAAACTATGGTTTCTTTAGCCCTATCAAATTGTTGATGGATCACAGAACTTCACTCTAATACTACACATCTGTTTGCATGAGTGGTCTGATGATCCAGAAAGAAACAATTAAATTCGCATATTCAAATTTTGAACTCAGTTATTAAACTAATAAGAACAGATACTATACTTGATCTTAGGGTTTGGTGGGGGGCAGGCAGGAGGGGAAAGAGAGGAAAATTGGATCGACATGTAAAAAAATCCTGTTCATAATTTAAATTTAAAAAAGAAAAAAAATGAACTTATATTCAGAGGCTTTGTTTTATTTGAGTGGTTAGACAAACCAGTGGTAATCAGGACTATGTAGACACAAGGTAGAGTTGTTCTGAGACAGAAAGAATAAAAGAACAGACTGGGAATATGATAGAAAAACAGTAGAACAAAAGCAGCTCATAGAGAGAGGCAAGGCAGGCAAATGGTATGGAGAGTCTTTCTGGTACCCTGAAAAAATTACTAATAAATTGGCATATTAGACTCTGTAGATAATTCTTAATAAATCTGGTAAATTTCATGACACCCTGTTTCCTTTCTAAATTGAGTTTGACTGTAATGTTCTTCTCTCCCCATTGGTTGTGCTGGGTGTGGTTGAATACAGGGCCTTGCAGATGTTAGTCAAGTGCCTTGCTGCTAACCTGTCCCTCCAGACTTTTTTCTTAAATCGTCCTACATATATACAACTGCTATGATCACATCTATCTCCATTACCCTGTGTTGTCTTCTTCCTTTGCCTCAGAAGCACTTCTTCTTCCTAGTCCCCTTATGGGTATACAGGAAAATGACACATTTCCAGCAACCATCAACAGTCAGCAGCTCCTCATGAGGGGCTGGAGTCTCATAGACAGCTTCTCTATACCTGATGTAATGTTGATGGGTCAGATCCTTTGCTGGCATCCAAAACTGCTGTGTGTGTGTGTTCATGGTTAAAATGGCTGTGCCATATCTGGATGTCAACATTTAATGATAATCACCCCCATGTCCTAGCTCTTAAATTCTTCAATATTTCCTAGATCTCTCTCTCTTTCTCTCTCTCTCTCTCTCTCTCTCTCTCTCTCTCTCTCTCTCTCTCTCTGTGTATGTGTGTGTGTGTGTGTGTGTGTGTGTGTGTGTGTGTGATAGATGCCTCATTTGGTGCTGACACAGCTTCTGTCATTTATTCTCAGTATTTTGATAAGGAATGAATCTCTGCATTAACTGACACCATCTGAAAAAAAGAGCTCTCCTGCCACAGACTGAGAATTTCACTAGCCTGTAACTATCAGTATAGTATTTGGAAGGTAGTTTGACAACATGTTCATTTGGGAAAACGATGCTAGTACTCTCCCTGCTTAGACCCATGAACTGCCCAGCTATAAGTTTTTGGAGTAGGTATATAGTGCCAAGTGTATATTCTTTCTGTAGGAATTGGCCTCAAATCTAATCAGAAAGTGGTTGTGAAGTCCAAGAGAGTTGTGCCAAGTGATTCCATCCATGAGTATTGGTTGCTTGGAAGGTTGGTGCAGTAACACACACTGTTTACAGCTAACCATAGGGGTTTTGCCATGTTTTTCATTCATTCAAACAATCATTGGCTTTAGCAGCAGATGGCAAGAACAAAAACAAAAAAACCCTGTTCCTTCTAAATTTTTCACCAGTTACCCTACCCTTCAACTGCTCCTTGAATTTAAGTGATTGGAAATGTATGCACAGCAGTGTCCTAGGTTGTATGACAGTAAATAGTAGAAATTTTCTAGGCTATGTCTAACATCTTCCTTGCCAAAATTCTATGGTCTTCTGCATATGCAAAGACGTTTCTTTCTGTTAATCCTAATGAAGGCAAAATATTTCAATAGAAAAATACAAACATGCACTACATACAGACCATCAAATACTGCCCATTCTACCTACTCATTTCAACCTCCCCTGGTCCCATATATTAATCCTTTCTCCAAAAAAGGAAAAAAAAAAAACAATAAACTTCCATACTTGCATTTCCACATGATACCACTACCCTACATTTCTACATGCATATGTCTCTATGCAGTGCATTTAACAACAAGGAAATTGGAGGAAAAAAGAAAATTGATTAGCACAAATCAAGTGGCTCCGATCCACCTGCTAGAAGGTGATAGATTGTTGACCTTTTAGAAGCACATTAGTGATGTTTCACTTAAGAGAGTCTCTTTTCTCGGAACTAATATGTCTCTAAAATGTCAGGCTTTATTCCCCCATCATTAAACAAATCAGGTTTAATATGTTTCTTCTTTCAAGTGACTATTTTAAATGAGTCAAAAGGCCACCCTTAATGTCAATATAAAGATGATTTAGGTGAGAAAAGGTAAAGATAAATCAAAACTCTCCTGGGGTTAAGTTAAGCATACAGCCTGCCTCCTCCAACTGGAAACAGTAAAACCAAAGCAAAGCTATCAGAGTCTTCAATTAGTACAGACACAGAATTTACTTCTCTTCTATACAGCTTTTCTGAGACAAACCACTAATATTTAATGTTATTAAATAGTATTAAGCACTGGGTTTTCATTTACATACAAATTAACTTCATGAACTGGAGTGAAAAAGGAATTAAATGTGTTTACCAAGATGTAGCCAATAATATATTGTTTGAATACAGTGAAAGATAGTGTGCCTTCAATTGGAAATGGTGAAAAGGTTCACTTTGTAGGCCCTTGACAGGCAAAATGAAAGCTAACTGATGGAAGGTCCCAGGCCACATTCCTTTCTCAGTATTTATTTCCTATAGAAAGACAGTCATTTAAGGAACAGCTTTAACTTGAAGAAATTAGTAACATGACAATTTAGTTAGTAAATTATAATTGTGCCTTAGATGGGCTTGGGAATATAAGGTAGATAGATGGGTGTTTTCTATAAAAGGCCAGGTAGTGTTTGCAGGCCACATGTCCCTGTTACACAGTCATCCATTTTTCATCTCTACATGTGGTATTTACACTTCCTTACAAATGTTGAGAGAAATTCCCAGTTTATAGGAAGTACACAAATAAGCCAAGGAACATATTTATCCAAGGGGTTGCAATTTGATGATTGACTATTTGGCAAAAAGTTATGGGATGTAGCATAAAATATAATAAAGGCAATATAGGCAATATACTGTGGTGATAAAATATTTATGATATATTAGAGCTTGCCTGAAGATTCAGAAAGCAAAGTCAGCCACAAGCCATAGAAGCCAAGCACACACCTTTAATCCCAGCATCCAGAAAGCTAGGAGGTGGTGGTACACACCTTTAATCCCAGGACTCAGGATAAAGAGGTATACAGATCTCTGTGAGTCCAAGGCCACCAAGATCTACACAAGATTGATCCAGTACTAAAGAGAAACAGCTCACACAAAAATGATCTAAGCACCTGGGATCATACTCCTTCAATCCCAGCATTAGGGAGGTATATAAGCATTAGGGAGGTAAATAAGGTCTCAGTATCAGGCATTCATTCTCTAGCCACATTGAGGATAGGAAGACATTCTGTCTCAGGATTCTTCAGCCACACTGAGGAGAGGCAGCATGATCAGCCCTTTCAGGCTGAGGTAGCAGAAAGAGCTAATGGCCAGCTATTTTGCTTTAGTTTTCTTCATCTTGAAGCTTGAACCACAATATCAGTCTTTGGGTCTTTCATATTTCCTGCTACAATATACAGCAACCCAATAGCCAACATCAAATTAATGGAGAGGAAACTCAAAGCAATTCAACTGAAATTAGGAATAAGGAAAGCTGCCTATTCTCTGTATCTATTCAATATAGTATTTGAAGTTTGAGTTAGAACAATAAGCAAACTAAAGGTGAACAAGTGGATACAAATTAATAATGAAGAAGTCAAAGTATTGCTATTTTTCAGGTTACATGATATTATACACAAATACACCCTCCCAAATTCTACCAGAGAACTCCAACAGCTGGTAAACATCTTTAATGAAGTGGTTCTAAACAAAATTAAGTTAAAAAATCAGTAGTCCTGCTAAAGGCAAAAAATAAATGGACTGAGAAAGACATTAAGAAAACAACACAGAGCTGGATGTTGGTGGAGCATGCCTTTAATCTCAGCAATCAAGAGGCAGAGGCAGGCAGATCTCTGTGAGTTTGAGGCCAGTTTGGTCTACAGAACAGGTACCAGGATAGGTTCCAAAGCTAAACAGAGAAACCCTGTCTCTAAAAACAAGAAAAAAAAGAAAGAAAACAACACACTTCACAATAGCTATAAACAATTTAAAAATTTTAAATATCTTGTTCTAACTCTACCCAAGCATGTGAAAGACTTGTATGGCAAGAAATTCAAGTCATTGGAGAGTGAAATTGAAAATGATATCAGAAGATGGAAAGATCTCCCATGCTCATGGATTGGTAGGATTAACATAGTTAAAATTGCCATCTTATCAAAAGTAATATACAAGTTCAAAGCAATTCTCATTTAGATACCAACACAATTCTTTACAGAACTTAATGGACAATACTCAACTTCATATGGAAATCCAAAAAACCCAGGACAGCTTAAATAATCCTGTACAACAAAAAATCTTCTGGAGGTATCACCATCTCTGATTTCAAGCTGTACTATAGAGCTATAGTAATAAATCCACATAATACTGGCATAAAAAGAGGCAGGTTGTTTGAGCTTAGCATATCAAAGGCCAAGATGTAAATCCACATGCCTATGGATGCCTGATATTTTTTATAAAGAAGTCAGAAATATACAATGCAAAAACAAAGCAAATGGTGCTGGTCTAACTGGAAGTCAGCATTTAGAAGAATGCAAATAGAACCATATCTATTACCCTGCACAAAACTCAAGCCCAAGTGGATGAAAGGCCTCAACATAAAACCAGATACTCTGAATCTGATAGAAAAGAAAGTGGGAAATAACTGTGAACACATTGGCATAGGAGACAGCTTCCTGAACAGGATACCAGTAGTGCAGACACTAAGATCAAAAATTAATAAATGGGATTTATGGGGCCTGAATGGACTTCGAGGGATTCCCATTCCCCAGAGAGGGATTCTCTTTCAGCCTAGACATACAAGGGAGGGCCTAGGCCCTGTCCCAAATGATGTGACAGACTTTGAAGATCCCCCATGGAAGGTCTCTCCCTCCCTGGGAACACGTCCATACCAGCTTTATTCATAATAGCCAGAAATTGGAAACAATCTAGAGGTCCATCAACCACATATCCTCTCACCTACAATTTGTCATGCCTGTAAGATATTCTGTGACAAAGGAGACACTGAAATTAAGGGAGTGGACAACTAGTGACTGATCCTGCTTGAATCCCATACTATTTGAGGGAGCCTACCCTGACACAGCCTGGAAGGCCAGACCCAGAGGCTGGATAGCCCAGAGATCTATAGAGCCAAACAAGAAAACATAGCCAATGCAATGATTCCTAATAATATTCTGTTATACTCATAGATCATTGCCTAGCTCAATTGTTATCAGAGAGGCTTTACCCAGCAACTAATAGAAACAGATGTAGAGACTCACAGCCAAACATCAGGCTGACCTCTCAGCATCCTATGAAGAGGAAGAGGAAAGATTATGGGAGTCAGATGGGCCAAGGACACCACAGGAAAACCCACAGAATCATCTAACCTGGGCTTGTAGGGGTTCACAGAGACTGAACCACCAATCAGAGAACTCACAGGAGACTGGCCTGGGCCCTTGCACATATGCTGCAGTTATGTAGCTTGGTCTTCTTGTGCAACTCCTAACAATGGGAGTAGGGGCTGTTTCTGACTATGTTATCTGCTTTTGGGACCCTTCCTCCTGCTGGGTTGCCTCATACAGCCTTAATAGGAGAGGAAGTGCCCAGTCTCACTTGCAACTAAATATACCATGTCTGGGTGATGTATATGGGAAGACTTTCCTGTTCTGAAGAGTAAGCAGAAGAAATAAATGGGGGAAGAGAGATTTGGGGGAGGAATTGGGAGCAGAGAAGGGAAGGAGGGGAAACTGTGATTGGGCTAATGAAAAATTAATCAATTAATTAATGAATGAGAAAATTTTAAACAAAAATAATATCTCCCTCATTGGAAATAGTATAATAAAATGAGCCCCCAAACCAGAACCTCCTGCCTAGGGTGAACACTGCTTACAGTGGGCTAGGATCTCCCACAATATTCATTAATCAAGAAAATACTCCATATAACAATTCAAATGGAGGGAACTCCCTGGTTGATAGTCCCTCTTTCCAGATGACTCCAACTTTTATCAAATTGATCTAAATTAACCAGTACAAAATCTGTGCTGCAATATAGATTTCTACTTTTATAAACTATGTAAAATGTCCATTGTCTTTTCTTTATCTTAAATAGTACCACTATCATTTTACCAAATACGTTTTTCATTCTACTATTGAAACTATTTACATTTAAAATTATTTAAATTGAAATAATTTCTATGCTATTACCAAATTAATAGCCAAAGTAATAATCTGAGAAATGCTTTACATTTTTTCTAGTTTTCTCTTGGAAATCACTTATTCCTACATAAACAATTTCCTGAATCTCTACAAAGAAAAAAGAAAGTCCCTTTCATTTTCACATATGGTAGAATTATAGTAGAATGTAACAGTGGCATATAGTTATAGGCAAAGTATTACTTTCCAACTTGTATTGAGAAAAAGAAATAAAACCATATGCAAAGAAACACATGTAAATGCTGAGATTCAACAGTTATGAACTTATGACCATCATATTACTTCTATAATGTTACAACTGACCTGTGCCTACCCAAATTTATTGTTACTCAGTATATCATTCTTAAGTGTGATAACATATAGGTACAATAAATGTGGACACTCAGATCTAAAGACAAAGTATTTACTAACTTTCAATTGAAGGGGTCATTTTAATAAAAGAATGTCTAATAAAATTTACTTTATTTTAAAAAGAATTCTATGCATTTGAGGATTTTTATGAGTAAACATATTTTGCGGTTAATTGTGGCTAGTCCTTTTACCAAAAAGGCAACTGATTTTGGGGTTGTTTTTTATGTGTTAATACATATATCTTAATGTAAACTAAACTATATAATTGATAATAAATCATAAGGAGTCTTTACAAAAGAGCTTTTTACAGACCCCACTCCTCTAAATATTGGATATCCCCTTGAGAGTATATCACTAATTTCACCAAACAATTCTGTCCTTTTGGTATAGCTTTGCTTAACCAAGGACAATTCTCCCTGGAATTACTTCATGTATTACTTCATTGTTACCACAAACTTAGTTTCCATTAGTTATGTTTTGTTTCCATTGCTTAAAAAGTAAGTGCTTTAGTTTGGAAATTTAATGTTCTTCAAAGATCCAATCACTAAAGGTTAGATCCTCAGTATAGTGTTATTAGATGCCACTGGAATGCTTAAGACATGGAGCACAAACCAGATGTTGGTGGCACACAACTTTAATTCCAGCACTGAGGAGGCAGAGGCAGATCTCTGTGAGTTCAGGGCCAGCCTGGTCAACTGAGTGGTTCCAGGACAGGCTCCAAAACAATACAGAGAAACCTTGCATTGAAAAAATAAAGTAAAATAAAATAAAATAAAATAAAAGACATGGAGCTCATAGTGGGTTGTATTTCAGAGATAGCATGCTGTCCTAGTATGCCTGAGATTCTGGGTTTGTAGCTCAATACCAGAAAAAGAAAAATATGTGCAGTATGTATGGTCTTTAGGTCATGGAGCATATCTCATCAAAGGGACAATGGTGTCCTGGCCATTTCCTCTTCCTATTTTACTCTCTGGACATGAGGTCCACTGCATATTTGTGTAATAATTAGATACCTCACCGCAGGCCAAAAGTAAAGGAGACAACAGACATTGACTGTGATCTCCAAAACCATGATCCAAATAAACCTTTGCTTTTCAAAAGTTTACTTAACTGAGATGTATGTGAGAGTGATGGAAAGTTAACTGGTTGAAGGTTTACAGTCACACGCCTACAATTTTTGTGTAATATAATTTAAAGTTTTCATTATAAGAACAATGGTAATTATATTTCAGGTCTCTGGTTTCTCATTAGACATCGTCTAAATTTCAGAAGCAAATATACTTGGGCTTTAATTACCAGGGTGTTAATCCTGTTTTCAATCAAAGCATGCCAAGGAAAAAGAGAGACATGAATAATGAGAATTTTATATATTGTACTTGCTCCCTTTCCTTTATAATTTTCATCACTGATTTTTCTAAAAACTACTGGCAATTTTCACAATTACAGTCAGTACTTCCCCCAAAACAAAGGTACAATGAATGATTATATAATGTGTTTAAGAATCCAATTTCCAAACAAAACAAGGTAAACCTTTCTTTTCCTTATATGAGTGAATTCTGGCTAGCAAGGTTTCAGCATGATATTTAGTTCCTTAGGCCTCACACTCCTTATTTGTGAGCTAGAAAAATAATATTATTTGTGTCACAGTATCATTAATTAAACATAAAGGCTTTTAAGCATGAAGCAGATGTCCTGATCATTAGCATAGCAAAATTTGTTTAATAGTGGCAACCCAGGCCTACTGAAAACACTCCTTGTGCTAGAGAATTGGCTTAGTGCTGAGTATTACAATCAAGCTCACTGTTAGTTTACCCAAAATGACTTGTGGGCTTGATTCTCTTTTTAGTACCTGTTATCACTTTGTAAAAAGTATAGGAAGAATTCTCTAAGACTTTTCTTTGTTCTTTGATCTTTACCACCTTTAATTCCCATTGAGATTAAAACTGCATAGACCACTCTATATGCACAATATTGTATCTTCACTCCAAGACTCCATATGAATAGAAACTTACCTCCCCAGAGTAAATGCAGTAAAAGGAGGGTTGTAAGTAAATGCTTCTCATTTTATATTGATGTCTTTCCCTAGTTGGATCCAATAGAAGAAAAGAACATTCAATGTCTTTTTGAAGGGTATTCACTTTAGCCACAGCAGGACACAAAATTTATAAGGCAGCTTTCTGCAGTGGTAAAGGTGCTTGAAACCATGCCTCCATGTGGCAGGTGAGCTCCTGGAGTCACACACAGAAAATGGGGGACCATTACCAGGTGAGAGCTACACAGAGATACCAGAGAGACAGGTAGAAAACAGCAAGGACTTTCTGAGCCCTGGGAGTTTGCTTTATACAGCTATCCAAAGCTACTTTCCAAAACTTAGCCTCTTTATTCTGCTATCTATAGATGGGAAAACACTAGAATTTCAGTAATGCACATTCTATTTGCACATTGCTATGTGCCTTGTGAGATCACCAGAAAGATTGCTCTGGAAGTGTGGTAACTCCACTTTAGACCTAAGCATTTTTATGTCATGTCTTTCAACCCCTCTGTCCTGAATCAAGCTGGCCCTGGCTCTATAATGAAAGGGGAAAAAGTAAGCAGTTAAGGGTACTATAAATACTGTGCCCTTGAAATCAGATAGAAGTGAAGTTATTAAATCCAAGGTTATTATGGTCTATAACATGACATATTTAATGCCAATACTTGCTAGCACCTTGCTCTAGCCACCATCAGAGAAGCTTCCTTCTACAGTAGATGAGAATAAATATAGAGACTAACATCCAGAATTATGTAGACAGTGAAAGACCTTGGGACACTCAGTCGTAAATGAGATGTCTCTGTCAAATACATCACCCCATGGCTCAGGGAACACAACAGAAGAGGACACACAGCATAATGGCCAAAAGGCCTTCTAAACCAGTGGGATTGTTGCACATATGAACTCACATGGGTCTGTACCAGATTAGGCTCCAGAACTGAAAGGAGAAGTGGACACATGCCTCACCCCTAACTCAGAAGATCTCCAATTGACAAACACTTGTAATGTAAAATTTAGTTTCTTCCAAGGTAGTCCCACTTGGTAAACAAAGTATTTTAAGGGTAGGCTGCATCTCAGAAGTAGATGACCAACTGAAGACTAACTCAATGGCATCTTTGAAAGTTCTTTGTCTCATAATATCATGTCAGGGCTTTTCCTTTTTTAACTTTTATCTTATTATTTTAAATTTTCATTTGTATTTTTTCTTCTCTCCTTTTACTTACAGGTCCTCTGCATATATATTTTGGCTTCCAGTTTAGTTTTTTTTCTTTGTTATAAATGGGATTCCTAAGAGTTCCAATGAGTGAGTCTCTGAATCTCATGCCTTCTCTTGGGCTCCTTTCCTTCAGTTTGTTTGTTTTGTCAAATTCTGATTATTAGTAATTATTTTATTTTATCATAATTCATTACAAACCTGTTTGTTTTCTCATGATAGGCAGAAAAGTGGTGGATCTGGATGAGAAGGGAGGAAGGGAGGAACTGAAAGGAGTAGAGATAGGAGAACCTGAAATCAGGATATATTGTATGAGAACATCAACTATTTTTGATAAAAGGGAAAAATGAAACAAAGGTTGAGTAAGAAATTTGTGAGTTCAATGCACAGTGAGTCTCTCTGAGAGGCATTTTAAATAAGAGCCTATGGTAGGAATCAGAGCCCAGAATTTCATCCTTGAGAGGCTCATCCGTGGAAAGAGAAATCTATCGGGAACTGTAGTTATAGTTCCTTAGCTTCCTCAGTTGGTTTCTGCTGATACTGTAAGCATCGGGTGTGATTATATCAATGTTTTTTATTTAATTCATTTATTTTACATCCTGACCAAAGTTTTCCTCTTTTCTCTTCTCTTAGCCAATCTACCTTTTGCCCCCTCCCAATCTACTCCCCCTCTGTTTCTGTTCAGAAAAGGTAAGCCTCCCATGGATATCAACAAAGCATGGCACAAATGATGTAAACAATTGGCTTCTATCTGTGATTTATGTGGAAGCTTCACCATAGAACATATTCTCTTTTTTCTTGTTACTCTAAGTCCAAATAGATGCCCCAATAAGCTTTCCCAGTTGAATTTTGTGTGTATTCCACTGATTTAATGATGTTAGCTTTCTTTGCTCTCTCTACTGGGCTACTCCAGCTGTTTCTGCAGGATGCTGTGAACTCCGAATTTAATGATGCTTTGGTATCTATCTGCCTCTTCTACCTGTTACCAGCTATTTACTCTTCTTTATTCTATAAATATGTAACACACTTGAATTCAAATCACAACTAGCTTTGACTGTTCTCTCTACTGCACAGAACAACTGCGAAAACAGCATCCTTGGCAGCATCTGTGTGATAATTATTCTCTTGAAGAATCAGTGATTAAAGTTGCCAGGCAAAGTGTCACTCTTACTTGAATGAGTGAAGACATTCTTCCTGAAGCAAGCTTTCAGCAGTCACCTCTGTTGAAGTTGGGGTCATCTGTTTATAGCACCCTCCACATCCTTGTCAGTTATGTTTTCATGTTTCCTGCTTTCTTCCACACTCCTCAGTTGTCTTCCTTTTCTCTCTGCCTTGTCATCTGTCATGCCATTATATGGGGGTGGTTAGCATTTGTGTTGATTTTCTTATTTAGTGGGAAAATGTAGACAACTCCTGTGACCTTAGTGTTCTCTTAGTTGGATATTCAATCACATCTTTGTGATTACACTTCCTTGTCATGTTCTGCCTTCTGTGGCCAAAAATGAAATTGGTAGACTGGGTCTCTAAGTCTCAGAGTATGTTCAAGCATACTGTAGAAGTTTGCTAGCTATGAAGAATTTCAGAGTCCACACTGGCTGAGTCAAAACCTTTATTTCATAAAACATCCCATCATGAGTAAGTATGTTAGAGCTTGAGGAGATGAACAGGAATAGTGAGCCAGTAGAGATGGTTGTATGGTAGATAGGATTTATAGTTTTCTCATAATTTCATCCTACTTTTGAGTGGATTAGTATCAAATGGTAGGAAAGAGACTACAGAGCACCACAAGGAAGAAATGAGAAACCCTGAAGCCCAGGGAATTCTGGAAGCTGAAAGGAACAGGCAAAGTCACTTTGGCCTGAGTCCTGCCATTTTGACTTCAGACCCCAATCTGTTGGGGACCTCCCTGTTTCCTAGCTCCTCTGGCAGTAGATTGTAGACTGGTAATCCGTTGCTCTATGTCTAAAATTCATATATGAGTGAGTACATACCATGTTTATTGTTTTGTGACTGATTTACCTCACTCAGGATGGTTTCTTCTAGTTCCATCCACTTTTTAAGATTTCTCTTTGAGAATATACACACAAACTCACCCTTCTAATAAACTGTGCTGACTTCCAAAGCCTTGGTGACATTTCAGGCTGAAGGATGGATTTTGGGTGGTTTAAAGGACATACCACTCATGTTGCTAACCTGTTTAGTTGCCCTCTTACAGTAATTTCAATAAATATAACCACCTTTTCAAATCATACCTTCTAGGAATAATATACTAAGAAATAAACATTTGGCAAGTAAGTACTTCATCAAATGCCACATGAATGATCTTGTTACTTCTCAAGTAATGTATTCAGCATTGACATATAGCCATGCAAAATGTCAGGTAAATGTTTTTTTCTAACATATAAGTTTTTATTTTAGTATGTATTTCAAATAGTAATTAAAAATACTTCAAAATTGTCAAGCTGATCTGGAGCCAACAAGGCACAAGAGAAAAATATAAAGCATTCACCAATTTGCTAAAATAATTTTCAATAATTTGATTAAAGAAAAACATGAGCATGTATAGAATGTACATGTATAGCAAAAACCTAAAAGAACACTTTTGTAGTGATCAAGATTGTTATATTGAGCCAGCTCCCAATTATTTACCTGTTATATACTCTAAATGCACCATTCTGTTTTATTTAAGAGAAGGAAATATTTTACCATAACACTTTTAACTATCAAAAATGGAAATAAAGATATGAATGGAAACAATAAATCTGGAAAAACAAAGTGTAATTTGTGAATTTGATTGCAATCCTGAAAGGAACAGGAGACCTCATTGTTGGGGTTACAAGGACACATTGCACATGATACCCAAGAGAAACATGAAGGAGCTATGAAATAAGAAGTCAAAATCTTGAAATGCCATTTGTACCTTTACAGCACTTGTATATTGCGATTCCTCTCTAGAGTGCTCCCTGTCCCATCATGGTCCCCATTTTACTTTCCTCTATTAACAGTTACTCTAGATTAAGAAATAATGGAAACATGGAGCATGGTTTGAGATGAGAGTTTTAACTGAGAAGCAAGGATATAGAGAAATACAAAAGGAGAGGGAAGGAGGAGAGATAAATTACACTAAGAAAGTTTGGAAAAAGTCATAGAATATCATATTATATTTACATAAAATTTTATATTTTACACATATGTGTGTTTCTGTGAATAAATACACACACATAGTCTAAATGAGTTGATGCCACTGAGGGTGACAACATTCCCCCTGAAGCTCTAGACTATTTAAAACCAAACCAAAACAGAAGCATTGTCATACATGCAAAATCAAATTTTGACTTTCTAGTCAGGGAAGTCCTTTGGAATGGTTCTGGGGTTCCTCTCAGAACTTTAAGATAAAACCCTGTTACAAAAGACACCACACACTTTGAACACACAAACTGGAGAAACTGAGATGAAATGGACTTGGACGCCTCTTCCCTGAGGACTGGATCTCAAGCACTACAAGTACTTTGCTATCATGCACAAGTATCCTTTGGTTCCACCATAGCCGATCTCTGTGTGAAGGGTTGTTGTGCACTTTAAATCACACTTACCTAATGACTGCTTAGCACCCTCTCATATGCTCATCACCTAGGCAGAAATAGTTTTCCAAAGTATTCATCATTAGAAAGAATGTGTTATTTTTTCCACTGTTGAGATGCAAGTCTTTATTTTATATCTGGATTCTAGAACCTTACTACATATATAGCTTCCAAATGTTTTTACTCTGATGTATTTTTACATCATTTCATAAACAGATTTTACAAGTTTTCATATAGTCCGCTTTATTATTTCCCTTTTGTTCCTTTCTTTCTGTACTTTTGGTGTCATATCTAAAAAAGCATGATAAGTCAAAGCAGTAAGTATTAACATAAATGATCTTTTCCATGAATGTTGTTTATAGTTAAATTCTTGGAAACTTCAAATTGATTTTTGCATCTACTGTAAGAATGTGGGTCAGGAATCTTCCTTCCCTTTTAAGTTGATCTAATTCCCTTATCAAAATGTGACTGGTGAAATGGCTCAGCTGTCAAGTTACTTCTCATACAACCTGGCAAACTGAGTTCCACTCATGTAAAGATAGAAGAGAGAGCCAACTCCACAAATTTGTACCCTGACCACGTGTTGCCATGGCATCCATGCTTCCAACACATGATATACATAATAAATGCATGTACATGCACACAACACATACACAGTCCCAAGAGCAATTCCAAAAACTTTAACCATGTACATCTGTTCTGAGGTTTGTTTCCTGTGGCTTCACAAACAGCTTTGCAATTGAGATGTATGCATCTTCCTACTCTGTTTGTTTTCAGGTTTTGACTCACTCAGGTCACTAGTACTGCCACATGGGATTTATATTCAGCCCGTTGACTTCTGAAAGATTCCAGCTGCAATTGTACTCAGAACTGGTTTGAATCTGCCCATCAACAGGGGAACATTATCATCTCAATTTTTTATTTTTTACTTTATGAAATACAATACTGAAATTAATTTTTAAAATGATTTGTAGTTTTACTATAAAAGATTTACATGAGTTATGTTTAATTTATTGTTGTATATTCTATTGTAAATGAAAAATATAAATTTATTTTCAAATGATTTTCTACTTGTTCCTAGAAAAGCATGAAAGTATAGTTTTGTATCTTTTCATTTTATAGAAACAATGGTTCAACTTTGAGTGTATGCATGAGTATGTGCATATCTGTGCAAATGTGCACAAGGTATTTTTCTATATGCATGCCATATATGGATTAAAACAAAACTATGAGGAAAGTGGGAGCATGGGGGATGGGGAGGGTGATAGGAGAAAGAGGAAGGGAGAAGGAGAGGAGGGAGGAGAACATGAGGGATCAGGAAGGTCAAGTTGGGCAAAGAACAGTGAAGGAGAGCAAGGAAAGTGATACCTGGATAGAGGCAGCCATTATGGGCTTAATGATAAACCTGGCACTAGAGAAATTCCCAGGAATCCACAAGGATGACCCTAACTAAGAAAACTAAGCAATAGTGGAAAGGCTATATTAAATACCCTTCCTCTATAATGAGATTGATGACTACCTTAAATGTCATCATAGAGCCTTCATCCAGTAGCTGATGGAAGCAGAAGCAGAGGTTCAAAACTAAGCACTGAGCCTAATTCCTTGAACCCAGGTGTAGAGAGGAAGGACTGATGAGCAAAGGTGTCAAGACCACGCTGAGAAAACCCATAGAAATAGTTGACCTGAGAAAGTGGTAGCTCAGAAACCCCAATCTAACAGCTGGGGAACCAGCATAGGATGAAAGCAGGCCCCCTGAATGTAGATGTCAGTTGGGGGGCAGTGGAACCAGGATTTACTCTAGTGAATGGAATTTGGGAGCCCACTCCCTGTGGAGGGATATTCTTTCAACCTAGATACTGGGGGAAGGGCCTAGATCCTGCCTCAAATGATGTAACAGACTTTGATGATCCTCCATGGAAGGCTTCACCCTCCCTGAGGCGTGGATGGGGGTGGAATGGGGAGATGGTGAGGGAAATGGGAGGATGAGAGGGAGAGGAAACTTAGATTGGAATGTAAATAAGATTGTTTTTAATTTGAACAAAAAATAATTAAAAGAATTACAAAATAAAACAAATCTAATATATGTGCTTTGGTTAAATTGATTTGGTTATTAAATTATTAATAGATGATATTTCAAATACTTTAAAAGTTAAACTCCCTAAGATTCAGAGAAAAAAGTGGTCATATAAAATTCTTTTAGATGAAGCCCTTTTTAATGTTTTTGGTTGTTGTTGATTATCTGCTTCTTGGTTGGTTAAGACCGAGTAATAGAAAACCAAAACTAAATTTTCCCTGCTACCAGTTTCTGCAAATAAAATTTTATTTGAACTTGGCCATACTCATTCCTTAATATGTTAATCTATGATGGCTTTCATGTTAAAATGCTGTTGTTGTATATATGGAATTGGTTGGCCTTCTGGACCTCAGAATCTAATATAACAGACATTCACTGTCTATTCCTGCCTAGAATATGTGTTAGCCCTTGGTTGAGTATATCCTAAACAAAAATATAAAGTATTTAGCATGTTTTTAAATATAAAAATATTTCTTGTCCATGATGTTCTCTGAGCCTCAGGTATAGGAGTTGCACTGTAGTACCTATTGGGGTTGTAAATTATTTGGTCTTCTAATTTTTATCAGTTACATGTTTCTATAATAGTCTGTTGAAAAAAGAATATTTTTTCATGATGAGGGATAAGGGGTACACTAATATGTGAGCATAAGGATAAATCTTTAGAATTCAGCTAGACTGGTTTAGGGCAGTGACAGTAATAAGTACTCCTCCATAGTCTATGACCTCACAAGCCATGGGTAGTTGGCTATATTTATCTTTTTTCTTAGTAGCTTTGAAAGAATAGCTATAATTATATTACAAAGAAAAACTTAGCTACTGTTGAGTGGGTGTTAAGTCCAATTAGATGCTCTTGGTCCCCTATCAAGGATATAAGTGCCACTATTGCACCACTAAGTGTTATCATTCCAAAATGGACATTGGTGTGTTTCACAGGCTTTGCAATGGAGTAGGACTACTGATTTCTTTTTTCCATTGGCAACTTGTGTCCTCATGGAGGGAGCTTCCATGTCAGTTTCAGCTTGATTCCTTCAAGTCATGTGTTCAAAGTATGTGTTGTCTTCAATAATAGGTTCTCCAAGCTCTCCTTCAATTTCCAAGAGACAATCAAAGGCAATGGCAATAGCTTTGGTTGTTTTGGGAGTATCTTGGACTCCTCTGACCATCAACTGTAAGGGTTTGTGTGATGAGGATGTCAGATGTAGGATAGTCTCTTCTAAACATGAAATTGTATCCATGAAATTTTAACAATACGTCCACTTAAACAAGACTTACACAATCACAGTTGATATGGCTACATAGATCAAGGAAACCTCACAAGTCCTAGATGAAGAGATGCAGGAAACTAATGGCCATTGAAAGGAGTAAAAGTCTTATCCAGAGAGAAACTTTCAATAGGTTATCTAATCCTAATAATCTCTCTCTCTCTCTCTCTCTCTCTCTCTCTCTCTCTCTCCTTGATCTATTTAGTTTTTTGTGTGTAAAAGAATTATTAAAGAGGCCAATGATTTGAGAGGAATAAGTCTACATGGGAAGAGAGAGGACTGAAAATGACATAAGAATAGTACTCACCTATGAAATTAAAAATTTAAGTAAAAATAGCATGTACTTTATTCTCTGCCTCTTTAAAGGAGATTTATTTTATGGGCATGCCTGATTGTACATATGTGTAACACTTGCTTGCAGGTGCCAGTGGTACCAGAAGAGGGCAATAGATCCCCTGGGAGTAGAGTGACAGGCAGTGTAAGCCACCCAAAATGAGTGCTGAGAACAAGAACCAGATCCTTTGAAAGAGCAGCATCTACTCTTAACTGCTGAGCCATATCTACCTCCAAATTCTTCCAACACTTATGGCACATATCACCACATACAGAAAACACATTGTGTCATATGCTGTCTTTAAATAAATTAGTAGACTGAAAAAATTACTATTGGAAAAATTATTGCATTTTAGGTTTTCTATTTTATTTCTGCTTTGTGAAATATCTGGCCTTATATTTAGATTATTACCTAAATAAATATTCTAAGATATCCTCCACAAAACTGTACCAATTTATACTTGGATCATGTGAAATTAGATGATTTATTGAAAAACATATCTAGTTGAGACTTCAAAATGAGGAGATGTAGAAAAAGAAATAAATATTGAATTTCAATGTAACATATAATAAATTACACATCTTCCTTTAGATACACACAGAGAAAGAATGTCAGGAAATTTACTTTTGTATTTTAGACTCTATTCTTGTCCTCCCGGGAGTCGTTACTGACATACACTTTGTACTTTGAACATTTGTTAACTGCAGGCTTCTGTCTGTTCTGCCACTGCCATACAGCTGTCCCACAAGAGAGACAGGCACTTCCACCTTACAAACCTCAGGTTAACACTAAGCACCATTACAGCTCAGGTCACTCCTTGCTGCCTGTGTGTATGAACTGGTATGTACACTGTGGGCAGCATGTGTGTTGTGTGTGTATGTGAGTGAGTGTGTGTGTGTGTGTGTGTGTGTGTGTGTGTGTGTGTGTAGAGAGAGAGAGAGAGAGAGAGAGAGAGAGAGAGAGAGAGAGAGAGAGAGTACATGTCTGTGTATATGTGTGTAAGCCAGAAGACAGACTCAGGTGTCACTGTTTCACTCTGCCCCCTAATCCATTTTCTGAGACCAGGTCTTCTAATGGAATGGGCCAGAGTGCCCCAGAGATCTACCCATTTCAAGTTCCCAGCCCTGAGATTACAAGTATGTGCCATCATTCCAGACTCTATGTGAGTTCTGGGAATCAAAATCAAGTACTCATGAGGGTAG
The DNA here is from genome assembly GCF_003668045.3 of Cricetulus griseus. Taxonomy (NCBI): domain Eukaryota; kingdom Metazoa; phylum Chordata; class Mammalia; order Rodentia; family Cricetidae; genus Cricetulus; species Cricetulus griseus. The sequence goes on along the minus strand of NW_023276807.1, from coordinate 176,896,035 downwards.
GGCTTTACTAGATGAATCATTATTTTCTCAGCCCACCCTTCTTTCTACCTTTTTATAACAGTAGTTAACCCCATCCTATGGCCCTTTGGTGAGTTAGTCTGCCATGCCTATCCTGCCTTCTAAAATGATATAGACCCTCCTGATCAGATGCCTACTTTGCTTAGCTTCTTTTTATTATGGCAAGGATTGGGTGAGATAAGAGGCATATGGGGATGAGAGTCAGCTCCAGACTTCCAGGTTGTTCAAAGACCTGTAATCACAACTTTCCTGAACCTCCAACCTATTTATGTCTCAGCCAGGTAGAAGGTATTAGGCAACAAATGAAGAGCAGCAATAAACACACAGTGATAAGCACATCGATAAATTACTAGTGGCATCATAGCTGTTGTTATACTTCAGCAGGTTACCTGTTGCGGTGGCTTAAGTTGCAAATTTTCTGGCATTTATTTTCCTATTTAGAAGCAATGTTTTGGTTACTTCACTTTATTCTGAGCTGTGCTGTTCATAGCTTTGAGGAACCACATAAAATAGGAATTATACTGCAGAATTCTTAGGAGGGAGTAAGGAAACATTGTATAAATTCTGCTTAGTTCATTGAAGATGCTTGCTATTACTATGAGGGAAATGACATTTCATGCAAAAAGGCTAATAATTCTGAGGCCATTGTTTTAGTTTGCTTTCTCTTGCTTTGATAAAACTCCAAGACCAAAAGGCAACTGACAGTGGGGAGACAGTTATTTCTGCTTACACATTGCATTACATCTTTGAGAGAATTCAAGACATTAGTCAAGATGGGAACTTAGAGATGAAATAATGAAAAAATGCTACTTACTGGCATGTCTACTATGATTTGCTCAGTTAAATGTCTTACACATGTTAGGTGCACCTGCCTAGGGATTCCACTGCCTATTGACTGGGCCTTCCTACTAGCAATCCAAAGACTGGGCAATACACAAGTCTGATGAAGGCTATTTACTTATTTGAGACTCAGATAATTCTGTCCTAAATTGAGTTGATAGTTGTAGCTACCTCAGAGAATCACTATGTTTTTAAAGACCACTTATTAGTAATATGATTTACATTCCTCCATGAGCACCTATCCATAAGGCAGGATCACTAGTCAACTATGTTATTGATCGATTATAGAGGGAGGTCTCTTTCTGCAGTCTTAAGATCAGCACCATGTATCAGGCACTGGTGCTGTAAGCCACAGAGAGTGTCAAGACCTCAGGGTTCTGTCCTTAATTTCCAATCCTGAAATATGATAATCTGTTTTTTGTCTTTAAAAACTTTCAATGGGTATATGACTAACAGTGGTATAGCTAGGTCTTTATATATATCAATTCCCAATTTCCTGAGAAATCAATATACCAATTTCCAAGAGTGTTCCCCTTACTCCACATCCTTTCCAGCATAATCTGTTATCAGTGTTTTTGGTCTTAGACATTCTGACAGGTTTAAGATCGTACTTCAGAGTCATTTTGATTTGTAAATCCCTGATGACCAAGGATGCTGAGCAATTAAGTGTATTTTGGCCATTTGAAATTCTTCTGTTAAGAATTCTTTGTGTAAATCTGTACCCTATTTTAAAAAATGGATTATTTGGTATTTTGTTGTCTAGTTCTTTCAGTTCTTTATTTGTTTTGGAGGTCAGCTGCCTATGGACTAGACATTGTACTTATTGTCATATATATATGTATATATATAATAGTTATTGGGCATAGTTTTTCTCATATTGGTGATAACTTTTTTTAAATTTTTAGACAAAAACGGGAGATATGTGATGATACTTACTTGCACAAGTAAAGCCTGTCTAGGGGTCAGAGAATGGAGCCTGCCACTAGGCAACCATAGAGAATGTAACTTGCCACTAAGTAACCATAGAGATCTGGAGGTCTGTACAGACAGGCAGGAAGTGACAAAGGTGGACAGTAACAGGACATAAGCAGGGATAAACAAGAACTTGCTTTCTTCTCTATGGAGATGTGCAGTCATCCTGTAGCAGGCAAACGAGTTGCAGGCCTGGCATATTCCAGTAGGATATGACCATGTGGAAATACTTAGATTAATAGAAATGTGTTAATAATTAAGACAGAGGTAGTCAATAAGAAATTCTAGTCACTGATCAAAAGATTTATAACTAATATAGCGTTCTTGTCTTAATTTGGAACTGAAGCAGTGGCAGGACCTGCTGGCCAAAATACCTCACATTGCAATCAGTCCTCTGTTAGATGTGGGGTTGATGAAAATCTTTGCACACTCTATAGACTGCTGGTTTGTCCTATTGATGGTATCCCTTGCCTTATGTTTTTTGTTTCAATTTTTTGAGGTCCTGTTTATTAATTATCAATCTTAGTGTCTGCACTATTGTTCTCCTGTGCCAGTGTGTTCTAGGCTATTTTGCCCTTTCCCTTCTATCAGGTTTAGTGTATATGGATTTATGTTGAGGTCCTTAATCCATTTTGTGGATTAAGTTTTGTACAGGGTTGTACATATGGATCTATTTGCATTCTTCTACATGTTGGCATCCAGTTATACCAGCACCATTTATTGAAGATGCTTTCTTATTCCCATTGTATAATTTTGGCTCAATAATACCACAAGAACACTTGCTCAACTATATTCATATCAGCTTTAGTTTCAGTAGCCAAAAAGTGGAAACAATCTAGATGTCCCTGGACTGAAAAAATGGATTAAAATATGGCATATTTACTCAGTGTATTATTACTCAGCTGTTAAAAACAGTGACATCATGAAATTCACAGGCAAATGGATGAAACTAGAAAAAAAACATCCTGAATGAAGTAACAAAGACCCAGAAAGACACACCTGGTATGTACTCACTTAGAAGTGGATATAAGCTGTAAAGTAGAGGATAACTGTAGATGAAAGTTTCTGTACTGCCTGGTCCTGCAGTCATTCAGGCACAAATAAACACACAGAAGTTTATATTAATTTAAACTGTTTGGCCAATTGCTTAGGCTTATTGCTAGCAAACTCTTATAACTTAAATGAACCCATGACTCTTACTTTCGTTTAGCCATATAGCTTGCTTCCTTTTCCCAATAAGGCATTCTCATTTTGCTTCCTCTGTGTCTGACTTGCAACTTACTTTCTCCTTTTCTCTTCCCAGAATTCTTCTAATCTGGTAGCCCTGCATATACTTCCTGACTGGCTGTTAGACAATCAGTGTTTTATTAAACCAATATGAGTGACAAATCTTTACAGTTAACAAGAGTATTATCCCAGATCAGATAACCATGCTACAATCCACAGACCCCCAGAGAGGCTGGGTAACAAGGAAGGCCCAAGAAGGGATTCTCAGATCTCCCTGGCAAGGAGAAATAGAAGAAACTTTGTGGGTGGACTAGAGGTAGGTGGAAATGGAAACACGAGCTTTCAGATTAGTGGGAGTGAAAGGGGCAGAGTATTGAGACTGCTAGAATGAGGGGCATTTCAGGGTCAGGTAGAAACCTAGTGCAAGGTAAACTCCGAGGAATCTACAAGGATGATCGCAGATAAAGGAGAACAGGAAGATAGAGTCAGGGGAAGAATAGAAGAGAGCAAGAAAAGAGATACAATAATAAAGGGAGCCATTATAGCTTTAAAGAGAAATCTGGCACTAGGGAAATATCAAGAAATCTACAAGGTTAACCCCAACTAACAATCTAATTAATAGTCAAAGGCTGGCTACCTTAAATGCCCTTCTCTGATAATGAGATTGATGACTACCTTATAGGCCATCCTGGAGTTTTCATTCAATAGCTGATGGAAGCAGAAGCGGGCACTCACAGCTAAACACTAAGCTGAACTCTGGAATCCAGTTGCAGAGAGGGAGGAATGATGAGCAAAGATCAAGACCAGGCAGGAAAAACCCAAAGAAACAGCTGACCTGAACAAGGGGTTGGTCATGGACCCCAAACTTATAGCTTGGAAACAAGCATAGGACTGTTCCAGGCACCCTGAAGGAGGATGTCAGTTTAGAGGTCTGGTTGATCTATGGGGACTCTGGTAGTGGATCAGTATTTATCCCTAGTTCATGAATGGATATTGGGAGCTCACTCCACATAGAGGGATGCTCTTTCAGCCTAGAAACACAGGGGAGGGTCTAGTCCCTGCTCCAAATGATATGACAGACTTTGAAGATCCCCACATGGAAGGCCACACCCTCCCCCGGGGAGCAGAAAGGGAATGGTAGAGGACAGGGGAGGGAAGGAGGGAGTCTGAACTGGGATTGACAGGTAAAACAAGCTTGTTTCTAATTTAAATTTTTAAAAGGTAAAAAAAAGACTCCTGGAAACAGCATATTTGTAGCCTGAACTGGCTGTCTCCTGTGACCAGGCAATACTTCCAGTGGAGGGATTAATACAGCAACCCAGCCATATAGCATTTGACTGACAATCTGTTCTGTCTATGCAATGTGTGGTATAAGGGTGGCACAGAGACTGAGGGAGTGGCTAATTAATAACTTATTCAGCCAGAGACCCCTGTCATGAGATGAGCCCACCACTGACACTGCCTGGAGCACCAGGATGAAGAGGCTGGATACCAGAGAGACCTAGAATAGAACCAAACAAGATTGGAGGAAAAAAGTCAGTGTAATAATGCCTAATTATATTTTTCTATACTCATAGAATGGTGCCTAGACCTATTGTAGTCAGGAGGCTCCATCCAGCCACTGGTGGAAACTGACGCAGAGATTCACAGTCAAATATTAATTAGGTGGAGCTCAGGGGATACTGTTGAGGGGAGGGAAGAAAAATTATAGAAACCAGAGGGGTCAAGAGCACCATAAGAAAAACCCATGGAGTCAACTAATCTGGGCACATAGGAGCTCACAGACTCTAAACAGTCATACACAGAGCCTGCATGGAACTGACATAGGCCCTCTACATATATGGGATAGTTCTAAAGCCTGCTCTTCATGTGAGAATCCTAACATAGAGAGCATGGGCTGTCTCTATCTTTTTTGCTGGTTTTGGGACCTTATTTCTCATTCTTGAACAGAAATGGAGGAAGAGTGGATTGGTAGTGCAGAGATGGGGGATTGGGAGGCAAGAGACAGGGGAAACCATGGTCAGAATGTAAAATAAATGAATAAAAAACACTTCCAATGGGACAATGGAATATATGTTTAGCCAATAACACAAGTGAAGTCTATGTGGATACTATCCTTGCCATTCTCACACAGGCACTATCCCTCAGGCATAGGGAATATATCATTCTATTGAACACTGAAATTAGGAAAAATCTATGGGTTTTGCGTCTACACAGCTATTCATATACATAAGATGTCATGATTTCTTTCCAACAGAAATTGCTTCAAATGCAGAAGGTGATAACATGTAGCACAAATAATAAAAACTCAGAGACAGATATTGTGGTTAATGCTGAAGATCAGAAAAGCAAAGCTTCCAAGCCACCAGATAGCTCTTACCTCTACCAAGGCTAGGGAGATCCTGTCATCAATGTGGATGTAGACTACTTGCCCAACAATGAATGCCAGCTTTGAGACCCTGCTCCTGCTTTATACACCTCTCTAGTGCTGTATTAAAGGCATGAGCACTGTTTCTCTTTAAGATGGATTCATTCTCATGTAGCTCTTGGTGGCTTTGAACTCACAGAGATCAATCTGCCCCTGTCTTCTGAGTAATGGGATTAAAGTTGTATGCCACCACTGCCTGGCTTCAATGGCTGTGTCAAGCTTTGTATTCAGATCCTCAAGTAAGCTTTATTAAATCATAAATAATATATCACTATAATGATACTCTTAAGAAATAAAAATGAACCAAGAGAAAATATCATATCTTTTCATGCTTGTGTTAGTCTAGCCATTAGCAAGGATCTCACCATGAAAACCATGGCATACAAGCAAGAGAAGGCACTGTCACCACTCTTTCTCTTTTAATGTATTCATTAATAAAGTTAAAACAGAAGTCATTGGAAGAAAATGTATACATATCAAACAGTGTAATAAGAGGGTTGGAAAGAAGGCTAAGCACATAAAGGCATTTGTTCCTATGTCAGACAACTTGAGTTTTATTTTGAGACCTACATGGTAGAAGAGAACCAACTTTTGCATTTTGCCCTCCTACCTTTATGTCTATGTCATAGTGTGTAAGTGTGTGTGCCATGGTATGTGTGTATGTATGTGTGTATCTGTATATATGCATTAAATAAAATCTAATAAATTTTTAAAAGCAAGAAATAAAATCAGAGCAACTTAGTTGTTTCTATGTCATTTATTGTGCCAGGAAGGCTGAAAAATGTATGCAAAATTCTTCATGTGCATGGTGTAGTTTCAGTGATTCACCATGTGTGTTTCCAGGTCTCTACATTTTAAACTGATATTGTACACCATGAAGATAAATGTCAAATCTAATACTAGGAATTATTAGTGCTATTTTGTTTTCTTTAATTATAAAAGTATTAAATGGAAAATAAAGGATACTACAAGTAGAAAGGAATAATGACACATAGGAAATTTAAGTTTTATTACCTTCAAGGAGATTTTCTTTCTGATTCCCATATAAAAACTATATCTTTGTATTTTGTGTTGGACCCTGAAATTGTGTATTTGCAGCCACTCCTGATGTCTATATCCCCAGTGGACACTTCTCTATAAATTCATAGACATGACCAACTGCCCATCATCCAATTCCTAACCCATAAAATGATGAGGGAAAATGGATTGTTGAAAAGATAATTGAGCTGAGGTCTTACATAACTATTAAGCAAGAGCGTCCATCTGCCTCCCTGTTTCCCAGTCAGACCAATGTTCTATAGAAGATCCCTGAATTAGTGGTCTCTAGACTAACAGAACTTGTGGAATGAATCTCTCTCTCTCTCTCTCTCTCTCTCTCTCTCTATATATATATATATATATATATATATATATATATATATATCAAGGTGGTTGTTATTAGAATGACTTACAGGCTGTGGTCTACCTAATCCAACAATAGCTGGCTATGAACAAAAATTCCAAGAACTCAGTAGTTATTTAGTCTACAAGACTGGATGTCTCAACTATTCTTTAGTATATGATGGATTTCTGAAGAAGTATGCACTAATGTTAGTGAAGGAATAGACTTACTCATGAGTCAAGAGCAAGCACACAATGAACAAATGCTTACTTCATCCATGTCATTATATAGGTGTCCAGAAGGAGATATGGTTCACATTAAAGGTGTGTCTCACCATCTCCAGAACCCGATTAAAGGCTTGCATCTTCTAACCTCAAAGATTCAGATTAAAGATATATATTCTTACATCAAAAACCAGATTTGAAGTGGACCTACCTACTTTAAATTAAGGAAAATCCCCCCAAAAGCCTTCCATTTTTAAAGAAAATAGTTAATATTCCAGATGAAGTCAAGTTGACAACCAAGACTAACCATCGTATGTCCGCATACTGACTGCAAGGGTTATTTTTCTTTTTTCTCTCTATCTAAAATACTTATTTTTTGAGTTGGATGACTAAAGATGAAAGTTAGTTAAAACTGTGTTTGCAAAAGAGAGAAAGTCATTAACATTAGACATTTGGAGTCCTGGCTAGGTGAAAATCCACAATTTTAGTAGACTTACCTATTAACTTTTCTTTCAGCACTGCAGTCAACACAGAAGAGAATGATCCCTTTATGAAAAGGGAAATTATTGCTAAATGTGAGGGTGACATTAAAAAAGACCATGAATAGTATATAAGGAGGGAATTTGTCAGGAAAATGTATAAAGGAAGACATAATCTAAGACTTTTTAAGAATTAGCATGAAATGCATAAATCTGGACAAGAAGATTCAAATTGTGAAAGCTTAATTTCAATGTGTATCGCAAAGTTGGCATGATGGCTCAGTGAATAATGTGACTGCTGCTCAAGCATGAGGGCTGAGTTGATCCCCAGCATCCACAGAAAAACCACAGCATAAAGCATGTAAGTCACAGCAGTGCTGGTGGGGTGCAGAGAGGTACACCCACAGAGCTGACTGGGTATAGCTGGAGCTTCAGTGAGAAACAGTCTTTTAAAAATAAGATAGAGAGTGACAGAAAACTCTGGCATCAGCAACTGAATTACACATACACAAGTATACAAATGGGTGTGCCCCCACTCACCGGAAAACATATATGCACACACCACCAGCACATATGCAGGTGTTCATTTACACACACACACACACACACACACACACACACACACACACACACACACACACACACGGATATTCCTGTTTAGATGTCTTAAGTAGCTTATGATAAACCTATTTCAAACGTAATGTTATAGACACCATGCAAATTATTCTTATAGATGTTATTATAAGACAACTTTTGTTTCTTTGAGGAACACAATCTCACCTTCAACACTGCATCAAATATTTAGTAACCTGGTATGTGGAAAAGGACTCTTTAATGTCTTCTTCTAGCATATTTCCCATATCATTGTTTTTATCTGAGTAAAAAAGGTTACTGGCTTGCTGTTCTCTTCAAATCTCAAGTCATTAATCTACACTAGAGAATATACAATGAAAATAAAGGAAAATGAGATAAAAGAGTCAAAATATTAAATCCTAGTCCCTTATTCTGAAACTATTCTTTCTAGATTCATAAATTATTGTTCTAAGGATAAAGTTTCATCTGTCAGAGAATATTCCCTTCAAAATTTATAGAATGTATAAACTTAAAGCCCCCACTCACACACCAGCAAAATGCAGCAGAAAATTGACCTAAGGAAAAACAGCATATATAATGAAATGTAGCTCAGAGTTATGCAGCCCTGGTGCTTTGGCAAGTGTAATGATTTTTCCCAGTATTCTGAGTGCTTGCAGAACATCACCTAACTTGTCCAGAAGTGTACTTTCTTAATGAGAAGATGGAAATGTTTATTGCCTTTTAATTTTCTTAGTTGACTCTAGTCTATTAGAGAGGAATGCCCACCGTCACTTACTCATATTATACCAGTACCATTTCTTTCAGTCTCTAAAATTACTCTCAATGGCTTGCAAGCATTTTAACATATTAAAATGTGTCCTATAGTATCATTCATAGTGGAAACATCTTTAGGTTGGCATAGCAGTTGAATTGTTGCTTACTTGCACTGCACTGTGTTTCCTGCATGTATGCGCAGAAGTAGAGTATTTATATGAACTTATAATAATGGTGTTCTTGAGCCCATGCTTAGTTATAGCTGTTCTGTACCTACTCACAAAAATAGTGTCCCTACATGTGTATACAGGAAAATCATGTATGACTGCAAAGAAGTAGCATCCATGTATACATTCAGAGCAGTCAAGTTCTTACATATGCACACATCAGTCGAAACATTTGAATTCTTGCACATACACATAACAACAGTATTCCTGTATACATGCATAACATCACAGCAGCAGCCATGATGAGAGCATACACTAGCCCTCTGAATGTATGCACATCAGTCACTTTGCTGCAATGCATGCACAGCAGAAGCACCTCTCCATGTATTGCAGAATGAGAGTTCCTGTATAAATCCAGAGTGCTAACATCTCAGCATGTGTGTACCACAGTCATGTTCTTGTATTGTGCACAGCAGCCATTCGATATGTACAAGTAGCAGTAGAGTAGCTGCAGAACAGTAGCTTTCCTGAGTAACTTGCACATATGTGAAGCAGGAAGAGCTCATGAATGTGGGTGTGATTTCTGAAAGGATATATGGCAATTGCCTTCTTGCCAATAGCCTCCAGACATTTGCAATGCTCCCCCTTTTTCTCTGCCACCTCTAAAAGTATTTTTATTTGGTTTTTCTTTCCCAATTTCTACAAACTTTAAGGAAACTTATTTTAAATATCTTTTAATTCAAAAGTAATATTGTAATATACTCTAGGAACACATACAACACTTAAAATCTTCTCTGACCCAGGAGCCTAGAGCTAATAATCTCCCAATTGTGCTACATGTTGATTCACTCCATCATTCCTCTCTCCACTTCTTTTTTCTCTTCCTTCCTTTCCCCGTCTTCTTCCTTATCCTTTCCACCATCCAGTCATTCTTGCCTGTTGATGTTTCTGAGTGTCTACTTAGTATCCTGTGATCTTTATTACATGACCTTAAACAGTGAAGACTCAATTATATCATCCAAGAGTCAATTGCCAGTCAGCACATTTGACATCTTGTCCCTGGAGGCTCTTTTGCACGTGCAAATTGCCTCATTGTATTTTATCTCTTCCTTGCCTTTTCTATCTCCATAAGCATCTGCTTCCATGGCTGTTTGGCAAAGTGAATTGAAGTTGGTTTGTTTCAACATCTATTATCTGTGTCACACCAAGAATCTCTTCTTCCACCCCATGAACATTTAGGCAATATGTGAATGTTCAGCCTAACATACTGATGTACTTTAGACACCTAGTTAAGAACACTTATGTAACAAATATTCATGTGTGGCAAATGATACAATGAATACATTTTTTTCTGTTTGTTTTTGAAGTTGAATCAGCACTGATTCCTAGTTCTGGTTCCCCCTTCATCAAATCATTTTCTCAGGCAATCCCAACAGCACAGAGCAAAGAGATGGTCTGGTGGGGATGCAGAGGCTGTTTATAGGGGCACTGTGTCTCCAGTCTTCCTCTATTACAAATTTCTCTGGTCTCTCTCTTTGTAGGTTCTCTTCAGGGTTTTCCCTAGCCTAGTACATCTCTGTGTTCTTTTCTGAATTATACCAATGACTGATTTGTGTATTTTTCTTAGATACTTGTTGACATTTAAGTCTTGAAAGTTTGGATTTATTGTTTGTACATTTGCAAGACCCTGGCTCTTAATAAATGCATATACCTTTGAAGCACAGGACAGAACTGATCTACTCTACTTCTTTGTCTTAATTTTTTTCATAGTGAATACAATGAATTCCTAGATGGTATGTCTCCATGAAGGCTAATGTGATGGACAATGAAGAAAACATTTTTCAAACAAAGGCATATTAAGTTATACTCACAAATCAATGAATATCATTGAATATGCCACCAGGAATGCAAAGACAACTAAATTGATATGTTCAAAGCATAGGGCTCAGACTGAAAATTTTCCTAGTAATATTTATTATGAAAGGGTTTCCTCAAATAAGTGACAGTTCTAAATATTTTACCCCCAAAGTAGACTATTGTTAGTTATAAGAGGGAATTTAAATTTAGGATAAAATTTTAAGTATTTATTTGTCACTAAGTAAATTGCTTTTCAAATATTAAAACAGTAAAGAATTCAATGGAGAAACTAGTTTTGACAAATGGTTCCAGGATAATTGGACACCCATGGGCATGAAAATGAAACTTACACATTCAAATCTACTATAAATATAATAGACAATTAAATTAGGATCTAATTGTAAAAATATGCAGCTATTGGGTTGGAGGGAGACATCACTGTGACGTTGGGGTTCTAGATAAGACATCAAGGACCATGTAAATAGAAAAATAATAGATACAATCATTTTATAAAAATGAAAACACCCATTCTAGCCCCATCATACATCCATAGCTATCTATACTATTTTAATTTTCTAAGGAGATTTATCTGCTCCCCCTAGTCCCTTACTCTATAATAACTTCAGTGGTTCTAAGGATTGTAGACTGGTTATCTAAGTGGGGAGGGGAACAAGGGATGGAATATGGGGAGAAATTAAAATTAAGGGTCATTTGAGGAGTAGTGTGGAAACCTAATTCAGTAGAAGCTTCGTAAAATATATACATATATTATGATGATCTACATGAAATCTGCAAATAATGTCGGTGGGGGGGAGGGAGAGACAAACAGAACCCAACTGGCTATCTCTTGTCACCAAATGATATTTGCAATACCAAGATTAAATTACTTTTAATTTAGTTAGCCAAATGAATCCCATGGGAATCTCCAAAGAACCCATCCTGGTGTCAAGACTACAGGTTGCTCTCCACAAACTGATAGCAAACACCCATTGCTCAAATCAACACCTCCAACCTCACTGAACATGGACAATCAAGCCAATACTTACATAGAGCCTTCACCCTTACATTCTAGAGATTTTGGATGGAAAGGTTACCCTGTAATCTACCAAAGGAAAAACATAAACACCAACCTAGCCACAAATGCTTTGGTCTAAAATGGTGTCCTGCCTGCAAAATGTTTTAGGGTAATGGTGGCATCAACTCTATGGGAATAACTAACCAATATCTGATTTGATTTAAAGTCCACTCCATGAGATGGAACCTAAAACAGACACTGTTTATGTGACCAAGAACCTGAGAATAGATAACCCAGGGATCTAAAGGACGACCAAATACAACTGTTCTTTAAAAAATAGCAATAAAATGATTTGTAGTGACACTCTTTTATACTCCTAGATCAGTGCCCTGTTCAGCCATCATCAGAAAAGCTTCATCCTGCAGCAGATGGGAACAAATTCAGAGACTCAACCCAGACATTATGCAGAGTGTGAGAGACCTTGGAACACTCCACTACAAATAGGAGGTTTCCCTCAAATTCCTCCCCCAAGTGTTCAGGGATCCTGTGGGAAATGAAGCAGAAAGAGTGAAAGAGCCAGAGAGAATGGAGGGTATTGATTAAACAAAGTTCTTTAAATCAGTAGTAGTAAAGTTCATATGGGCTCAGAGAGACTGAAGCAACATGCACAGGACCTGCACAGGTCTGCACCAGGTTCATTGTGTAAACATTATGGCTTCCAGTCTAGTGCTTTTTTGGGAATCCTAAGTGTGTGAACAAGTGGGTCTCTGATTCTTCCCTCTTCTCTTGGACCCTTTCCTTTTGTTTGTTCTGCCCAATCTCAACCAAAGGCATTAACTGTTCAGTGTGAACAAAAACAAGCTATTGAATTGTTCTGAGCAAAGAGTAAGATATTAGAAGCTACCTTTGAAAGGAAAAAAAATGGAAAGGGGGTAGAGAAACTAAAGCTATTGCACTGGAAATTCAATTCTTCACGCCAACTTGGAAATAATGGAAGAGATGGTGAAAGGGATTTCCAGAAATTAAATGGCTAAGCTCAGTAGTTAAGTAGGGTCTTTGAATTTCTCTTTCATAAAAGTACAACACTTGAGAACTAATCTGGAAAAATAACATTGTTCTAAGAAAGGACAAATGAAGTGAAGGTGTACAAAATGATGACCAGCTTGGAAGAAAAAGCCATTGATCAGCATTTAGGAGATGACAAACTTTGAGTTCAGCCCTCCTTCAAATGAACTTCAAATGAAAAGCCTCCTTTCAATCAGGCTTTCATAAGACAACACTTAAGCTGAGGAGATAAACTGAAACACCTTTGAAAGCTGGAAAGGGTGACGTATCTGTCATCCCAGTACTCAGTGGACAGATGTGTGGTGATTCTCAGGCCAACTTGGGTTGTGAGTGAACTCTGTCTCAAACCTAAAATGAAATGAAGGAAAATCACCTTTGAAATCTACCCATGTGCAATGCCTATACCCTAGAGCCTACGCCAAAAGCCAGCCTTTCAGTTCAGTACATCTCTCATCACTTTCACACTTTCACACCAGAACTAAGAAAACCACTGAGAAAACTCTTGAGATATTTTTCTTTATTCCTTTGGAAGCCAAGGACTCAACAAAATTTACAATTCTCCATGTGCTAGTACTCTGTGAAGGGACCTTCGAAAGGAAAGACCAAGTTAGGCATCCTTAACCTTGGTGACAGGGCTTGCAGGATCTTACCATTGCAGTGTGTTACTTTGTAATGGTAGCCTCAGACTTGGGAAGTGATTGGTCTCACATTCTTGGAGGGATAGAAAGAATCCCTGCTTAGCTTTGTAGCAGAGTGATACCTAAAAACTGGACTGGAACAATGGCAAGGGTCATGGGTGAATAAGAAAACTATCCCAAGTTCCAAATGCCTGCTCATGAGAACAACAGGAAGCCAGAATGTTGCTTCCTACAATCATTTAAGTGAAAGAAAAGCAAAAATATAAATAAATAAATTTCTTATATTTAAGAGATTTTTGGAAACTGTTCTTTGTTCAAGTTCATCTGCTTATAACCCAAACCAGTGCTACAGAAAACTGAAAAAAACATAGTCTGCCATTGTCCCAAACATTGTCTGTGACTTCTAACCTCATGGTAAGGAACTGTATGAAACCCTGGCCTAGTCTTATTTCAACATGGCCTATTACAGTTCTCAAGTTATTTTCATTTGTAGCTGACTTGTCAATAAAATGAAGACAGACCTTCCAAGTGAGAGGAGAACTAGAGTCTACAGATCCTGTTTCCCCTGCAAGTAGAAATACTGCATATATCCCCAAGAAACTACAAGGGACTAGAGATTGTTGAATTAATATGCTTTCAGGTAATTTTTTCAGTACTAGGTATTAAACCTAGGATCTCAGGCACTTGTGGTAAGCCTCTTCCCCAGTGGTCTACAATTCTACCCATGTTTCCAGGTAACTCTCTAAAAACTGTTGCTTGAAGAAGTGTCCCAGGTCAGGAGGTGGGCTATACATGGATTGTATCACCCACATTTTGGCCCCCACTCTAAGAATGCATCCCAGTGCCAGGGCAGCTGTGACTCCAGTATTCTAATGATGGCATGTAACTTGTTTCATAGCAGCAAAGACATATGAATATTCAGAGGAAACATAGGCTAGTACACTGAGAGTCAGCTATTTGTCCCAAAGACAAGTATGCAATAAATTAATTAATTAATTCATGTGAACACTTTTTCACTCCTGCAACAATAATTTTAAAATCAGCTGACTAATACATTTGACATTTAAAGGGACAGATTTGTTTCAGCCTTCATAGTTTACCATGAAGGACAAGCATGCACTGTACTGCCACAGAGGATGAAGTCAAAAGTGCAAAAAGTGGTTCCACTTTTCTTTCCTTTGTTGTTTTGTAAATGCTTGTGGAAAACTCTCAGTTGCCATCTGTCTCAGCAGGCAGGAAGATCAACTTCCTTCCTCTACCAGCTATTAGAAGTTACAGTGATTAAAGCTGACATGATGAAGCACTATAATCAACTCATAATCACTCTGACTCAGTTTCAGAAAACATCCACAAAAGGCCAGGGCCCAGCCCTAGCTCCTTGTACAGAGAGGCATCCCTATCTCAGCCAATCTCAACTGCATAGGCAGGGCCTGAAGCAAGCTCCCTGTGCAGACAGAAATTCCCCCCAGCCAATCTCAGCTGCATAGGCAGGGCCTGAATCAGCTTCCAGAACTTTCACTTCTCGAAGTCACCATCTGGCCTGGATGTAGGAACACTGTAATAGATGCTTGGATAAAGTTCTCCAAACCACAGCTAATGGGGATAGTTTTACTTGTGGACTTTTATGCATTAATCTAAAATTATTTTAATAGTTCATACTAGAAGAGTTTTTCAGTGTCTCCGTGTGTTATGAATTTCTTTCAGGTGAATCTGTGCATCTCTTTGATGATGAGTAAAATGACTTTTCAGTCCATTTCCATTAACTTTTATGAAGTGACTACTTGTGATTGTTGACTTTGTCTGTTCCAGAATATGCTGTCTTTGCCAATCTGCTATAAACCCTTCCCTCAACAAGAGACCATACAAATTTAGTAACTGTTTGCGGGAATCAAAAGCCACATCTAAGCCTTTACCTAATGAAAGTCAAGGAATCAGTGAGAATTATTCAAATAGCGAGACTCAGAGCTACAAAGATATATTCAGTCTCTTGTCACATGCTAAAGCTGTGTTTATCATGAAGCTAGCTGAAATGGCTCAGCTTTGCTAAGTTAGTATCTCTATTGCTTTACATGGACACTAAAGCATTCTGACAGAAAGGAAGCTTTAACAGTTTTTATTTTAATCATATTTTAACATTATGATTAAAGTGGAAAAATCTGTTGCAATTTTTATCCTACAATGGGGATTGAGAAAATGGGAATCTTTCAGAAATATCTTTGAGAGATGCTGGGTCAATTAAAACTCTGGTCTCAGAAACTCTTGGGCCCTTCATTTTCATTTCTAAAATGCCTATCTCCCCAGAGAAGTTCTGACACTAATTTTGAGACTTCACTTTTTGATGACTTTTTCAGAATAATTCTGTTTGGAAGTTCTAAGCATGGTTTCTACTGAAGGTATATTGTGTTATTTCTACCAAAGCGTCTTAGTTTCAACCACTGTACATTGGAGGGTATCTGTGATGTCCTTCAGAGAGCTTGATTACTTGGTATAGTAAATCAACTAATTACTAGAAAAAAGTCATTTTAAGCAATTGAACGCTTTCTTAAACAAAACCCAAAAGCAAATAAAAAAACATTAAAACAGATTTTTGACTGTATAAAATAGTGTTGCTGATGACTAAACTCAAGACAACATCTACCAACATTATGCTGCAAAAATATAAGATCTTAGAAAATCATGTTTTAATGAAGATTTCAGCAGTGTTATGAGGATCATACCACATTGCTCTCTGTAATCATACAAACTGAACTTCAGTTTGTTTTTCAATATTTAGCAGATTGCTATTTACATATCATAGTGGTCTCACATGACAATTTACACAGGAAATTTCCTATGGATTCATAACTAACTGCATTAAGTGCAAGAATTTCACAGTGTAGTCTACATAAAAAAAATTCACAAAAAGCAGACCATAGTGCTTTAAGTAGACACAGAGAAATGCAGTATTGTTGGGAGGTCCATAGTCAAGTGACATTACAAACATTTAGTTTCTGACTTTGCATGCAGCATTCTACCCTACAACATGGTAGAGTGTTTAACCTAATCATTCAATTTGTGAAGGGGAGAGAACTCTGTAGGGGACACCCTAACCATACCTGCCAAGGGGCTTGTTACAGGTGTGCCTGGCCATGCCCAATTGGGTATGGTCAGGGTGATGTGAGGAGGGTTTAAGAGTGAGGGATACACACGTGGAGCCTCTTCTTGTACTTACCTCACTCCCTGCCAGCTGACTATCCTGTTCTGAGACTGTAGGGTTCTCCTAAATAAATACCCTGTATCTTTACCTGACTCTGTATTGATATTTCACTTTAGAACCCATCCCCAGTCACCTGCAGAGGAAATAGAGCCATACTATATAGGACTACAAGGTATTATGGACGGAAAGTCTCAACATTAGTCAATCTCAATGGCATTGCCCTCATCTTCCTTCTTTTATTTTATTTAAATTCTTTAATTACTACTCATATTTACATATCCACCCCCCCATTCCCTTGCCCTCTCATCCTCCCAGGTTCCCCACCAACCCCCTCAAGCCCTCCCACTCCTCCTCAGGGAAAGCGAGGCCCTACACCAAGGACCTTCAAAATCTGTCATATTGTTTGGGGAAGGTCCTAAGCCCTCCTTGCTGTATCTGGGCTGCAATAGTATCCCTCCATAGGGAATGGGCTCCCAAAGTCCATTTGTGCTCTAGTGATAAAGACTGGCTCTGCTGTTAGAGGTCCTATAGACTGTCTTGGCCTTCTAGCTGGTACCCACATCCATAGGGCTTTGTTTGGTCCAATGCTCTTTCTCCAGCTTTATGTCTAGGGTCTCCATTCTATCAGTAGGTCAGGTCCACAGTAGTATTTATTCTGCTCTCTACTTCCACTAGGGATGTTTCCATGCTCTGGAAAACAGGGAACAAGACAGATACCACTCTATACCATTCATAAAGTGCCTTACTTGAATGGTACAATGTTGAAGACAACACACAGCTAATAATAAACACACCAGGAGGGCCAAGGCCAGATGAAGAGATAGAAGGGAAGGTGCTCAAAACTGACAATCCTCATTAAGAGGGTTTTACATGCTGCCTGACTTTGACAAACTCATCAATACCTTGCTCAACTCTAATGTGGGAATTAGTTTCTTTACATAGGGACTTCTTAGTGGAACTGGAGATTATTTGCCATTCCTCTACTGAATAGGTAAACTTCTGTTTCTTCCAGGTGACTTCATTGACCTCTAGGGTGCAGAGGTAACATCCTAGATACAGGTGAGGTCATACACAGTCAGGCAACTCATACTTCGACCTGTCCATCTGGGACACATTCACTAAGGATTTGTTCTCCTTGAAGGCATCATCCAAATGTTGTGTCCAGAAGGACAATCAGAGAGCAACTGTGTAAGAACTCAAATGGTTCTTGCTGACATTCCTAACTTTTAGTGCAAAATCCATAGCATATACTGGAACTAAATTTAGAGTCTTAGAAAAACCTATGCCCATCCTACATGCCCAGTTTGGAGCTCCAACCTCAGAATCTATAAGAATAAATGTAATACCCAAGATTTTGAAGCAATCAAGTTTTCTGAGTAGCTTGATATATTTTAGCACACCGTAAGAATCCCCTTGATATATATCTGCCACTGTTGGAATGAATGTGAATCAAACATCATTGCATCATGGAGACAGTGGGGTTTAATTCAAAGGAAACTTCGAGGAGGGGGTCACAAACTTGGTGCCATACCTTATATACCATTAAGCATTCTGTTAACATTATAGTCTTCTGGGTGTTACTCTTGATCCCAATTCTTGATCCTAATCCTTAAAATGGTATAACATAAAATTTAGCTTAATTTTTTTTGAGACAGGGTTTCTCTGTGTAGCTTTGTAACTGGAAGTCACTTCATAGGACAACCTGGCTTCGAACTCACAGAGATCTGCCTGCCTCTGCTTCCTGAGTGCTGGGATTAAAGGTGTGTACCACCACCGCCTGGCTATATAACAAGGACATCTGTTCAACCATGTTCATAGCAGCATTATTTGTAATAGGCAGAACTTGGAAGGAACCTAGATGCCCCTCAACTGAAGAATGGATACAAAAAATGTGGACATTTACACAATGGAGTACTACTCAGCGGAAAAAACAAACAAACAAACAAACAATAGAATCTTGAAATTCGCAGGCAAATGGATGGAACTAGAAGAAACCATTCCAAGCAAGGTAACCCAGTCACAAAAAGACAAACATGGTATGCACTCACTCATGTATGGATTTTACACATAGAACAAAGGATTACCAGGCTACAATCCATACCACTAGAGAAGTTAGGCAACAAGGAGAACTCTAAGAGAAACATACATGGTCTCCCAGAGAAGGGGAAAGGCACAAGATCTCCTGAGCAAACTGGGAGCATGGGGGGAGGAGAGATGGAGCTAAGAGAATGAGAAGGGGAGAAGAGGAGGAGTGAGGAGGACATAAAGGAGCAGAAAGGTTGTGTAGGGGGAAGAATAGAGGAGAGCAAAATAAGAGATACCATAAGAGAGGGAGCCAGTATAGATTTAAGGATAAATCAGGCACTATGGCAATGTCCAGATATTTACAAGAATGACACCAACTAACCATCTAAGCACCAGTGGAGAGGCTATCTTAAATGCCCTCTGCTGATAATGAGACTGATGACTAACTTATATGTTATCCTAGAGCCTCCATCTAGTAGCTGATGGAAGTAGAAGCAGATACCCACAGCTAAACATGGAACTGAACTGGAATCCAATTGCAGAGAAGGAGGAGTGATGAGCAAAGTTGAAAATACCAGGCTGGTGAACCCACAGAAACAGATGACCTGAACAAGTGGAAACTCTTGGCCCCCAGACTGATCTCTGGGAAATCAACATGGAACTAATCCAGACCCCATGAATATTGGTGTCAGTGAGGTGGCCTCAGAAATCTATGGGGCCTCTTGTAGTAAATCAGTACTTATCCCAGGCAAATGGATGGAACTAGAAGAAACCATTCCAAGCAAGGTAATCCAGTCACAAAAAGACAAACATGGTATGCACTCACTCATGTATGGATTTTACACATAGAGCAAAGGATTACCAGGCTACAATCCATACCACTAGAGAAGTTAGGCAACAAGGAGAACTCTAAGAGAAACATAAATGGTCTCCCAGAGAAGTGGAATGGACTTTGGGAGCCCATTTCACATAGAGGGATACTCCCTCAGTCTAGATACATAGAGTAGGGCATAGGCCTTATCCCAAAGTATATGACAGACTCTGAAGACCCCCCCATGGAAGGCTTCACTTTCCCTGGGGAGCAGAAATGGAATGGGATAGGTAGAGTGTTAGTCGGGGACAGGGGAGGAGGGGAGGGAGAGGGAACTGGGGTTGACATGTAAAACAATTGTTTGTAATTTAAATTTTAAAAATTGAAAACAACTTCAAATATTTATAAGTAGAGCAAAGTAATGCATATCACATGTATATGAATCTGTAAGTAAGGATGTGGCAAGCCATCTTGTTATTCTGGAAAATACTAAAGATAAAAATTGTCATATTGTAGATAATCCATGAGTAATGAAGACAAAGACTAGCACTAATTGACGGTAAACTCTTTCAAAGCACTCAAGAAATACATATGTTTACACTTTTAGAAATTGTGCTGCACTTCAACTTCTAACTGTACAGTTGGAGGCTGAAAGTGCCGTGCATCTATTTATGCTGTGGTCCATAAGAGTTTACCTGGAAAAAAAAAAAAAACAGGACATGGGTATATATGCCTTGCCAGCTCCTTATTCTTGGAAAACTACTGCATAATGCAGGTTACAAGTATATTGATTACCCATTTTATAATAAGGCTACACTTTTTAGGGTTGGCATTGATAAATTATGCAAATACATAGGATGAAATCTCATTTTTTATTTTAAAAAATGCATCCCCAACTAGCCTTTTATGTTTATTGTTTCTCTGTCCCTAACCAGTAATTAAGCAAAAGGATAAGGCGAAAGCATGTTAAATTTAAAATATTTTCTTCACATTCCATTAATAGCAAAGCATAGTGTTATGTGATACTTTAAGAAACAATGAAAGGACATCATAAGACTACTCTCCATTATTCTTTCAATGAGTTGTATTGTGACATTTTTAGTTGCAAAGCAAAATTTTATTTATTCTAACATATAGAGGGATGCTAAACAAATTCACCAAGCTAGATTTTAACTGTTGATGATCTGTTTGAGGCAAATATATTTCTGATTATCTCTCTAAGCTGCAGCCTATTTTACTGGTAAAAAATTAATGCCATTTACTTGGGTTGAAGTGTCTTTGCTCTTAATAGATCTTAATAGATCCAATGTACTTAATAGGGGTACATTGGAATACTGCCTTTAGCACTCTGAGTCTTCAGTCTGAAAATGTGTAAGCAAAATTCACTTGCTGAAAAGGACCATCAAGAATCTGGGATCCAGAGCAAAATGGATATGTGACTGATGGATCAAATGTTATGCTTTCAAAAGGATGGTAGAAGGTCAATAGACAAAGCCTAAGCCAAGCTGCTGTACAGGTCTACACACATCAAACTAGTATTCTACAGGAATCCATGGGGAACAAGGGTGCAGAAAGGAAAACACTGTCAGTGGAAGGCCCAGTGTGGCTCTTGTAGGTACCTCTGTGGTTTTAAGTCTCAACCCTTCTTGCCAAAAAAAAAAAAAAATGTAACCCATGAAATCCAATATCTCCCAAGAAAATGACTCACAAATACTTTAAAAACTGCCAGACACTTTGACAAAATGAAAGTTCCATAACCTTCTCCCCATTAAAGGGGTGCCAGGAAGCCAGGTTGAGAAACAGTGATTATGAGACATACCTCATAGGATATTGCTCCAAGTTGGATTTGTGAAACTCACCTATTAAGCATCAAATAAATGTTATTTAAAAGCTGCAACTGAAATGCAGCTTAACCCAGATAAATAAAATGATAATCAGAGACTCAGGAAAAAGAGAAAAGAACAATAGCACAGTTCTGCACCTACATCTGCAGCTCTCCTCTGATGCAAACTTTAGACAGCTATGAGTTATTGTACAACTCAGATTTTCAAATTGACTTGAAAGCTAAACTGGGAAATTTTGTTCTTTCTCCCCATCTCCCTCCTCCCTTACCATCTTCCATCTCGTTCTTTGTGAATTTTTTTTTTGAGACCAGGTCTTACAATACACTGGGCTCAAATTTGTGATCTTGCTATTTCAACATCCTGAGTGCTGGGATTTCAAGTGTGCTCTGCCAGGCTTAGATTGAATGTTTCTTAACAGGTACTTTAGCACATTCTTTTGAAGAAAACCTGGGGGAAATAACACTGGTCATTAGAACACTGATTATTTTAATTTTTATTAATTCTTAAGTATTTCCTATGTGAATATATATTAATATATTAATATATTTTGATCATGTCTATCTCTGCAAGCCCCCTACCTGTTTCCTTTGTCCAATTCCTTGAGAGTTCACTTTAAAGGAGAAAACTCACACCATGTACAGTAAACTTAATCAAGAACAATTGACTAGGGAGGTGATAGGTCCTAATATTGTTACTTTGCTAAAGGGAGATTGGATCACACTGCCTTCTAAATACTCCTTGTACCCACAGACTAGTACAACTCTCAGCCCTCATCAGAGAAGATTCATCATGTTGCAGATGGTAGTTAATACAAACTCACAACTGATCTAAGTGCACAGAATAAGTGAAACATCACAGAAGGGGGCAAAAAGGTTGTAAAATCCAGAGGGCAGGGGATAAATATTGACAGGACCATGCATTCATGAACTCACAGCAACTTTGGTTAAAGTCATTACAGTTTAACAGTATTCTGAACCCAAGTTAAATGCTATTTATTTGGTAATTTTAATCAGAAAGGAGCACCTGGTCACTATGGGAAGAGAACGGGTGTTTAATATTTAGATTTGCCTCCCAAGACATTTTAGTCTTTAGTGTGATTACCAGGTGCTACCTAAGTCATCAGCACTCATTATGCTCTATAACACTGTCTCAGTGTTATAAATCTAAAATATAACATAAATCAGGAAGGCTTTCCAGGCAAAGATACAGATGCTGACACTGGCCTCAAAGGCTGGTTGGTACATGTGCAACAAAGACTGGATGAAGAAATGTGCTTCAGGAAACAACAGCAAAACAAACAACAAACACGTAACATTTGAACATAGGCTATAACCCTGAAGACATGTGTAATCAGTTAAACAACTTCAGTATGGTCAAAGCATATGCCTATAAAATTCAAAAATCAGGAGTTTACAGGCCAAGATTACTTTTAAAATGTGAATCTTATTCCAGATTAGAGTGGGTTTTTGTTCTTGTTGTTCTGTTTTTTTTTTTTTTCTCTACTAGAATCACAAAATAACAATGAGTGTGTTGAGTGATGAGGTAAAATCTATTGTCAAAGAGGTGTTTTCAGGCCCATAGTGTCACTCTGAACTGAATTACAGGAAGACCTGACAAAGGGCCAGATGTTAGGAGATGTGGAAAGAGAGGAAGACCTTGTCTTCATACCTGGTCTAAGACCCTGAAGTGATGGATAGACTGCAATGACAGTGACTGAGACAAAGAGTACTGAACACAAACGCTGTCTGTGAGTGCAAAATAGTAACCATGACAGAAAGATAAAAACTGTGTTTCAGAAGGCTCTTGAAAATACATGGTTGAGTCGGCTTTGGGATGGGAAGGGAAAAGACTACAAAATAGATAGTAATCACAGTTGGAACCCTTTGGCTAGCTGTTATCAAGGAAGCAATTGGAAAATGAGATAAGAATTTATGATAAAATAAGCTTCTAAGATGATTAGTCCACATATTTTGAATTACAGTTCCAACTTCAGCAGCCCAATAATGATAAATTACAAAAAGCTCTATTCATTTTAGGCATCTTTTCAGATAAAAAGATCTGGCATTGCCATCCAATTCAATTGTAATAGTTTGCTTCTTACACTGTTATGAATGATAAAGGAGAATTTTTCCTATGGTGGGACACATCACATCTCCATGAACTAAGCTGGCTCACCAGTAACAGGATTACAGTTCTCTGCTATTAATTTTTAGAGATTTGATTTAATTTAATTTGAAATGCCAAATAAGGTTATTTTGGATTTTTTTCCTTCTTTGATAATTAATACAAAGTTGGAATCCTAAGTAGAATTACATAACAATTGTCAGAAAACCACATCAAAAGTGATAAGTTCATGAGCAACATAATTACTAAAGCTGCACTACACTGGCATAGGTACAGCCAAACTCTGCTGGAAAAAGAAAGAAGTCTGACAACAGAAATGGAACAAGAGAGGCTTTTCAGAAAAGTAACACTACATCTCTCCCTACTCAACATATCAAATTAAGACCATCCCTAAGCAAGCAACAACAGCAAACCTGGTGGTTATGAGTACAGAAAACAATCATTTTTTTCGGTATGTTAAAAAAAAAAACACAAACACATTCCAACGGCCTATAATAACAGAGGAAAATATTTACAGGTTGTGAAACCTAAAAAGCACTGCTAATCTTACAGCAGACAATTCCCTTATGATCAGCTAAGGAGAGAAACCGAAAAAAGAGAAATGCTTATGCAGAAACATAGTGAGAGACATACACAAATGATCCATAAAAGAAGAGTGGAGAATGAGCAATAAATATTTCAAACATTGTGAGTCTTACCAGTAATCATCATTATGCAAATTAAAGCACTAATGGGCAATTTGTTTATTCAATTGGCAAATACAGCTGCATGTATTTAGTGTTACTCTCAGAGTAGGCAGAATACATACATATTGGTTTCCCCTCCAGTGATACATACCTTCTGTGGAATAATTTCATTTTCACTATCAGAGATGTTTAATCTACACATTTTTAACCCAGCAAGTATCTTGTGAGTGTTTATACTAATGTTATCTATTTATAATTGCTTTATGTATTTCTTTATGAAATATGTACTTTCCCCAAATAAACAGTAGATTTCACTTACGATGTGGACTTTTAAAGATGCTGAAAAAAATCCAACTTTGTAATCATCAGTAATGCAGCAAATTAATGCTGGCATTAATTTTATAGTAAAATCTGTTGCCAAAAATAGGGAAAATGAAATACTAATTCTAACCATTTCCCTCACATACACAAATAGACACATTTTATTACATTATTTATTTTTTAATATATCCCACATATGCATGTAAATAGTTTGCATAAATAATTTCTTAATATTTACGTATTTCTTTTTCTATTTTTCTATTCTTAATAAGACTAGATGAGAATTATTGAATATCTCTTTCAACATTACACATTATTTATTTCACATTTTTCTGCTTTGTAGGATTGCTTTACCAAAGACCTACATTGTTTTCAAACTTGTCAGAATGGTGATAACTTAGACACTTTTAAATGTATGCCTGTTTTTCGGGAATTGAAAATATATCAATATATTTGAAATGTTATGTTATTAAAGGAAATTTTGTGTAACATTATCTGTTTAATATGTAAGAGATGGTGAGGTTGCCAGCAGCTATAAGGTTCCAGCTCTAAAGGCTCCAATGCACTTTACTGGAATATGCAGATACTTACATGTGTGTGTAGGACATAGACAGAGAGACACACATACAAACAAAGAAAAGATTTTATGAAAGAATATATTTATATATGGAAATTATAAACACACTTAATCACAGTGTGTTTTTTTCTCTTTGAGTTTAAGTTTAATAACAGGATTTTGAAAAATTATTTTTAACTGGGCGTCATTCCAGTTTTCCTTGTGGATCTGGAAGAGTGCTCATGTAACTGAAGAGGATCTCCACAAATGTGATTCCAACTTTGCTAATCAAGAAGATTCCTGGATATTCTGTTAGCTACTTGAGTACCACTGTGATGAAACAACTAACATATACAAAATAAAGGGGGATGTTTTATTTTAGCTCATGGTGTCAAAATCCATGGGTTGTGGCTTAGACTCATGTGATGGACAGCCTCATGGTGAATAAAGCTACAGAATGAGGGACTGGGGACTAGGTATGTAACATTCAAAGACAATCCCCAGCGACCTACCTCTCTCAAATATGATCCACTTCCCAAAGTTTCCAAAACCTTCCAAAATCACAGTCTCCCAGGATCATAAGTTGGAGACCAAGTATTTAATATACCTGTCTGGCATAATGACACATTCTCATATGGTTTGGGTCCTAGCCCTGACTAGGACAGTGAAGGGATGAAGAAAGGGCACAGAGACATAGAAAAGTCTGGTTCTGGTATACTTGGTTCTCTGATGCTGAAGACTCAGCACCTCAGAAATCTTTTGTGCCTTTAATTTAAAGTTGGAAAGGGAGATGGCATTTTAAATGAATCTGAACAAGAAGAGTGAGTTTATGGCTCACAAGTGAACAAGTAGGAAGGTTTAGCTAATCTCAGTAGCAGCAGACTCCATAGGGAGTAATCTTCATGGCAGTGCTCGTGTTAAACAATACACATTCACTCAGGTGTTCACTTTCCCTCTATAGGGGACATTTCATATTTGAATCACAATAATTATATGCAGAAAATCTTTATCAAACTGAATCATTCAATTTTCACCTGAGTTCCTCCCTACAAGGTCACACTTCAGAAAGTCCTTTTGCAATTTGAAAATAAATAGCATTTTCTTTGATTTGGAACCTGTGTAGTTATAAGTCATGAGGTAGCAATACAAGTCCCTCTGTGTACAAGTAAATCATAGCATCTGTCAAAAAAAATTTTGATGCTGTCTGTAATGTAGCTGCTGTTATTTTGGCAAATAGTTAATTTGTTGCCTGTTAAGGCTACATTTTTACCGTCCGAACTTAAAGTGCTATAGTTCTTATATAATCATTATTTTCACTAATGCATGCTAATGATTGTGTACCTCTGCCAATTCCACCACTGTTTGGGGGTATTGTGTGAGCAGGTATACATACTCCTGGAAGCAAATTTAATGTCCTACTCCATCCCCCATTCCCTTTCTGGAGCTTACATCTCTCTCTGTCTGCTTCTTCACAATCCAGCTATCCATCATTTCTGTCAACAGTTAAATGCAGGTTCTCTCTGCCTGCTGTGATCTGTACATTTTAGATCTTCATGTCTATTAGGGGTGAAGGAAAATACTAAGAATAATTCTGACATGTGAGCCAAGGATGAGTGATGGTGTCCTGCAAATCTTCCTTCTAAACTTCTTTTTAAATAAAGTTAACTCATATTATCACTCTAAGTTTCAAGGATAAATCCACAGAGCACAGAGCTGTGATTATCTCAGCTCTGAGTCTCACTGTATGATGACTGAAATGATGAATAAGCAAGACAGTTCTGGCTACTGGGTTACAAAGGACATGCCTTGGAAGGAAATAATTTTCTAGTCATATTTACTAAAGGAAACAAAAATAAATCAATGTACCAGCCATGCTAGTACCAATTATTGATTAGTTGGGGTATTGACACTGAGTTTAGTGGAAAAGTCACTATGTTCAGGCAAGACGGGTATTACAGGGAAGACCAAGAGGGATTCCTGTCTCCTAGATTACAGAAGGAAGCATGGGAGCCAGTTGAGTTTGTAGTTGGCAAGTGAAGGGCCAAGGTTGACTCTTCATGAGTAGGATATATTGAATTTTCACCTCTAACATGAAAAATTTTTCAAACAAGTTAACTGGAATAATTTGACAAGAATTTGGATATTTTAATGTGAACCAGCTTAAATGTTTAATGAAACACATGCATTGTAAAGAGCAAAGTGGAGCCGACATGGCAGATTAGAGACAAATACCAGTTCCCTTCTCAGTGAGGTAGATGGGTGGATACACAGAAAGAAGCTTAAGACTGGAGAGACACTTGGTGATACACAATTTATTAACTTTTTCTAGTATGATAAATACTCTGACAAATGCAAATTCAAGGGATGAATACATTTGGCTCCCAGGCTACAGTCCATCCTGTCAGGGACACTTCAATGTGAGGTTACTGGTCACATTGCATTAACAGCCAGCAAACAGAATGTATTGAATGCTTGCTTTCAGCTCATTTTCTCTTTATACAGTTCAGGACCTCACTCAGGAATGACCTCACACACAGTTAAGATGGGTCATTTTGTATCATTTGACCCAAAGAAGATAATCCCTCACAGACATTCTTAGAGGCTAACTATAATCTAAATAATTTGTCACAGATATTCCACAGGCTTGTGGTTTTGATAATTAACTTTTAATCATCATATGTGACACACATTCTCAACAAGGCCTCACCTATTTCAACAAGGCCACAACACCAAATAGTGTCATTATCTATGAGCTTATGGGGCCAGTATCATTCAAAATACCACAAAAGGTTAGATTTCATACTCGATAGTTTCTCTCTAGTTGACAGAAACTAGAGTTGCATGGAAGGAGGACACCTCAATTAAGGATATGCCTCTGTCAAAGGATTACAGATAAAATCCCTCACAGGTATTGCACATACTTGTGATTTTGATAATTTACATTTTAGCATAACATGTGTAGATGCTGGCAAAGAAGACTAGAAATGGAATGTGAGTACTGAGCTCAGAGTAGCCTTGCAATCCAGCCGAAATAATAGTAACACAAAGGGGGGGGCACAGTGAGAAACATTTATGTAGAAACACATATAGATCAGAAAAGCTAATGAAGGAACTACATAGCCTTGTACTGACCCTTGAGAAGACCTCCATATTCTGTATCACGAATATTTGTGCTAGAACATGGGACCATCATGAATGGTTTGATCACAGCCTGCTGCTTTGGTAAATATTTCCTTTCCCTTGGGACTCCAGGAAATTATCACCATAATATATTATACTGCCAGGTTCCAAATTATGGACCAATGGATCCCCAGCAGAAAGCTAAGGAACCAAGACCACAAAGAATGTATACAATGGATTCAGTTTAGAAATACATAAAGAATTCCCCCCTTTCCCTTTTAAGACTGTCCACTTGGGTGGCCAGCAAGAGAGGGTGATGAGCTCCAGCAGGCACCCATGAGTGTGGACAATGGGATGCAAGGAGCCTGCTGCAGCTCCTTCTACACAGGAAGAGTTTACTGGATAAGGGAGTGTCTGCTAAGATCTACAAGGGCAGGAAAGCTTAGTGCCAGCAGCATTGATTGTACACAGATGCAATCTGCTTAAATGTCAACTAATGCAAAGTTGGTTCTATGCCACCCTCCACTAGGCAGCAAGGAGATAAAGTTACTCCAGTGAGTCCCAGCCTCAATCGTCATAATGACTGGCTGGGAGCATACACACACACACACACACACACACACACACACACACACACACACACACCTATGGTCTTTACTTTTCATCTATCTCGTTTTTCCCTTTTCAGTTTTTAAACATTGTAAGTTTCCTTTTGATTTTCTCTCATATTTTCATTTCTCTTAACTATATTTTCTTACGTTTTAAATTATCTTTGATAACTATTTTATTTCTTCTTTCCCTGTGGTGGTTTTGAATTCTTATTATAACAGTTAAGGAAAACCAGAAGGGCCAGGAGTATAGCAGCAGAGTTCCTCCAGGAAGAACTAGAGGAGGCAGTGTGAAGTTATGCAGATAAAATCTGGATTGCTTTGTAGAGTTCAAGATGCTAGAGATGCCAAAGCCATGGGAATATCCAGCAAGGGGAGTTGGAGACAGGGTGTAGAACCAGCCCAAGAAAAAGAAGTGTGCTGCATTCAGCAAATCTGGAAAGGAAGAGTCATCTACATCCTTTATCATTGGACAAGGAGACACAGAATTTGTAGTTTGCTCACTGGGGTTTGGTCATGTTTCAGTCCAGTATTTCATTACTATGCTCTTTCCTGCCTTATGGAATGGTAATGTATATTCTGTGCTATCAATGTTGGAACTAAGTTATCTGTTTTTTCCTTTTGATTTTACAGGGGGATACAGTTAAGAGATTGCCCTGAGTCTCAGAATAGACTTTAGTCTTTTAAGAAGTGGTACGATAAAAAGACTGAAGACATTTAGAATTGGACTAAATGCATTTTTTCTTTCATTTGCTTATTTATTTGACACATTTGAGAGTCCCTACTCTTTGCAAAGTTCCACTTTTCCTGTTCAAGAAAGGAAGGTACTTTGGTGACCAACACAGAGTCTCTGTTCCCAAGAGTCTAAAAGTCTAAAAGAGGAGGCAAATGTTTGAACATTAAGAGACAACACCTGCCCAAGGTTTGTAAATTTTGTATTACATTATTTCAAATGCATTTTTGCTTATTTAATTGTTGACACATTTGGAGGGGGAAGATATAAATAGTATTTGGTGGAAGCATTCTTTTTTCCCCTTTTTTATTAGAAAGAAAATTATTTTACATGTAAATCCCAGGTCCCTCTCTTGCCCCACCCCCACCCCCAACTAAAGTCCTATCCATTCCATGCCCTTTCTACTCCCTAAGGAGGGTGAGGCCTTCAATAGGGGGTCTTCAAAGTCTGTTATGTTCTTTGGGATAGGGGCAAGGCCAACCCCCTTGTTTTTAAGTTCAGGGAGTATCCCTCCATATGGGAAGGGTTCCTAAATTCCATTCCTATGGTAGGGATAAGTACTGATCCGCAAGACACCCCATAGATTTCCAAAATCTCCTCACTGACACTCACATTCATGGGGTCTAGATCAGTCCCATGCTGGTTTCCCAGCTATCAGTCTGGGGACCAAGCATTTTCCCTTGTTCAAGTCAGTTGTTTCTGTGGGTTTCACCAGCCTGATATTGACCCCTTTGCTCATCAGTCCTCCTCCTCTGCATCTGGATTTCAGTTCAGTTCAAGGTTTAGCTGTGGGTCTCTGATTCTACTTCCATCAGCTGCTGGATGAAGGCTATATAATGGCATATGAATTAGTCATTAATCTCATTATCAAGAGAGGCCATTAAAGGTAGCCTCTCCACTGTTGCTTAGATTGTTAGTTGGTGTTATCTTTGTAGCTCTCCAGACATTTCCCTGGTGCCTGATTTCTCTTTGAACTTATAATGTCTCCCTCTATTATATTATTTCTTATCTTGCTCTCTTCTGTTCTTCCCCCAACTCAACCTCCCTGTCCTATCATGTCTTCCTCACTCCCACTCTTATCCCCTTCTCATTCTCCTAGTTCCCTGTCCCCTCCCCCATGCTCCCAATTTGCTCAGGAGATCTTGTCCCTTTCCCCTTCTCCAGGGGACCATGTATTTCTCTCTTAGTGTCCTCCTTGTTTACCATCCTCTGCGGCAGCCTGGGCTTCAGGCTGGCAATCCTTTAATCTATGTCTAAAATCCATATATGAGTGAGTATACACAATGCCTGCCTTTTTGTGACTGGGTTACCTTGCTCAGAATGGTTTCTTCAAGTTCCATCCATTTGCCGGAGAATTTCAAGATTCCATTGCCTTTTTTTTTTCTGATGAGTAGTTCTCCATAGTGTAAATGTACCACAACTTTTCTATCTATTCTTCAGTTCAGGGGGCATCTAGGTTGTTTCCAGTTTCTGGCTATTACAAATAGTGCTGCTATGAACATCATTGAACAGATGTCCTTGTGCTTTTTTGGGTATATGCCTATGAGTGGAATTGATGGATCTTGTGGTAGACTCATTCCCATTTTCCTGAGGAGACGCCATACTGATTTTCAAAGTGGCTGTACAAGTTGGCACTCCCACCAGCAGTGGAGGAGTGTTCCACTTTCTGCACAACCTCTCCAGCATAAACTGTCATTGGTGTTTTTGATTTTAGCCATTCTGACAGGTATAAGATGGTATCTTAGAGTTGTTTTGATTTGCATTTCCCTGAAGGCAAAGGATGTCGAACACTTTCTTATGTGTCTTTCAGCCATTTTAGATTCCTCTATTGAGATTTGTCTATTTAGTTCTTCATCCCACTTTTTAATTGGATTATTTGGTGTTTTAGAGACTAGCTTCTTGAGTTATTTGTAAATTTTGGAGATCAGCCCTCTTTCAGATGTAGGGTTGGTAAATATCTTTCCTTATTCTGTGGGCTGCTGTTTTGTCTTGTTGACTGTGTCCTTTGCCTTACTGAAGATTCTCAGTTTCAGGAGTTCCCATTCATTAATTGTCTGTGCTATTGGTATTATGTTCAGGAAGCAGTCTCCTGTACCAATTTTTTCAAGGGTATTTTCTACTTTCTCTTCTAATTCCTTCAGTGTGGCTGGGTTTATGTAGAGATCTTTGATCCATTTTGTGCATGATGATAGACATGGATCTATCTGCAGTCTTCTACATGACAGCATCCTGTTATGACAGCACCATTTGTTGAAGAGGCTTTCTTTAATCCATTGTATAGCTTTGGCTTCTTTGTCAAAAATCAGGTGGTCATATGTGTGCAGGATAATAACAGTTTTTAACTCAATTCCTTTGGTCTACCTATCTATTTTTGTGCCAATACCAAGCTGTTTTCAGGACCATGGCTCTCTAATAGAGCTTGAAATCAGGGATGATGATGCCTCTGGAATTTCTTTTATTGTACAGGGTTGTTTTCGCTATCCTGGGTCTTTTGTTTTTCTATATAAAGTTGATAATTGGTTTTTCAAGTTCTGTGAATAATTGTGCTGGGATTTTGATGGGGATTACATTGAATCTGTAGATTGCTTTTGGCAAGATTGCCATTTTTACTATGTTGGTCCTACCTATCCAAGAGCATGGGAGATCTTTCCATTTTCTGGTAACTTCTTTAATTTCTTTCTTTAAAGACTCAAAATTCTTATGATACAGCTCTTTCACTTTTTTGGTTAGCATTGCTCCAAGGTATTTTATGTTGTTTGTGGCAATTGTAAAGGATGATGTTTCTCTGATTTCTTTTTTCAGCACATTTATCCTCCATATATAGTAGTGTTACTGATTGTTTTTGAATTAATCTTGTATTCTGCCACTTTGCTGAAGGTGTTTATCAGCTGTAGGAGTTCCTTGGTAGAGTTTTTTTGGTTCACTTATGTAGACTATCATATCATCTGCAAACAGTGAAAGCTTGACTTCTTCCTTTCCAATTTCTATCCCCTTGATCTCCTTTTGTTGTCTTATTGCTCTAGCTAGAACTTCAAGGACAATATTGAAGAGATATGGAGAGAGTGGACAGCCTTGACTTGTTCCTGATTATAGAGGAATCGCTTTGAGTTTCTCTCCATTTAGTCTGATATTGGCTGTTGGTTTACTGTATATTGTTTTTATTATGGTCAGGTATGTACCTTTTATTCCTGATCACTCCAGGACCTTTATCATGAAGGGAAGTTGGATATTGTCAAAGGCTTTTTTAGCATCTATCGAGATGATCATGTGTTTTTTCTTCTTCAGTTGGTTTATATGGTAGATTATACTGACAGGTTTTCGAATGTTGTACCAACCCTGATTCCCAGGCGTGAAGTATTTTTGATCACGGTGGATGGTTTTTCTGCTATGTTCTTGGATTTGGTTTGCCAGTATTTTACTGAGTATCTTTGAATTTATATTCATGAGGGATATTGGTCTGTAGATCTCTTTCTTAGTTGTGTCTTTGTGTGGCTTGGGTACCAAGGTAATTGTAGCCTCGTAAAAAGAGTTTGGCAATAAACCTTCTGCTTCTATTGTGTGAAACAATCTGAGGAATATTGCTATTAGCTCCTCTTTGAATTTCTGGTAGAATTCTGCACTAAAGCCATCTGGCCCTGGGCTTTTTTGGGGGTGGGGTTGGGAAACTTTTGATGACTTTTTCTATTTCCTTAGAGGTTATAGGTCTGTTTAAGTTGCTTATCTGTTCTTGATTCAATTTTGGTAAGTGATATCTGTCCAGAAGATTGTCCATTTCCTTTAAATATTCAAATTTTGTGGAGTACAGGCTTTCAAAGTATGATCTGAAGATTCTCTGGATATCTCAGTGTCCATTGTTATGTCCCCCTTTTCATTTCTGGTTTTGTTACTTTGCATGTTCTCTCTCTTCCTTTTGGTTAGCTTGGATAAAGGTTTGTCTATCTTGTTGATTTTCTCAAAGAACCAATCCTATGTTACATTGATTCTTTTTATTGTTTTCTTTGTTTCAACTTTATTGATTTCTGTCCTTGGTTTGATTATTTCCTGGCATCTGTTCTTCAGGGGTGAATATGCTTCCATTTGTTCTAGAGCTTTCATCTATGATGTCAACTCTCTGGTGTGAATATTCTCTAGTTTCTTCATGTGAGCAATTAGTGCTATGAACTTTCCTCTTAATACTGCTTTCAATGTGTCCCATAAGTTTGGGTATGTTGTGTCTTCATTTTCATTGCATTCTAGGAAGTCCTTAATTTCTTCTTGAACAAGGAATGGTGCAATTTCATGGTGTTCAATTTCCATGAGTTGGTAGGTTTTCTGCAATTTGTGTTGTTTTTGAATTCTAACTTTAAAGCATGGTGGTCTGATAAGACACAAAGGATTGTTCCTTTTTTTTGTACCTGTTGAAGTTTGCTATGTTGCCAAGTATGTGGTCAATTTTTGAGAAGGTTCCATGTGATGCTGGAAAGAAGGTATATTCTTTTGTGTTTTCATTTAAATGGGGTTGGTTATAAATTGTAATAAACCCTTCTTTTTATTTAGACAGAAAAGCAGCCAATCTATTTAAAGGAAAAAAGGGGCAATAGGATATGGAGATGAATACTTTACATTGGTATGAATTTTTATTTATTGATATAAATTTAACATAAATATTGAGATATGCATAATTAAATACAGGTTATATAGTCACCTATAATAGTCACAACCTACAGTTAGGTTAGTTAGGTTTTCTAGATATGCATTTGAGATGGATAGATATTCTTCAAACCTTTCAAAAACCTACAGAATATATGGCATTTAATGGTTTAGGGTTTTGTTTTTTTTTTTTTTGACAGTGAGACATAACTGCTCCTGGTACACCAATTGCCTCAGAAAGGAGATGGGCATCAAAGAAACTCAACATGGAGTTTCAACATGCCTCCAACATGGCAAGATTAGCCATTTGGGTAAGAAAATGTTCTTGCCTGGATTGTTTGTTGCTGTATAAACTGAACATGCAGGACCCACAAGAAAGTGACTGCTAAACTTACAAAACAAGATGAACAGTCCTGAGGGGTTCCTGCTGAAATGGAGAAGTCTGGAAGACACAATGTGGTCTATAGGCTGAAGATGGATACCCCAATGTTACAGAGGAACTTTGGGTGACTGTCCAGATAGCAAGATGTCTCTGTCAATTCTAGAGCTAATATATTATCCTTATGTGGTCTTTGATGGAGTTGAAGACAGATAGTTATGGTTATAGTTTTCTTTAGTTGTTATAAAAGACAAGTTATCCTTCTTTTTATTTAGCCAGAAAAGAGGAGATGATGGGAGACATCCTTCTGTGTATATGTTTATCTTATAGGTTGTTGAATAAAGTACTGTTGGCCAATAGGGGAACAAGTTAGGCAAGACTAGAATTCAATGAGGATTCTGGGAAATGTAGTAAAGAGATCCTGGCAGGAAGTGACATAGCAGCCAGACTCAGAATATAAGCAGAAAATCGTCCTCTTGGTCTTCCACTTTCTCTCTTCTCTATGGAGCTTCCCATGTGATCCCAGGAAGCTGACACCAGCAGAAGGCATTCTCGATAATTGAGTCATATGGATAATTAAGACTGAGCTAGCATGTAAGAAATCCTATTCAATTGTCCAGCAGCATTGTAAACTAATATAAGTCTTTGTGTATTATTTGGGGCCCTAACATGGCTGGCAGAACTTGAGTGTAACTTGTGCGGCAAGCAGAAAGCTCCCACGTGGCAGCAGGACTCAGGCAGCTTGGTAGAAAGAATTTTCATTACACTCTGCTACTAAGACACACTTAAAGGCCAACTAACCAGAATCATGCCTTCCTCTGTGCACAGTGAAGCCACACTGAAATTTTAGTGAATATTTAGCATGAAAGAGAACATGCAAAAATGCAATATCCTATCATCTAGACTACTATGAGACATGGGACTGGGATAGGGGGCTGGAGCATAAATTTTAAAAATGATAGAGAAAACAGTAAGTAAAATAATAACAGAAAATTACCCTAATCTGTAAAAGGTATACATGTCTTGGCAGAAAGGCATTTGAAAAGACTAGAAAATAACATCCCAAGGGATAGTAAAGATGTTAAGAACAGAACAAAGAATACCAGAAGCTGTGAAAACTGCTAACTCATGTATAACACACCAGAATAGCATTTCTAAGCAGAAATTGTGAAGGGGCAGAGATCACTGAATGATGCACTTTCAGCATTGAAATGACAATAAATAGCAATGTGTATTGCTAAATTCAGCACAGTTATCTTTCTGAATTTAAAGGGAAAAAGAACTTTCTAGATGAACATCAAGGAGTACATGAGAACTAAAACTCCACTGAAAAAAATACTCAAGACTCCTCTTCACAGAGGAAAGAAAATGCAGGAATCATAAAATAGCATCAGAGAATGATATGAGCAAAGGAGACATGGGAAAGAATCAAACATGAGAGGAACAATAATACCACTTTATTTAGTGTAAACTTTTCAATCATAACTCAAATAATGTAAGGGATTTTAATACACCAATTTAAAATATGGACTGGGAAACTGGATTATAAAGACAAATGTGGATATTTCTTGCAGAAAGTACAACTTACAGGCAGGTAGAAGCATCAGACACTGAGAAAAAAAGAATAGAAATGTCTATTCAGTTTTGTTTGCATATTAGATATGTTCCTTGTCACTGTGAGTAACCCCAAAACAAACAACTTAAAGCAGGAATTCTTGGATGGCCAATTATCTCAAGGTAAAAATCCTTGATGAAGGGAAGGGCATGATGGTAAATTTGTGGTGGCCAGGTATCTATCTGGTGTGCCCCACATCCTGGAATAAGGAGCAGAGAAATAGGAAGTGTTCCTGGAATATTAAACATCAAGGCACATGCAGTGACCGGTCTTCACCAGTGAGGCAATCCCTTCTAAATGTTCCACAGTTTGCAAACACAACTACCAACTAGGAACCAAGTTTTCAAACATGTGAGAAACATCATATTTAAGTCACAACTGTATGATTGTTTGTCAAACAAGTTGTATTAAAATAGCTCTGGTGGTCCTGGAATTCTCTACATATACATGGGTGTCCAGAAAAAAAAATATATATATATATATGTGTGTGTGTGTGTGTGTGTGTGTGTGTGTGTGTGTGTGTGTGTGTTTGCACGCGCATGAGTGCACGTGCATGTACGTGGGCATGCCCATGTGTACATATGTCTGTATATATATTTATATATGTATGTATAGTCTAGAACTAGAACTCTCTACATTGACATGGCTGGTGATTCTCCTGGGACAGCCTCCTGAGTGCTAGTCTGCAAATGATATTCTTAGTAAATGGCACCTGGACAAACCAGAAGTACACTCCTATACAAAAAAGGAGGTTTCCAGTCAACATTAGTGGAGACAAGAATAGCATTGCAAATTGTTAAAAGAACCAACACATGAACACCCATTCTACCATCAAAAACCCCAGAAGGACCTGGAGGCAGAACAAAGCATCCAGCATCTGCTGTCATCCCTGTCATGCCCCTGCACCCTTCTAGAGAGAGGTGAGTGACAGGGGCTCTTCCTGCCCACCTTTTCCTCTTCAAGTCTCCAGACCTTTCCAGCTGTCAAATCCCCCACAGGGACCTGGAGACATAACAAAGCATCAAGCATTTCCCTCCATTCCTAACTTGATCTTCTCCCACCTACTGGAAGGGGAGAGAGTCTAGAACCCATAACTACCAGGAGAGGTAAAGACCCCACCTTTACCCACTGGAAGAAGGGATGGGAAAACAACAGTATAAGAACACATTCACCAAGCAAAAGTCTTATAAGACACCACCAGAGCCTAGGGATTCTACAGTGAGACCTGAACCTCTAAATGCAGATGAAGCAGAAGAAAATAACCTTAAAAACAACTTCATGAACATGATAGAGGCCTTCAAAGAGGAAATGTGAAACTCCCTTAAAAATGGAAGAAATAACAAACAAAAATTTGGGAGAAATAGAGGGAAAGACAAACCAAAAAAGTCAAGAAGTCAATTAATTTCTTAACTAAAACAAGGAAAGCCAAGAAAAAAAAACAGATGAAGGAAACAATTCAAACAGTTCAAGACCTGCAAACTGAAATAGAGACAATAAAGAAAACAGAAACTGAGGGAATATTGAAAATAGAAAATCTGGCTAAACAATCAGGAACTATAGACTCAAGCATTATCAACAGAATACAAGAGATGGAAGAGAGAATATCAAGTGTTGAAGATAAATTGGAGGAAAAAGATTCACTTACCAAGGAAAAATTTTAAGTCCAACAATCCTTAGCACAAAATGTCTAGGAAATATGGGACACCATGAAAAGACCAAACCTAAGAATACTATGTATAGAAGAAAACAAAGAATCCCTGCTCAAAGGTAAAGAAAATATATTCAACAAAACAGAGAAGAAAAGTTTCCCAATCTGAAGGAGGACATGCTTATGAAATTACAAGAAGCTTAAAGAACACTAAGTAGACCAGACCAAGAAAACAAAACTCCCCTCACCCCATAGTAATCAAAGCACCAAACATACTGAATAAAGAAAATATATTAGGAGATTGAGAGCAGCAAAGAAAAAAGGCCAAGTAACATACAAAAGGAGATATATCAGAATTATCACTTGTAGGGAGCCGTCCCTGTATTCTCCATTACAAGATGGCGCCTGCATCCGGCAGGTATCGAATGTAAACAAGATTATTGTGCAGGCGCTGGGTAATTTTCTATTCCTTGATCTCTGTCTATTTTGTGGCGTCATATGGCCTGATGAGCTGTAGCCAATCATAGGGTGACACGTCCCAGGCGGCGGCTGCCAGCCTTTATTAGGGGACGGGATTCTTGGCTCAGGGTCTCCGCTCTGGGAAGCTTATGCTCTTTCACTCTCAAGATGCATTAAAGCTTGTCTGCAGAAGGATCCGAGTGTCCTGCGTATGATTTCTTGCTGGCGAGAAATACAGAGCGCGCGGGACAATCACTGACTTCTCAATTGAAAGTCTGAAAGTCAGAAGGTCCTGGATAGAATTTCTACAAACACTAAGAGACCCTGGATGCCAACCCAGACTACTACACCCAGCAAATTTTTCACACACTAAAGATGGAGAAAACAAAATATTCTACAACAAAACAAGGTTTACACAATACATGTCCACAAATCCAGCCCTACAGAAAGTAGTGGAAGGAAAACTCCAACTCAAAGAAGTTAACTGCACTCACAAAAACATAGACAATAGATAATCTCACTTTAGAAAAAGCCAGAAAAAAATGGGGAAAATTCACACACAACACCACCACCAAAAGCAAATAAAAAAACAAATAAGAATAAAGAATCAATGGTCATTAATATTCCTCAATATCAATGGTCTTAAATCACCTATAAAAAGATACAGGGTAACAGAATAGATACAATGACAGAATCCATCCTTCTGCTGCATACAAGAAACACACTTCAACTTCAAAGACAGACATTACCTCGGAGTAAAGGGTTGGGAAAAGATTTTTCAATGAAATTCCCCTAAGAAGTAAGCTGGTGCATCTATCCTAATATTTAACAAATTATACTTCAAACTAAAATTATTCAAAATTGATGAAGAAGATCATTTTGTATTCATCACAGGAAAAATCCATCAAGATGAATTCTCAATTCTTAACATCTATGCCCAAATACAAAGGCACCCACATTCATAAAAGAAATATTACTAAAACTCAAATCATAAAATAAACCCCACAACCTTACAGTGGGAGACTCACTTGGCTCACTTGCTAAAGCACTTTCCCATAAAACATGTACATCTGTGACCAGTCTCCAAAATTCATGTATAATACCTGAGCACAACCGTAGGCACCACTAGTCCTGGGCTTGGGAACCAGAAACAACAGGATCCCCGAGGTCTGATGATCAGCAAGTGTAGCTGAATCAGTTAGCTTCAGGATCATTGAGAGGCTCTGTCTCAAAGAAAATTAGTTGTAACAAACAAAGAAGCCCCTATCACTCCATGATGATGAGCTCTGGCCCATGTACAGACACATATACCTATAGATAGATGATCACACACCTTTGAACATAAACACAAGCAAACAAGAACACACCCAAAGAAATTACTATGAAACATAATACATGAAACTACTTGGAGGAAAATTTCCTTAACAGGAAATAGAAGAACTGACAAATGGGATTGTGGCATTTTGCAAGGCTTCCACACTACAATAACAAAAATAGAATGAAAAATCACCCTTCACAATGCAAAAAATATGAGGTATTCTTGTGACAGAAGATTGATGTCTATAATGTATAATGCATATGTAATTCAAAAGTTAAACACTATAAAAACAAATGATCCCCTCAATGAATGGTTTAATTAACTGAACAAACACTTCCAAAAATGTAATATATCCAGGCATGGTCCTATGCCTTTAATTGTGGCACTTGGGAGGTGAAAGTTGATAGATCAGGGTTTGAAGGCAGGAACATCAGAGGTTAAAGGCCTGCTTCCACCATGTACTAAGTTTAAAGTCAATGGGAATTATATGAGATCCCACCTCAAAACAGAAAGAAAAAGGAAGATGAAGGAAGGCAGGGAGGGATGGAAGGAAGGAAGGAAAGAAAAAGAAGATGGAGGTAATGTAGAGAGAGGGAAGAAAGGGTGGGAGAGAAAGCTATGTTGAAATGTAAAATGAAATTTAAAAGAATAAATTCTAAAAACAAGAATGAGGGAAGAAGGACCACAACAGAAACAAATAGTTATTTAAATTTGCCATTATTTGTGCAGATGAAATACCTCAGTGGGTAAAGATGCTAGCCATCCCAGCCTGACAACCTGAGCTCCACTCACAGAACTCACAGAAAGTCATAAGTAGAGAACTCACTCAACAAAGTTATCCTATGACCTCCACAGACATGCCTTTACACATTCTTAACACTGCACTTGTCCCCATCCATACATCACTTTTCTCTCTTACCTATAGTAAGAAAAATAAAATCAAATATTAGTAAACTCAATACTGTTCACCAATGTTGAAATACATACCAAAACTATACTGACCTTCCACTATACCCCAGTGAGGATGG
Organism: Cricetulus griseus; assembly: GCF_003668045.3. Lineage (NCBI taxonomy): Eukaryota > Metazoa > Chordata > Mammalia > Rodentia > Cricetidae > Cricetulus > Cricetulus griseus. Next base: position 176,855,277 of record NW_023276807.1, on the reverse strand, counting down.
CTAACATCAAAAATCAATACCAAATGATGGTGATGATGGGGGTAGGTAAACAACACTGTTAATAAGAAAATAAATTAGCCTGACTGCTATGGAAATCAGTTTGGAAATTTCTAAAAACACTAAGATAAAACAAATAGATAATACAAATATATAATCTCCTGGGTATATATCCAAAAGAATCACAACATAGGAAGAAAAACAGACATCCCTTAACACTTAGGTTAACAGTGTATACTCTCATTTGCTATGTACCATTCACCATAGCAAAACCATGGATCAGTGTAGCTGACTATCGATAGATGAATGAGCAAAGATACTGTGGCATACAATGGAAGGTTGGTGAACCACATGGGAGAATGAAGCATCGGTATTTATAGAATGAATGGATGTGACTGAAGATCATTGTCAAACTGAAATGATCTGGAGTCATTTTGGAAGAGGGAAATTTTCCAAATCAGATGGGACAGTGGGTCACCTGTGAAACATTATCTTGATTGATGTTTGAGGCAAGAGGGCTCAGCTCACTGAGGGTGGTACCCCTCCTGGGCTGGTGATCCTGGATGATATATGACTGCAGCCTGAGAAAGCCATGCAAATTTGAGCCAGTAAGCAGTACTCCTCAGTGGTTCTTGCCTTTAGTGACTTATCTGGCTGGTGGGTTATTTTGTGAGAGTATAAGCTGAAATAAACTCTCTCCCACAAATTATATTTGGTCATAGTGTTTTATCAATACAATAGAAAGAAACACTAAGGCAGTCATCATGACAAGTGATATAAACCAGTCTCACAAAACAGTGTTTATATGTCTTCTCTTATGTATGGAAGGTATAAATATAGGAAGGAAGAAATATCCATGAATGTAGATAAAAAATTATCACATCAAAGAAAGGGTAGGGTGAAAGGAGGATAAGAAAGGGTAAGTGGGTGAGATCTTCAGTGCACACATCAGGCATGTGTGAAGGCTCTCAGATATTCTCTAGTAAATTAGGAGTGTCATCCTGTGCTGTGATGATCAGAGGTCCAATTTATGATGGAGTTCTTTCCTCCCACCATGTCAACTCCTAGAATTTAAGTCAGGTCATCATATGTGATGGCCGAAGCCTTTGCCCAATGAGGATCATCTCACCAGAGCAAACTTCCTTTTAGAAGAAAGGCATGGGACATTTGGTTAAAAATTAATCATGTGGCCTCCTTTTTTATAATATTCAAACAAACTGCATAAAAGGAAGAATACTATTTCTTAACTGACAATTTAAAATATTTAAATAAAGGTAAATTAAACCTATACTGTGATGCAAAAACATGTTATGTAATTTCAGAGGAAAAAACTATGTAATATTTATGATATTATGGAAAAAATTTGCTCGTATAACCAAATGCATAAAATTTCAAGAATGAGGAGGAAAAGCTTTAAATAGAAATAAAATATCGAAAATATGTAAAAATTAATTTGAACCATTGAAGAAAATATTAAACATTTTCTTCTCAAGACCACTTATACTCAAAGAAATGATTGAAAACATATTATTTATGTGATATATATAATATATATATATATATATATATATATATATATATTCATGTTAGATATGAAAAGTCAGAGAAAGTGTTCCCATATTGATTTTTAAATAATAATTTTAAACTCTGCATAGCTCAAGTAGATCATTTGTTTTATGAAAAATGTAATTTCACTGGTTTACAACTGAGTACAATTTTTCTGCTTCTATGGGTATTTTGATTCAATTTATTATTTTCTTTGAAATCTCTGAAGATCAATATTCTCCAGGGAGGTAACTGACTATCTAGAAGTCCTAATTCTGGATATATTTTGAAGCCACCACAGAGCTCAACATACATATGTTTGGTAAATCCTTGTTTGTTAAGAATTATGAAATTATGTAAATAAAATGCTTTTCACACAGTGCCTATGTTACATTTTGATTGCCTCTCTTAGGCACTATTTTGTAACATCATGCTTTTATTACTTAGAGAATGGTTCAAGGAGTTATACTAATTTTCTAAAATTGACATGTTGATTATATGTATATTTTAAATATTTTCATATATCACTATTCATTTCATCAGAAAAGTCATTATGCACCAGCAAAAATCTGTTGAGCTTTTGAACTCATAACAGCACATTCAACATTTCAACAATTGCAACTTTCATTTAGAACCGTGTGTGTGTGTGTGTGTGTGTGTGTGTGTGTGTGTGTGTGTGTGTGTGTGTGTTCAAGAGTACACATGTGTCTGGGTTCATGTACATATGGAAGTCAGAGGAAAACCTTGAGAATCACACTTCACCTGTTGTGTCTACTTGTTTTATTATGAGTGTCTGTCCCTAACTGAAACCTGGGTTCACCCATTATGTAGGCCAGCCAGCCAGGCTGGCCCACTATCCACCTATCTCTGTCATTCCAGTGATGGATTACAAGTGTGTGTCGCATGTGTGCCTTTCAGTGTGGGTTTTGGGGATCCAACTTGCACAGAAGCTCAAACCTAAAATCAGATTGGTAACAAATGCTAAATCATTTTCTAGAAATAATTGATTCTCCTTATTTTGACAAATGTTATCCATGAGTAAGCAGTTTTTCAGGTGTTCTTTCAAGTACAATTGACATTCTACAATAAAAGATCCAACTTTAGTCTGAAATCCCATTAGAGCCGTTGTCCAGTGCAATATTTATGCATTACTAACCATGCAATAATTCATTGTGCATGACTCTGTGGATTGTTCCTATTTTATCCACAGAATATTAGAAAGACATGAACTTGAGTTTTGTGATACAGAAAGTATTTTTTCTTCACAAGTAAAATTTGTAAGTAAAACTAGTTAGTAAAATCCAAGGAGGACATAGTTGTGTAGAGTTCAACCAGTAGGATTACCTGTTCTTCAGTGAACTCAATGAAGAAGAAAAATGCAAAGAAAAGTCACAGTCTTAATTAGGAACCCCATGCCCCACTCCAAACCCTTCGAAGAACCAGTATTGTGTAGAATATTATTTCAAGGTGTATGACTCTTGTTTCTGCATTTGTTTAACTCTGTGAAGCCTGTCTAAAATATCTGTTAGTCTAATAAAGATTTGAATGATCAATAGTGAGGCAAGACTAAGGATGGGGGGGGGCGAAAGGCAGAGATTATAAATAGAAGGAGAAATGAGAAAGGAGAGAGCAAGAAGAGAAAAAGGGAGAGGAAGACAAGTTACCCAGTTACCCAGTCAGTCACAGAGGAAGAGTGAAAATAAGATAGACAGAAGTAAGAAAAATAAAATGCCAAGGGCAAAAGGTAGTTGGAATAATTGAAGTTAAGAAAATCTGGTGCCGGGCATTGGTGGCACACACCTTTAATCCCAGCACTCTGGTGGCAGAGGCAGGCAGATCTCTGTGTGTTTGAGGCCAGCCTGGTCTCCAGAGTGAATGCCAGGATAGACTCCAAAGCAACACAGAGAAACCCTGTCTTGAAAAACCAAAAAAAAGAAAAAAAAAAGAAAAAAGAAAGAAAGAAAAGCTGGCAAGAAACAAGCCAAACTAAGGTTCTGTGTATGATTTATTTGGGAACTGGGTGATGGGCCCCCCAAAAGACAAAAGAGTACACCATCACACAACACTATATTAACCTAATTCATATCTACTACAGAATCTTGATGTCCACAGAAAGAGAAAATGGGCTAGACAAGGTCATAAAGCAGAGGAATGAATGCACAAAGCAGATTAGTCTAACATGTAGGCAATTGATCTGGATATGGTTAGGGCATTTAGTCTGCTCTACCCCAGGTAGCAAGGAACACAAATGGATTTTTCTCATGCCTTCAAGCTTACATAGACTTTAAAGAAAATACACTGTCTTAACAAAACGTGGGGTATATTTCACAGAACAAATGAAAATTAGTCTGGAAATGAATTAGCAGGTTATAAATATGAAAAAATTATGTAAAATTACTCTGAATATGATATCTGTGTAAAACCTTATTTAATACAAAATGCATGCTGATCATGCAATGAGCTGAAATCTCTCTTCTGACAAATGGAAGTCCTTTTAATCATGTAACAAATACATTCACATTTAACTACAAGTAAATTCCACACCTTTTGGTTATAATCTCATTACTATACACTGAGTGTGGTATTGTCACAATCATTGCTTCAACTACTAATCAAACTTAATCATATTCAGATTTTAATTCTGAAAAAATGGGTTTATACTACTTGCCAAAATGAAATAATTCTCATGTAACAGCAAATCTTAGGAAACAAAAGAAACTATACTAATATTTTATAATAACATTAAACATGATTATTACAGAATTCTTTAGAAACTTAAAAATTTTAAGTAAATTTCACATTATATTTAAATGATCTAATATATGTGAAGTGAGTAAAATCAACTTATCACCAGAATTGTCTAAATGTGGGCCTACCTACCCAAATGTTTATATCATCCCCAGCTTAGTGAGGTTCATACCTCCAATAGCAAAAGTGAGGGGAAAGAGCAGACCTTGGAATAGTAAGGGTTGGAGAAATCAGTAGCAGCTAGTTAGTATGCCATAGAAATCAGAAGGAAATGTTATGGTCAATATCAGGAACATAATCCAAGAGTTGGCTTAGCATCCAAATACATAGAGTAGCCCTGGATTGAGAAGAAGTTGAATTAGCCTGGTGAGGCAAGAGCAATCACCATTTGAAGAATGGTGCTAAGCATTACCAAGCATTCAGAGTCAATCCTTACTCTACCCTGTGCCTAGAGTCAGACCATCTCCCTCTGTCTTATTGGATATTAACAAGAGTTTTAAGAATAGTGAGAGTGAGGATGGTATCTCTAACTGTCAGGCCTCAATGCACTTTTCTACTATTCATTAAGTGCTGGTGTCCTGAACTTTTACACAACCTCTATTTTTCTCTCTCTTTCTCCATGTGTGGGTGTTTCCTAAAGCCATCCCTCTATAATACTCTTTGGCCTAGAGCTAATTGCTTCCTGTGTATCAGAACCCTGACATTTTCGTTAAACCTTTTCTCACCATCCCTTTCTTGGTTGTAAATCTGTTCCCCACAACTCTGATTGGTTTTAACTACTGGAATAAATTAAACTACTAATGTTTATTTTTGGATTTTAGCACATTGTCATTAAGTCTACTGAAAGATAATCTAAAAATATTTTACAGACATTACCTCTTTTTAAGGTCTATAATTTTGAGTCATCTTCTAATGCTGTCATCCCAAATTGTTTCTTTCTCATTGGAGTAAATAAAGACAAGAGTAGAATCACTGACATTTTTGTAACAATATAAACAATTTTGCCATGAAGGAGATCTTAGGTGTTCTATAAATAACCATCCTATTGATAGAGGTCATGAGTTCAAAGGCAATGAGGGGAATATTCAGGTATATCCTCCAAATGACTGGTGGAGTTAATTCACAATGAAAGAAGCATAAAAGATCAAGATTTAGGCCCTATGAAGGAAGCTGATGGGGTTATGGAGAATCCGGTGATTTATCTATCTTTTCCATAATTTTGTCTTTTTTTTAGAATCAGCAAGGGTAAAGACAAAAGTAAATGTAAGTGACTTAGACAACAGTTTTGATTTTCTGCACCTTCTATCCACTGCAAAATTCAACTACTGTGCTGAGTAGTTTTAACCTAAAAGTTGCAAAATAACCTAGCAATCATAATGAAAAGTATCATTCCAGGGTTGATTTAGGGAAAGGTTGCTCCAAGAGTTCTTTTAGTTTCTTATTAGTAGGTTTTTTTTTTGTTTTTCATTAAAAATGGTTCTAATACTACTCCATAGTAGATGTATTAGTTTGTATTCCTTCCAAAGTGGGGGCTTGTTCCCCTTGTTCTACATCCTTACCAGTATGAGCTGTTACTTGTGCTTTGAATCTGTCAGATTAACAAGTATAAAATGGACTCTTAGAGGCATTTTGATTTGCAGTTCCCTGATGGATAAGGGTGGTGAGCATTTCTTAATATGTTTCTTGGGCATTTGAGATTCCTTTGTTGAGAATTCTGTTTATATCTGTACCCCATTTTTAATTGGATTCTTTTGTTTATTGATGTCTACCTTGTTGAGTTCTTTACATGTATTGGAGACCAGCACTCTGTCAGAAAATTGGGGTTGTAAAAATCCTTTCAGATTGTGTAGGCTGCCATCTTGTCCTTTTGGAGGTGTCCTTTACCTTATAGATGCATTTTATTTTCATAAACTTCAATATTAATTGTTGATCAAGTGAAATGTGTTCTGTTCAGGAAGTTGTCTCTTGTGCCAATGCATTCAATGCTATCTCCCACTTTCTCTTCTATCAAATTCAGTATATGTCATTTTATGTTGAGGTCTCTGTTCCACTTGGACTTGAGTTTTGTGCAGGGTGATAGATATGGATCTATTTTCATTCTTCTACATGCCAACATCCAGTTAGAATGCACCATCTATAGATGTTTTCTTTTTTCCACTGTATAATTTTTTGGCTTCTTTGTCAAAAATAGGTGTCCATATTTATGTGGATTTACTTCTGAATCTTCAACTTGGTTCTATTGATCAACTATTCTGTTTTTATGACAATACCATTTTTTTTTTTACTATTGCTCTGTAGTACAGCTTGATATCAGGGGTTGTGATACTTCTGGCAGTTCTTTTATTGTATACTATTGTTTTATCTATCCTGTATTTTTCCATATGAAGTTGATTTTTTCAAGGACTGTCAAGAATTCTGTTGAGATTTTGATTTGAGTTGCATTGAATTTGTAGATCGATTTTGGTAAGATAGCCATATTTACCATGGTAATCCTACTGATTCATGAGCTTCTTCTAGTATCTTTATCCACTCTTTGGCTTGATTTTCACTTTCACTCAATAACCAGTCCTTCTAAAATCACAGCCAAGTTTTCCTTCCAATACAAAATTATTTGAATGACATCTTCTACCTCAAGCAATACGACCTGTGGCCAATATTCACTCTCATTTACACATTAGCCCCTTTTTTATCAAGCCTCATTCTATCCATAATTAGAGCAGCTGGTATCATAATGTCCACCTCAAGTTCAGCTTTCAATGTTATCTACTGAAAAGCCACCCAACCATCTGAATATTCTTAGGATCTATCACTGTGTTAGTCCCAGTTTTTATTGTTGTGATGAAATACCTTATACAACTTAAGAGACAAAAAGATTATTTTAGTTCATGGTTTCTAAGGTTATACTCTATTGTTGCAAAGGACAAAGGAAAATAGGGCAACTTACACCTCAGTAGACAGGAAGAAGAGAGAATGTAAGGACTATAAGCTTTGCCATTTTTCTACTTTCATTCTATTCTGGAAATCTAGCCATGGATGGCGTCAGTCCCATTCAAAGAATGCATTATCTACCCGATTATTCTTTTCTGGAAAAATTCCCATAGTCACACCCAGGCTGCTCTTTAGGAATCTTTCGGGGGCTTCTCAAACAGTCAAGTTTGCAAACAAAGTTAAACGTCCAAGTCGCCCCACCAATTCATTCCACTTCAGCCAGGATGGCATCTTGCCCCTTCCTAATCACTCCAATTCAGTGATTCATCAATCCACTCTGGCCATTTTACTCTTTTTAATCCACACCCTATGATCATGTCCAAGGTCTTCACAGAGCTCCCTGCATTCTTCTTTTGTGTCTTTGCCTTAATGTTATTTCCTTTAAAAGACTTTCATCTTTTTGACTAAAATAATATTCTGTCTACTTTTTTCTATATGTTGTATTTCATTAATAGTCATTATAGTACTCATTTTATTTATTAATATGTTTATCTTCAAAGATGTGAGCTCCATGATGACAAAAGTTTCATTTCTATTTAATTTGGTTGTATCCCCAAATTGCTGAAGAGTGTGCAGTTGATAAACATTTGATGAATGAAGAAAGAGATGGATAAATGAGCAAGAAGAAAATGACCTAGAAACATTAACTCTCTTCACAAGAGATATGACACAGTGTCTGAACATAGCCTTGATTGCTATGTCTGGACAAGAATGCTTCCAGCCCCTATTGGGTATAGCCACAAATGCTACTAAAGTATCTGCAACTCACAAGACAGCACTGACCTCAAAGTATCACCTGACATAAAATGCCAGTAGCATAAGTATCAGAGACCCAACTTAATTTTAAAAATTATAATATAGAAGATAATAAGAAACTACCTTCTTTTACCCTGACTTATTTTTCAGCTGTCATAAATACACAGTCTTGAAAAAAAAATAATTTTAGTCAGTGAATTCCCAGGGACATGGAACAGAAGAAAGTTGAAGACAAACGAAACTCAAAGGTCTTGAGACTGGAAGAATCTAATTATGATTCCAAAGCCAAAGCGTGTATAAGATAAATGTGGTGCATATGCCAGCAGAAGTTCAGGAAGTAAATGGTAAGGCATGACTGATAATAGAGTGAAAATTCATATCATCATCTGATGTCCAATATAAATGAATATTCTGCTTCTCTGGAAGTTAGAAAAATAAGTTATTCCACAGCTATATGCTTTACAGAAGAACTCCAATTGCATTAGGAGAGACAAGTGCTTACTAGACCTAGAGAAAAGATCAGAGAATCAAATCCAGGTCCCTGTTGTGAAGTAGAAATGAGTACAACCAAAAATGCATGGGTCACTGTACAGCAGGTCATCAAAGAAGGCAAAGCGTAATGAAAAACTCCTCACTGCAGAAGTAGGGATGGGACTGAAGCTCTGATCCCCAAAGACAACAGGGTGGAACCTACTCTCAAATTCCTCTTCCTGAGAGAAAATGTTCACTAGGTTCTTCATCTAGTTTACATGGTACTCTCAAAGCTTCTTCTTTTGTTAGTCAAATCTCCATGTAACATGTAGACATGCTGTGTTTACTGGTTAGGCTGCATCTCCCTTCTATACTCCAAGGAGCTATATTCATACATGTTGGTATATAAACTTTGACATTAATGAATATTTTAATAATATAATGAATAAAGGCAGTGGACTACATGGCTATGAAAATACTCCAATATCAAAAATGAAGTATCTGAATGTAAAATTCTACTCTCCATCCCAGCGCACAAGAAATCAATAATTCATTAACTCTTTTGAATATGGCTGGCCCTATAGCAGCCTCAGAATTTACTGAATGTACTCTTCTTGTTTTATTTTGGTCCCACACTCCTCATTTTATGGGTTTGTTACCCTGTTTAATATATATTTCATCTAACATGTCTACATGATGTGACCTAAATCCAGTATTATAATGAGGAATATAAATGTGCCATAAAGATCCAGGATTTTACAAATTAGTGAAGGAAGAAAGTGTAGTGAACTGTAATAGCACTCTCTGAGAGGAAAAGTGAGAATCCATGCACAGGGAAACAGAGAGCAACCTGAAGAGGTAATGAAATTTGCAGACACATTGGGGCAAGAATGTTGGAGCTAAGAACATCGAGATTTCTTAAAAGCCATCTATAATCATGTTAAAGCATTTTAAAGTAAATAAATTCACTTAAGTGATCACCATGACATTTACAGTCTTTTTCTGAAACACCTTTGGCAAATGAGGTGAAATGTACTTTATCTAAACAAATAAACACTTAAAACTCTGTAAGTCTTTTAAGGTCATGACATACCTGAAGAATAATGTTGATTACCAAGAGAGGGAAAAAAAGTTCAACTCAATTGACCTTGCTGCCATTAACCACACACACACACACACACACACACACACACACACACACACACACTATCAAAACCATTTTTTGTCATCAGGGGATTATGACATAGCCTGTGAGTCAGTAGTTCAATGTAACAAGCCTCCTTGTGTGACTATCATATCTATATCTATATCATCTATATATATATATATATATGTATTAACACAAGATCAGTATTACAGTGTGCCCAAGTCAGCTAAAAATATTTTCTTTTTGTCCTATGTTTAAGTAGGTAAAATGCATTTGTTAACTTTACAAGTATGTTTGAACTTGTATAGTATAAAACCTATAATATAAATCTCTATTTATGCCATATGAAAGGTTGGCATAAAATAGTAAGTCATGAGAACTTTCTACCTAACTAGATTTATCATGTCTCATCCATTCTCAGAACTACTTTCATTTTTAGGGGTCAGCATGTATTTCACATCTCCTGTAGTCTTTTTTCCCTTTCATGTCTGTAGCCCAGATCCTCAGGAGGTTACTTGGGTCAAATCTGATCTTTATTAAACTTGAAGAAATCCATAGCTTTTTCTTTCCTGTGGAAAGAAAAGCAAAACCTCTTTCCCAGTGCAACTGATTTTCTGACATCCATTTTGAAGTTATGACATTCTAAAACTATATAGATTGGTTTAATTCATCAGTTTCCATAATCCAATATCTCTTAGTACTTATTGGTTTTTGTTAATTAGCATTTGATAATTCAAAATCAACAAAATACCTTACAGGATCCTCACACCCTGTATATTTCCCATCTTTATGTGGCTTTTCCCTTTTATATTACTTTACTCTATCTTTAAAGACTTTATTATTTTTAAATGACTGCCTATATCCATTTCATTTTCTTTTTTAAGCAACTAAACACATTTTTAAGCAGAGTGTATCCTGTTCGGAGACTTTTTTGGCATGGACCTGACTTCACTAAGTGCCTGCTGCCACAAATTTGCAGCATGCTCTGACTTTGTGAGTCAAACCCTAAACTGCTAAGTAGTAGTTTGTTGTACAGCTCCACCTAGCACATGCTTGGTGGCTGGCTCCACCTTATTCAGGTTGGTAAGAGTGGGACCTCATACCAAAGGCCTGGCTTGGGTCCCTGCTGCTTTAGGTGTTTCTACCTAGTATCCTACCACTGGATAATGCTGTCCACTCATAAACATCATTCAAGTGATTGGTAGCAGGGCCTCTTAAAGAGCTATGCCTCTGTGCACTGCAAGCACTGAACCTACTCAGAACTTTTTCCCCCAGTTTTCTAAGTAGATTTTTATGCCAAATTTTGGGTGTCAAATGAAACAAGCTTTCTTATCAAACTATCTTTAGATTTCCAGCCCACAAAAAATGACCTAGAGACTTTGTTGTAATTATGAAAGCTTGGACTTAGCTTAGGCTTTTCCATAACTATCTTTTAAAATTTAATTAGCTTGTTCTATTAATCTATATTCTGCCACATGACTCAGTTACCTCTTCTTTGTATGACACATGTAACTTATTCTGGGTCCACTGCAAAATCATGTGCCTAGATTCCTCCTCCCAGTTTCTCTCTCTGCTCAGAAGTCTTGCCTATTCTGTTCTGCCTGGATATCAGTCTTTCAGCTCTTTAATAAGCCAATCAGGAGGAGGGTTGAGCAAAGGAGCCTAGATGATGCTGCAGAAACCGCAGAAACAGTTGACCTGACCTAGTGAGAGCATGGAGACCCTAGTCCTAAAGCTGGGGAAACAGCATTGGACTGAACCAAGCCTTCTGAATGTGGGTGCCAGCTACGAGGCCAAGACAGTCTATGGGAACTCTAACAGTGGACCAGTCTTTAACCCTAGAGCACAAATGGACTTTGGGAACCCATTCCCTATGGGGGGATAGTATTGCAGCCCAGATACAGCAAGGAGGGCCTAGGCCCTCCCCCAAAACGATATGACAGACTTTGAAGGTCCCTGATGGAGAGCCTCACTATCCCTGGGAAGGAGTTGGGGGATGCATTAGGGAACTTGGTGGGGAACATGGGAGGATGGGACGGTGAGGGAATGAGGGGATGGATATGTAAATATGAGTAGTAATTAAAGAATTTAAATAAAAAATAAGCCAATCAGAAAGCACCTTAGGCAGAAAGACATCTTTACAGTGCAAATAATCCCCAAAAGTCCAAACTCACAGATTATAGACAGAATGGGGTTATATAGAAGGACTGATTTGGATAACTGCCTCGTAGAGGCCCTTAGGGATAGAAAATTTCCACTAATATAACCCTTCTTTTTTAACATACCATCTCTTTTTAGCATCTGCTGTCTCATCTCAGTCTGTGTGTAGCAGGGAACATTTCTCAATGGTGAAGAAAGAGAGTCATATGGAGAGTAAACCATGTCATTGTATACCACATAACAAACAAATAAATAATGATCTGAATACAGTTCCATGTGACTACCACGTGTTTCTTTGGATCATAATGTTGTGTCTTCTTTGTCTTGGCTAGCTACAGATCATTTTGACCTCCATTTCTTCAGTAAAAAGGACCTTGTTTAAATCCACATATCTTACAGGTCTGAAACGGCTGTGGTTTCCCTTAGCTTGTTACATTCTGTCATAGCTCTACAGCATAAAAATAAAAATTTCCTTGTCCATTGGTCATCAATGTTTATTATGACTAGAGTCAACTAAGACAAAAATCATACAGCACTCACATAAGGGATTTTCTTGACCAGTAAACATTCACCTTTCATGTGTGCAACACCTTTGGTGACAGCCTAAACAAAACTCAGTAGGAGAAGGAAGATTCCTTTCAGCCAGCTTCCCTTCTCTTTAGTTAGCATGTTCATCAACCCCACTGCTGACACTGCTACATTCCTTCACTGAAATCAGAACTAAGATTATTCAGACTCTTCATGAATTCTCTAGATCTTCATCAGGAGATTGGTCCATCCCTACAGAATAGGCAATTACTGGTTTCTCGAGCTATTCAGCCTAAGAAAGCCATTGTTGGATTGCCCACACCATATTGTGCAAACAATCCAACATTTGAATTTTTAATATATATCCACACATTAGTTTTTAATATATATTCAGTCTATCATCTCTTTTTCTATAGAGACCTCTGACTAATACAAGGGTTCAATTAAGTTTTGCTGCTTCTCATGTTGGAATACTTAGTTTAGAAAATAACAAAATATGGCTTATCTTTACCAGATTCACAACACTTACCAAGCTACTCTTTTTTATCAGAATGTAAAAGCAGACTGCTTCCTCCCTCTAGATTATCAGGTAGAAGACATATGGGGGTAAAAGCATTTTCTGAGGCATAGAGCTAATGGTTCTGTTATATTGCAATATTACATTAGCTTAAAGACACTGAGATTTCACTAAGGAATAATAAGAGTTCCTGGGAGAATAACTGAGAAACTCAAGAAAACACAACTACAGGGTACAGGGGTCAATTTAGGACATCTATCTTGTGAAAGCTGGTGTTCCAATGACTAAGTTGAATAGCGACAACAGGTAGACTGTGCAATGGCAATATTCTGGCTGCATGCATATTGCATCTACAGTTCACTGTGTATTTATCTATACTTCATGTCCCAGAGTCACTCTTGTTGGACACTGCTTTAAGCTTTATCATTATCTGATACATCTGCTCAAATAACAGGGAAGAAAGTTCCTGAAGATACCCAGGCAGAGTCATGTTCTCTACACACAAAACACATTATATTATCCATTGATCTTATTCTGTATATACATTCAAATGAAACAAAACAGAAATGTGCTTGTCTGTCAAGGATATGTTATGATGATAAATAAAGGACCTCTTTTTGGCAAATTGTTTCAATATTTGGAGCCAAATAAGCAAAACAAGGCAAATAACTCCAAAGTTTAATTTGCAAAATATAGAGAGATAAGCTTACTTCATCATTTTCCTAATGAACATTTTTGCCTTTCCTAATGAACATTTTTGCCATGGCTTTTTTTCAGGTGAAGACATTTAATCAAAGCTAAACTAGAATCAAAGTTTATGGGGAAATATTTGATAGGTATTGACTGTGGATTCAATCAACCAACTATCCATGTTTCAAAAGAAAAACAGTAACCATGTCCATATGTCTCTAAGTAAAATAGAAACATGGTAACCCCCCCCCCCCGTAACAATTCCAAAATTCTAATCTCATACACAGCTCACACTCTTAAACCACAGTTTAGATTCCCACAGTACTCACCAAACACCTACCTCTCAAAAGTTCATATTTAGAATATCAGGTTATTTTCAAGAAACAGAAGGTAAATATAAACTGCGCCTATGCCACTGAAGTGATGATATTGCTCTTATTTTGAAAAGGTTTAAGCATTCCATTTCTACAAACTATAGCCTTGGTGAAAATACAATCAATGCTTCAAGTCAATGTTCTTCAGGAAAAAAAAGTGATATCCCCAGATAACAACAGAATATCATTACCTCCAGCTTCATTAGAACTCCATTATTTTGATTTTAATTACACTTTTCTACAATTTATTTGCCCTGTAAAAACGTTTGGTTGTAAATGATTGATTTATTTCCTAAATACATTCCCAGGCTTGCATAATATCTATGTAAGTAAATACTTTATTTTGATTTCATTTCATCTATTAAATTATTAAGAGAAATAAATTTCTGAGTAGCTAAGATATTAAAATATACTCTCATATTTTATGTTAAATGAAGGGAAATAAAAACTTTGATGGAACAGGATAAATATTGAATATGTTCCCATTTAAATTTAAAAACATGACTCATTACTATTTTGAGTTTAGTTCAAAATCTGGATTTGTAATAACTTAGGTAATATGCTATCACTTCTCTTCCAATTACAGTGTAAGTATGCATTATGAGAGAGAGATTCTTTTCTAAGTTTATGCAGCATCTTCAGGTTATTCTAAAGAGTAACAACGTTGAATATTTTATCTTGGATATTAACCCGCAATAAAAAGTAACAGCTACTGTAGCTACTCTGTAGATGGTGCTCCAGGTGTCCAACTCCAGGGTCACCCCAGTGCCATCATAAGGACACACAGCAATTACACAGACCAGCCCTGCTTCCTGAAGGAGAAGATTATTTCCCATCTAATTCTACTGTATGACAATGTGGCAACAGTAACCTCCATCACAAATTATCATCCATGTGTGAAAACAATAGTGCTCTGTATTCTCATGCTCAACATAACCTATAGGTTAGTTTTGCACTTTTTTATTTCCAGATGAGGGGTTTGGAAAGTTTTGTAGGTCCTTTCAAAGGACATTGTTCCTAGACCTCAAGCCCTGTCTCTAGAAGACCAAAGTAGTCACAGGAAGAATGTACCCAAATGGGAGAGTCACACTCCAATACAGCATTCTTTACTAAATAAATCTGGCATATGATATAGTTCTTAGACTCATGGTATCTGATAGAATAGCAGCAGTATTAGTATACAGGAACAGATGTTACATTCATCTAACAAATCAAAATGGAGAATGGCTGTGTACTGTAAGTGACAGTATGTTTCCTTATGAAGGCAGGGAGGGCTCATTAGCTGGCTTACCTCAATTTGCATCCAAGCAGTTCTACTGGCCATTTTATGACCTTTCACCTTTGTGTCACTTCCCTTGTCTGGAAAATGCTGGGAAGTTAGGAGAAACAGAGTGTTGTAAAGATTAAGTTAATTCAGGTGATTCACTCAGAAACATGCCTGATAAATCCTAAGATAAGTAAACAGCAGCAATTATTATAAAAATTCATTCTTATACATAGTGGCCTATCAGCGAAATAAAATAACCCATATATACTTTCCAGCTTCTTGTCAGTAAATAAACACATAAAGTGATAAATCATGTGCTACCAGAATATTATGAATTTGCATGCACAATACCTTTCTGAGTAAACACCATGCCAAGGCATGTTTATTATTGTATCTCCAGTCCTCAGCCATTGTATGATATAATAATTGGCAATGTGAAGGGAATGGTTGAATTGAATGCATGAATAGAACAATAGTGATATCCCTAGAGTTTAAAGAAAGTGATAAAGCAGCCTCTGGAGCTGAACAAGGATAATAGTTTCAACTGTATAAAGAAAAGAGATATCATTAGAGAGTGAAATGCAATAAAGAACAGGTCTTAGAAAAGGGAACAGGGAAGGTATTAAAAGCAAGGTAAGATATACATGCTGTAAGGAGTTCAATGCCAAGCTTGTGATATTGCAGGCTTAGCTGATGATTTCAGAGTCACTTTCTGTAGGTCATGGGAAGTCTGGAGCAGTTTGAGTGATGGAGACAAAGCACTGGCAATGTAAGTCATAAAATATATTCTGAGCACAGAAGAAGACTGGAAGGGAAAGTAGGGTGAACTGGTGTAGTACAGAAAAGGATTTCTCCAGGTTTTTCAAGGTCTGCAAGAATAAAGACAACTGAATACTTCTTTCTTAGTCAGGACAGAGTGATTAATGTGGCCTTCAAACCCTACACTGCAGAGTCATCACCCTCAATTTCATTTGGCTGTTTGTGTAAACCTCACACTAACCCAAAGTCCTGAACTGAACAGATTCCAGCTTACTACTTTACACAGTGTCCCCACCTATGAACTCAGCCCTCCTTCTCTGTGCTGACATCTTCTACTCTGTCCTATTCTCTCTATCAGTAAGTGCAATCCATCTCTGGCTACATCATGAAATGCTTTCTCAAAAAACCAACATAACACCTAATTCAATCCTCCAGTGTTCTCCTTCCTCCTTCCTATGTCCTTCTCTCCCTTTACCCTCTCCTATTCCATGTAGGATATGGTGTGTGTGTGTGTGTGTGTGTGTGTGTGTGTGTGTGTGTGTGTGAGAGAGAGAGAGAGAGAGAGAGAGAGAGAGAGAGAGAGAGAGAGAGAGAGAGAGATTGTTTCTGGAGGATTTCAAGTCACATTGCTCTAACCTCCCAGCCCAGTTTATCACATATGTTTTCAATGATTCATATCCACTGGCATTTGGAGTTAGAAGCCCTCACAGTCCTACATTGGACCGGGTCATTGGGGTAAAATCCTAGGGAGACAGCATTGCAGCTATACTTTGTATGAAGGGAAGGAAGAAGATGGCAGAGGAGGAAATAGTGGCAAAGAAGGACACAACAAAGCAGACAAATTTGGCATTATTTGTCATAAAATCTTTCCATACAGGCATTTTTCTAGTTCAAAAGTTTGATTTTTTTCCTAAAGCAAACATTTTCTTTCAAACTTTTTGAGAGATGTCTCCAGACAAATAATTTCAAGATAAAAACAAGATACAAAAAATCCTATTTCGAAAAGAAAAAGCAATTACCCTTGGAACAAAAGCTAGACTTCTTATCACAGTGTAAAAGCCCACTATGTCTGGCCTAGACTATGTTTCCAAACTCAGCACCAATTTCATCCCATTCCTCTCACACTAGCTCACCATGCTTCAGAATCTGCTTCCTGAGACACAAGTTCATTACTACCTCAAATTGTATGTCTGTTGTTCTTCAAGCCATAGCAATACTTCTATCCCCAAAGTCTTTCTAGCATTTGAGCCTCCACCAGTGGGCCACTTTCAGAGAGTGCCCCACTGCATTGTCAACCCCTCCCATCTTACCCTTTTGGTGCTATATTGTATTCTTTTTTTTTTTTTTTTTTACTTCTCAGCCACTACCATACCTCATATTTGTTTTTCAACTATACCTTATTGTTTTTCCTCCTGGGATAGAAGCTCCTGGGTAGTGGCATGTCTGTCTCATTATTTAAACCATCATCAACCAGAACATGATACAGAAGGAATTCAGTTACTGAGCACAGACTGGCCACAATTTATGGCCACATTCATCTACCATTAGCCCTGACTGTATATACTGAGTGATAGTAACAGCAGTAAGTAAGACCACAAATGAATTTTAATGGGGATGCAGTGAGAGCATTGTCTCCTACACTGCCATGCCATACAATTATAGCCATCATTCATTTTTTAAAAATCATAAAACATTTGGAATAGCTGTTAGAAATTTTATTGTATCAAATGATGTATGAGCATTTCCTGCTTTGCTTTATCAACAGCAAACTTAAACAGAGACACACCTCTTCCACCAGCGCCCTTTCTGACACACACTGCACCCCATGAACTGAAATATATTCTACACCTCTCACCCTTTAATCCCAGTACAATTATACACTGAGTCCATACAAAAATCTCTTCTGATATCTGTGGTTAGGTGATGTCAAGGGTGTCCCCATGGCACTCCCAGCATCTTTGGCCAATCACTCTTACCAGGGCTTCTCTGGTGAGTAATTTCACCCCAATCAGCATACATAAAATTTCTAGTACTTCAGTTATGTTCGTTCACATCCGAAGGCACAAATGTACCATAATCCACAACCTATGCCACAAATAACAAGTTCTCAGCTGTTTAAAGCACCCAGAGTGGACAGACAACCTGATGCCATAGCTGGGTCGGGCCATTTTGGAACTTCAACACACCAAACAAACATTTAGCTTTGGCTTTGACTGACATGGTGAAGAGGAAAACACTTTCACATCTGATGTTCAGTTCAGTGTTAGGAATCTCTGTATTTGACACAGGTTCTTACCAGTTTGTGTTAGACTCACTGTCATCAAGGAAGCATCCATCATTCTGATCTTGATCTTCAAAGTGGAGCTATGATGTCATGGGACATGCCTGAGTAGCAAGCAGTAAACATCACAGATTTCTAAGAACATGTGTGTCCTTAATCATTTTTAAAGTTATTTCCAAGTTAATCACATGCCATGACCTCTAAAGAAGAACAATGGAGCATATTCTGTTCACTGAGGGGATGTGAAGAACCAAAGGAGAGTCTCAGGAGGTTGCTGCAGACATTACATGACATATTGTTTTACAGAAAACATGTTTAAAAAATAAGTAGGAAGGCCACATTAAAACACTGATTAAAAATCCAGTGTATTAAAAAACCTGAGTCAGGAAAGGGTATCATTCACAATTACTATTAAAAATATCAGTAATGGAATGGTTGCCTTGCTCTGAGTTTGAGCCTCAGTATTTTTTTTTAGAAAAATGAAACAGTAAAGAAGAAAGGAAAGCCATTTTATGTGCACCTTGGTGAAGAATGGGATGAATTAGGATCAGTTTCCAATATTCAATAAATAGAACCATTCCTATTACTATCAAATATCACATGCCATCATTATCAGAGACCATGCTTCTGTGCATAACAGCATCACAACAAACAGGCAGAAAAGCAACTTCACTGAGATGTCACCATGGTGACAAGGTCATTTGTGACAAAAATTTATCGGCTCCAGATTATTATTTCACAGCCATTATCTGTATTATATAACTGAAACACTATACATCACATAACTATATTCACCTGTGGATTACACAGAGGCAACTTTCAGAGACTTTCATGGACAAGAGTGAGCAGTAGTGATGCTGACTCTGTGTACTCACACATGCCATGCTGCTTCCTGTCCTAGATGGCACTAAACCTATTCTTACAATTGTAAAACCAAAGGGAAAAGGAGAGATGAAACAATGAGAAAACAGGCAAAAAAAGCAGAGAAAGAATAGTTGACAAAGCAAAATGTGTTCTGCCTCAGGCACAAGAAAAGGTAGTCAAGAAGCTGTATAAGGAGATTATGACATGGAATGAAACTAGAGGCAGTCTTCTAAAGTAAATATGTGTTCAGCATTAGTCACAACTGTACATTTCAGATCTTCCACCCCTCCACACACACTTAATAAACATTAGCTAAATGAATAAACACTGTATAGTATATTTTAGTGAAAACAGAAGTATGTAATATATTTCACTCCTGGTTCCCAGGATTTATTTAATATATTCCCATCAGAAAGTTTTGGCATTCTCTGTAGACACTTTTAGTAGCATTACTAGAACCTAGTATGTGCACAGGAGAGACAGGCAAACAGAACAAAGAATCACTTGTCCCAATGCCAGTAGGAGTCACGGTGGGAGAGAAGTGAAGGGTAAAATCAAGATTCTCATATCAGTATAAGATAGATATATCTTAAGACTTTATTTCAATCACTATTCCAAAGAGAATTAAAATCAGATATATTTATAGATCAAGACCTGAATATGCAAATGAAGGCAAAATGCATGATCTACAGAACAGGGGATATTAACTGAATACACAAAAAAAACATGGGACCAGCAGAGGTCATATGCAGTATGTGAAAATCCTACAACAGCCCCCTGAATCAAGGCTATGCTACAAAAGGTCCAGGAATGGCAGTTCACTGGAGTAGACAATTGTTTCTAAATATGAAAGGTAAGTATGGTTAGAGATGCTGCTCACCACTAAATATTACCATTGGCCAAGTATATCTAGGTAGTGTTTAAGTATTAGTAATCAAAGAATGGGTTCAGTCAGCACATAGCAATAATTCTATATGCTGGATATTGGAAACTGATCTTAACTTATCCTAGTCTCCTGAAAAAACATAGTTCACATATAGCACCTTATTCTCCAAGGGACATATAAAATGGCTTTCCTTTCTTCTTTATCTTTTCATATTTTTTAAAAAATACTAGGGTCAAACTTAGAGAATGGCAACCTTTCTGCTACTGACATATAGCTTCAACCCAGAAACTATTTGATAGACAAACATAGATACTTAAATTTGAATTTTATTTCCACCGTCTCCACCTAAATAAGCAACATTAACCAAAATATAAGAATATATGATAATATACTACCTTTGTACAAACAAAGATATAATAGATAATAAAGCTAAATCAAATGTTTTATTTCTATAAATACACCTTCCAGAAAAGGGCCTCCATTCTGTTACAGTCTAACATTGGAGAGCATATAATATCTTACCGTAATCTACATGGAGGAAAATTTAATGTCTGCTCAGTCTACCCAACACAGGTCGACAAGGAAGGAGGGAAAATTCAACTTTATATAAATCACTCAGGGTTTTCCATACCTCACAATCATACCAGTATTTCTGTATCACTTTTCTCACCAAGGTTCGCCAAGAGTCCATTGAAAAAACAATTCCTAATTGGCTTTCTGGTAGTTAAGCTGTCTGATCATGCATATAATATTTCTAGTCAATGACAACAAATGTAATTATCTTATTGAATTTGGGAAGGAAAGAATCCTTGAAGGAAATATTTTTCACTTAAGATCTTGTGTTCTATTCAATCATCTGGCAGAGATGAAAATTATAGCTGACTCAAACAATGATTATGTTTATATATTATTTTGTATTAATTGGTTTTAAATTAAAATATTGAAAATTTTGAAAAACATTTTAACTAGACTTCAGAAAAAGAGAAATACCAAAAATCTAAAATTGAAAATATTGTAGGAATGTAAAAATTGAGCTTAACATAATCAATTTGGACTTGATTTGGGAAAGAAGAATTGTTTATAAGACAAATCATCAGATTATAGGATGAGATAACTCAGCAGATGTCTACTAGGTTTACTGAAAGTTTGTCTTATTAATCCTGGACCCCATGCACTCAGAGTGATCAATAATTTAAACACCACACAGTTGTGTTCTGTGAGCACTGCACTTGGCATCTTTCTATCATTTAGAATACTGTGCATCATATACAAGTGAAAACCCCATAAGACAATGCTTGCACTACACTAGCAAAAGCAAATTTCAACCAGGGACACATTACTTTGTATTCCGTTTCCTCATGTGATTAACTGTGGCATTAATCAAAATAAATTCTGATTAGTGAATACAAAATTTGATTAGGTCCTTGTAAAATGATGAAAATAGATATTAATCAAAGACTATCAGTAGGGCACAGCTAGGACCTTACCTCATCAACACCTGCAGACACAGCAGGGATGTAATGGCTAGGAGTGAAGAAGAGGTGAGCGCCCTCTGGTGGCTGTAAAAGCCTCTAGTTCTCAAGGTAATTACAGAGCACAACTACAACTTGAAGTCTACTGTCTACCAGCTTTTGATTAAGCTGTTTTAAAGACACTGTTTTCTTGTTATGATGTTAAGAAATACAACTTAATCTACCAATTCTGTTGTTACACATTTTGTTTTATATTGTAATTTCTACTACTTAGATTAATACTCCTATCCAAAACTCATCATATTTCAACATAGGTAATATGAATGTTTGATATTGGTAAAGGTCAATACTCACATATTGCTACTTTAATGAGTTATTTTCTAAGCTTTATTTGTTTTACCATTAATTACACAACTGTCCATAAATAAAATTCACATACTTACATCTGCAAATATCAACAAACTCCCCTAATCAGGCAACCTTCAGTACATTATTGTGGCAATTTCCTCTGAAGAATAATGAAAATTGATATGGCTAGCAATAGAAATGTCTTCCTTATTGGTGTAGTTTGAATGTAATTAGCCCCTGAAATGGAGGCTTCTCTCCCACCTGGTATCACAGATGCTTTGCCCCAAATAAACACACAAAGATTTATATTAATTTATAAACTGTTGTCTGGAGGCTAGTGCTTCTTACAAACTAGCTCTCTCTTAATTATTAACCCATAACTTCATATATATATATATATATATATATATATATATATATATATATTTCTACATGACCCTATCTTACCAGAGAACACCTGATATGTCCTATCTTCCCAGTCTCTACATGGTTGTCCCTTCCTGACTGCCTCTCTGTGCCTCCTCTCCCCAGAATTCTCGTTATCTCATAGCCTTGCCTATACTTCCTGTCTGGCTAATGGCCAGAGTTTTATTCATCAACCAATAAGATGTATATATATATATGGACATCCCACATCAATAATCTCATAGATTGTGGTACTATTAAAAGGTGTGTCATTGATGGAAATTAGTATGGCCTTGTTGGAGGAACTGTGTCACTGTTTGGGGTGGGTTTTGGTGTTTCCTATGCTCAGGATACCACTAAGTGTGTCAGTGAACTTCCTGTTTCCTGCAAGATGTAATACTCTTGGCTATCACTCCAGTACTATGTTTGCATGCACACCACCATGCTGCCCATCACGATGATAATGGACTGAAACTCTGAAATTGTAATCAAGGCAGCCCAAATAAACGTTTTCTTTATAAGAGTTGCCGTGGAAGGGGAAAGGGATAAGATCTGCTGAGCAAATTGGGAGCGTGCAGGGAGGTGAGGGGAGGGGAGAGGCCTTAGGGAATGAGAAGGGGAGAAGAGGAGGGGAGAGGAGGACATAAGGGAGCAGGAAGGTTGTGTAGGGGGAAGAATAGAGGAGAGCAAAATAAGAGATACTATCAGAGAAGGAGACAGTTAGGTTTAAAGAGAAATCAGGCACTAGGGAAATGTCCAGATATCTACAAGAATGACACCAACTAATCATCTAAGTGACAGTGGAGAGGCTACCTTAAATGCCCTCCCCTGATAATGAGATTGATGGCTAACTTATTTGCTGTCCTAAAGACTTCATCAAGCAGAAGATGGAAGTAGAAGCAGATACACACAGTTAAAAACTGAACTGAACTGGAATCCAGTTGTAGAGAAGGAGGAGTGATGAGCAAAGGGGTCAAGACCAGGCTGGTGAAACCCACAGAAATAGCTGACCTGAACAAGGGGGAGCTCTTGGTCACCAGACTGATCACTGGGAAACCAGCATGGAATTGATCCAGACCCTATGAATGTGGGTGTCAGTGAGGAGGCCTCGGAAATCTATGGGGCCTCTGGTAGTAGATCAGTACTTCTCCCTAGCATAGGAATGGATTTTGGGAGCCCATTTCACATAGAGGGACACTCCCTCAGTCTAGACACAAGGGGGAGGACCTAGGCCCTATTCCAAAGGATGTGACAGACTCTGAATACCTCCATGGAAGGCCTCCCTCTCCCTGGGGAGCAGAAAGGGTGTGTGAGAGTAAGTGGAGGCCAAGGAGGAAGGGAGGGAGAGGGAACTGAGATTGACCATGTAAAACAATCTTGTTTCTAATTTCTAATTTAAATAAAGAAATGGAGAAAACAATGAATTCAAGAGTTAAGGCAAAATATTATTTATCATAATAAGCTGTTATTTATCCCATAAATCCATAAATCAATTATAAAGATGTATTTGGTAAAATTTGATTTCCAAGCATTCTGAACAAAGTGTAGAAAGAATCAAACATGGTTAATGTCATCTGGGATTAAACCACAAACCTAATGTCAGATTTAGTAAAATGAGTATTCATACTATATTATTCCTGTTAATATTATTTATTAATTTTTGTACATATTATAGGCCCATGGATATAGGGACTCATATGCCATGGTGTGTGTGTGTTTGTGTGTGTGTGTGTGTGTGTGTGTGTGTGTGTGTGTGTGTGTAGGACAAAGGAACAGCTTTGGGGAACAGGTTCTCTTTCGTTATGTGAGTTTTGGGGACTAAACTCAGGCACTGTTATCTAAGCAGTCTTGCTAACCCAAGGATTCCAACTCTGGTTACTTTTATTTTCTTAAGCAGGAAACAGAAAGATACAAAGTGACATACCAGTAAGAACAGAGGAATTTGAATTGCCTTTATTGGAGTGTGACATAGTCTTACAAATAGATGTCCCTAAAAAAAGTAAGAGTAGTATATTCAACAACATTGTAGGACATAAATTAAACTTACAAACATCAGTAGCGAAACTCATATGCCAATGGAAGCTAGCTGACACAGATATAGGGGATAAAAAAAAAAACTCATTTTCAGTAGCCACAAGAGACAAAACCTGGGAATAAATAAGTCTAACCAGACAGGTGAAAGACCTACACAATGAAAACTATAAGAGACTAATGGAAGAAATTGAAGATTGTGAAATAAATGGAAATATATAACAGGATACCCTGAATATGGAGAAATAATCTCTTTAAAATGTTGCTACAACAGAAGGTGATCTGCAGATTCAATGCAATCCCACCAAAATGCCAACATTAATCTCAGTCATACAGAAAGCACCTTCACATCTGTGTAAAAGCAGAAAAGATCATCAATAGCCAAAAAACCTTGAAGAGAAGAACAAAGATGCATGCATCAAATTACCTGATTGTGAAATGTACTATAAAACAATAATAACCAAAATTGTGTTATGCTGGGAGCAGAATAAAAACACAAATGAAAGGGACAGAAGGAGCACAAAGAAATCCGTGAGCACCATTGGCAGCCATGTGATTTTCAACACAGGAGTCCCAAGCACTCCCCAGGGGAAGGGCACTCTTTTCAATGTGTGCTGTCAGGAAAACTGGATGGCCATAGCAGGATAAAAATGAAGGTTATCCTTTGTCAATACAAAACCAACTTCAAAGGGAATAACAACTAAAATCTAAGACTCAAAGCCTTGGAACAACTAAAATGACACAAAACAACAGGAAGTATGCTTCATGACATTTCTCTGCATGTGAAATCTTCAGATAAGAAAATAAAAGTACAGGTGACATAAGCAAAGACATGCAAGCAAGGCTGCATTAAATTAAGAGACCTCTGTATAGCAAAAGTGAATAAGTAATGATGTTTTATTATGGGCAAATATCTGAGAAGACACTTCTCAAAAGAAAGGACACAAGTGGAGATAAGGTGCACAAGAAAATGGCAAATGTTCTGATATTATTCATCATTAGAGGAATTCCGATCAAAATTACAGTACATGATCATCTAACCTCCATTTAACGGACCATTATATTAAAAAGAAAAATAATGGGTGTTTCAGAACATAAGTAAGATAAAGTGCACATACTCCTAAAGCTTAATATAGAAATTATGAAAATATGTAGAGGTTATTCAAAACACTAAAATTAGCATATTATCCACCAGTCCCATTTGCATACCTCAAGGAAATAAATTCACCTCTGAGAGAGCTATCTGTGTCCCATGTTAATAAATGGATTATTCCTAATAGCTAAGAAATTAATTCCAGAATGGATGAACCAATGATATTTATATACAAAATACAATACTATCCAGCCATAAAAAATGAAATGTTGTCCTTTTTGATAACTAACACATGTGCCCCCATAGAATATTATATTAACCATATTAACCAAAATAAGTCAGACAGCACAACGAGACATACATTGTTTGAGATCAGTCATATGTGAAATTTTAACAAGTTGATCTCATATTAGTAGAGACTAGAATAGTCTGTCTTAGAACCTGGGAAGAAAAGGGAGGAAACACAGAGGATGGCAAGGGACTGGTCATCTACAATGTTTTGGTGCACAGTTAGGTACTTACAGGTAACAATAATGCATTTTTAAATGGGTGGAAGAGAATAGTTTACTTTTCATGTTCTCACAAAAAAGGGCAAGTATATAACATAATAAATTTGCTAATTACCCCAATTTCAAGATTGCAAAGAGTATACAAGTATAAAAACATCATTTCTACACCGCACATATGTACAATTAATTACTGTATCATACAAAAAAAGAAGTGAATATATTTTAGAGTTAGCAACAGAGAATTCAAGTCTTTCAAGCATCTGAATATCTGGCACCAACCCCAGGAGGCAAAGGGAATTTCTAGAATGCAAGAGTGTGAAAGGTTGCCTAGCAGACTGTAGACAGAGGCAACAGGCCAGTTCAGGCAACTCATAAACAGTAAAATGAGCAAACTTGAGAAAGAAACACAAGAAAGACATGCCCAAAGCCAAAATAATCACATGCTGATTAATGAATCCCCTAACAATATCGGTCAAGCTAATGCTGTGAATTTTTATCTTGTGCTTGCCAGCTGCTAGGAATACAATGATGAAAAAAATAGACAAGAGTCGGGGTTCCATGCTGTTTATAGTTTTAAGTAAGCAAAACTAGTAGCTGTGTTAGCACAGATGTTATTTATGTTCTTATAATTGTTATTTACAATTTTAAAATCAAAGGAAACAGCAGGCTCTTGCTAACAGCAGGGAGGGAAACTTTGGCTGTGCCATTCAGGTTGTTTTATTTAATCTAGAGAAACTACATTTCAGCTGAGTCTTAAAGGAAACGGCTGTGGATATTGCAGGAGTGATTAGGCATAGGGTTGGGGCTGATATAGATTAAGGCTTGGTATATACAAAAACTGGCACAGCTCAAGGACAGAAAACAAATGATAGCTGACATGAAGATTTCAGTTTAAGATTTGACAGTTTCAATCATACATACAACATATCTGACTACACCCATCTGCTACTCTCTTTTGTCCTCCTCCCACCCACAGCAACACTCCCAATGCTCCTGCCATGTTTCCTTCCAGCTTCATATCTTTGGGTTTTGACTTTGTGACTCACTGAGCTTAAACACCCAGGCTGGAATGCATGTTGAGCTACTCACTGGAGCATGGAAAATGACCCATGACTAACGCACTGAAGACAATGACTTACAGTCCCCCAGAAGCCCTTTTATGAGCATTGGCTCCCTTTGGTAGCGCTGGTACCCAGGAACCCTTTCCCCATATATGATTAACTATTTAGGGCCTCAGTCTTGTGTAAAACCTTTGGAAACACACCAAGCACAGCTGCTGTGAGATTATGAGTACAATGGCCATATTGTGCCCATAAGACAGCATCTCAAGGCTTCCTCCCCATTATCAACCTCTCGCACATGTCCTCCAACATATTTATTTATTTAATTTTTATACTCTCTCTCTACTGCCCCCTCCATATATGAGAGCATGTGTGTTTGTGTGTGAGTGCATCAGATAACAATTTTAGGAGTCAGTTCTCTCCTTTTATCATGTAGGTTCCTGAGATAATGATCATCTGGCAAGCAACCTCATCTAGGGAGCAATGTTTCTGGCCCAAGAAAGACTTCTTGACTGCTTCTGGTATAGCTATGTGGTCCCTCAAACTTCATGTGCCAGTACCATTGTACCTGCTAGATTCTATAATAATCTACTTAAATGATGTTTCCTGCACTGCATCAAGGGATTAACAAGAATAGGTCTTATTCATCCTATTCATCCTATATCTAAAATAGTTTACATTAATATCAAAAATATAGACATTTGATAAACTATCCCTGAAAATGAAGAACTGATGCAGTTTTAAATGTAGTCATTGGATACATAATGGCGCTGTTGAAGAGCATTCAGTCACTGAAAATTAATAACAGTTCCCATTCATCACTCTGCTGGGTGAGTCACTATTGTAACCATTTGAGTAGATTTCTGATCTAAGCCATTATTCCCTCATCTACTATAAGACTAAGTCAGATCTTCAAGTAATGTGTTCAACAACCTAAAACCCATAAAAATTATTTTATTTCTTCCCTGGGAATCTTATTGGTTTTCCTTCTAATCATGTCCTGTTCAGTCCCTTTTTCTTCTTACCCTTTTAAGAACCTTATTGAGATCAGAATTTTGCTTGTTAAACACATTCTCTACCACTTTCGTGCCCCCACATCCCATCTTTCCTTGCACAAATGCAAAAAGCTTCCAATAATTCAAGTGTTGAATAATGTAATTAAGTTAATCCAGTTTAGAATTTTGTTATTAATTCCTTAATTCTTTTTTATTTTATTTTATAATTAATTTTTTTAGTTCAAATTAAGAACAAGCTTGCTTCACATATCAATCCCTTCTCCCTCCCCTCCTCCTAACCATCCCTCCCAACCCCCACCTGCCCCCCACCCCATCCACCCTCCACTCCCCAGGCAGGCTAAGGCCCTGGACCAGGCTCCTCAAAGTCCACCACATCATTCTGGGCAGGGCCTAGGCCCTCCCCCATTAGTCCAGGCCAAGAGTGCAACCCTTCATGTGGGATGTGCTCTCAAAGTCCCTTCTTACACCAGGGAAAAGTACTAATCCACTACCAGGGCCCTCCTAGAGTGTGGAGGCCTCCTCATTGACATCCATTATCAGCGGTCTGATTCAGTCCTGTGGTGGCCTCCCAGACAACAGTCTAGGGTCCATGTGCTCCCCCTTGGCCAGCTGATTCTGTGGGTTTCACCAGCCTGATACCCACCCCTTTGATCTTCATTCTTTCTGTCTGCAACTAGGTTCCAGAGTTCAATTCAGTGTATATCTGTGGATGTTTGTCTCTGCTTCCATCAGCTACTGGATGAGGGCTCTAGGATGGCATAAAAAAGTAGTCATCAGTCTCATTATAGGGGAAGGGAATTTAGGTTATCCTCTCCACCATTGCCTAGATTGTCAGTTCGTGTCATCCATATAGATCTCTGGATATCTCCCTAGTGCCAGATCTCTCCTCAGACCTATAATGGCTCCCTCTGATGTGGTATCTCCATCCTGCTCTCCTCTATTCTTCCCCCAACTCAACATTCCTGGTCCTCCATTTCCTCCTCTCCCCTCCCAAGTAATCTGAAATGGCTGAAAGACACTTAAAAAAAGTGCTCAAAATCCTTGGCCATCAGAGAAATGCAACTCAAAACAACTATGAGATACACCTATCAGAATGTCTAAAATAAAAAACACCAATGACAATCTATGCTGGAAAGGATGTGGAGAAAAAGGAACACTCCTCCATTGCTGGTGGGAGGGCAAACTTGTAAGACCACTTTGGAAATCTGTATGGTGGTTGCTCAGGAAAATGGGAATGAGTCTACCTCAAGATCCAGCAATTCCTCTCTTAGGCATATACCCAAATAATTCACATCCATATAACAAGAACATATGTTCAACCATGTTCATAGCAGCATTGTCTGTAATAGCCAGAACCTGGAAACAACCTAGATGCCACTCAACTGAAGAATGGATAGAGAAAATGTGGTACATTTATACAGTGGGGTACTACTCAGCAGAAAAAAATCAACGCAATCTTAAAATTCGCAGGCAAGTGGATGGAACTAGAAGAAACCATCCTGAGTGAGGTAACCCAGTCATAAAAAAGACAAACATGGTATGTACTCACTCATATATGAATTTTAGACGTAGAACAAAGGATTACCAGCCTACAATACTCTTTGCCAAAGAAACTAGGAAACAAGTAGGACTCTAAGAGAAAAATGCATGGACCCCAGAGAATGAGAAGGGAAAGGATCTCATGAGATCATTAGGAGCATGATGGTAGGGGATAGTGAGCTGCCAGAATTCCTTAATTCTTTAAACTTCCACAACAGCCAATCCTCTGTACAGGTTAAGGAATAGACACATGTATTCTACTGTTCTTCCCTATAAGCTCCCAGGACTTTGGGAAAATATGTGTAGAAAGAGTTAACAAAATAAGCCAAATTTGAGTTAAAACATGTACTCCTCTTCATGGTTATGATTGTTACTCTTCATTGACAAGTGAACTAGATTAAGAATCATCTAAGAGATGTGAGGATGTTGCCTGAGACATTTAACTCAGAAGGGAAGAATAATCCTGGATATGGGCAGCACAATCACATGTCTGAAGGTCCTATTCTAAAGGAAAAAGTAAAAACAGAAGGTGGATGAGCAACAGAGTTCATCCCTCTTGCAGTCAATGCTTCTTCCTACCCCAGTTATCATGCCTTTATACTCTAACAAACCATATGTTACCATACTTTCAGATTCTAATGAACCACATACTACCATGCCTTCAGATGCTGATGAACTGTATGCAACCATGCCATTTGGCTTTGATAAGCTGTATGCTACCATACCTTTAACTTTACTGAGCTCTATGCTATTATGCCTTCAGATTCCAAAAATCTGGATGATACCATGCTTTCACACAATAATGAAATGTATGCTACTGTGCCTTCACACTTGCTGAATAATTGTATGTTACCATGCTTTCAGACTCTGATGAAACATGCTACCATCCCTTCAAAGCCCTGATGTGCTTTATGTTACCGTCCCTTCATACCTATTGAATGATAGTCTACCATGCCTTCACACCTCAATAAGCTGTATTCCATCTCAAACTGTGAGCCAAAATAAACCATTTAATTAACAGTTGCTTCTGTAAATTATCCCATGTTAGTGATGAGAATGATAATTCCATCCTTTGGTCACAGATGCAAACATCAACTCTCCCAGGAGCATTCCTGGGCATTCTGCTGCTCAGGTGTGGGGAGTGAGATTAGTGTGAAGTTTTCTGAATTCCCCAATTTTCTCCTCTGTTATAATCTCCTAACTCTCTTATTTATTGATTCTCTTCTTTCACATAAAATAAGCACAAACACAGTCCTCGAAATTATACTTCACATGTAGTGCACTTGCTACACAGGAACACTGTAGTACTTGCCACAGAATACATGTGACTCTCTTATCCACTCTTAATTGCTTTAAACTTTCTGTTATTGCTGTTTTCTTAAATACCCAAAGGGTATTTAAGGTCGGCAAATCCATTGTATAACAGATATCCAATCAAGTAACAGTGTCATAATTTTTCTTTATTCCCAGAATCCATATCCTTATGAGTGAGAGCCAGAAAATAGGGAACTGAAGTCAGATTCTTAGAGAAAACAGCTGTATTCAGCCTTAAGCAAGATGATGCACCTCCTCCTATTCCTCCTCATTTTCTTTTTTTTTCTCTACCTACCTCCTCCAGTACTAGGGCTTAATGCATTTAGAAATGTGTTTCCTACTAAAGAAAGTGAATTCATTTGTTTAAACTTTATTAAATTGTAAATTAAACAGAATCCCCTGCCTTAGAATGTGGTTATAGGTGAACTAAGTTTATAGTTACTGTGGTTTTCTTAGTCCATTACCTGGTTCAGAGATAACAGTCAACAAATATCATCTGTTATTATACTTTTATTAAATTCCCTCCATTTATTAAGAATAACGAATCCTCCATGTATTCTCCCCATGAGGCAAGTCTTTAAATGGGAATACACATTTCTTGTGATTTCTGACTCTCAAACTCTTGTCCTTCTTTAGGAAAAACATAGGTAATAATTTCTAAGGTCCTTTGGTGGGTCTAGTGTGATCTGAAGGTGATGGGGTATGCTTGGCTTATACATGTGGGTCATAGTCCATCAATGAGACAGTATAGAAGCCTCAGCCGGACTTACAGAAAGAACCATAGCTAGTTCTAGCTTTCTTAAGCAGAATAGAAAACTCTGCCTAAGGATGGTACTTCCCACAGTGGGCTCTCCTATAAAATTAGAAATCAAGAAAATGCTCCCTAGACATATCCATGGTGGTTTCTCATTGGGAGCTTGACAGATGAAGATGTTAGATGCTTGATCTTCACTTTAATGAGGACTATTCTTTTCTGCCAAGTGACCATATTTGTTATGTATACTTAAGCATACTTCTAAGACAATAGGAAACTAGTATTCAATCTCCTATTATTATTTGAAAAAAGATACTAAAACCACCATACTATAGCCACCGATAAAAGAAAATATGTAATCATTAAAAACTAAGGCATTATCAGGAAAAGCAGGATTAATATCCCATCATTGATAGTTAGCTCCTCACTCATCTTTCATATCACATGGTAGACCACACAGAACTTAGTCCTTCAAGAAACATTAAACAGAATGGCTGATGTTAACTTTAAGTTAACATCTAACATTAAACACTTTTCACTGCCAAAGGAAAAAAAAACAAATTTGAACCAACCACAACAAGGTTTATTGTTCTGCTTTTATATTCTTCTTCAATTAATCATTAAATCTTCTAGAAAAATGAAAAAAATCAGTCATAATTTATGAATGTTGGGAGACAGAATAATATTAATAATGTATAGCTAAAAAAAGAAAATCCTTACTGGAAGAGTATTTGAGAGGCCAAAATTAGTTGAGACAAAATAACACCTCATCATAGGCAGGGAAAATGACATAAAGAAATGTATCTTAAAATGTGAAAATATGATGGAAAATAAGCAAGAAGGGAAATAGGAAACTGAACATCTAATTTCTCTAAATAATAAGTTAAACATTACTGAATGACACACTGAATTGAGGTTAGTACAGGCTCAATGGATTAAAAAAACAGCAAAAATTCAGTCACTAAAGGTGATATGGCAAAGAACAAGCAACTCAGAGGGAAATTTGGCTACAAAGAGAAGTCTGTCCTTTGACTTCCCAGGCTGACTCAAGTGGGTGGCTTCCTAGCAATGCCAAAACATTTTTTGAGATGATAGGCTAGCTCATTCCCTATACCCTCATTCCTAGTTTAGACACCTGATACAGGGTCATACAAATAAAGATGGAGGTCACAAAAATGGCAACAGTAAACAACTTCTGAATGAACAACTGAAAAAGTAATTCCAAATAAAATGCAAAAAAGATTTTAAAAATCAGAATAGGACAAAATCAGTGAGGAAACCTCAGAAATCTACGGGACTACCTGTAGTAGTTCAGTACTTATCCTTAGCATAGATGTGGACTTTGGGAGCCCATTCCACATATAGAAATACTCCCTGAGCCAAGACACAGGGGTGGGCCTAGGCCCTATCCCAAAGGATACAATAGACTCTGATGACACCCTATGGAAGGCCTCACCATCCAGGGGGAGCAGAAAGGATATGTGATAGGTAGGGTTTTAGTTGGGGGGCGGGTGGTGGTAGGGGAAGACGGGAGGGAGAAGGGAACTGGGATTGTCATGTAAAACAATGTTGTTTCTAATTCAAATAAAAAAAAATCTGAAAAAAAAGAAGAGGACAAAACAAACAGAAGAAAATGAGCCAAAGAAAAAGCACAAGAAACACCATATAGACAGAGATACACGCATTCACACACCAAAGCATACCATAGAGTCTAAAATGGTATTCTGTTTCTGGCAAAGGCTCACCCATTTTGCATTCCATTACTTCATTGCAGACTTGGTTTGAATACACACATGCACTCTGCACTGATTGTGCCTGAAACACCTCAAATCAGATTGGAGACTACAGACTGTTGTGAACTGCAGTAATTTTAATGTACAAAGATTTCTCATTTTACAGAAACACAAGTTACAGAACATTCATTATTTTCCCACCATCATTCCCAGAAGAAATATCAAAATCAACATGTCTTGGGATTGTAGTGTATTAGGATGTATGATTTCTTAATTATCATTTCAGTTGCTGACTTGAGTTTCATTACAAATCATTACAATGAATCCTGGTTTAGGATTAGGTCCAAACATATTTTTGCCATTGTATACTACAAAGTTATGTGAATTGGAGTTCTCAGCAATGACTATTATAAAATCAAAATATTGACTTCACAGTTGTTCAGCATAATGCAGTATTAAATATTAATACAATATTTAACTATTTTTTGTGTCTGTGTATGTGCATGTGCTCACAAAGATTATATTCATGGGATTAGAGGTGGACACCAGTACACCTGACTTTGTACATGAGTACTGATGACTCAAAATCAAACCCTCATGCTTACATGACAAACACAGAGTGGACCAGTTGATCCCCTCATTTTCAAGATTTAATTATTTATGTAAACAAAGAAAAACACAAAAGCATACTTCTGTCCTTAATAAATGGTAAAATTATATTTTGTTTAATTCTTTATCTATATACCTATTTTAAATAGTGATATAACTGGTGTCACAGAGGATCTCAAACGCTGGTCACCAGCTGAAATATTTAACCTTCTCATTATCAATAACTTCACGTGGCATTTTACATTGCTTTATATGAATATGTATAATATTATCTTATTAAAGTCTATTGATTGTATACACTAATGAGGCTTCATATTCTGATAAAAATAAATAACACCATCATTTATTTCTCATTAGACCCACTTAATTATAACAAATGATCACTATTTTTTCTGTAAGTAGCTGAAGAAGACTACAAACATTAGAAAGTTGTGATTTTGAGTCTTCTTGTTTTATGGGTATGATCTTGCTCTTGTAGTGCAAGATGACCTCAAGCTTGAGGTCATCCTGTGTCAGTTTCATTGGGATAAACAGAATATGCAGATCTTTGATGCTTTCATTCAAATTGTGGGAGTTTATTTCCATTTCCTTATGAAGAATGTGATTGGTATTTCAATTAAAATTGAGATTTCATTGATTGAATTTGTGATAATATAGTAAGGATATTTTACAATCACTGATTCTTTTAGTCCATGCACATTGGGTATATTTCCCTTTTAACATCTTCTTTAAATTTGTCTTAAGTGGGAAAGTTTGTAATGCCTAAGGTAAGTTTACATAGTTTAAAATTATAGAAAGGAACTAGGAGTATACATTGTTTTACAGTTAGTTAAATGTCAGACAACACAAATGCTACTACATTTTTATATGTTCTGTATGCTGTTATTTTTTATGTGCTGGTTAGATTTATATCAATTTAACCAAGTTAAAGTCATTCAAAACAAGGGTCCCTCAAACGAGAAAGCTGGACACCTTCTTGATTAATGATTTATGTGAGGCTGTAGGTGGTCTTGCCTCTGGGAAGCTAGTTGTGGGTTGTTTAAGAAAACAGGCTGGGCTGGCCAGGGGAGCAAACACCCCCACCATTGGCTGTGTTCCTGCCTGCAGTTTCCTTCCTTGAATTCCTGACATGACTTTCTTCAGTGATGGCATATTACCCAAAATTATGAAATGAAGTAAAACTTTTCTTTCCCTATCTTTGTTTTGAGCAGCATTTTGTCACAGTAATAGAAAGCAAACTGGGGAATCCAAATCCACTAAGCAGGTCTTACTGGGTTTTGAAAGCTTTAAGGGTTTTCTACATATGAAGTCAAGATGTCAGTTGAGACACTTTGGTTTCTTCTTCCTACTTGGGCAACATCTCTTTCTTGCATAGTTGCACTAGCTAGGACTTCTGTTATGTTCAACACAGTGGTGACAGTGGGAAATCTCTTATTCTGTCTTTAAATTAAATATTCTAGCTTTGCATCATTGAATATTACTTGGGTTTGTAACACATGGGCTTTCATGTGTTGATGTACATTCTTTTTAACTGAATTGTGCGTAGTTTATATTAATCATGAATGGATATGGATTTTGTCAAATAATTTTAACTATTTGGGTGGTAACATAATATCTGCTTTTCCTGGTTATTATAGTGAATTTTCGATTTTGTGAATGCTGAACCACACTCCATTTGATAATAATGATTGGCCTTTTTAATGTGAACTGGTTTGCTATAATATTCTTAAGAGTTTTTGAATGACCTTAAAATTGCCCTTTGGTTTTTCTGTGTGGCTTTGATATCAGAATAAACTAGCCATTATATGAATAAAACAGTGTATCTTCTGCAATACTTTGCAAGAATTTGTGGAAGGTTGGTGTCAATTATTCTTGAACATTTTGTAGAACTAAGACTTGAAATAAATAACTTTCTTCTTGGTGGATATTTTCATTATGTTTTGGAAGTATATTTTCATGCAATATATTCTGATTATGGTTTCTCCTCCCCCAGTGCCTCCCAGATCCTCCCCACCTCCCCACTCACACAAACCCAAATCCCTATTTTCTATCTCATTGTAACACAAACAGGCATTTCAAATAACAATAACAATAAAATAAAGACAAACAAACCAGAATAGGTAAATCCAAACAGGAAAAAAAAAAAAAAACAAAGCACCTAACTTTCTTTGCAGTTGTGATTTAAATGTACTTTTATTTAGAGGTAAAATCACTAAGATTGTTTTGTCTCTGTGAGGTTTTGCATTTATTTTGAGAAAATTACTTTTAGCCAACATATTTTTGAATAACATTATTTCATGGAACATTAATTGAATTAGTAATAAGTTATTAAGTGGAAGGCTATTATATGAAATTCTATGTTGTACTGAATATACTTATTAATCATTTTCTAATGTACCTTTTATAAGTGAGGATCTTATTAAGCATTATTCCTAGAATGCTTTAATTGACTTGGTGTATAATTTTCAAGTAATTCTAATTTTATACTATTATTTACAGTAGTTACATTCATCAAACTCCTTCACAATTTTATTATTCTACTCAGAGCTCAGTGACTCATTGTAGACATTATGTTTTATATCATGGGTCTCTTTTTCCTTCTCCTTATGAGAAACATTTACCTCTGTACAATGTAAGACTTTATTACAAATCTGGTAACAGTAAATGATTTATATTTTAGGTATTAATCTCAGTTATTCTCTTTCAACATAGAAAAAATTAAATTTTGATGTTTTTCTTACATATGTCTTTCTACTCTTTAATACCTGGAAATACATTTTTCTCCCGTTACTTTTCAGAAATTCCAATAACATAATCATGTTGGATTGTTAAAATCAGTTGGGAATTCATTATTCTCCACTAAAGATTTCTATATCCATGTGCTTGATCTCCTGTCTTCTTGGCGTGGTGGGAAACTAGAACATGTAACTTTTGTCTCTGCTACATTCCTTAAAAGTTAGGTAAAATTTAGTGTTGGTTTCCAACTGAGTAATTTTGTCCTATCAAAATTATTTTCAACACATTCACTGTTTCTTATCTCATCATGCTCTGAGTTACAGCATGCTTCTGAAAGGCTTGAGGTGTTTTACTATTATGATGTGAGGAATATGGAGTGTTCACCATCTGAGCCTTAATAGTATATGCATATAGAATATTCTGGCTGTTGTTCTAATATTTTAGATAAAATTCTGGAAAACCGAGTTGTATTAGATTTTTCCTTGATCCCATTTGTTGATGTATATAGATTGTAAAAAGGCTCATGAAAACATAAAAAGTTGTACAATTTCAATTTTCAAATTCACATGGCCATGTTTTCTTCAAATAAAGGCATTAAATTTTGCTTTCTTCAAATATTTTCTGCACTTGAAGTGATGTGTTTATGCAGTTCTGGGGATCAAGCCAGGACCTTGGACACACAGGTAAGCGGCTGCCTCTGATTTTGCCATCCCTGCTTTCTGCATTGGTAGTTAGAAGTTACAAAGGATCTTCTGGGGTTTTATTCTTTCCATAGAAAATTATAAATTTTATTTATTCTATTGAGAATGTCAATTTCCCCCCCAACATGTCAAGAGAACCTCTATTCCTTTGTATAGCCTCGTGTTTGTTGCAAGTTGCATTTGGCACAGGTGCTTTCTGGGCTGGGGTCTCCTGACCCTTCTGACATTTTCAGAAGTCACTGCCTTCTGCCTTCAGTCTTCTGGGCCATAAACTACTTGCCTGGAACTGTCACCTTCTTGGCTGGAACTTTAGCTTTAGTGACAGGAGCTGCTGGACCAGCAATGGCAGCCTTAGCAGCAGGTAATTTGGGGGTGGGTGGGAGAAGCTTTTATGATAGCCACTCTTTGAAGTTTCTTGACATTGTTCTTGATTATTGTTCCTCAAGCTTTCC
This sequence comes from Cricetulus griseus, assembly GCF_003668045.3. Taxonomy (NCBI): domain Eukaryota; kingdom Metazoa; phylum Chordata; class Mammalia; order Rodentia; family Cricetidae; genus Cricetulus; species Cricetulus griseus. The sequence continues at coordinate 176,817,526 of NW_023276807.1, read as the reverse complement.
AGCTTGAACCCCAGAGGAGAAATAGGTAACCCCAAAAATACCCCAGGAAGCACCTGAATACATGTAAGCAGTTTTAGATGAGGATGTATTTCATGTTTGTATACAATAAAATATGATCTTGTCTACCCCTAACTTCCCCTCTCCAATTCTTCATAAACATCTCCCCACCCTGTTTCATTTCCCTTTAGGCTACTGAGTCCGGTTAGTGCGGCTGAAACCTACAACAATCTTTAGAAACGACACACACTTGAGCAGATTAAGCAACGTGCTACTGAATGATAAGAAAATAAAAGCAGGAAATCAAAACACTCCTGGAAGAAAATGAAAACAAGCCTCCAGGGTTTGGACTATTAACTCTACCTACAATGTCACTACTCCACAGGGGCAAAAACAGCTCTGAAAGAAATTCAAGACATGATTTTAAATAAAGGCCACTATAAGTAACCCAGTTCCAGATCCCCCAAACAACAACTGCTTGTATTATCTCTGTCCCAGTTTACTATTTTCAATTTTTTCAACTTCTATGAAAGGATATTAAGTCAAATTGTACAGAAATAAACACCTGACTATCTTGCCTGTTACTGGGTGAAGCACTGAATAAGGAGGCCAGCAACCCTTTCACATGTGTGAACTTCCTTTTGTCTTTATGTATTTAACTCCAGTTCTAGCTGATCATCTTTCATATATTATAAATCCCTTCAAGAAGTGTCCACTGAGTGCCACATACCTGGTCCTGCCCTTCATTTGCATGTGTCATTATAATTTCATTGCCCTGAAGAGAGCAAACCCCATTATTAGGGCATCCAGAATTCAGAAATCCATAGTAAACCTTTGTTATTTCTGATTATACTCCAAATTTGTCCTTAGCTCCCCTCAATTAGTTGTTATATTAATCCCTAATTTCATCTTTCTCCTCTTCCCCACACAAATTCAATAAATTATACATCTTCTCTTCAATTTAGAAACTTCTGATAGTCTCTTCCTCCCAACTAAAGCTACTGCTTTCCCATGAGCGATACAATATCTTGCTTTTTGGTCAGCACTGTAGTCTCAGCTGTAGATCCTCTTATAGCCCAGCAGAGCCAGTGGCAGAAAAACAAAACAAAACAAACAACAAAACAAAACAAACAAAAAAACCTGGGCTCACTAGCAGCAAGACTTCAGTATCAAAAAAGATGACTATGTATTTCATTTGCTATCTTCTTTATTAATATCTCCCCTAGACAATCCACAGCCTGTTATACCACTGGATCATCCCTATTGAATGTGTATCTCAATGCTTGATCCAAAGAAAGAAGCATGGATTTTAGCATTGCCATGGCCATGCACCCATGTATACAGTGCAGATCCACTAAATAAGAGACAAAGAGGATGGGATACAGCCACACATTCTATCACTAACTCCCTGAGCTTTGAGGTATGGACACAAGTCTAAGATGCTACTAGGGTTTCTTTCAATGCCTTCTTACCTGTTCACTTCATCCAGGTTAGATTTTCATTCAGTGACTTTGTATAACTTGGCTCAACTGATCTGTCCTTCTTTGAGATTCCATTCTTATTGATATTTTTACTTTCTAGTCTAGATTATTATTTTCTTTGAAAAACATATTCAGGGTATTGTGTTGTTATCAGGAATATGACCATGAATATGGTTCTTTTACTGCTTTGCATACTATTGTTTCATAGAATTAAGTGTTCAGAAAAATTCTACTGGGTAGATTGTATCCACCTTATAGAAGGTGGGTGTAGCTCTGTCCCCACAACTTACTCCTAACAACAGGCCTCTGTACAAGCTCTATCATAATGAGTCTTTTGCATTAAATTATAATGTTTCAGACATCTTCAACCAGATGTATCCTGATGAGAAAACTGATCTTCGGAATCTGTTTCCTATTTCAGCACTAGGGAACACACACACTCTCTGTCTGTCTCTCTGTCTCTCTGTCTCTCTGTCTCTCTGTCTCTCTGTCTCTCTCTCTCTCTCTCTCTCTCTCTCTCTCCTTTTCACTATCTTAAGTGACTTAAAGGGTATATTATTTAAGATTTTAATAAAAAGTAAAATAAAATATAAAATCCCAAATTAAGCCAGGCAGTGCTTGTGTACTCCTTTAATTCCAGCACTCAGGAGGCAGAGGCAAGTAGATCTCTGAGAGTTCAGGGCCATCCTATTCTACAGAGTGAGTTCCAGGACAGCTAGGGATGTTACAAAGAGGTACCCTGTATCAAAAAAAAGAAGCAAACAAACAACAAAAATCCCAAGTAAGAGGATGCAGGTCTGGATGCTGGAAGTATTAACATTGTTTGTTGGTGTGCAAGCCAGCTAGCATTAGCCTCTGTTTGCTAACTGCAAGAGCACCAGGGTGATACAGAACCCTGTACAGTTATAAGAATTCAAAATAAGTTTGTAAAATGTCAAGATAGTGAAAATCCAACTTATTTTAGCATACAACTACTAGCCTCTGTGTTTTAATGGAGTATTTAGCATATCAATTCCTAGTTTTGATTACAGAACAGAGGCATGGATACTCATCTTGTGTACACACACACACACACACACACACACACACACACAGAGAGAGAGAGAGAGAGAGAGAGAGAGAGAGAGAGAGAGAGAGAGAATGCCTGCACTCATGTACACACAACCTTTCACTATAGGACATAATTGGTTTCAATATTTGCTTATGGCACATTAATTTCTTCTATTGTTAGTGAGGAAGCTCCAGTGTTGCTATTAATGGAAAAGTCAACATGTTAAATTGAAAATAGCAGTTGTGGACTATGGGAACTCCTGTCCTGGGGCCTACAGGCAGATCGAATCCACCCCGAAGGACCAAGCAACCCTGAGTCTGCTGAGATCACTGAGATAATCCCACCCCCACTCAGGGCAGATGTGAGCTGCTTTGGCCCCTGACTTGGGCCCATCTTCTGCCTTCCTACTCTGGGAACTCCCATCCTTGGGCCTGCAGACAGATCAACTCCACCCCTGAGGACCAAGCAACCCTGAGTCTGCTGATACTTCTGTGCTAGTCCTGCTCCCACCCCCATGGACAGCAAGTGTGTACCTCAGACCCACCTGCATCCACCTTGAGACCCATCAGAGTACTGACCCCTCTTGAACCCACCAGAAGAGAACATTGTACACCTACACACCAGGAAAGGAAGAGACACCACTTGTACCAACTGAAAGAAGAGATGGGAAGACTACAGTATAAGAACACATCCAACAACTGAAAATCTAACATGACACCACCAGAGTCTGGGGACTCTACACCAGCAAGACCTGAACATCCCAACACAGGTGAAGCAGAAAAAAGCAACCTTAAGAACAACTTCATGCAGATGATAGTAACCCTAAGAGAGGAAATAAGAAAATCTTTCAGAGAAATGGAAGAAAAGACAAACCAAAAGAAATCAAGGAAAGCCAAGGAAATACAATTAAACAGCCGAAGGAAACACTTCAAGACCTGAAAACAGAAATAGAGACAATAAAGAAAACACAAACTGAGGGAATGCTTTAATAGAAAAGCTGAGCAAACAATCAGAAACTACAGATGCAAGTAAAACCAACAGAATACGAGACATGGAAGACAGACTCTCAGAAGCTGAGGATAATCTAGAGGGAACAGATTCATCAAGCAAAGAATATCTTAAGTCCAGCAAATCATTAACACAAAATATCCAGGAAGTAGGAACACTGTGAAAAGACCAAACCTAAGGATAATAGGTATAGAAGAATGTGAAGAAACCCAACTCAAAGGTGCAGAAAACATAGTCAACAAAATCATAGAAGATTTTCTCAACCAAAAGAAAGACATACAAAAGAAAGTACAAGAAGCCTACCGAATACCAAATAGATTGGACTACAAAAAGTCCCCTTGTCACATAATAATTAAAACAACAAATATACAGAATAAAGAAAGAATATTAAGAGCAGCAAAGGAAAAAGGCCAAGTAACATATACAGGCAAACGTATCAGAATTACACAAGATTTCTCCATGGAAACTCTGAAAGCCAAAAGGACCAGGATAGATGTTCTTCCAACATCTCATCTTCTAAGAGAACATGGATGCCAACCCAGACTACCCAGTAAAGTTTTCTATCACTATAGATGGAGAAAACAAGATACTCCATGACACAACGAGATTAAACAATACATAATCACTATTCCAACCCTACAGAAAGTACTTGAAGGAAAACTCCAACCTAAGGAAATTAACTACACTCACAAAAACATGGCAATATATAATCCCATTTTACCAAAAGCCAAAAGAAAAAGCAGGGTAAATCCACACACAATATCACTATCAACAACAAATCAAAAATAAACAAGAATAAACATTCAATGGTCCTTAATTTCCCTCAAAATTAATGGTCTTAACTCGCCTATAAAAAGACACAGGCTAACAGATTGCATATGAAGATAGAATCCATCCTTCTGCTGCATACAACAAAAACATCTCGAATTCAAAGACAGACATTACCTCAGAGAAAAAGAGTTGGGATAAAATATTCCAATCAAGGAAGGCCTCACCATCCAGGGGGAGCAGAAAGGATATGTGATAGGTAGGGTTTCAGTTGGGGAGGGGGATGATAGGGGAGGACTGGAGGGAGAGGGAACTGGGATTGTCATGTAAAGCAATGTTTCTAATTAAAAAATATGAACCCAAGAAAAGACCTGAGGTAGCTATCCTAGTATCTAATAAGTTAGACTTCAAACTAAAAGCAATCAAAAGAGATGAAGAAGGTCATTTCATATTCATCACAGGAAAAGTCCATCAGGAAGAAGTCTCAATTCTAAACATCTATGCCCCAAATTCAAAGGCACCAACATTCGTAAAAGAAACATTATTAAAATTCAAATAACAAATAAGTCCTCAAACATTTATAGTGGGAGACTTCAATACCCCACACTCAGCAATGGACAGGAACACCAGACAAAAACTTACCAAAACGACAAAGGAACTAACAGAAGTTATGATCCAATTGGGATTAACAGACATATATAGAACATGCCATCCAAACACAAAAGAATACACCTTCTTTTCAGAATCACATGGAACCTTCTCAAAAATCAACCACATACTCGGCAATATAGCAAACCTCAACAGGTACAAAAAATTAGAATAATCCCCTGTGTCTTATCAGAGCACCATGCTTTAAAGTTACAAATCAAAAACAAAACAAAGTGCAGAAAACCTACCAACTCATGGAAATTGAACAACATGCAATTGCACCATACCTGGGTCAAGGAAGAAATAAAGAAAGAAATTAAAGACTTCCTAGAATTCAATGAAAATATAGACACAACATACCCAAACTTACGGGACACACTGAAAGCAGTACTAAGAGGAAAGTTCATAGCTCTAAGTGCTCACATGAAGAAAGTTGAGAATAGCCACACCAGAGAGTTGACATCACAGATGAAAGCTCTAAACAAATGGAAGCAAATTCACCCCTAGGAGAAGATGCCAGGAAATAATCAAACTGAGGACAGAAATCAATAAAGTCGAAACAAAGAAAACAAATCAAAGAATCAACATAACAAAGAGTTGGTTCTTCGAGAAAATCAATAAGATAGACAAACCGTTATTCAAACTAACCAAAAGGCAGAGAGAGAACATGCAAATTAACAAAATCACTGAGGAAATCCAGATAATCTTTAGGTCATACTTTGAAAAACTGTACTCCACAAAATTTGAAAATTTAAAGGAAATGGACAATTTTCTGGACAAATATCACTTACCAAAACTGAATCAAGAACAGATATACAACTTAAACAGATACACAACTTAAACCCCTAAGGAAATAGGAAGCATCAAAAGTCTCCCAACCAACCAAAAAAAAAAAAAAAAAAAAAAAAAAAACCGGGACCAGATGGATTCACTACAGAATTCTACCAGAAATAATACCAATACTTCTCAAATTGTTCCATACAATAGAAGCAGAAGGGACAATGCCAAACTCTTTTTCCGGGGCTACAATAACCTTGATACCTAAGCCACACAAAGACACAACTAAGAAAAAGAACTACAGACCAATATCCCTCATGAACATTGATGCAAAAGTTCTCAATAAAATACTGGCAAATCAAATCCAAGAACACATCAGAGAAATCATCCACCATGATCAAGTAGGCTTCATCCCAGGCATGCAAGGATGGTTCAACATACAAAAATCCATCAACGTAATTCACCATATAAACAGACTGAGAAAAAAAAAAAAACACATGATCATCTAATTAGATGCTGAAAAAGCCTTTGACAAAATCCAACACCCCTTCATGATAAAGGTCTTAGAGAAATCAGGAATAACAGGAACATACCTCAACATAATGAAAGCAATGTACACAAGCCAACAGCCAACATCAAATTAAATGGAGAGAAATTCAGTCCAATTCCTCTAAAATCGGGGACAAGACAAGGCTGTCCACTCTTTCCATTCCACTTCAACATTGTCCTTGGAGTTCTAGCTAGAGCAATAAGACAATAAAAGGAGATCAAGGAAATACAAATTGGAAAGGAAGAAGTCAAACTCTCACAATTTGCAGACGATATGATAGTCTACATTAGTGACCCAAAAAACTCTACCAGGGAATTCCTACAGCTGATAAACACCTTCAGAAAAGTGGCAGGATACAAGATTAACTCAAAAAATCTGTAGCCCTACTATATACCAATGACACATTTGTGGAGATAGAAATCAGAGAAACATCATCTTTTACAATTGCGACAAACAACATAAAATACCTTTTCGTAACACTAACCATAAAAGTGAACGACCTGTACCATAAAAATTATGAGTCTATAAAGAAAGAAATTAAAGAAGATACCAGAAAATGGAAAGATCTCCCATGGTCTTGGATAGGCAGGATCAACATAGTAAAAATGGCAATCTTGCCGAAAGCAATCAACAGATTCAAATCAATCCCCATCAAAATCCCAACACAATTCTTCACAGACATTTAAAGAACAATTCTCAACTTTATATGGAGAAACAAAAAGATGCAAGAAAGCCAGAACAACCCTCTAAAATAAAGGAAATTCTGGAGGCATAACCATCCCTGACTTCAAGCTCTATTACAGAGCTATAGTCCTGAAAACAGCTTGGTATTGGCACAAAAATAGACAGGTAGACCAATGGAATTGAGTTGAAAACCCTGATAGTAACCCACACACCTATGAACACCTAATTTTTGATAAACAATCCAAATTTATACGATGGAACAAAGAGAACATCTTCAACAAATGGTGCTGGAATAACTGGTTGCAGACATGTAGAAGACTACAGTTAGACCCAATCCTATTGCTTTGCACAAAACTTAAGTCAAAATGGATCAAAACCTCAACATAAATCCAGCTACATTGAACCTATTAGAAGAAAAAGTGTGAAATACCCTTGAATTAATTGGTACAGGAGACCACTTCCTGAACATTACACCAGTAACACAGAAACTAAGGTCAAGAATTGATAAATAGGACCTCCTGAAACTGAGTAGCTTCTGTAAGGCAAAGGAAACAGTAAGCAAGACAAAATGGCAGCCCACAGACTGGGAAAAGATATTCACCAAACTCACATCTGACAGAAGATTGATCTCCAAAATATACAAAGAACGCAAGAAGCTATTCTCCAAAACACAGAACAATCCAATTAAATAATGGAGTACAGAACTATATAGACAATTTTCAATAGAGGAATCTAAAATGGCTGAAAGACACATAAGAAAGTGTTCAACATCCATAGCCATCAGGGAAATGCAAATCAAAACAACTCTGAGATACCACCTTACTCCTGTCAGAATGACCAAAATCAAAAACACCAATGACAGTTTATGCTGGAGAGGATGTGGAGAAAGTGGAACACTTCTCCCTTGCTGGTGGGAGTGCCAACATGTACAGCCACTATGGAAATCAGTATGGCAACTCCTCAAGAAAATGGGAATGAGTCTACCCCAAGATCCAGCAATTCCACTCTAAGGCATATACCCAAAAGAAGCACATTCATACAACAAGGACATCTGTTCAACGATGTTCACAGCAGCACTATGTGTAATAAACAGAAACTGGAAGAAGCCTGGATGCACCTCAACTGAAGAATGGATAGAGAAAATGTGGTACATTTACACAACGGAGTGCTACTCAGCAGAAAAAAAAATGGAATCTTGAAATTTTCAGGAAAATGGATGGAACAACAACAACAACAAAAAACATTCTGAGTGAGGTAACCCAATCACAAAAAGACAAACATGGTATGTACTCACTCATATGCAGATATTATACAGAGAGTAAAGGATTACCAGACTATAATCCACACTGCCAAAAAGCTAATAAAGAAGGAGGATCCTACGAGAGACATACATGGTCCCCTGAAGAAGGGGAAAGGGTCAAGATTTGCTGAGCAGTTTGGGAGCACAGGAAGAGAGGGGAGGGAGCTAGGAGATTGAGAAGGGGGGAAGCGGAGGGATGCAGAAGACATGAGGGAGCTGAAAGTTTGAGTCAGGGGAAGAATAGATAATAACAAGAATGGAGATGCCATAATAGAGCAAGGCATTTTTGGTTTACAGAGAAATCAGGCACTAGGGAAATGTCTTCAGATCTACAAAGATGACACCAGCGAACAATCTAAGAAACAGAGGAGAGGCTACCTTAAATGCCCTACCCTGATAATGAGACTTATGACTAACTTATATGCCATCCTACAGCCTTCATCCAGCAGCTGGTGGAAGTAGAAGCAGACACCCACAACTAATCACCAAACTGAACTGAAACCCAGATGCAGAGAAGGACGATTGAGAGCAAAGGAGTCCAGACCAGGCTGGTAAAACCCACAGAAACAGCTGACTTGAACATTGGGGAACTCTTGCTTCCCAGACTGATAGCTGGAATACCAGCATGGGACTGATCCAGACCCCAAGAACATGGGTTTCTGTGAGGAAACCTCAAAAATCTAGGGGACCTCCTGTAGAAGTTCAGTACTTATCCCTAGCATAGGTATGGGCTTTGGGAGCCCATTCAGTATAGAGGAATACTCCCTGAGGCAAGACACATGGGGTTGGGCCTAGGGCCTATCCTAAAGGATACAATAGACTCTGATGACACCCTATGGAAGGCCTCACCACCTAGGGGGAGCAGAAAGGATATGTGATAGATAGGGTTTTAGTTGGGGGGGGTGGTTGGGGAGGAAAGGAGGGAACAGGAACTGGGATTGTCATGTAAAACAATCCTGTTTCTAATTCAAATACTAAAAAGTTGGAAAACAAGTTGAAAAAAAAAAGAGAATATTATGCCCCCTTTCTCCACTGTTAAGGCTAGTTTTCTATTGTTTAAGGTTGGGTTTGGAATGAGGTGTTCAATCTTGGACATCTCTTACAGATGACATTAATGTTTAATTGGAATAGATATAGTTTAGATGTGACATTATTAGATTATTATAACTTTCTTTTAATTCACCCTTATGATTGTTAATGATAGATAATTTACATTGGTAAGTTTTAATCCTCTTTTAGACTAAAGGGGGAAACGTAGAGGGAAATGCTGGTCATGCCCGCTTGAGGGCTGGCCCAGATGAAGCTGTCCATGCCCACTTTGGGGCTAGCACACCTGATGCTGACCATGCACACTTGGGCATGATCATAGTGACATAGCAAGTAGCAAGACTAAATATTTGGGTTGGATGCATGTGGCTCTCTCTGTTCCCTGACTCATCTGGTTGTACAAGACTGACTCTGTCATGTGTGTACTTTCCTAGTAAATGATCTGCTCATCAAACTAGCTCTGACTCCATGGTGATCTTCATTAATTGCATTTCACATTAGCTGCATTTTTAATGTCTGAAGGTTTCTTCTCTCTCCCAGCTCCTTTTAATTCTGGCCTTTACCCTAGGCAGCTTCCTTTAAGCTTTTTCCCATGTTATTCTTTCCAATTCCAGATTTCTTGAGAACAGGAAGCATATGCTTCTCAAGAGTACCCACTATAAATTCTCCTCCACAGGCTGGCATTGTTTTCAGATGGGATGGGTTCCTGCTGTTTTGTATCACCTTCATCAGTTTCTGAAGTCAGTCTCTCTGTCTCTTCCCCTCCCCCATGTGTGTGTGTACTGAGTTTAACTATTGTTGGGTGTACCAAACATGGTGAGTCACATTATAATATAGTAGCTAATAATTTCAAAGCCTCTATAGCTGAGAAAGAAAGAGAACAAATGAAGTGGGTAGTGAGGTGGGGTACATCTGGGAGGAGTCAGGGGATGGAGCAAATATAATCAAAATACATTGTATAGAATCTCAAGGAATTAATAAAAATATAATTTTTTAAAAGAAACCTTGAGTTTTTTCTCAAACCAGAACAATCCAGTCAGTGCAGACCTCTGCTTCATGTCAGCTAAGCTGATAGTCTCTCTGCCTTTGAACCAGCTGTCACAGTTCAGGAAAGAACACGGGAATTGGATCAGAAGTGACTCATGCCAGTGATGCTTCCCTGTCAACAGTCTAAGGAAGTTTCATGTTCACATCAAAACTCAGGGAAGGCAAGAAGTGAATTGCTACCTTATTCCAAGAAAGATCAGTATACTAAAAACAACTATTAACACTGTTGGCTCTGTTCAACCCATGGACAGTTCTTCCCCAGCAATATACAGAGTTGCTCTACTTAAGGTAGTCATGTGCCCTTCAACTGGTCATTTCCTTGAATATCAAACTAGACAGAATTCCCAAATATGCCTTTATTATTTATTATTTTTTAAATTAAAATATAAACACATCACTTCCTCCCTTCCCTTTCATCCCTCCAGCCCCTTCAGTATACTTCCTCCACACTTTCTTTCCTATAAATGGCCTTTTTCCTTCTGTATTGTTATATACATGCATAGGTACATGCAAATCAACCTGGTGAGTCAGTTTAGTGTGGCTTGGGCATATATGATTTCAGAACTGATCACTTTGTATTGGATAATAAATTAAAAAACTCATTCAATCATGGGAGTAACTAAGGCTCACTCAGCAGTCAATAGTTGCCTATAGTTCTGCCTAGGTATGGGAGAACATGAGATTTTCCCCCCTTTGCATCAGCATGACTTTTGATATTGTCATTGTTCATGCCCTGTTCAGGCAGCCTTTACCCTTCCTGTTACTTATAGGAGGCACAATCTTACAGCAAGCTTTCAAGTCTTCTGGCTCTTCCAATTTTTCTGCTCCCTCTTTTGGGATGTTTCCTGAGCTTTTGATGCAGGAGTTCTATTGCAGATGTATTTAATGTGGATAATTGATTTCTGCATTATGTCAGCTTGTAAATTTCTAAAATGTTCTCCATTTGCTCTTAATAGAAGCTTTGTTGATGAGGGGCAACAGCCACACTTCTGAGTTGGTATACATTTTAGAAAATAGTTACAAATTATGTGTAAAGTAGCAATAGTAGATTCTCTTCTAAGATCTATAACCTTACTAATCCCATACATTTGCCTAGTTTTCAGTACCAGGCAAGATTTCTCTTCTGTTGAATGGGCCTTAAGTCCAACTTGACAGCTGTCAGTTACTACCAAGATATTGGGTTCATTACTATGCTTTAGAGATTTCTTGCCTTGCTGGTGGTAGTTATAGTTCACAGTGATGACAGCTGGAAAAGACTATTGTTTGGTTTCCTCTCATGGAAGCTTGAATAGCACTTTCTGGTGCTATGAAGGCTACACTGAAGGAAGGAGGCCTTCAGGTCAGATACATCTCCAGCATTCTGAGTCCCATGTCTGAAGTATGTGGTGTCTTCAGCCATATGGACTTACCTTGAGCCTCGGAGGCAACAAATGTCAACAGCAATAGCTTTATTGTTTTGGGAGTTACTTCAGCTCCTCTGATCAATAATGCCAGAGGAGGATTCTCATGCCTTGTACTGCAGTTTTTGTTAGATTGTCTCTGGCTCTTATGTAGAGCATTTGTTTGTTACTCTTACCACCATTATTTTCTAGTGGATTATTGAATTTAAGTCAATTTTTGGTCTTGTTCTTTTGGGCTATATCATTTACTGATGACAATTGACCTTCCTTATCTGAAAAAGTCTATAGTTTCATTCCCTTACAGAAGGATGACAAATTATATTAATTCATATTCAGCATTACTTGTTTATATATTCTTCCAAATTTTAGCTATTCTTAGCTAAAATGTCATGTGTATGCTAATATCAGGGATCCCAAACAAAAGCCTTACCTCCAGCTATTTGAGAAATGAAGCTTCTGATTCTCTAGCATCTTCATGAACTTTCATTAGTTTGGAAAAGTTATCCTTGGTTGACAGCTGTTTTTCTGTTTTAGCACCTGGACTATGTTGTCTCTCTTGATTCCTCATGGAGAATTATTGCTAATATATTGGTGCTTTACCAAGGCTCATCTATATTCATGTGTTTTGTTTTGTCTGTCCACTAACAGTCCCTATGACCATGGGCAAAGGAAAATGGGCCCATTGAGCAGCTACCTTCAACAAGGAGCAGCTGCAGATTTGCAGAGAAGTAGCAGGTGGGCAGAAATGCCGTACTTGCTAAGAGGAAGATTTTCTACACCAAGATGAGAAAAGGAAGGTTTGATTGTAGGGAAGAATTGGTGGAATCACAAAGCATGTGATCTTCATGAGAAACATCAGATAGATAGTGGAGGTTGATGATTGATTGGTATAGGCTGCAGGGTTCAGATTAGGTAAAAATATAAAGACCATGAACAAAAGATAAAATATTTCAGAACTACCCATATTCTCAAGACATCTGTACATGGATGAAGGAAAAACACATTAAGCAGCATGACTGTAAAGCTTGAGAAGTTGTCAGAAGTTCTGTCTGTATGAATACTGCAGTCTAAGAAGGCAGCAAGGACCTGCTATTGGAGGCTCTGAAGAAGAATCTTTAAGCATGAAGAAATAGAAATTAAAGGAACCCTAGTAATTCCTTCAGAAGCTAAATTATAAGTTAATACTGAGGTTTCTGAGCATGGGATTCAAGGTCTAAAGAATGGGTCATGCAGGAAACATATGACAGAGAAAAGTCCCCAGGATAATGGAAGTTGAGTTTTTTTTGTTTTTTTTTTTTTTTGTTTTTTTTTTTAGATTTTATTTTTTGTTATGTATACAGTCTTCTGACCACAAGCCAGCAGAGGGCGCCAGATCTCATTCAAGGTGACTGTGAGCCACCATCCGGTTGCTGGGAATTGAACTCAGGACCTCTGGAAGAACAGTCAGTGCTCTTAAACGCTGAGCCATCTCTCCAGCCCCGGGATGTTGAGATTTGTGTGGAGAAAAGAAGAGGCCATTGGGACAACCCAATGGCCCATAACCCATACTGTTTGAATACCACAAAATATTTCAAAATTAGTAGCATGAACCTCAAGGTTTTTGATCAAAGGAATATAATTTGGGACAATCTACAGATACAGATTTTGGAAATGTCCATAACAGCAGTGATTAAAAAACAAAAATAGCCAGCCGTTGGTTGCGCTCGCCTTTAATCCCAGTACTTAGGAGGCAGAGGCACATGGATCTCTGTGAGTTCAAGGCCATCCTGGTCTCCAGAGCAAGTGTCAGGATAGGCTCCAAAGCTACACAGAGAAACCCTGTCTCGAAAAAACAACAACAACAACAACAACAAAAATAAATAAATAAATATCTTGTCACAAGCATTGACTGTATTAAATAAAGCATAGTTATGTAAGGAGGTTATATAAGCACTGAGTGTACTCCTGTGTAAACATGCCCCTCATATAACTACATCCATGTAGCAAATAGTATTGAGAAATCAATTAAACATAAATGTAGCATGCTAGACACAGCTTTGCATAGTGTGTGTGTGTGTGTGTGTGTGTGTGTGTCCAGAAATAATGTTTAAAGTTATCATACTCTCATATACAGAGATTGTTTACCATTTACAATTAATAAAGTAAACTTTCTTCAAGTAACCTAAAGTAGAACAGTTTTGAGGAAAATCATACAAGAGATACGCAAAGACGAAACATTGCTCATCTGCAAGTGATATTTGTCGTCACCAAACTCATTTGTCTCTGAGAAGCTTTTAAAAGTCATATGAAAGTAAAATTAACCTTAATTTTATCTAATGGAATCAGACATTTTTCAATACATAATTGATTTTTACTGTATCAAAGGCCTCCAGAAGACTCTATTTCTGTCTGGTAAGAACAGGAGGTAGGGTGGGTTTAACAATCCCATAAAGGTAAAGGTTATAATGTCCCAGACTTGGTCCCACTATCATGAAAATATGCATCATTTAAGTAACATAGGGAACAACTATGAATGGGAGAAGTGTCAGGTTAGTCACTTATCAGAAGAGCACTGCCTTCTTTATTTTAGATTATTTTTATTTCTCTGAGTGGAATTTTATAAATTAAAATTTAATTTTTCATTTCTTTCCAATGAGTTCCATGCTTTACTCAGATAAAATTCACAACACTAATAGTATGATTTTCCAACCATGATCAGTAAGTTAAAGGAAACTAATCATTGTAATAAAAAAAAATAGTTGCAAGAACACCAGTATCTTCTGGGTTTTGAGAGGAAGGGAAAGAAGATCACTAAGAGATTCTCAGGAAATGAAAGCTGACACGAACCTTGATCTGAAGATGGGCACAAGGCTGGTTGCTGAGAACATGGAGGAAGAAACTGAGATGAGGATCTGCTAAAAAGTGAAAACCCCACAAGACAGCATATTTTACAGAAGAATAATAGTGGTCAAAAGAGGCCATGTTTGAAAACCAAAATGGAAAACCTTAACATGACCTTTAAAAATATTTCCACACGAGGCATGTGATTGAGAATGACACAATTTTTATTAGCAAGGTTTCATATTTTTGTGATGTTCAGCAAAAGAACAAATGCATACAGTCAAAAATCTTTTTTCAGAGTGCAAATTAATAAATTTCAAATAAATTCCCAATCAAGTTCAAAAGTTAATATGGAGGGTATGTTGCCTGTCTGTCAAGTTGTCAAATGTTTAATGTCTGCACATCTGTAAGGAAACTTGATGCTGCTATGTGGTAATATTTCCACATGCTGTAGTAGTATTCATATATTACATGAATGAAAATATTATCCCCAAAAGTCATACTCAATAACTTCAAGGGTGCCAAATCAAACAGACTAAAAATTAGAGCAGACTATTTGTGTCTTCATTATTTCAGAAGCACACTAAAACTAATAGAAGGACGTGTCTGTCCTCTGCTGAAAAGGGTGCTTTAACAGTTCCCAGGTCTCCACAGCTGCTTTCACTTTAAATAAAAATGAGCTGTGCTTGTAATTATTTACTCATCTCTTCTCTGTACATTTAACACTTTCAATTATGCATGTGGTAATCTTTCCCATAATAAAGCATTTGAAGGAAGGTGGGAGGCAAATATAAAAAAAAAAAACCAAACATTATTGTACTTCAAATGATGTGACCTTGCCCCAATTTCTTGTTTCTAAAGGTGAAAATAAGGACATCAAGCTATTTTGGTGTAGGCTATATATGGAGGGAGTATTAATACAATTACAGGGTCAGGCACTTTGTCCTAGTGTTGAAATATATATAACAAAAGAACTTGAAATTTGAAATGCAGGTTCTCAAATAAATCATGGGCAGATCAAGAACAATACCAAAATAGGGTTCTTTCATTTAAAAATACTAAAAGATCAAGGGTGGCAGCCATCAATCATGCTGATCCAACTATTGGGCATCACCAATGTTTTTGGAGCAGCAGGGTTAGTCACTCCTTTGGGATGACTGTTGACCCTCTCAAAATTGAGTCCTTCAGAAATCACTTGTCATACACTTAAGCATCCTTTCATTCTTGTTTTCCATCTTAGCACTTCATCATTCAGAATGAGCCTTGACTTTTGAAAGAAGAAGGTCAAAATGACAAGCATGGTGGTACTTTTGTGTGAAACCAGAACAAGGAAAGGAAAACACACGATATCTCTGTGAAGTGACAGAGGCTTTGAATCTAGTTTCAGGGACAAATGAAACAAGCAAGTTTAGAGGTACACACTTGGGTAGTGTTGGTTCAGGCAGAAATAAGACCTCAGTAAACACTTCCACTCACTGGGAATTCACAGTGTCTGCAGTGCAAACACCATGGATTTGTCTTAATATCAGATTGTAACCATGACAGTTCAATGATAATACTGTCTAAAGTTAAATGCAGACTCTACAATGATTTATTTGATCTTTATCCAAGCATCACGATTTATATAGTCACAGGCAAGAAATCTGGCTGCACAGTGCACAATGTTGTTGTACTTAAAAATGAGAAATACTTTTTCCTGGTGTCTGTGAAAATGATATGAACAATACATGAGATACATAGCACATCACATGTGATGTTCCCATTGTAACCTCCACTACTACTGGCTAAACAAAATCTTTGAACACATAACTTAATGTTCATATATTGTAGATAGACGATAATGTATTTGACATGTTACCAATTTTTGACATCTATGGCATTTTGTGGCTTTCATGGTTAAAAACTTAAGTGTAATTAACATTGTGGTTGTACATCTATTAGTTATTTTCCTCAAATTAAAACTGTTGAGTCAAAATAAGTATTTCCAATATTTAGATATTTTCTATGATCTACTTATTGCTCTATATGAAAGAATAAATTTAAGCTCCTTCTAGTTTGCCTCTTTTCTCTTTCTGATCATACTACTAGGAACATGTTCTTCAATGTTCTCAAAAATTGCACATGTAATTATATATGATTTCCACATGTAACAAATTTTAAGTAGTTTTAAAATTTCTTTTATAATTTACTTCCCATCTTTGGATTATTATATCATGTTCTAACATTTTGATATCTTCTTCCAGGTTTATATGAACAAATTCATTTCTACCACCATCCCCTGTTATACAACAAGTGCTAGTTTTAATTGTGCATACCAAGCCTTTGTTGTTAGTAATTTAGTTATTAAACTTTAAAATTTGCAACTCTGAGTCTTTGCCTTTTTAGAAACATACAATGATTTCATGCTCAGAAAATATTTACAGTGTGATAGCACACACAGGAACCTGAGGAAGGAAGATGGCAAGTTCAAGCCCTGGTGGGGCTTGACTTTTTCCATGGAAAGAACAAAAGCACAAAGTATTTATTATATCTAGATATAAACTATTACTTGATTGTTAATGCTTTTCATATTACATATTGTAATTCATTTTAAATGAGGTGTGGCAGGAAAGGAGAGGGGACTTGGTTTTGCTTTTTTCTTTCATATTAAATGTTTAAAACTACACTAAACTGCATCATATGTTAGTATTTTTAATATTCTATTACTTTCCTAAATATATCTTAAATAGTTTTAAATTCTAATGGGGGTTGATTTTGTTCCTTCAAGTAATATCATAGCACATATACTTGCTTCTTCTTTGGTTTAAATTTTGCTTTACATAAATCCTAAACCAAGCTAGAGAAATTTCAGAACCAATAAATATATAAATGTAAATTCAACAAAATTGAGATTTGGCTTTTGTGTACAGTTTTGAAATATGAATACAGAGTGACATAACATGTGACTCAAAGAGAACAGGATCAGGAAATTCTGATGCATAACTGTCTCAGAAAATGGTGAAGATAGTGTTTTCCAAATCCTCAGCAAGTCAGATGATGCTACCAGGAAACATGGGATTTTATTGCCATTATAATCTCTGTCAAGTTTTACAAATTTGTTCAGAAACCTGCCATATACTAACAAACTTGCTGCATTAGCATGATGGAGTACATTGGTTCCAAGACATTAGTCCCAGAGGACACATTGCATAGCAGGACATCAATGGGACACAGCAGTACTATGGTCATTCTTTCTTCAGTATCAGCCATCATGCTGGGACACTTTGCTGCAGGTCCTCATGCTGTCCACTCATGAATGCACTCACTCCTCCATGCAGAGAGACTACATCATTCAGCACTCTGAGAATCAGAGTCTCTTCCCTCCGGAGAGGAGTTATACAGCTACTGTTCTGATTATGAAATTTTCTTCAGAAAAGCTGAGGAAAAATTAGTTGTTTATAATCATTTACTAGTGATAATGCAATTAAACCCATGATCCTCAGCATTTCCTATTTGAAAGTTCTCTATCACAGATAGAAGTCAGGGATTTAAACATTATTCATAAAAACAGCTAAATCTCATGTGTAGTAGAGATCAAATTTTTACAATGTAAAGAATATTAAAATTAATGTATCAATAATAGTTTTAGAGACATTCCCTTGAGGATAAGTAAATAAGGCTAAGTTTTAAACACCCTTTCATTTTGTAGTGAGAGTGATTCAGACTTTCAACCAAGTGAGATTGCAGTTCTCCAGGAAATCAGTCATTGTCCACCTCCATCTCTGTCCTCCCTCTTTTGTATCATTTCAGTGCTGGGAAATCAAGGAACAAGAGTGCACTAGATTGGATCAAGTGCCAAGCTTCTGTTTGGAAGGCCAGAAGGTTTGACTCGGGGTAGAGATGGAGTCTATCAGACCCTAGAGCAAAATAGTTCTTTCTGAACTCACTCCTTCTCTAAAACAAGCAGCCAGCCACTCTGACAGGCCAGTCTTAAATCTACACATCCTTCCCCCACCCCCACCCCACCCACTCTCTCTCTCTCTCTCTCTCTCTCTCTCTCTCTCTCTCTCTCTCTCTCTCTGTGTGTGTGTGTGTGTGTGTGTGTGTGTGTGTGTGTGTGTGTTTAGAGAGAAAGAGAGAGAGATACACACCACAAATGCATTGTGGAACAATTGTATAACATGGAGAAGTCTATGATGCTATGATAGAAAGCAAAGTGAATGGATATAGAATAAGGTTAAAAAATATAAAAGGTCTAGATCCACCATATTTTCATTTGAAGAAAGGCCAGTTTTCAAAGTATCCATGGTGAGAGTCAAAGTGGATGAAAGTGTGACAAGAAGAAGCAACCAAGGTTACAGTAAGAAGTGACAGTTACAAGTAAAAGTGATAAAATAAGGGGCTAACAGGGACAAGTAAAGGAGAAAAGGGAGCTAAATTTTACCTGAAACAAAGTAAATAGCATCTGAAGACCAGTAGGTTAGAGGTTGGGGTGGGGGGCATCAGCTTAAGTGGGTGAAAGATTTGGAAAAGATGATTTGCTTTGTGGGTTTTGAAAATTCTAAGGGTCTGCAAGCAGAGATTGACATGGAGGACTTGGCAACTCAGATCTGGATACTCAGCCATTAAGGTGCATTCATCTGTGCAGAGTATCTAAGCTTCACTGAGGATGAGTGCCATGAGGGCACATAAAGCAAGCAACACCCACAAGGGAACTGTTGGGGATCATTCTGCAAGAAAAGGAAATGAGAAGAGATGGAGTGTCTTCAGAAATGCATTAGTACACAGAGAGAATGCAAATTCATTGAAACCAGCACCACAGAAGTTGAATGAAGACAAAAAAATGGAACAGAGCTTTCTTTAAAGACCAACATAGCAATATTTCTGTGTGTGTGTGCGTGTGTGTGTGTGTGTGTGTGTGTGTGTGTGTGTGTGTGTGTGTGTGTGTGTGTGTGTTTGAACATATTCTTTTTACACCTTACAATTTTCCCTATTATTGAAAATGGACTTTTTTTTTTTACATCATATACCCTGATCTCAGTTTTCCTTTCCTCTTTTCCCCTCAGTTCTTTTCTGCCTCATCTCCTGTCAAGATCCACTCCCTTTCTGTCTCACATTAGAAAACAAAGAGGCTTCTAAGGGCTAATAAAGTAAGATAAGATAAAATATCATACAATAAAACAAAAACTGCCAAATCAGAGTTGGATAAGACAAATAGAAGGATAAGAGCCAGAGAAGGCAGCAGAATCACAGACTCATTTGCACATCCATGAATCTCATAAAGGCACTAAACTGGAGGTCAAAATATATGTGCACAGGGTCTAATACAATCCCAGGCAGGCCCTATGCATGCTGCCTCAGGCTTAGTAGGTTCATATGCATCTTGATCATGTTGACTTACAGAGCTTTGTTTTCTTAGTATCCTCCATCTCCTGTGGTTCTTATATTCTTCCTGCCTCTTCTTTTATGTTCCCTGAGCCCTGAAAAGAAGGATTTGATAAAGACATCTAATTTATGGTTGAGGGTTCCAAAGTCTCTCACTCTCTGAAGACTGTCTGGCTTTGGGTTTCTCTATTTATTCTCACCCACTACAGGAAGGAGCCTCTCTGATGAGATACTTATCTATGAGTAGAGCAGAATGTCATTAGGAGTCATTTTATTGTTGGTTTTTGTTTTGCTTCATTCTTGTTACAGTAGTACTCTGTTTACCCTCTATCCCTGTGCTAACCAATTTCAGGTTCTTAGTCAGCCAAGCAGTGTTGGGTATGGGTTCCATCTTGTGGAGTGAACCTTAAGTCAAATCAGATAATGGCTTGTTACTCCCACAAACTTTGTGCCACTGTTGCCCTAGAATATCATGCCCTAGAATTAGGAAGTCATTGTAGATCAAATGTTTCATGCTTGGATTGGTGTTTATATTTCTCTTTTGGTAGCATGCAGAGTACCTTCCTATACCAAAGACACTAGAATGTGAGGGTGAAGGCTCTATGTAGGTACCAGATCAATTTCTTCATATTCTGTGAGTTGGGTAGGTGTTGTCTGCAGCAACAGGGCCTTGCTGTCAGTTTGAACAGAAGAACTGATAGTCTTAGCAACATTTCAAGTGACTCATCTAATTAACATGATTTGTCAGCAAATCAGGAATAAAACAATTCAGACAGAATTAAATTTATTGTTTAAATTTGCAGCTTGTTGGTTTGATGACAAGGCCTCTTTCTGTGACCAAGGCTGACCTGTAACTTGTGGTCATCCTCTGTATCAGTGTGTAGTACAACTAAAAATGAAAGGAAAGTTACACCATGGAAAGTACATGAGGAAGGATGAGTGTGATAGGGCTATTTTAAAATTTTGGCAGCATTGTGTCCTACTCATGAATTTTGCATATTAAACAATTTACTCATATTCTCAAAAAGTTTGTTTGAACCTCCATGAATTGAATTCAGAGTAATAGTTATCGAGGCTGGAAAGTGGGCTCAGGGTTAAGAATGTATACTGCTCTTGCAGAAGACACAATTTCAATTCATAGCACCTTGGCCAAATGGTTCATAAATACCTATAACTTCTGTCCCAGGTGATTTAACATCCTCTTCTGACCTCTGTGGTCACATGCACTTCTATGTGCATGTGTGAACACCCAAACACACATAGAAACACTTAAATAAATATTTATAAAAAATCCAATAATTATGTAAGCAAGTTAAATCATTAACATGAAATATGAACCAGAATGCTGGGGCATGGTGGTACCCTGTGCCCTTTGGCTATTGATTTTTAAATGAGAGAAAAACAATGAGGAAATTGCGATATTGAGATTGGCAATGGCTGAGAACACATGAGCCAGCTGTGCAGTTGGAGATTCTGCGTACAGTACCCTGCAATTGAAAGAGCTTTATACAAGGATAAAATGAAATTATTCCATGTGAAATGGATGAAACTACAGAATTCTGATGTGTCAAGTGCCAGAATCAAACCCTGATTGATTTTTAGGAATCACACAGCTTCTCATCCAGATGAAGCCAGTGAGGACAGAGGCACAGAAAACTGGAACAGCAAGTGTAAAGAAAATATCTGGAGATAAGTCATAAGTCAAGTTGAAAAGTTTCTCCATGAAAGGGAAACAGCTGAATTTGTGTTGTGTGAACTTTGATAGAAGAAACTGGACTCTGGTCTAACACTTGCCATAGTACCATTTTGAAAGCAGTTAAGCAGTAAGGAGAGAAACACACATAAATGTCAGGGATCCTGGGCTCGCTAAGAAAGATGGATGAGCTAGCCATGATGATCAATGCAGTAAGAAGCACCCCTCCATGGCTTCCATATCAGCTCCTGCCTCCAAGATCCTTCATTGCTTGAATTCAGGTCCTGACTTCCTTTAATGATAAACCATGATGTAGAAGTGTAAGCTAAACAAACTCTTTACTACCCAACTTTCTTTGGTAATGGTTTTTCACCACAGCAATAGTAACCCTAAGACAATGATTATCAGCAACACTGAGTAGGCAGGAAAAGATCCCAGGGAATGCCATAGTTTTACCTTCACCAACCTCAGTCTACCATACACAATGAGACAGAAAGATGCACTGTTAGAAAAACAATCAGGAACTATAGGTCATGAAGCTGGGTACAGTTTCCTGTTATAAATGACATGGGAATTTGGTAACTTCATGTAGACAAGAAACATTCAGAAATCAAATTCTCTACCATGTAGTTCTCATGAAGTGAAATACTTTTCTTCATAAAAAGCATTTATCTTAAATGTGGACAGGGGTTACCTAAGATGCCCATGGTATTGGTGTTCAGAATTTCTTCTATTTCACAGAAAATACAAAAACTTATCAAGAGCAAAAGCTATGGTTGTACACATACTGCAGCTACCCAGTATAAATAGTACCTATGTGTTTGTGAGATGAAAACACCCACCTATATTCTGAATTTTTTAGCTTTATTTTTAATCTATAAGGTGAGTGTTTTGTCTGCCTGTGTGCACCTGGAACAATGTGTGGACTGGTATCTGCAGAGATTAGAAGAGGGCATCAGATCCTTGGAACTAAAGTTAGGGACAGTTGTGCACCATTATGTAGTTGCTGAGGAGCTAACCTTGGACCTTAGCATAGCATCTAAGGCTCTTAATCCCTGAGCCATCTCTTCATCCCCTCACGATTGATTTTTAAGTTATTAACTTCCTTTAAAGAAGATTTTTATATTGTAGTTCAATAAAAATAACAAGAAAAGTAAATTATATGAAAAAGCAATAACCATGAATTACACTGTATGGTTTGGTGTGAATTGGTTCCAACTTTTAAAACTGTTTTAGAAATTTTATTCTCTATCGGTATTTAATTTCACATTTTGCTCTGCTTGAGTGTTTTTTTTTTCTCTGAGTTCCACGTTATTCAATAGTAACATTGCTAATCCTTTTCTTTCCTGTTGGTTATTTCTTTCACCACTCTTTTACTATCAATCTTTGATCATTCTATTGGTTTGAATCAGAATGGCCTCAATAGGCTCATAAGTTTGAATACTTGTCCCCAGTAGGTAGAACTGTTTAGGAATGATTAGGAGGTGTGACCTTGTTAGAGGAATTGTACACTGTGGGTAGGCTTTGAGGTTTCAAAAACCCAAGAAATTCTAATATATGTGTTTATCTATGCCTCATATACATGTTTAGAAGAGAGCTTAATCCTTTTATTTTGTTACTTGAAATTAATACTATTTAATTATTTCAAGAGTCTCTTCCTTTTCCCTGATTTCCTTATTTTTCACTCGTGTTAACAAGTTAATATTCACTCACCCCATGCTAAATCCAAGATTTATTTTGCTTTCTATTCCTTTCATGTTCCCTACTATGTTGGTAGTTGCACTCCACTTTTCAGGTCTACTGTTGATTTTTTTCTTCTTTTATCAAATGTGTTTATTCCACTGTTACTCACCAGCTTCTATTGCTGATTTTAACTTTTTTCTTATTATTATGTGTTTTGGTATGTTCCATGGATGACATTAGAGGTCAGGCTTATGGGGTTAGCTTTATCTTTCTACCTTCTCTGAGGTTTCCATGGATCCAATTCTGATTGTAGGTTAGTGTTACAGGTTTCTTTCACATTGAGCATTTAGTTGTCCCTTCCTCCTTTTAACAAGATTTTAGTTTTAAGTGTGCATGCGTTTGTGTGTGAGAGAGAGAGAGGGGGGCAGAGGGAGGTCTGCAGAGGCCAAACACATGGTTTATCCCGAGAGGTAAAATAAAATTCATTTATTAGGCATCTGATATACATGCTGTGAACTGAACTCAGATCCTCTGTAAGAACAGCAAATGATCTAATCTCTCACCTGTCTCTCCAACTTTCTTATTTCTAAGTTTTATTCCTTTTACAACTTCACCAGAGTGAGATTTTTTTAAAAAGTCCTTTGCTCCATCAATTCATTTTCTCTATGTGTTATCATTTAGTCTATTTCAGTCAGAGCTATTACTAAATGCTTATGCATGATGTGCATTCTTTCATCTTTATTCACATTCAACATCACATTCCTGGACAGTGCACATTTACATACATCACAAACAGCATGAAGGTTTTCCTCTCACTTCATCATTCTCTCATATGAGGTTGCTACTGTTTGTTATTTACGTCAGTGCCTCCTCTGAAAGAACATAAAAGTTATATCTCCTAAGTTTCATATAACATCAAATGTTTTCACTTTATCAAAATTTGGAAGGACCCTTAGATGTGCATGGAAACAGACATTCTACCTCTTCTCCCTTCTAAGGCTATGAATCAGAAACACAACGATGGGAATATTTAGCTGTATTGATTGAGTTTTCAGAATTTTATACGGTTTTCCTTCTCATCAGGAATTATTTTACCTTAATTCTTCTCCAGACCAGCATTTTTGTTTATGCACCATCATCTTCAGTTCAGGATCATTTGAATCTGCAATTTTTTGTCAACTTTCCACCTATGATTTTCTCTTGCATTGGAATAAAATTATATGTCTTGGATAAATTTTCAGAGTAATGAACAAATATTTTCCAACATCATATCTCTGGTTTTCCTTTTAAATTATTTAAATGTTCAGTGATTATTTTTCTCCCTCAATTCTTCTATTGAATTATTAAACTAAGATATAATTTTTAAATAATTTAAGTTCTACATATTTTTCCCTTAATGTTCTCTTATTATTTTTGAAGACGTTGCTGTCTGCTAAAGCCCTGGCTAGCTGCTCTATCTTTCTCATTGTTGGCCTAAATTCAATGGAAATTTGAGGGAATGGGAAGTTTTATTGTCTGTTTTGCATTATTGGAACTTTAGATAAACACAGTATTGGAGATGAGCAAGTTGTTTACCACTCTCTTCTATATGGAAAATTTGTAAATAAAATAAAATTCTCTGTAGTACTCTTTTTCATTCTAGCTCTGCATATACCATGACCTTGTCTGCCTGTCTAACCTCTTCATGACTTACAAGGAGAACTGGCACAAGCTCCTTGCTAATGTCAATCATTTTCACAGCTGGGACCATGGATCTCTGTGTTAAATTTTTCTAGGATCCAATCCAGTCTAGCACTGCTGAGGGGCCTCTCTTATGTCAGGATAAAAGGGCATGCACATGATTGAAGAAAACATTTCTCCTTAACACTCATCCTCATAAGATCCCAGGGGCTTATGATAGAAAATGTGTAAGGGAAGAGAAGAAACGACAGAGATCCAGGTTGCTAGATTTCTTTTGCACACAAATGTGAGGTCATGAGCATGTACATTCAATAACTGATGATTTTGCCACAATGCTGAGATATTGTCTGTCATCTCTTTCTCTTTGTAAAGATCCCAGGGTAGAATACTAAAGTAAGCAAGATTGAGATTAAATGTAGAAATTAGTTTTCCTGCTGTTCTCCTTCCTTGTTCTCCTACCCAGTTCCAGGAGTACCAAGTATTGTTTCATTTTAAAAGATTAATTAAAAGTAAACTTTTTAAAGATAAGGTCAAAGTTCCACAAAACAATATTTTATGATGAGAGGTAAATGCTTAACATGAAATAATAAACTGTACTGTTACTTGGTAAAAATAACAGATAATATCTATTCTGCACCTTGATATGTTAAGTGATAATACAAATTTTAGCTGACTATCTCTAACAGGGGTTGATATATTCCATGTTTACATACAACATTAATTCATCATATGAGAACACACACAAATTATATCACTGATACTTGAGGAATACTGGAACAGTCACACATATCAGATAATACAGATTTCCCCCTGGTCCAATAGATGCTACTCATACCATGGGGGTATATATTATAAAAAGGAGATCATGGTCCAGAGAATATCTGAGATTCAGGAGAAGTGTAAAAAGAGATCATAGAATGTTTTTAAGATTGCATTAGTCAAAACTCCATGGTCATACTAAAAATAATTATAAATCTGGAAAAATGGAATATTCCTCATTCACATGGCATAAACTCCAAGCATTAGACATGAAGTGAAGTATTTACAGATTTTCTTTGGGAAACTAATTATAAACCATACTACTAGAGCAAAATGAATGGGCTCCCAAAGTCCACACCTATGCAAGGGATAAGTATTGTACTATTATAGGGGGTCACGTAGATTTCCCAGGTTTCCTCAATGAAACACATGTTCCTGAATCTGGATCAGTCCCATGCTGGTATTCCAGCCATACTACTGAGTACAAATAACATTGATAATTATTAGAAAAACATGTGGATGAAAAAAATCAATAATCATTCATGGTGGATACTAAGCATTAGAACAGTACTACCCAACTAAAGAAAAACACTCTGTTAAATGAAACAAGCTATCTCAAAAAAGGCCCAGTTCTCCACAAGTACAGGGGATTTTGACATCTACTTTATATGCCAAGCTTAAGGTTTATATTTTAATAGAAATCTATTCATAGAAGCAATATATATCAAAATACAAATACATAGTCTGAATCTATAGAGTATGGATGAAATAATCCACAAGTTTACTGAGATAAGGGAAAATGCAATGGGAAGATATTCATTACTGTGCAGGTTATTCCAGGGTTCTAAAGTATTCAGTTTTCCTCAAGTGATCTACAAACTCAGTATAGAGCAAAATGAAATCCAAAGAATAACTCCTAATGGAATATTGAGTATTGAAGAAGTAACAACATTGTCCAATTCAAAAGTTTCTTGTAAGAATTAAATGCAAATACAAAGTGCTCAAGATAAGACAGAGCTTCCTGTCTGAAAGTATTTATACCTACAATAAATTCTAAAGGGAAGTCAGCTATTGGTTCATACCATAATTTCCCTAGAAAGCTGTTATAGCGATTTTTAAAATTTGACCAAAACATGAACAAGTTTAAAATTTCAGCTTTAAGATTTAAAATATCATTAAGGCATTATGGGATGCAAAATGCACTTTTAATTTGAATCACAAAAAAGGAACAATGGGACAAATACTCTAACTGATGAGATGGTTGTGCATTAGGGAAGATAAAGATTCCATCTAAGTGAACTTATTTTGGGGAATTGTTATAAATCTCACCTAATGATGACTATAGTCTGATAGAAAGGGCCATCTTACTTTCACTAAAGTCCATCCCAGAAAATAGAAGGAACAAATAATCACATTTTTTTCTTCCTCGAAGCAGCTGATCCTGAGAGGAAGTGAGAGGAATTTACTGCAGAACGTAAGACAGTTTCCAAGCTCCATTCATAGAATGAATTCTCACAGCACCTGCAGGGGCTCACCTTTCTTATGAGCAATCCTGACCCTCACCCTCCTTCTATCTCTCAATGCCAACTGCAGAGGTGGTTCTGAAATTTCCCCATCACCCTCTACTTTTCCCTCCTGTTAGTTACTAAAACTGGGACTCAGTTTTCCCTCTTATTTTAGAACCAAGTCTGCATCTCATTCAATACTCAGCCAAGACAAAGACTGGCAATGCTGGCAGTTCAGATGCATTTCTGTCTCTGGCAAGAGGTAACTCTTTTGTGACTAAAGTGCTGGTCTCTGATGATTATGCCAATGTTGGATTCTCATGTGAATCTAAAAACTTCAGATATGACTGGAGAGAAAAGTATTGATCTATCTGTACACTAGAAGGTATAAAGAATCATTTTTTCTTTTTTTCAGATTTTTTATTTGAGTTAAAAACAAGATTGTTTTACATGACAATCCCAGTTCCCTTCTCCCTCCTGTCCTCCCCTACTACCCCCACCCCTCCCCCAACTAAAACCCTACCTATCACATATCCTTTCTGCTCCCCCTGGATGGTGAGGCCTTCCATAGGATGTCATCAGAGTCTATCATATCCTTTGGGATAGGGTCTAGGCCTACCCCAGTATGTCTTGGCTCAGGGAGTATTCCTCTATATGGAATGGGCTCCCAAAGTCCACACCTATGCAAGGGATAAGTATTGTACTATTATAGGGGGTCACGTAGATTTCCCAGGTTTCCTCAATGAAACACATGTTCCTGAATCTGGATCAGTCCCATGCTGGTATTCCAGCCATCAGTCTTGGGAGCAAGAGTTTCCTGATGTCAGGTCAGTTGTTTCTGTGGGTTTCAACTGCCTGGTCGGGACCCTTTTGCTCTTCACTAGTCATTCTCTGTTTCTAGATTCCAGTTCAGTTCAGTGATTAGTTGTGCGTGTCTGCTTCTACTCCCACCAGTTGCTGGATGTGGGCTATGGTGTGGCATATAAGTCAGTCATCAATCTCATTATCAGGGGAGGGCTTTAATGAATCCTCACCTCTGTTGCTTAGATTTTTAGCCAGTGTGATCTTTTCAGATCTCCAGACATTTCCCTAGTGCCTGATTTCTCTGTAAACCTAAAAAATGTCCCCTCTTTTATGGTGTCTCCATTCTTGATATCTTCTATTCTTCCCCTGACTCAAATTTTCTGCTCCCTCATGTCCTCTACATCCCTCCTCTTCTCCCCTTCTCATTCCCCTAGCTCCCTCAACCCTCTTCCTGTGCTCCCAATTTGCTCAGGGGATCTTGACCCTTTCCCCTTCTCCAGGGGACCATGTATGTCTCACTTAAGTTCCTCCTTGTTTACTAGCTTCTCTGGCAGTGTGGATTGTAGGCTGGTAATCCTTTACTCTATGTCTAAAATCCACATATGAGTGAGTACATACCATGTTTGTCTTTTTGTGATTGGGTTACCTTTCTCAGAATGGTTTCTTCTAGTTCCATCAATTTTCCTGCATTTTTTAAGATTCCATTTTTTTTTCTGCTGAGTAGTACTCCATTGTGTAAATGTACCACATTTTCTCTATACATTCTTCGGTTGAGGGACATCTAAGCTGCTTCCAGTTTCTGAATATTACAAATAGTGCTGCTATGAACATCATTGAACAGATGTCCTTGTTGTATGAATGGACATACATATGTCCATTGTTGTATCCTTGTTGTATCCTTGTTGCTGGATCTTATGGTAGACTCATTCCCATTTTCTTGAGGAGTCACCATACTGATTTTCAAAGTGGCTGTACAAGTTGGCATTCCCACCAGCAGTGAAGAAGTGTTCCACTTTCTCCACATCCTCTCCAGCATAAACTGTTATTGGTGTTTTTGATTTTGGTCATTTTGACAGGAGTAAGATGGTATCTCAGAGTTGTTTCAAGTTGCATTTCCCTGATAGCTAAGGATGTTGAACACTTTCTTATGTCTCTTTCAGCCATTTTAGATTACTCTATTGAGAATTGTCTATTTAGTTCTCAACCCCACTTTTTAATTGGATTATTTGGTGTTTGGGTGACTAGCTTCTTGAGTTCTTTGTATATTTTGGAGATCATCCCTCTGTCAGATGTGGGGTTGGTGAATATCTTTCCCCAGGTTATGGGCTGCCATTTTGTCTTTCTGACTGTGTCCTTTGCCTTACAGAAGCTTCTCAGTTTCAGGAGGTCCCATTTACCGATTGTTGCTCTCAATGTCTGTGCTACTGGTGTAATGTTCAGGAAGTGGTCTCCTGTAACAATTAATTGAAGGGTGTTTCCCACTTCCTCTTCTAATAGGTTCAGTGTGGCTGGATTTATGTTGAGGTCTTTGATCCATTTTTCTATGTTCCTCTATTACAAGAATGATAGTTACAAAGTGGTGTCCCACATGGTTTTACAAACTTCTACATAAAACTTCACAAAAACCTAAAATGGGATTTTAGAAAAAACAATGGAGATATGCAGTGCTTCTTATCAGCAGCATTTTCTTGTTTGGTCTCTGTTTTGCTGGGGACAAGCAGACACTTGAGCAGCTCCCTTAAGGGAGGTTTCCTGATTCAGCTTAAAAGAGGAGATGATGGGGGAAGACCTTCTGTGTTTATGTTTGTCTTATTTTTTGATAAATAAAGTACTGTTGGCCAATAGGGGAACAAGTTAAAAAGGACTCAGAGCAGAAGAGGATTCTGGGAAATGTCATAAGAGATGTAGTCGCCATGTGATCCCAGAAGATATGACGCTAAAGCTGGCATCCTCAATAAGTCTTTATAAAATGTATAGATTAATGGTTGTGGTTGATAATTAAGACTGAGCTAGAAAAATAGAAATCCTAGTCATTGGCCAATAGTGTTGTAATTAATTTAAGACTCTGTGTGTTATTTTGTGGCCCTAATGGGACCGGTGGACCTCAGGAGGCTGGCAGAAAGAGTTATTACAACAGTGATTCTCAACCCCCCCTAATGCTACAACCCTTTAATACAGTTCCTCATTTTGTGGTGACCATCAATCATAAAATAATCTCATTGCTATTTTATAACTAATTTTGCTACTGTTATGAGTTCTATTGTAAATATATGATACGCAGAATTTCTGATATGAGACCCTAAAAAGATTGTGACCCACAGGTTGAGAACCACTGCTTTAGCAGAACAATAGTATTTGATTTTCCCATAGGTCAATGGCTTTTCTAATCTGAGAATCTTTGCCACATTTGTATTGTCAGGCATGTGTTCTCTCTCATGGAGTGGGCTTTAAATCGAATCAGTGTGCACTTGGTTACTTGCAGAACATGTATGCCACTATTGACTTGTCATGTCTTACAGGCAGTTCACAATTTTAAGTCAAAGGCTTGTGGTCATATTGGTTATCATTCACCTGTGGAGGCACACAAAGTACCTCCTAGTAGCACTAATGCTAATCAACAGGTAAAAGCTTCTATCTAGGCATTCTATATGTGATATTGAAATGTATTCAACAATAGGGCCTCACCACAGATTTGGGGGAGCAAGAAATAGCTTTGGCAATAGTATACAATATATGGGGGTTTCCATATGACCTCTTTGGAGAACAACTGAACAATATATAACCCATTCCTGGCACTGGAGTTTTTGCTTAGTGACACAAAATACATATTTGGGGCTTTATCTCCCTCAATATTTGGTGATCTCATTCAGATTCATATATATATATATATATATATATTATATATATTATATATATGATTCTAAGTAGCAATTCAAATTATAGTTTGCAGCTAGATAAGAGAGAGGTTCTTGGGTTGTGACATTGAACATTAGGGGGTCCAAGGAAAGGTATTGAATATTTCACAAATCCAGAGTGAAAATGATGAAACATTTCACCATATGGAAATAATGATCAGTGTGCTTAAAGTGATTTAAGTGATCACTTAAAGTGATACAGTATGGACATGTAATAAGGTTTCCATGGTCCCCCATCTAGTGTACACATTTTTGTGTTGTTGAGAATTAAATAGATTAAGGAAAAATACTTCAGTGACATTTATCTTTTCCAGAATGTGATGAAAGGTCCAGACTTATGACAGTGAAAATGCATGTCACTACATTTTTGTATATCAATTCAAAGTAGTAAAGCATTTCTATCAAGGTCCTACCCATGGGAAGAGAATCTCTTCCCCACACATACTCTCTGGATGACAACCTCTGTCCTATTGCACAGCCAGCGGTGGCTGGACTATGTGAATACCCTGTTGTGTATTCAAGCTAAGCTCTGGGCCAGGGAAAATGAGCCACATTTCTGCAATGTCACATAGATATGATTTAATACCTATTTCCTGTGCCTCCAAATGCTGACCTTGTACCAAAGAGAAAGTTTCTGTTTCTTAAGGCATTTCTCTTCATTATGTTTTAACACTTGAGGTGTAAGATAAAGAACCTAATAATATGAAGCAAAAGAAAATCTATCATCTAGAAATAAAACTTGTGAAATCAGAAACACTTATTGAATAACTACCATGTGGTAAGCACACTTCTAAATGTAGACTTTTCTCTCATCATGTCTGCTTTACATTATCTGAATTGATTATCAATGCCTTTTGTTTAGCCTATGCTGTTTTTAAAGTTCTGTATTGATGATTACAAAGTGGAGTCAGAGATAAGTTAATAAACAGAAGTTTACTAGGGTAAAAATACTCACACAAGGGAACCAGTGACCAGGTTTGCACCTGAGCAGGACAGACCCAGAAACGCTTCCCAGTCAGCTCACCTGAGAGAGAGAGAGAGAGAGAGAGAGAGAGAGAGAGAGAGAGAGAGAGAGAGAGAGAGAGCCATGTGCTCACCTACCTGCTTCTTAAACCCCTGTTACATAACTGTGACCACACAGGCATGGTCAGCGGTAACTCTAATCAGAGTTTCTCCCTACAGTTCTGGCTTTGAGCAGAGTATTTAACCCAGTCACATGATGTGACAACTAATTCACTTAGACTTTATATATAGATATATTGTATGCTTCAGATTTGTAATCCATTTAATTCTCTCCTTTGCTGCTCTTATATTCATTCCTTGTTACTACATGTCCTTGGGGTCCTTTATCATCATTTTCTATATTATATTTATAGTTTGTTATATTTGTTTGAAAGATTACTCTTAATTCCGTAAGAGTATTCTTGATCGAGAATCTCAGATAAATAATTCAGCACATCTTATTAGTAGTGTTGGCAGACTCAAATCTACCAAATACCTGCAAAATCACATTCTATAACTTCATCCTAACTTAAATGAATGTATTTTGCAGAAAAAAATAAATAAAAAGAATTGAATGTGGCACTATCTGTTTACTTTCTATATTTATTGTTGTCTCTAAACTTAGGCCTTCCTCTGCTCTGTTTCAGTACTGGTGTAGTTCTCTCTCAAATAGCAATCCTTCTGCTAGTTTATGACCTTGATCATCTAACTGCCTCCCACATCACAAGCCTTCCTTTGCTCCATGCCCTTACTGTTGTACATGCCTCAATATCTCCTTCTGTGAACCTCCTGTGTGCTATCTTAACTAGATGTAGCTTATTAGAAAACACTGTTTTCTTCACTATTTGTTAAGACCAACAGATTGAAAACCACTGCTCTGTTATAAATTCAGGAATTGAGTCCAGGGACCTCAGAGAAGTCTCTTGAAATTCTTAGTCTTATTAATACACTACTTTCAGAATAGACTCAAACACTTTTGCAAGGACAATTTACTAAAGTTTGAAAGAAAACCCCATGAACAGGGAAGCTGTAAATCTTATTTGTTGCCTGGAGGAGGAGAATGGCGGAGAGAAGGAAACACACGCACGCAATTTGAGTTAAGTTGTCATGGAGGTCTGCCACATTGTGCAGTCCTAGCATTCAAAAGAAAAAGACATAAGAGGAGAAGAAAGGTGAATTTTTGTCTTTCTAAATCAAACTCAAGCAGGATGACAGTGAACATCATAGTGAATCATAGGGGTGGCAATAGGAGTGGGGATTCTGGGAGGCAAAAGTACATTATCTAAGCTCATTATTTTTCCTAGCTCCTTAACATAGTTAGCTTGGGCAGTCTTCTTGAGGAGCTATTATGAGGCCAGGTAGGAAATTGACCTCTCCAACTATATTATCTATTGAGGACATACTGGCATGCTTTCAATTAGAGAGAGATTCATTCATTCCTGTTACAATGCTAATTGTGCTTTGTTTATTGTTTGTTGGAAGTGGAATTATTTCATGTTTTTCAAATTCATCCCTAATGGATCATTACGAATTTTACTCTTGTATTGTTTTTACTGAGGTCCTGATCCTTACTGCCTTCTTTTGCAGCAGCTAATCTATATGTATCCTGCCATTCTCACACAAAATTCTACTTCTCATTTTTCTGTACTAACAGAACATTGAGTGACATATCTCAGCTTCTCAGGAGGTTCTCTTCCTACATTTCCCCTACTCTCATTATCCTAGTGAACCCAAGATGGTCTCTGCATGTACACCATGCAAGTGGGGATTGGTGTGTCCATAAATGCATATTGAGCAAGAAGAATAAATGGAGAGCCCCATCAAAGGCTTGTTTGAGGCCATGAGTATGCCTTTGTGTACTTAGCATATTCTCTCTGTAACCACAAAGGTTCAAAATGCTAAATAACTACTTCTCTAATTTAGAGACTGAAGGCAGAAGGATGCTTTGAATGTCAGCCCCTTTGCTAGGCTGTGTCAAGTTTAACCTTATTATAAAATTACATATGCCTTTAAGCTCTTAAATTTCCTCTAATAAAAATATGCAAGTATATATATATGCATGTATTCACACAATTAATTATTTTCTGTTTATATTAGAAAAAATTGAAGCCTATCTTTCCTGCCACAGAATCACCTTCCCTACTTTAAATGCTGACTCTGGGTATTTTTAGAGAGAGTCACCCTAGAAGGGAAGCCCTACCCTTAATGTGAGTGGCACCATTCTGTGGACTGAGGTACTAGACTGAAGCAAAAGGGGAAAGCAAGTAAGGTACATGTATTTGTCTCTGCTTCATGACTGCAGATACAGCATGACCAACTATTGTGTTTCCAACAGCAAGCTTGCCACCAAAATGAAGTCTGCCGCTTTTAATCCATAAGCCAAAACAAACCCTTTCTGCCTGTGTATTCATTATATATTTTGTCACAGCAGTGAGAAAAGAAAGACATTAAATATTCAAAACTTGCTGGTAATTCTACCAAGTCTTCCCTACCTGCCTTGAGAACAAGTTGACCCTAAGGCTAGAAAAAAATCCATTTTAAGAATTACAACTTTAATAGTTTAGTAGGTTTGCTTGTAAATCTGTTCATTCCATTCATAGTGACTAGCACTTTCACATCTAGCATGCTTTTACAGTGAGCATGTTTCCTGTGCACAGAAAATATCAGTCTAAAAAATGCCATGATGATTTATAAAAATGATTTTCACAGAAATGAGCTGTTCTGAAGACTTTTAGGTATTGTCAAAGGAAGAAGAGGCATGGTTGCAATGAGCTGTAAATGCTGAAAATGATTCAGGAGAGGGGGCTTCATAAGAGAAAGGATCAGAACTAAAAGCCAAATGCCTGTAAGATAAGAATGGCTTAAAAAGAAACAAGCAAGAAAACACAAACTCAGAATTAAAGTGTGTGTTTCAAGCAAGAATGAGCTTGATTCATTTTAGTAATTATGAATTTAAGTTATATGGACAAAGATAAAAAGATGATTAAATATGTGCAGATGGCTATGGAAGGAAAATAATGAGAAAACTTTTTATACCGTCAAATTTAAATAAGTATAGTTTCAGACAGAATTTACATGTTTCTGGAAGTAAATCAGCCTTGAGGAATATGGTTACAAATTGAATGCAGTAGTTTTTCTATTAATACAGAACTTACTGTTGCTATTTTTTTTTAATATTTCACATTCCCTTCTAGTTACAGTTTTAATCTGCCAGAGACATTTCCTGCATCAACTGTTTGTCAGAATTGTGCTGCACATTCTTCATATCCTCTTGACCACAGAGGATCTTTACCTTCTGTCAGAAATGATATTTTTCTATACATAGAAGTCTAGGTTGACAGTTCTTTTCAATGACTTAAGAATGTACCATTATACTTTGGCCTTTTCAAGCTCTCGGTCAGGGTAGTGAAAGAGACTCCCAAACCAATGCAGGCTAGTGTTGTTACCCTTGATTACCACCCAATTGTTGGAGGTAAGACCCTATTACTGAAGAAATTATGCCATTAAGAGACAGGGTTTGGAATATTCTAGCTGGATTTATCTGTAGGCCACCTCCCTTAAGAACAGCTAACATAGTACCAGAAGTTGTTATTAAAGTTGGCCAGGGAGGGGAGCAACCAAAAGTCCTTACCATTGTGAACTCTATGAGCCACAGCATGATAAGATATCCCTAAAGATGAAATGGTGGCATTGATATTTTAGTAATTACCAACAGCTGTCTAATTGGAATTAAGGACCACTTATGAGGTTGGAAATCATATCTGGTATTGGAAACCTGACCAGCTAGCTGGGGATGGTGAGATCATGAGTCTTAGAGCAGAACCTACTACCACATAACTAGAGAAAATAATTTCTAACAGAATTCTAAATACTTATCCTTATACCCACAGATAACTGTAGTTCTCACTCCTCAGCAAAAAAAGCTTCTCTTTGGAGCACACAGAGATAGTTACAGAAAACAACAATTGATCAAAATACAGAGAACTGTTGCTTCTAGGGTAACCAGTCCAAAGGATGCATCTACAACACAATTTCTGTACAAAAGGCTCAGGGGACATCACAGAAAAGGGGGTGGAGAGATTGTAAGAACCAGAAGATGAGTAAATTTGCTGTGAATCTGGGACACCTACAAATGATAGGGAAGTTACACAGATATGTCTCACAAGATCTGAACAAAGACAACATCAATAGTCATGCTAGAGTGGAAAGAATCACTCAGACCACCCTAGACAAAGGACTATAGGCAACTAAGTAATGCTGAGAAGAGACTTAGTCTTCACCAGTGTGGGGACTCTAATTGGTTACTCAATACAGAGTGGTCAGTCCTGCTATTACATATATACAAACAGCAATAAATGGATTCACCAAGTTGTATTTATCTATGGGTGTATATTAAAAATGTGAGCCATACCAATCTAATTTTATTAAAATTTTGTAATTATTTTATACACCAACCACAATTTCACCTCCATCCTCTCCTCTCGTTCCCTTCCAGCACCTCCTTTCTAACTGCCCCATCCACTCCCCAGAAAGTGTAAAGCCACCAAATGGAGTCAACAAAGCATGGCATATCATGTTGAAGCAGGACCAAGCTCCTCACCCTTGCATCTTGGCTGAATGAGGCATCCCACCATAGGGAAGAGGTTCCAAAAAGCCAGTTCATGCACTGGGGACAGAATCTGGTCCTATTGATAGGTGACCCACAAACAGACCAAGCTACATAACTCTATCCACATGCAGAGGGCCTATGTCAGTCTCTTGCAGGCTCCCTAGCTATTGGTCTAGAGCACAGGCACTTCCATTAGCTGTCTCTGTGGGTTTCTCGATCATGATCTTAACCTCCTCCCTTGCTCATATAGTCTCTACACCTTTCTTCAATTGTACTCTCAGAGACTGGCCCAGTGATTGTGAATCTCTGCATCTGCTTCTATCAGTTACTAGGTGAAGGTTTTGATGACAATTAGGGTAGTCACCATTCTAATCACAGGAGAAGGCCTATGAGTCTTAGCTAGGATTATCCTTGTTTTCTAGCATACCAATCTTTTTTAAAGGCCAGGAATTTGAACTTTGTTAGGGTGCAACATGGAAGATGTTAGAGGGAGGAGGGACAGAATTATACAATTATGTTTTAACATGAATATATATATTTTATTATGCTTAAAATCTTTGCCACTCAATGCATAATTCTCTGTTGCAAAAATATTTTCTCTTTAGTTTTCAAGAGTATGTATAATTGGGCAACACTTTTGATAATTATATTGTTTGGTGTCTACCTAGATGATTAAATATGTAAATATGCCATTCCTCAAATTCTAGGAGGTTTGATCAATTATTTACATTTATATGTATGCTGTTAATGCTCTCTCTTCTTCAGGGACATTATGAAATAAATACTAGACTTTTTCCAGTTGTTTCCACATTTTTTCTTTGTGTTTTTACATTCAGTAATTACTATTAGTCCATGTTTTACTACACTGATTTTTTTCTGATATATATATATATATATATTCAGTACATTCAAAGTATTTATCTTTTCTTTGGTCCTATAATTTCACATACGTTTCTCCTTTGTTTTCTAACTTTTGATACTTTCTATAATCCAGTCATTTCTCAACTTAAAAATTATTCTATATTTATTCATGTATATACATGTGTATGTGTGTAGGGGTATGTGCATGTAAGTACAGGTGTCCTCAGAATCCAGAAGATGACATCAGATACCCTGGAGATGGAGTTACAGGAGGAAATAGATGCTGGGAATCTAGTTCACATCCTCTGCAAAAGCAGCAAATACTCTTTACTACTAATACATTTCCCCTGCCCCCTTTCACAACTTTTCATCATTAATTGTCAGAACATTGATATAACAGCTGTTGACATGAGAGGGGTCCCTTTTTGTAGTCCTCAGCCCTATATTAGTATTTACTTCTTCAACTACGTCTGGAGTATCGAACCTGGTTGGAAGCAGTAGAAGGGTGTCTTATATACACATTGATCATACTAGACATGTTTCAAAAAGGTGAACTCACTGCTGTGGATGGTACTGAAGATTCTGGCATACTCTGGTCTCTCCATTACAGTTTTCTGTCATCCTCAAGTATGTTCTACTCTTAGGTTTCATATATTTGGGGAGAGGCACAAAGCAAACTGTGTTTACTCCCTGTCACCCACAATAGCAACTCAGGAATTTGCTTGAAAATATCATGCACTCAGCACTTGAGACTCATTCCTTACAAACACAGACAATCATGATCTATTCACTCTACTAGTTGTTCTTACATTTTGCCATCACTGAAACATTTGATTTTAAATTATTGCCACAGTTCCCCCAACTTCTATTTTCTCTGCCCATTCAAGGAAACTTTATTTCCTTCGTATGGATTGTTATTGTTTGGACTGATTTTTCCCAACCCATGGTTTGGTTTTACTAATCCCACTATTCTATATTATTTCATCATGTGTGAGATGATTTCCATGAACATTAGGAAAATATTAGTGGCTTATGAAGCCTAACAATAAACAAACTTTTGAGTGACTATTCTGATTCCATAGGCTGAGGATGAGAATAGGTAGAGAGCTCTTATCCATGTGTAAGGCATTAGGTTCCATCTCCGATATCATGAGAAAGGAAATTTTAACTTCATGTATACTTTCCAAATTATATTTTTAAATCTGTATATCTTAAACCTTAACATTCCATACCAACTAACTGTGCTCATGCCTTTTATCATTGCTGTTCATTTTATTCCTCCCATATTTATATCAATCTGTCTGGTATTATTTTCCACAGGAAGAAACTTACCATATTACTTTTTAAAAGTGGAAATGCTGTTGATAAATGCTCTCAAGTTCATGTCTCAAAACATTATTATCTTGCCATAATAATTTAAAGACTTTCTCTCAAGTTCTCTATTCTATTTCACAACTTTAAACTGGCTGTTCCATCATTTTCAGATTACACTATTTTTAAGTCAGCTGTTCATTCTGGCTTCTTTGTAAACTGACTTTTTATATTGGCTTTTTAATGGTTTTGCTATAATGAATATCCACTGGATGATTTGGAGACTTGTTCTGTGTTTGTTGTTTTAACACTTTCTACAAAGTTTAACAGTAAAGGGGAAAAGCATTCTTTTGTATTTTAATGAATATATAATAAGATCAGAAAGGACAAAGAAAGTAGCCTTGTGATTTGTTACTGAAGCCAGTTGTCCTGAGCAAGTCAATAATTGGCTAGAAGGTCTCATGTCCACCTGAAGTGCATGAACAGTTCGAACAAGCATGAAGACAACTGACAAAAACCTGGTCATTCTCAGGGTATCTGAATGGCTGAACATGCAACTACCCTGGCTCATGCACATGGCTGCTGTTTCCTTAACATTTACAGCTTCATCCCTGGTCCAGTCCCTTCTCCTAGATATATGCAGACAATTGGAATCAGCTATACTTTCTGACAGTATCAAAGCCTTACTTCCTTAAGCTTCTTCAAATCTATTAGCAGAAGCCTAAATCTCATGGTCATCATTTTCTAATATCCTCTTATAAAGATTTTAATCATGCCACATGCTGTGTTCCCACAAAAAGTTTTTAGCTCAGCAAGGTTAACTAAAGATGCTGTTCAAGTTGTTTCCCACTGGAGAGCAATGGCATGTGTACCTACCTACAAGAAAGTAAAACAACAACAAGAAAAATAATAATCAAAATCAACCAAAAAATTCACTGTACTTTTGAGGAAGATTTTTATTTTAATGATTTCATTAAACATATATTTATTAGTTTGTGGTTAGTTAAGTAGTCTTTTTAAAATGGTTATGGGTATTCTTTTCATTTTTTTCACCTTAAAATGATATCCCTTCTTGTATCTCCATGCTGACCTTTGAATGATAAATAACTATCAAAAATAATATTCTAGGGGTCTGGAGAGATTGTTCAGAAAATAAGAGCACTGGCTATTCTTCCAGAGAAGCTAGCTTCAGTTCACAGGACCCAGAAGGTGGTTCACCTTGGTCTTTAACCCAGTTACAATGAATCAGACACCTTAGCCTGACCTCCATAGTCACCAGGCATACACGTAGTAAACAGACATACATGATGACACACTCCCCCCCCCACACACACACATAGGTATAAAAGCACAGTGAACAGCCAATAACAATGTAGAATGTGAAAAGCAGAGTGTGGAGTCTGATAGTAATGTAGAGCAATTGCATCACTAAGGGAGAGTTAATAAAAGTAAGTAAATAAAATAAAATGACTTTCTACACTCCTTGAATTCTTTAAAATATCCATGTACTCAGTGTTCCAAGTATATATGAGAAATAAATACCATTTTAAGAGAAACTATGTGCTAGCAAGACAGCCCAGCAGGTAAAAGCAATTGCTCAGCAACTTGAGTTTGTTTCCTAGGAACTACATGGTCAAAGGAGAGAAGACTCTTTCAAGTTGCCCTTTGGCATCCACATGTATGTAATGGTATGCACACTCATACATATATGACCCAAATGAAGAAATACAATTTAAAAATTAGAAAAATCTATCATGCATGTCATGGATTAAATCTACCATTTTGATTTAATAATTGCTAATAAAAGCTAAATTGAGTAATTTGAAAGTCACACATCTTAACCTGCTGGGAACTTGGGGCAATTAGTCTGTCTTCTCATGTGATTATACTTAAATGGTAAAATTGTTAGCTTGAAGTACAAAGATACAACACAGAATTTAAAAATCCAGAAGATGCTAAAAACATAACCAAAGGTATATTCCATTATAAAACTGTGTTAGGTTTTTCTCATTACTGTGACCAAAATGCAAGATAGAAGCGACATGGAAGGAAATGTCTGTTTGGGCTCATACCTTCAGAGAGATGTGAGCCCATCTTGGTGAGGATTGAAAAATGGCAGGAGCAGCTCCATACTGGAAGAAACATGTGGTAGAGACTCTTCACATGTTGGCACACCAGACAGCAGAGAGAATAGCACCAAAAAGAGGACCAGGTTCATAATCACTAAAGGTCAACTTTTATTATCCTACTTCTGTCAGAGGTTTGCAACACTTCCTATGGTATCAATAGTCTTGCAAAACCATGCAGCATCTGGGCCCAATCATTGAAAACACACTTATGGGAGACTTTTCAGAATCAAACTACAGCACATAATGTTAAAATTATATGAAATGTTTAATTGAATTCTAGCTATACTTAGAATGTGATACCTGAAACAGTATTGAAAGTTGTGGAACAGCAAAAATACATTTAAAAAACTATTTGACTTCATGCAATTAACTCATTAAGCTTGACTCTCAATGAGTTTGTAGCTTCTGAAATTTTTGTATCTTAATTATGATAGGGTATTTATTCATTTCTTGTAAGTTTTGTTAATTAAATCCAAAATATGCCTTTCTAAAGTTAATCTGGTTAGAGGCTGATTCATGGAATTCCAGCTGTAGCTGAAGAGCTAATGGTTATTGGGTAATTGACGGATTCTAGGGGAAGAAGAGTCAGTTTTCTTGAGTAACGAAGCACCTGATAGGTTGTCCATGCTACAGTGGGATGTTCTACACCTGTGCACATACTGTCAGTATTAAGTGGACACAGAGCGTTTTAAAAATTGAACATGCAATTGGTAGGAAAAAAGGTAAGGAGTCTTTAAATGGTGGAAGGAAGGGAATGTGATTGGATTTGGTCAAAACACCTTATATCCATGTTTGAAATTGTTAACAAGGGCATTTAAAAGGTAAAGCTGGTGACATATACAGAAAGTTCTATGTTTTTAACTTGACAGGCACGTAGACAAACCATCAATTATTCTAGTACCCACAGAATTTTAATACTTACTTTTTGTAAACCTAGGCTAGACCCAAATTTATTGTTAGTCCTTGATAATATTTTAAATTATTTTCTTAGATTTATTTCTATAAATAAGAGTCCATTTTCATGCCAAATTTCAGTGTAATGTGGATGAGTAATCTTCCAATAAGGGCTATAGCACTGAATAGAAATGCTACCCATGAGTGACATCCTACACTACACCAAGCACAGAGTTCTTAATTCTTTGCTAAGGAGGAAAGACTTTAGGTACATTTAATTAACACCTCTCCAAAGTTTCTTTAACTGCAGTTATTCAGAGTCCTGAAACCTCATTCACTTACCTTCTTCCAAAGTAGGAAGTCACTGAGTCTAGTCTATTTCACAGCATTTGTAAGTCATTATAACTGTGTATGATGAAGTACTTCAACATTGGAACTAAAGCTTGTCAGTTACTTTCATCATTATTAAAATATATATCACCAAGGCAACATAGGGGATGATGAATTTATTTTAGCTCGTAGCTTTAAACAGAAAAGGTACAGAAGCCCACATACCTGGGAAAAGTTACTTATCCAAGATGGTAGAGTCTAATGAGACTTGCTCATATCCCAGCATTATGTTTCAGACATGGTGCAGTCTCAAGTTCTTTTTGAGGGGCTCTGCATCTTCTAGCTTAGTCCCATGTCCCAAAGAACCACAACCCACTAAAACAATGCTGGGAGTATATTAGACATAGCATACATCACATGAGCCCCTGAAGGACACAGCAAGCAGAACACAAATCTCAACTTTGTCAATAAGCTTTTATTTTCTAATATGCCATGGCTCTAATAAGAATATCTAGACCCTAGCCATACAGTGGTAGTGTATACCTTTAATCATAGCACTTGGGAGCCAGAGGCAAGTTGATCTCTGAGTTCAAGGCCAGCCTAGTCTACAGAGACATCCAGGACAGTCAGGGCTACATAGAGAAACACTTTCTCAAACAAAACAAAACAAAATAAAACAAAAACCCAAAATAGCCAGTCCCACAGTTTACGAGAATGCATTTAGTGAAGATACTTGCTACTGGAAACTCAACCTCTTATGTAACTTAGTAATCACAGAGAAGAACATGAAATGGAGAAGCATTTTGTGCTAATGGAAATTAAGCAACAGAAATTATAGAGAGCCATTTTCTGTCCACTGCAGGTACCTTTCAGATTTGTGTGAATTCAGGGCACTGAAGATGGTGAGGAACTAAATAGCTCCGCATTAGTGTTACATACGCACACTGAGGGTGAATGGGATCAGAAATGAATGACCACAGTTATCACTATATGTTTCACATCCAGTTACTGGTTGCCTAGAATGTGACCTGAATTTTAATAAGTAAAGGAAATGGACCATTTGACTTTTCAAAAACAATCATTTTTGCATGGCAAGCTTACTGAATGAAGGAAAGACAGGCTATTTCCCAAGTGCAATTTATCTTCCTGCAGGCCATCAATTCTCACATACACACAACCTGTAATACAAAGTTGAAAGCATAGACCTTCCTTACTTAAGTAAATTTACTTGAAATATTTTTGTAATAACTTTAGAAATATAAAGATGAACTAGAAGAAAAGTGACTATTACTACTGAACAGAATTTCACTAAAACCTCTTTTAAGAATTCATCTTTACACTTCCCTTACCATTTGTGGCAAGCTGAATTTTATATTCTACATACGATATAGATAGAGTAATTCTTTGATAAACTATTTTCTGAGGAAAACTTTGAAAACAATGTGATTCCTATCTTAATTTACAGTTCAACAATTCAAAGAAAAATGAAAATAAGTGAGAGAAATTTTCTGAGTTCTGATAAGAGAATTTGCTGTTTAGTAATTGAAGGTCTGTATAAATGCAGTCCTGTGAAGCCAAAGAAAAATATCAGAAACTCCAGAGATGTCAGAGTAAA
This sequence comes from Cricetulus griseus, assembly GCF_003668045.3. Lineage (NCBI taxonomy): Eukaryota > Metazoa > Chordata > Mammalia > Rodentia > Cricetidae > Cricetulus > Cricetulus griseus. The sequence goes on along the minus strand of NW_023276807.1, from coordinate 176,773,794 downwards.
GTGGTTATAAATTGATGCTGAGTCAAGAATCAGTTTAGTATAAATTGCTTCAAATACAGCTGTTCCTGTTACACTTAGCTGCTTCCACAACTCAAAAAATAATGAGACCTTTAGATTTAAGAAATTCACTATAACATGATAAAAAGTCATTGGAAAGGAAATAATGTATAACAATACAATAGTTATGTGGCTTTGCAAAAAAGAAAATATTGATGAATATATATATATATTTATATAAATACATATAGATAGATATAGATGATATATACTATAATAATAGATGCATACACATACATAAGCATATATACATGCAAACCCAATGGTAATATAGTTATGTTATAGATAATACAATATAGTATATTAACATGTGTGTGTATATACATTTTGAACTGTGAATTCTGAGGGTTTCCTTGTATAAATGCTTATTGTTTTTCACACAACATAAGTAAAACCTACTAGTCATCTCTTAAGTTAGATTCCTTTTTGGCTATCATTCTTTTGGATACCTAATCTTCTTGACTTTATCCTCACATAGTCATACATCCACATCAGCATGCAGATCTATGATTCAGTTTCTCCACAAAGCTCTCCAACTTTCTATGAGCTTTCTCTGGATACTCAGGAACCACAACATTCTCCTCCCTTCATGAAAGTTACACATTTCCATTGATTGCATTTGAAACATAAATCAAAACATAAGATACATTCAAAGTTATCTGAGAATGGAAAACAAATACTACATGTTTTGGAAAAATCAGAACTTTAGTTATTCAAATAATGTTAATATGAAAGTGGATTTTATATGAAACATCAGTTATAAGCAAGCCTATAAAGTCCACATTTTATCAACAAATGCTGGAGCTGTGTTTAAGCCGGTCAGATCTGCTTCCTAACACTAAATTTTAAAGAGGTGGATTCAATACCAATTTATGACCATAGTTTTCCACAAGACAAAAAAATGTGAATAGGCCATTAGAAAGCAAGATACAGGCTTGGGAGATTGCTCAGTGGGTACAACACCTCTGTGGTTCTGTACAGGCTTAAATGCACATCCCGGGAACCCACAGATTGAGCCCTAGATTGGTAACTGGGATACCAGCAGGGGACTAATCCAGACCCCAGGAACATGGGTTTCAGTGAGGTTACCTTGGAAATCTACAGGACCTCCTGTTCAATACTTATCCCTAGCATAGGTGTGGACTTTAGGAGCCCATTCCTCATAGAGGGATACTCCCTGAGCCAAGACACACAGGGGTGTACCTAGGCCATATCCCAAAGGATATGATAGACTCTGATGACCCCCTATGGAAGGCTTCACCCTCCCTGGGTAGCTGAAAGGATAAGTGATAGGTAGGGTTTTAGTTGGGGGGGTGGTGGTAGGGGAGGAGGGCAGGGAGAGGGAACTGGGATTGACATGTAAAACATCTTGTTTCTAATTCAAATAAAAAAGACTCAAAATGTTTATTGCATGTGTACAGGTGTTTTTCACAAACACACACACACACACACACACACACACACACACACACACACACACACACATATATATATATATATATATATATATATATATAAAACCATATGTGTGTCTGTGTGCCTGATGCCCATGAAAGACAGAAGAGAGCACCAGATCCTCTGAAACTGGAGTTACAGATGCTTATATGCTGCTTTGTGTGTATTGGAATTAAACCTGAGCCCTTTCTAAGGGAAACAAGTGTTCTTAACCACAGAGCCATCTCTACAACATCTGAAAATTTCAATTATATATATAATAAGCTATATAAAGGAGAGGGTCTGTTTAGTGGATTCAGGGATGCACCATCAAGATCCCTTCATCCAGATATTAATGACTTCACCGCCTAACTCCTAGAAAAATATTTGCACCTCAAAATAAAGCTATAACTCTTATCTGAAATGAAAAGAAATTCTACATCCTAGATCACATCCTCTCCACACAAGACATCTACCTCTACTGACTGTTCAGTATGAGGCTGAACTGTAGCTTCACTAGGAGGCTCTCCCAGCTCTAGGGCCCCCTATGTCTGATTGACCCCTTTGAGCCCAATCTCGGTCCTGTCCCAGCCCTGCTTCCCTCACACACATGGATCCCTAACAAATTCTTTACATAGTCATTTCTCCAGTCTTCTCTATTTGGAATCATATTGTGATTGTCTAGTAGTGGAAATAGAACTCCTGCTTTCTCTCCTCACATCTCTGAGCATACAAGAACTCACTTTAGATTTCCTATTCCCATTTTTTTGTCCTTATACAATGACTTTATTCATAAGCCAGGCTCTCTGTAAAATTGTTTCTGGTAATTGTTCAGCTGAGATGAAAAAGGAAAGGACAGATTTTAGGCTCAAATAAATACTCATTTCTTTCTGTAAGAACATTTGACTATAATACAAATAGTGTTATACCTTTTTGAAGGAAAGGAATCCCAGCTCATCTGAAGCACTGTGCTGGGAAAACCTCCCTGGGCTCCATTCTCAAGTGTTTCCATAACAATCTTTTCAAGATGCAGTTACAGAGCTTTGGTCTGTAACATTATGTGAATGTTATACATTTATCATTTCATTTTATCCCAAGAATGCCTTTATGAGCTTACAAATTATTATTCTTTTACAACCAGAAGACTGAGGTTTCGTGAATGTAAATAAGTGTATTCAACAACTAAAAGCCATTTGAGTAATAAAACTTTAATTTTAACACAGACAGTGGATACCTGACCCTAATCATTGTTTGCTTCTTATTTTGTTTGAAAACTACCAAAGGTCATTTATAAAGTCAAGGAAACATAATTCATCCTTTGCTCCTACACCACGGGAATAATAAGTATATTTTATTCTGGTCAGGAAAGCAATAAAAGAGAGACTTCAAGTACGTAAAGTTCTAGTACAAATGCTACTTTCAAAAGATAAATGAATTTTTCATACAATATTCTCTTTTATCCTATTAATGTTTACCATCTGTCAGATGCTGTTAATACTCTAGTGAGACAACTCAAAGCTGAGAGCCTATTTGAAGAGCTGGCCCCATGGGATTTCTAATAAAAAGCATCATGACTGCCAATCCAGGTGATGTTGAAATACAGAGAAAGATTTCTCATATTCAAGGTAAGACACTTCTAAAATAAAGGGATCACATGACAGTACTGCCATACCATATCAGATTTAATAATATTTAGCTAAGATACATTTATCTAAGATACAGCCTGAAATCATATGGTTTGGACATAATGTATTTGTTAATATTTAAATTTTCATTTTTAAGCAATGAACTTAAATTTGTCATGGCTATCCTATTTTAAAATAGTCTTGAAAAAATGTTCTACAATTTATAAGAAAATATACCACTGGCAGTGCTGGAATACAATTATTTCAGGTCAAATCCCAGCAGGGAAGACAGATTTCTTTCTTTAAAGTTTGATCTATATAGTTCTGAAGTCAAAAGGGCTCTCTAAGGAGTGTAAACTGCCCTTGATCCACAGCCCCCAAGGAGGAGAAAGAAAGTGGATTCTGAGTTGATTTGAAGAAAGGCAAGCTAATGCTGGACAAATTTCATAGCTGCAAACAGGGCACAGAATCTGATGCCTTTCACTGATCAACAAAATAAAACTCTGAGTTGAAATCTAAAAATAGATTGGACAACGTGACAGTGACTTCAAAGGTTAAGATAAATTGTTGCAAGTATAAGCACACAAGATTGTTTTGTTTTCTGGATGCTAAAAGAGTACAGGACTCAGAGTAATGAAGGTTAGATACTAAGATCTAAGCCATGAAGGTTAAAAGTAACAAAATTTCCAATGCTACATTCATTACATTATACAGCATCAGAAATAACAGCCTTCAGATTTGCATGTAAGGAAATACAATTTCAAATCATATTTTTACAACTCTGTCACCACTAAAGTAACTACCCATCCACAGCCTGGCCTTCAGTGTGATTACATTGTCTTGTTTAATCTGAAATATAATAAATGAATTCCCACAGAAGTTTCAGAACCATATTTCTAGAATTCTGTGACAACGGCAGTGTGTCTGAAATCTAAACAAGGTTGATATTTTCTTTACCTGACATATGACATACATGGAGCAAATATTGACAAAAACATATCCAGTTATTTAATGGGATTTGATAATATAAAACTTACATTTTTTAAAGGGAAATACGATGGTCCATGTGTGAGCCCCCAGTAACTATCATGTTCGCATTCTCAACAATTATCTCAGAATGTATCTATAGTAGAAGAAATAAACATTAAAGAAGTCAAACTGAAGCTATTCAGTTGAGCCTCAATTCTAAATGGATGATGAATGTTCTTACAGAAGGAGTCAGGGCTCAGATACCTGCTGATATAACACTATCTTGAACATTCATAGGACAAGGCAGCCACATGGAAGCCAAACTAAGAGGATTCCTACATTCTAGTTTTATTTCAGTTGCTGTGATAAAACACCCTCATCAGATGGCAACATGGAGAAGGACAGTATCTATTTAGTTTACAATTCCAAAACACGATTCATCATTGAGGGGATTTAAAAGGCAGGAGTTCAAGCAGCCATTTGTATCACATCCACTGTTGAGCACTGAGAGATCTGAATGCATCCATGCCGCCCAGGTGCTGCTGTTGCTGCTGCTCAGCTAGATTTCTTCATTCTTACCCAGGAAGTGGCTGAGCCCATGGCTGCTTACATTCATGGTGAGTCTTCCCACCTGTCCTAGTTCGCTTTCTATTGTGATAACACATCATGAAACAAAAGCAACTAAGGGAGGAAAAGCTTTGTTTAGTTAACACTTCCACATCATGGGCGATTATTGACAGGAGCCAGGACAAGAACCTGAAGGCAAGAACTGAAGTAGAAGTCATGGAAAAATGCTTCTTATGGACTTGCTCCCTCCCCATGGTATGCTTTCTTATACACCTCAGGACAACCTTCCCATGGATGATACTGCCCACAGTGAGCTGCATACCCAGCATTGACAAGAAATAAAGGCCAATATGATAGAGGTGTTTTTTCAGATTGGTTTCTCTCTTTTCAGATGACTCTTGTGTCAAGTTGTCAAACTAACAAGCAGAAGACCTTAATTAACAATCAAAATTAAAATTAAAATTGCCTCTCAAATTACCAGAGACCAACACAATCATAGTAAATCCTCAATTGAGACTGTCTTTTCAGTTGACTACAGATTGGAGCAAGTTGACATTGAAAAGTAACAATCAAAATAGCACACTCTGACTTATAAAATGGTGAGAAGTATCTCTTTGTTTATGTCCCCTGGTCTAAGGATCTTTTTCATAACAACCTTCACAATTATAAAAAATATACATCATTTGGACAAAGGCAAGCACCAAGTATCATAGTTACACACTATTATTCAGTCAGGAAGTCAGGAGAGCAAGAACTACAACCAAAGCTAATGCTAATTGCTGTACTCACGATCTATGCAATTAACCCCACTAGGTTTATTTACCTAATTAGTCTACATTTGCTACCAAATCCAAAGTTTATATTCCCTCCTCTGGCATTTACATTTCTCAAGGATAAACCTAATAAATTTTAGCATTAATATGCAGAACTCAGAGAGGAACCTGGCAATTATCTAGAAGCTGCAGGATTAAACCGAACCTGTGTACTAAAGAGCCAAGCCATAGAACTCAGTTTGTGGCAATGAAGAAGTGCCAAGTTGACACCATGCCATCAGAACATGACTTACTTTTCAATATGTGAATAATACCAGTCATACTATGTCCTGCTTTGGAAAACCATGATTTTTCTTCAGTGTGGAAATGTTACATGTTTTAGTGTTCACTCATCCTCAAGGTAATTTCCCACTTGGCTTCAATTGTATGCTGGTGATACTGGCTCTGTCTGCTGGAAGCATACTGAGTATTTACTCACAGATGAGATATAAGCAGGATAATGCAATTGAACGTGTTTTGTAAAACATCTTTTATGAGATTTGACATTTCTGGGCCCAAACCCAGTGTTTTGCCATTTCTGGCAAGTATTTGTTAAAAACTGGAAGGCATGCATGATCAAAGATAAATGACAGATAATGAACATGCTGCACTACAAATCAAGTGGACAGCCAAGTTATCTTCCAAATCCCACAGCAATGTTCAGGCAGAGCTACAACTGTATTTAATGTGGGAATGAAATGAAGTTCAAAAGTTCATGTAGAATAACTTCTATAATTTCCTAAGCATTGTTTTGTTCTTCTTCCAATGCCCCCAACTACAGAGTAGGATACAAACCTTCCCAGGAAACTTCCATTGAACTGCAAGTTAGAAGCAAATGAATATAAAAGAAAGATAAAATAAACCTTGTAATTATATGAAATGTGAAACACAGCATGCCTGTGATATAAGCAATTGTATATTCACTCTGTAATAGGGTTTAGTTCAATTGCTCTGAATATAATATTTAATATTTTCTTCCTATCCTATAGATTGTCAATGCCAAAATTCCAAAGAAGAAAACGATAAAATTAGCTTTCTACTTAAAATTCTCTGATGGACTGGTCTTCTGCACTCCATCTAATACACTTGTGAACATGGAGTGTTAGACAAGGCTCAATTCCATCTGAGCTAGAGGAGTCCTGTTTCCAGCAGGTGTGATTTCTATTCTACTGTGTGACATGGTGTGACTGAGTTCTGCATTATCCAATGTGAGCTCAAAGCCCAGGAGTGAAGTTTTACATAAGATTAATGAGTCTCAAATGGAAGAAGTACTTTACTGTTGGATTTATGTAACACATTTTACAGAATAACTTCCGTTTGTTATGACCTGGGTGACAACACCATGTGCAACAGTAAACAAATAAATACAAACTGTTTCAAGAAACACCCAATTCGGGCTCACATCCAGTTGGTAATCATACTGGGACATGGGCAATTTTCAAAAAACAGCACAAATGATTTTCGGTTGGAGTCCCCTTTTGCCTTAGATAACACAACATTTTGGTTTAATTGTAAAATGTCACCTTCTCCAGATAGTTAATAGTTAATACTCCTATATATGCTAATATTTCAGTTGTCTATTTGGTTAAAAATTTACCCCCTTTTCTTCAAGCTCTCGACTTCATTTAGTAGTGTGTGAGGCTTCAACTAATATTATAGCAACTGTTTCATATGGCTCCCTGTTCTACTGGAGATGAGGAAAGAAAGTGGAAAAGTAAAGATGTGTCCTCCTGGCTAGCACACAGAGACTTGCTTGCCTTCTCCTGATGACTATGTGTTGCTTGAACAGTAAGCCCAAGGGGCACTCATAATTTCCTTCCCACTGATTTCTTCCCTAAGCATGTAAGGTGGTTAGTCTACTCTTACCCACATCAGATGGATTTCTGCTGCAAAGTGCATGCTCACAACTCGACCTTGCCATGCATGGTGTCCGGCTACTCGACAAGCTTTCTCCACTGGAAGTCCCTATCTATGAAAACAGTGCCACCCACTCATTTGTGCCATACCACCATGGCAGGTGCAGGCTCAGCTCCCTCTTTCTCCAAACCCTACCATGACACCAGGATTTCGTCCTCATCTAAGTGGTAATGGGTTATCACCCATGGAGAGCTTAGAAGATGTTATACCCAAGGCAAGATCACTACTTCCTGACTTGAAGTTGCACACTCTGAACTCTTTATTTAGTAATCTATCTTTTCTTCACACATCAAGGACAGAGGACATATCCAGTGTGCATTCACATATTGACACCATTGCTTCCTGTATACCAGATCTTGACATCACAGCATCAGTAGAAGATGGTGGTTAACCAAATGTCTCCAAACTACAGCACAATCTTCTTCATTTTTTAGTGATACACTACATGAATTTAGTCTTTACTTCACAGTCTTACCATCCAAAATGACCACCTGTGCCCTTTGCAGTGATTTAATATGTGTATTATGGCCCTTCTATGGCCTGTTCCTAAAGTCCTTGACTCTGAGGTAAACTTGCCTAATGTTAGTCACACATTCACACAAAATACCTTCATGTCAACTGGGCAAAGAAACTTCTATTTTACTTTTGAAATGGGAAATAAATATTTCATTTCCCAGCCTCCCACTTTTCCTGTTTATCATGCTCTATACCAGCTGAAACAGCTCTTACCCCTACCATCACAACATTTAACACTTCTCACTTCAGTGTTATTTTCCTTGCTGCTCAGTAAGAATTCCATAACAATCATTCTAAAATCACTCATGCACACATTCAACTCCTTGGTTGTTTTCTCTTGCTTTATCTTCCTTCCCTACAGACTAAATAATAACCCTGCCCAATCTATTGAGCCACCTCCCTCCCCCTGGCTATCACCCCAAAATGACTATGAAAAGAGAAATAATTGTGGTGAGTTCTGCTTTTTTCTACTGCTTTACTGAAAACTAGCTCCTGTCCCTCCGCTCCTCTGTATTTTACCTCGGTGATCATGGGCAAGAAATGGAAGTTCTCTATTTCACTCTCTTCAACTTCTTCTTCTGTAAGATAGAGGAAATCAAAGTACCTATCTTCAAAAGATCCAGCAAGCATTGCATGAGCTTCTACATGTAATGCCCGGCAGTTACCAAAGCTTGAAAGATGTTGGCTATTATTAAAATTATTTTTGTGCTTTGCAAATATAAACTTGATCTAAAAGACACGATCAAAAAACATAAAAATTTAATTAGCTCTGAAATATACCAGAAATGCTAATCTGAAGTAAATGAACAATTTGTGCAAATCCTTCAGGAATGACTTGTTTATGATTTTGACAGAGAAACAATACCCACAAGGCAGTTGTCTTTTAAATGATGTTTTGCATATTACTTATATCAGGAGCTATAACTTAAAAAATATATCATGATGTGCCAAACTTTGTTGACTCCTCATGGGAAGAGTTACCCTTTCTGAGCAGTGGGTGGGGGTGGGATGGGTAGGAGGTATGGGGGAGAGGGAACTGTGGTTGATATGTAAAATAAATAAAAAATTAAAATAAAATGAGTAAAACATACTCATGATATATAGGAATAGAAACATAATATGTACTCATTTATACATGGATATTATCTGATAAGTACAGGATAACCACACTACATTCCAAAGACCCAGAGAAGTTAGATAAAGAGGAGACAGGGTGCATGGATACCCCTGGAGAAGCAAAATAGAATAGATTTTATGAGTGGACTATGAGGAGAGATGATTGGAATAGGTGGACATTTAGGGGAAATCTGTAAACCTAGAGCAGTAGAAACATCCTGCAATCTATAAGAGGGGCCCTAGTAAAGAGACTACTAGTAATAGAGGATATGAAGCTGAGCCAGACCAGGTTCCCAGTAGTGAGAGTGGGACACCAACCCAGCCACAAATCCTTTGACCTACAATCTTTCCTGCCTGCAAGATACACTGGGGCAAAGGTGCCTCAGAGCTTGTAGGAGTGGCCAACAAATGAGGAGTCTAAATTGAAGCCATGCCATAAGAGGGAGGCCATGGCCAACACTGCCTAGATGGCCAGAATCCAGAAGCTGGATGGCTCAGAGACCTAGGTTGGAATCAAACACAACTGACAAAATGTCAATGAAATGATTTCTAATGATATTCTGTTATACTCATAGATCACTGCCTAGCTCAATCATCAGGAGAGAAGCTTCCTCCAGAAGCTATGGGAGCAGATAGAGACAGACCCACAGCCAAACATGGGCAGACATTAGGAAACCCCTACAGAAGATGGGGGAGAAGTATTGTAAGAGCCATAGGGGTGGAGGACGCCAGAGGAGCATAGACCATAGAATCAAATAATCAGCTTATAGGGGCTCAGAGACTGAAGCAGTAACCAAGGATCCTACATGGGTTTGTGCTAGGCCCTCTGCATACATGCTATAGTTGTTTAGCTTGGGGTTTTGTTGGACTCCTAGCAATAGGAGTGGAGGGTGTCCCTGATTTTTTGCTTACTAGTGGGACCATTTTCTTCCTACTGAGTCACCTTGTACAGTCTTGTTGATATGAGGCTTTATGCCTATGCTTATTGCATCTCCTTATGCTGTGTTCAGTTTATATCACTGGGTAGCCCTCTGATGGGAAACTGAGGAGCAGTGGATGCAAGGGAGAGAGAAGGTGAATGGGAGGGAGAGAAGGCTGTGTTCAGGATATATTTTATGATGGAAGAATAAATTTAAATAAAAATACATAAGGAAAAACCCATAATCAATTCTTCCTACTATACATAATCATATTAGAGACTAAACTTTAAATTGTCTTCCAAACCGTTGCTGCTAGATATGGTAGGATGGTTATTTAATTTCAGTTATACAAAGTTTGAAATTGGATTCCCTGAATGTACCAATGATATCTCCAATTCTCAACATCCACATGTCACTAGGTAGTAGTGACTAGTTGCATCACACTGAGAAACACAGAAACACAGCATGATACCTGAGGTTCAGAAAGATCTACTTATGAGCACCATGGTTGCTTTACATGGAAATTCTAAAATTGCAAAGAAATTGGAATCTATTATAGCTGGGTGACTGCATGCCTACAGCACAATGTGTATAAGGAATGTCACCAGGCACATTCTGCAGCATCATGGTGAAAGCACTAGGATCTGAGGCATATTGTTCTTTAGAAGCTATCATTAAATCTTCATGGGTATTGGAGCATTTTCTTTTTAAAACACATTTTAGAAGTAGATCATATGAACTGATTTGTTAGATCAAATTACAAATTTTCCAGGCTTTTCCAAAGATTTTACATCTTCCACACATCTTTTTAAACAGTTGCTTATTATTTTTCAGCTAAAATAACAGCTAGATCCAGGAAAATGATTACAGAAGTCATAAAGAATAGTAAATAGGAATTCATAAAACTGAAATAAAAGTTTAGGTTGGCATCTATTGAAAAAGACTAAAAAGTAACTGAGGGCAAGAAAGTCAGTGAATATAATTATTTAAAAATGAGATCTAGAATAAATTGCATGGATTTAGCTGAACAATACTAGTAAATGATGAACAAGAAGGCTCCTTGGTAACTGGGGAAAAAGTGAAATCCATCAGAATATCACAAACAAACAGGATCTCAGCTAAAATTTATCATGACCTTGAATAATGCATAAACTGTAAATTTCCCTGTGGCTAAGGATCAACTCAAAATGGATTTTCTCATATTCAGTATACATCATATCATAAATATAACAGTGCAGCATGCTGACAAAATACAGTATATTTTCGAATAACAAAAGTCTACATCTTGTATGACTATTACAGGGAATAAACACATAACTTCATCACCTCCATCCTTTAAGAGGTATTTTCTACTTGTGCACTGGGGTTGCCTTCAGTTTCTTTAGAAAACATGAACATGCAACAATATAGAATAAAATTTTTAGAATGTATGTTTCTGTGTGAGTGTGACAGTACTTAAATACCTGTAAATCAGCTTGAGCTTTGAGGACTTTGAGTCTCAAGGGATATCTGGGTATATCAAGAAACAAAAATGGTACATATATATGGAAACACAATAAATGTAATGCCTTCTTTTATTACTGAAAAAAATGAAATAATTTACTCTTGAAACAGCAAAATAACATACAGAGCAAGTATTTTTGGAGGATATAGAGTAAAATTCTACCTGTACTATTTTTGAATTTTATTCAAGTACTATTCCTCTTTCTTATACCATCTGTTTTTCATATATGTGTATGGACATATTTGCATATGGGTGTGCATGCCCAATGTATGCTTATGTGGAGGCTAGGGGTCAATGTTGAGTGTGTTCCTCTATTGTTCTCTGTTTCACTCTACAAGACTAAAGCTCACAGATAGAGTAGAATGTGTGGACAGGGAACCTTGGCAATCCTTGTGCTTCTCCATAACACAGGTGCTGAATTACAGGCAGGCATGATCCATTATGCTTAGATTATCAAGTAGATGATGGCCATATGAACTTGTGTATTCATGCTTACTTAGCAAGCCATCACTTCAAAGTCTTACCTTTATTTCTTAATGAAAGAATGGGATTTTGCACTGCACATTTGAAGGTAGAGCAGTGTTGAGGAGGGCAGATAGATAAAAGTGAGAGGAAAAGCATCAGAAAAAGGGAACAAACACAAATGTTATTCTCTGGTCAAGGCTACAAAAAGCTCTGTCTTAATGAGACTCCACCAGTCTTGCTTCTTAACTCTTAATACTGATATCTAAGAACTCAAAAATAGAGAAGTACAGTTGAAAATATGAATTTATGTAGATGGAAGATGATTGATACATGACAGACAAATGATAGCTATGTAGATGATAGATATATGGATGAAAAGACAATAGGCAGATAATAAAGAATGCAGTAGTTAATTTGAGTTGTCAGTTTTACTAGATCTGGAATCAACTAACTTAAAAAGTTTCAGAAAACAATTGTTGGGTATGATGCTCTTAATTAGATAATTGAAGTGAGAGGTACCCAACCTAAATGTGAACAACTTCCAGTGGCTACCTAGATAAAACAGGGCCCAAGGGAAATCTTTTGTTTTTTGTCTGCTGTCTTCATGTCTGGCACATTTATCTATCCAGTCTCTGCAACTGTCACTGCTACTTGCTACTGCCACCACCAATGCTGCAATTCTTTGCTTAAAATGGAACCCAACTTCTTAAACCTTCCAACATAAACCAAAGGCTGATGGCTCTCCTAGAATCATCCAGGCCTTCAGTATTAGATGGTGACTGTTAGATCAACATACCTTTATGGACTGAGCAGCTACTGTAGAACTACAGAAAATGTAATAACCTGACAATCCAACAAACCACATTTATTTATGTGTTTTTTCTATCTATTCTCTCCTTACAGGGAACCCCAATACAGATAAATATATAAATGATAGATAATAGATTTATAGGTAGATGATAAGTAGATAGAGGATGTGTAGTTAGATGATAAATGACAAGGAGATGGATGCTAGAATGGGGAAACAGATAATACTTGAAAATGTGGATAGACAAATCTGTGACATATATGAGCTAGAACCAATTATCTGGACATACAAATGACATGTTTTTATTGTTTTCAGTTCAAAATTATCTTGAATGGTATATATTGAACATATTACAAAGTAAGTCTTTGGTAAAATCTGTGAATGAGAAAAGAAAGATGACAGGAAGTGTTAAGAGCAAGAGGTAAGAGTGGTAAGAAAAAAACCGAGTCTACCATTAAGTGAGCAAAACATTTATTATGCAGACAATGTGCAATCTTCAGTATGTACAGGAAATTGAGACAGCAAGTATAATAAGGCCTATGTTATTGTGAGCATATTAATTACATGAAAAGTTCAGGAATGGGCATTAGCACACAAAAAGTAAATTCAATCACACAGATTATAAAGAAGTTCAAGTACATAATTACAGAGGACAATTCCCAGTCTTAACACAATGAAGCTTTCAGATGAGAAGAAAATTAGATCTTAACATATCATTATCCCTAATCGCTATATAAATCCAATACTTCCCAAGTTTCAAGAAGTTCATAGAGGAAGAAATGCAAACCTCAAGATTAGTCCTCAACTGGAATATGTGCATTAAGAGATTTACATGTTTGGGTCAGTTGTGAACTGGTTACTGGTTTCCTTTTCTGGTGTGGTATGGTGTGTGTGTGTGTGTGTGTGTGTGTGTGTGTGTGTGTGTGTGTGTGTGTGTGTGTGTGTTCTATTAAATTTGTTAGTAGATATTTGTTAGTATATGTTCATGTGCACATTCTTGGGGAGGCAAGCAATACATGCTGGTGTCTTTTCTCAATCACACTTTACCTTTTTTGTCTAAGACAGGGTATCTTACAGAACCTGAAGCTCTGTGACTGGTCTGTCAGGCCAGTTGAGCTGCAGAGGTTGCCCTGTCTCTGGCTGTCCTCTTTCCTCACCAATGATACTGTTGCAAGTGCCACAATGTCCAGCTTTCTTTGTGTGTTCTGCAGATCTGAGCTCAGATCCTCATGCTTGCACAGCAAGCACTTCATATAATCAGTCATCTCCACAGTCCTGTGAATTGATTTTCTCATAGCCCTGCCCCCATCACCTTTTAGTTTAATGGAAGCTGACCTAGTAAATTTCACTTGTTTTCTGGCCAACACTTTCATATTTTAGAAATCATCAATATGGTGAGTAAAAGGAATTTGAAACATCCATGTCAAAAAGCCTGATAGAAAGCTTAGAAGTGGAGATATAAATGCTTGGAAAAGTTATGTTCACAAGATAGTTTATTTACTTTTTCCATCACAGAACCCATAAGTTAGCATATGCTAGCTTGTGCTGATGTAACAAAATCATGCTATGCTTGCCAACTTACAAACTGAGAAAACCATCAGCATTTGGACTGGTAGGGGATGTTCTTCTGTATAAATGTTTCTTGGTTGATTTGCCAGTAGCCAGGCAGGCAATATAGATGGGGCTACAAGATGAGGAGTATTCTGGAGAGAGGTTGCTAGAGAGACACCATGTAGTGGTCAAAAAGTGTAACATGATAGAACATTACCGGTAAGCCACAGCCTCATGGCAATACGTTGTTCAATAGAAATGGGTTAATAATTAAGAGACAGCTAGCCAAATAAGAAGGCTGAACCATCATCCAAACAGTTTCTAATTAATATAAGCCTCAGTTTTGTGCTTATTTTGTACTGAAGGGCAGTGGGACCAGGTGGGACAAGAAACCCCATCTACAAATGGTGCCCAATGTGCAGCCCAAACCCATGACCCTGAGATTAAGAGTTTCATGCTCTACTGAATGAGGTAGCTAGAACTGGCATTTGTATGAAAGAGGGGAGTCTAGAGAATACTCCACCAGCCTGAGCAAAGGGCATGAGAAGCAAGACAGAATTCAGAATAGGCATTTTAGTAAGGAATGTCTGGCGACTAAGAGAGCTATGTGAACTCTAACTGGAGCTTAAATTCCAAGTGGTAAAAGAAACACTAAGTCACTGGAATGACCTATATAAGTCAGTATAGAAATCAAACCCTGCAGATCATATGGCCACACCAAGAAGCATTACCAGGAAATGTAACCACAGGGAGCAGAGCACAGTGCCCACTTAGAAAACAAACAAAAAAGTTATAATACATTAAAAGCTTCCTAAAATATGATTATTTTTACTTAATTGATGATGGTTATATGATGTACTTTTCTCAATCTCTATATTAAATTCCCTATCATGGGTTAATATTGCAAGCAGCCTGAATTGATTCAAGTAACTGAAAATATATACAAATATAGTATTAAACAACTTAAAAACCATTTTTCACATCCTGGAGAGTTTAATACTTCCTTTAAAACATGTTTGCTGAGTTGGCAGATGCCTCAAGGATAAAAACACTTACCCTGTGACCTGAGTTTTATCCCTGTTCAATCCCCTTGCCCTGTGACCTGAATTCTATCCTTGCTCTCCCCGCTGTCCTATGACTTGAGTTCTATCCCTGCTCTACATCCTTGCCCTGTAACCTGAATTCTGTCTTTGCTCCCCCTTGCCCTGTGACCTGAGTTGTATCCCTGCTTCCTCCCTGGGAAAGTGAGAAGCAATTCCTGAAAGTTATCTTCTTACCTCCATATGTGTTCTGTGTCACACATGTATCCGTATTCACACACACACACACACACACACACACACACACACACACACACACACCATATGCATATGCATATACATACATAGTATCCATACAAAAATAATAAATGGAAATTTAAGAATAAAATAGCCGGGCATTGGTGCTACATGCCTTTAATCCCAGCACTCAGGAGTCAGAGGCAGAGGATATCTGTGACTTCGAGACCAACCTGGTCTACAAGAGCTAGTTCCAGGACAGCCCCCAAAGCCACAGAGAGACCCTGTCTTGACCCCCAAAAAAAGAATAAAATAAATTATGGTTCTAAAAAGTGGAACAAATAAAATTGACATTTTTTGTCATCTTGTTCAAAATGGTTATTTTCCTTTCTTTGTATATTTGCTAAATTGGGCATTTGAATGGGTTTTAATATTGGTCCCAGCCCTGGTGAAAACTACAAAAAGAAACACAAATATAGACAACAGGACTTTCTAACATCCCCCATGGACTTAGTATGCAATCATTGTAGGTCAAGATTGGGATCTCCTACATAAGTTGTACATAATAGTTAAACATTGGCAAAAGTTTGTTTATGCTTTTATGTGTTTTTATGTATATGTATTTATTGCTTCCTGTTTATTGTGGTAGGGAACTGAACCCAACATCTTCCATCTCTGTACTGTTGCTCATAGCCCTGAGGTTGATTGACAGCCACTTCAGAATGAGCTGAAATGATGCTCTCACTTGAGAGAGGAGTAGGAAAGATGACAGAGTAAGATATTCTGTTAAGACAAAGTCTCTCATCAGCAAGGGACTTAGTTATGAAACAGAAAATAATGGCTTTACAACACCATTGATATTGTTGGTCACATGGTTATTTTTTACTATACGTTAAAAGAGAGAAGTAAACATATGTAGCAAGTCAGCATAATGGTGAAAATATTTAAAAAACAATTTCTTCATTGATTCTTTGGGAGTTTCACATCATTTATCCTAATTACATTCACATCCCCTCACCCATACAGTGTACCCCCAAAAGAAAACTAAAAGGAAATCAAAATGAAGAAGGCAAACAAACAAAAAGCAAGAGCAAAACAAACAAAAACTACCACCATCTTTGATTCTACTACTTTCCTGCCTTTCCAACACCTCTTCATTCAGCCTCGAGCATTAGAAGCAGTGTGTCTCATAATATACCCCTTTGTTCTATCAGCTTTACTAGCAAATGTTTATTGCAATGGGTCTCTGTTCTGGTTCAGGGCCTCTGATTTCTGATACACCAACAATATTGGATCATCATTGGAACTCCTCTGGAATACCCCTCAGTTGTCCCTAGTCATGGAGATCCTGCCAGTATAGTTGCACAGGTCCAGTCCCTTCATGAGCTCCAGCAGGTTCTGAATGAGGTAGGTGTAAGGGTGGGCCAACCCAAGGCCTGGCTGTGGGCCTGGGTGGTAGTTAAGATGGTCAATCTGGTCCATTGGTGCTATTTGCTTCAGGTGAGGAGTGGAGCCACCTCTCCTATACCCATGATATCAGGGTCAGTTCTCCCTTACCTGTTGTAATGGTTAATACCATCTCTCCAGAGTGCAGAAGCCAGCTCTCCCACAAGGTTTGGGGTTAGGTCCCCTGATACAGCATCCAGTCAGGAACAAGGGCATCTTTTCCTGGGCTAGCAAAGGGTGAGGCTGTCTCAGCATGACTGTCTGATTTCATCATGCATCATTCCTAGGGACCCCTGAAGTGATGCAGTCCACAGACATGAACACAGATCGCAAATGCAACTCGACCATGGACCCAAACATGGCCCTCAGCAGCAGCTCTGGCTGGATGGCATCCTGGCTCTGAATGTAAGCACTGGCAACTCAGATCAGAATGGCAATTGTAAAGCCCCCTGTGTGGGGGCTGGGAACCGAACTGGTCTACAAGAACAGTGTGTACTGTTAACTTCTAAACCATCTCTTCTGTGCTCACATATTTTAATGAGTGTTCACAGTTGTTTATGTGGGCATTGTTGTCTTTTAAAAATCACTTTGCCTGTGTTCATGCACATCTGTTTGATTTCATCCATTTCTCTCAGCTATGTCATATACTTTGTCAATCTTCATATCCTTTCAAATCCTCATTATCTCCTTCCACTTTCCTAGCCAACACCCCACCACAGGTCTCCTTCATTTCCTCTTTGTGTCTTATGATTTCCTATACACAGGAATAAATATATGGCATTGTGCATCTTTAAAGATCCTGGCACACACAAATGAAACAAAAGACATTGATATCTGACTCACTTCTCTTAATATAAGGATCACTGCAATTACATCTACTTTTCAGTGACTAACATAAATTCATTATGGATACATACAATTTCTTTATTTGCAAACCTGGATGGGAAAATCTTCAGAAGGTCCTAGATGAAGAGCTACAGTTACTCAAAGCAGCTAAGTGAGGAGGAATCCATATTCTCCAAGAAGAGCCTCTGATAGGCTATCCACTCTCTAGAGGTCATCTCTGAACACATGTACATATAAAACAGACTAAACAAACTCAGAGGGAAATTATAAACAATAAGAAGAGGTCAGAAGTTTTAGAGTGAGTGGGGAGACATGGGAAGAATTAGATGGGGAAAGGATGGGTAGAAATGCATACATAATAGTCTCAAAATATAAAATCAAAAATACACTATTACAAAAGAAACTACTTTATCCATTCATCTGCTGGACACTGGGATCACTATGCAGCATGGCCACATGACTATCAAAGTAATAAATGTCACTGAGCAAGCATCTCTGTGCTATGTCTGTGTGGACCCTTCAGATATAGGCCCCAGAGTGGGACAGCTTCATCACATGATAGGTCTATTTTTAGTTTTTTAAGAAACCACCAAGCTGGTTTGGGTCACATCAGTTTACATTGCCACAAGCAGGGTGTACAGGCTCCCTTTTTCCTCACATCCCCATCAGAACTTACTGTTGGCACTTGTTAAACATGGATGGAAAGTGAAAGAAAAGCTGTAAGGTACAAGGAAGATTCAGTATAGGATTCCTGTATTTTTTTTACTGTATTTGCATTGATGTTTTGCCTGCAAGTATGTACCACATGGCCTGAACCTGAAGTTACAGATAGTTGTGAGCTATGTGCGTGCTAGGAATTGAACCCAGTCCTCTGGAAGAGTATTCAGTGATATTAACCACGGAGCCATGTCTGGATAATCCTGTTCTTAAAGCTAAGGAGGGGATACATTTTAACCACATCCTCTCTGGTGCTTCTCTATGTTCATCTGGAAGATAATTCACACTGGAATTTCTAAGTTATTAATTTTCTGAAAAATCCTAGCAAATAAACATTGCCTGGTGATTTTAAGAGCACAATTTCCTGTACTAAAAGTTTTGGTTGGCATCCTCATTCATTTTCAAGGAAACCACTTTCATGATTTAACAACAACAAAAGTATGACACGCCATCCTCAAGCTCACCCATGGGTGATGTCCAAACTCTTTTAGTGGCAACCATCCTGTATGTAGCCAGATGTGTTCACAGAAGCCCTTCAGGAGTTCCAGCTTAGAATACAGTAAGCAACTTGCAATGCTTGGCAGTGTCTGAAAGGAAAAGTTTCTCTCTCTTCTTTACATACATGATGACATCCAACCAAATTTCTATCATTTATTAGAATCACCATCAATTACACTCCATTGATTGACACCTCAGTATCAGCCAGCTTCCAAGACTCACTGCTGTTTATTTTAGTGACAAAGCAAAAACCTAAATTCTTGAAAATTATTTCAAAATTAAGTAAATACCAATGGCTGGGTTTGTTCTGCTCCCCACAGGAAATGCAAGAGTCCATATTGTTTATTGTTGGCTCAGCTCACATTGTCTTTCTGTGTCCCTCTGTTAACCCCAGACTTTAACAGGTAGAGAAAAAAGAAAGGACATTTCCATATCAAGGATATGACTATCCTTTAGTGGAATTTATGAAATATAAATGAATATCTGCCATCCTCAGAGACACTGCTAATCAGGGTGATCACTCTGTTGGCAAATCTCTGCTTCCTTCCGGTTATAGAAGTTGAGAGGGTTCTAATATGATTTGATTAGGCTGTCTCTCTAGAGATCGAGCACTATCATTACCTTAAAACTTTCATTATTCCCAAACACACAGTGTTGGTTACAAAGTACTGTATTTGATTTTAAGGATGTAAACATCATCAGTTTACTGCTCAATGTAGACTCAGTTGATGCTGCATCACAAATACATCCAAGAATGTAGTTGAGTTGCTGGGTTTCAAAATCAAACTTGTGAATAACACAGGCTTTCTCAAATAAGATACTGGACAAGATGACTGCCCTTATGTGGGAATTCCTATGGAAGGCAGCAACTGGAGAGAAGACTTGGAACTGAGGATCTTTTCAAACTCAGGCAAGAAACTCTCATAATCAAAATGTAACAGGCAGCATTAATTTATACTAAAATGTCTTCTGGAGCACCTAATTAGCCATCTAATCAATTTAGAAACTTATTAATGGGCCTGACAACTTTCCTTAAGCATCACATCAAGGTATTTAAAATAACTGTTAAGTCATTTCAGCAGCTGCATAAAATTCATTTATCTGCACCTCAGATCTGAGTGTGGTTAGAAAGTCCATCTGGGAGAACATTTTATTAATGCTTCTTTGATCTTTGATGCTATCAGTTACAAGGTGCTCTCCATCAGATTCACTAGCAGACTCTGTTTTCACATAAAAGAAGCTGGTTCCCTAGCATTCAGAAAGGAAAGATGGCCATAGGGCCAGCAGAGAGAGCACTGGTGTTGTACTGGATGTGGGAAGTTCACAATTCAGCTCCATCTACAAGCCACAAGTTCCTCAGGTACTTGGGTGAAGCTCACATTTACAGCTCTAGTCTTTCATGAGATCATGGGTTTAAGCCTCTGAACTAACAACAGGGCTAATAGGAACACATAATGCCTACCCATCTAGTCTATAAACAAAAAGGGATCCCTCGAGGAAGGGTCCACAAGAACCTCTGAGGAAAGTGGTAGCACAGGGGAGGGGGAGAGGAAGGCAGTGGGAAGGGAAGAAGGGGAGAGGGGGGAAGAACAAGAGGACTTAGACAGGGGAGGAATAGAGAAGGGCAAGAAAGGAGATGCCTTGATAGAGGGAGACAGCACAGGTTTGGATAGAGGTCTGGCACAGGGGAAATGTTAGGGGATCCACAGGGATGACCCCAACTCAGAATATAGGCAGTGGTGGAGAGGATGTCATTGATGGCCTTCCCCCATAATGAGATAGATGTCTACCTTGGTTACCATTCCTAGAACTTCATCCAGTAGCTGTTCGAAGCAGAGATAGACACAGCTAAGCATTGAACAATAGTCCTGGAATCCATTTTTGGAGAGGGATGAAGGATGAGCAAAGGAGCCAAGATGGTGCTGGAGAAACTCACAGAAACAGTGGACCTGACCTACTGATAGCCTGGAGATATTAGTCATAAAGGTGGGGAAATAGCATTGGACCAAGCCAAGCCCACTGAATGTGGGTGCCAGCTAGGAGGCCAAGACAGTCTATGGGAATTCTAACAGTAGAGCCAGTCATTATCCCTAGAGCACAAAGGGATTTGGGGAGCCCATTCCCTATGGAGGGATACTATTGCAGCCCAGATACAGAAAAGAGGGCCTAGGCCCTCCCCCAAATGATATGACAGACTTTGAAAGTCACCGGTGGAGGGCCTCACTATCCCTGGGGAGGAGTTGGGGGATGGTTTGGGGGGGGTTGGTGGGGAACATGGGAGGATGGAGGGAGAGAGAATGGGGGAAAGGATATGTAAATATGAGTCGTAATTAAAGAATTTAAATAAAAAATAAATTTCAATTAAATAGAAAATTAATTAATTAAAAAAGAAACACATATTATAGGCATGATTTGCATGTTCTGTGAAATGCTATTTCAGTGTATGTATGTATGTATGTAATAAAGACTTAGGAGACATAAAGTTTTCTCAAAATGAACATGGAAGTGTATATCCTATCTCTCCCAAATATTGACTTTTTATTATGAAAAATATCATTTTATCAGTAAAAAAATTAATAATGTACATATATATATATTGAAAACTCTTAATTACATTAAATTTTACTTTCATTAATACCAATTTAAGAATATTTTTTGGAATCCTGAGGGATGCAAACGTCATTGCTTAAAAAACTTAAAACAAGAACACATGTTCTAACTCATGGTTTAAAAAGAACATTTTTGTTATTTCCTAAGAATTTTCTTGTTAGGTCACAATGCATCAACATTTTATACGAAGAGTCAAAAATTGAAACATTGGTATCAGACACAGTTTATATTTAAAATAATAAATTATATGTGCCTTTTATTAACAAGAAATAACAAATTCAAAGTCTCCCCCAAAGTCTATAAGAATTGTCAAATGGAATGTTGAAAACAGTTTCTAAAGTGGAAATCTCAATTATAAAGTCCTAAGACATTTTATTTAACCTACTCAAAACTGTGGATTACCAGTGATTCATCTGTGTTCATTTTTTCTCCAGCAGTATCTTTAGATTTTGACAGAAAAGCAACTCAATTTTTATGTGTGCTACAAGTGGAATTTCATAATTTATTTAATTATGAATGTTTTGTGGGCATACTTTATTAAAAAACACTTCAGGAAGTGGAAGACTAATCAATGGCACTCACCATTAGATATCTGGAACTCAAGAGATGTGTTAAAAACTGTATTGTCAGGGAAAACTCTGGTGTGTGTTCACTGTGGTCTATTTGATGCTTCACAAGGTGAGTCTATTGCCAGCTCCACATAGAGGCCCCCTACCATTCCTCTATTTCCATGGGTTCCTATCAGGAAAAGGGACACTACTTCAAATTTACCCAAACAAAACAGGTAAAGTCCACTGCCCTCAAAAACATTATCAAAAGCATCATTTTCAGTTCTAGAATATTGATTTTTGTCACACAAAATGTTTAAGAACTTTTTATGAAGTGCAATGTATCTTGTTGTTGCTTTATGTATCGTAGCCAAGAATTCTGCCTATTTTTAACAATTTTCATACTCCATACTCCATAGAGCATTGTTTAAGAGTTCCATTTCCCCTCATCCTTTCGAAATTTTTGAAGTTAAGCCTAACCAGATAAGATTCGAGGAGCTAAATTACTTTATACTCCGTAGGGATGATTCTTATGCAATGTTCTGCTATGTTAACAAGGATATTTCTCTATGGACCATTCTTGTCCATCTTTAAATGACACATGGGAAAATTTCTATTTGTACCATCAGAAACCACTTTTTGTTTTTTCTATAGAAAAATAGGCTTCCAATTACATGTGCCTCTTTGTGTCTTATGTTTCCTAAAAACTTACAGCCAAATTAGTGGCCAGATCCAGTGTAAACACACTCACAAAACACAAGTTTAAGCTCTTTTCTCTCTCATAATTTTACAGAAATGTTCCTCAATAAGTTTCTCAAGGATTTTTATATTAACTTTGTGATGTCTGAACTATTGTGATGTTCAATTTACAGTGGTATAAACATCACATGTACAGTTTGATGAGTTTTCACAGGTGAACAGGTCCATTTAGACAAAAATCAAGGCTGGATAAGAGGTGTCACTTCAGTTCCTCACCCCTTGAAAGGGCAATCTGGAGTAGCTCTCTGAAGTTGGCTTTGCTGCAGATTTGAAAGTCATGTGAACACAATTGTATCATAGACCTTGTGCTTCCGTACTATGCTTGTGACACCAGCATATTGGATTCTGTAACTGCATCTTGCTTATTCATTCCCTAGTCATCTAGTGCCTTTGTTATTACTATTTACAAGATTTCTAAGAATTCTGAAATACATTGCCAAAAATTGTTAAAAATAGGCAGAATTCTTGGCTTCGATACATAAAGCAACAACAAGATACATTGCACTTCATAAAAAGTTCTTAAACATTTTGTGTGACAAAAATCAATATTCTAGAACTGAAAAGTCAACATACTAAGAAGAGATTGCTTGCAAAATCAACTATTTAATAAATGATTAGTATATAGAATATAAAAAAGAGCAAATCCCCAGCTTAAAAATGGGCAAAGGATAGGAGCAGAGCTTCCTCTATGGTGAAACACACGCTAAGTATTGAACATCATCAGTGCATCCAGGAAGTGCAAGTCTAGTGGGATGCCATCTCACAGGAATCTAGATAGCTTTTATGAAATTCAGAAATCATGCATTAGGAGAGATTGGGGGAAAGTCTGGTATTCTGTTTGTGGGACAGAACAGTGGTAAATGAATGATTGTCAAAAGATTGAAAAGGGAACTATATCCAATCCAGCCACTCTCTAGTTTTTGTTATATATCAAACAGATTGAAACTTGAGCCTGGAAGGGATCTTTGTATACTTATTTTCAGAGCAAAATTATTCATAATAGCTAAAATGTTAAGAAGACATTAGCCCACAGTCAAATGACCAGGTTACAAATCCAATGGAAGGCAATTCTGAATATATTCCAAAAAGGATAAAATTTAAGGACATTATGCAAAAAGAAATAAGCTAACACACACACACAAAAAAAAACCCTGTACAAGGCCAGTAATACAAAATGAGTCATTTAGAATAACCAGTTGAAGACAGAGTTTCTGTTCTGCCTAGTCCTGCAGCCCTTTCGTCCCAAATAAATACACAGAGACTTATATTAAGTATAAACTGTTCAGCTGATGGCTTATGCTTATTATTGTCTAGCTCTCTCTTAATTATTAACCAATTTCTACTAAACTGTATATTGCCATGGAGCTGTGGCTTACCCGTAATGCTCCAGCATTTTACTCCTTCGGCTACATGGAGTCTTTCTGGCAACTCTTTGCATTCCTCTTCCCAGCCTTCTCCTAGTCTGGTAGCCCTGCCTATATTACCTGCCTGGCTAGATCCTGCCAGTCTATAGGCTGAAACAGCTTTATTCATCATCCAATAAGAGAAATATATACTCACAGCATACAGGATATCCCCCATCAACCAGTGATCAAAACAGAGAATATAATTATTTTCATCAGGAGCTAGAGAGTGGCTTATTGGATAGTGAGTTTCAGTTTAACAGAAAAATAAGAATTTGTGGACCTGGCTGATAGTAATGGTCACATGAGAGTGTGATCATTCTCCACACCACTGAGTTGTAGAATTTAAAATGACTAGAATGGCATTTTTTTATATTTTACAACACTGTAAAAATTAGAAAATGTGAATCATAAATAACTAAATTAATATATCTATGCAGTAACAGTAGTCATTGTATTTTCAAATGTATAAAATAAAAACCCAATTAAGTGGCTAAATGTGCAATTAAGTCAGAGCCTAAATAACCACAAGTTCTCACTAGTTGCTATTTACAGTCAACAGCATATATAGATGATAAATTCTACTTATCTTCCTTAATATTTATTTGTATTTATTTCATTAAGCTTACAGCTAATGCATTGCTCCAAGACTGTATCTATAATCAGCAGAGGTTAGAGAGTCCATCTGTTGGCCCTTCTGAGTATTGAGTATAGTCTTTAGCAGGGTTCCTCATTTTTAAAATAAGTTTAAAAATATTTTTTAAGCTTTTGAGGTTAAAGCTAAGGGGCCATCTATATCTATAATGAAATGTAAAGTAAGCACCTGTCTAAAGCAATGATGTTATTCACACATTCAACACTGCTGACCTGAACATAGGGTCTCAATTTTCTGGTCAGCTCTGGTATTCCAGCATCAGTACTCTGCAGGACCACAGGAATCATATACATTCATGATTGGTCACATTTTATTATGGGAAAGAGAACAAAATGGAGTGGTTGGGATATGCAAATATGATGCAAAATTTGATCAAAATTTAAATATGTTAAAACAAGGAGTTTAAAATGCATTAAATTTCACATTCTTTCTGATATTTTCACTTTCCGTGCAGCTCATTTCACAGCTATCACAAGATAAAATATACAGATGATGACTGACAACATACACCCACATTCCCATTCCACACTGACAAAACATCAATTCCTAATCCTTAGAATCTATAAGTGTTACCACAATCAGTTCAGATAGGATTAAATGAAGGCAAGAAATTGAGAGAATATTCTATATTGTCAGGAATGACCTTAAATGCACCCATAGCATCCTAGAAGAGAAGGAGACTTGACACATAAAGAAAAGGCAACAGGAAGCCAAAGTCACAGCTGATGAGGCCACAGATGAGAAATCCTCAAGAAAATGCTGGATAAATCAAGGAACAGTTTCATTCCTAAACCTTCCTAAATAGACATCGCTATGTTATAATTTGGGTTTTTTTTCTTAATTTTCAGTGTTTATTGTTAAAACATTTAAACACATTATTTTTTCTATTTTTTAGATATATCTCATCAACTTTGCTGGTAATACCTTCACTGTTATTTATCTCTTTTCTAAATTTTCATGATTTTCTTTTTAACCCAAGAATTTCTCTTTTTGATTTTTTTTTATGTTACAGTTTGATTCATACCTAATCATGTTATCAGATACACAGCCTCTACAACCACAAAATAGTAGAGCTCTGGCATTTTAAGAAGCTGCTTGGAATGGTTTTCTTAGGAAAGATTACATAGGACATAAATATACAATATATACTTAATCGAGTATCAATGAGTAATGGATGTATGACAATGATTTTTTAAAAAATAATAAACCAAACAACAAAAATTTAACATATGGGCTGGACAATGGCCTACCAGCAAAGTCTTCACTCAACATGTCCTAGGCTGTAGTTCTAAGCCCCAGCTCTACCCCCATACACATCTTAAGTACTTTACATGGATGTCTTGCTAAGTCTCTAGATCATAGGCAAAATCACTAGAGCAGATACATGCAGAAATGTGCAGTAAGTTGACTCAATCCTCACACCTGACAAGGAATAAGGCAAGGATTCAAACTGAGGCATTAGAGTTCCCAAGCTCAGACATAGCCACAGTGTGTTCATAGTGATTCTTGTCAGTTTCTTTTAATATCAAATTCTCCTGTGCATAGGAAATGTAGCCTTCAGAGAACTCAAGACAGGTCACGAGATTCTTATTCTATCTCAGGACACTGGGAAAGCTTTAGGAAACTGAGGCTGTAAATTCCTAAAAGTTGGACTTTACAGATTTTTTTTAAGAATCTAGATTTCTCAGGGTGATTTCTACAATTACCTGTGCTATGTTAAGTAGTATATACCTGAAAGGAATGACACTTCAAAATTCATTTCCTTTCTTTTTTCACATGAGGGAAGAGGGAAAGTAAGTGAGACAGGGCCAATAAATTCTAGAACATGCTATAAAATTTATAGTAAATGATATTTTGTAGCCAAGACAATCCGCAAATTCACACTTCTCTTTAATTCTTATACACACACACTGCACAAAGAAATATCTGACCCTACATTCTGAGAAGCCTCCATGATTCAAAACAGAACACTCTAAATTGCAGTATGATGACATCTCTCCTGGGCACAGATAGGTCCAATGGACACCAGACAAACCAAGACCAGTTCTTTCCCTGGATGGGATACATAACTACATGCTTCATTGCAAAGCTCCCCTTTAAAATACCTGCTATGAAATGCCAGACACTTGTTGGGTTGTGATGTTTTCATGGATGAATATAGGAGAACTGGCCCTTTGCATGTCAAATGCACCAGAACATTAGATGGGTGGTGGGACAATATAAATAAAGCAGTGAATGCATTGAACATCTTTCCTCCACTCTAGAACTATGTTAGATATCCCTAAATTCATAAGTGAGGAATATGAAACTATTTATACTATATTACCAATCTAGGCAAATACTAGAAGTGGTACCAAATTTTGTAAATATGGAAAAAATTACATTCAAAATTGGAGAAGAGCTTTTCAAAGGAATTTGTTCCATGTCTACAGGGGCCTTTCTCTCATTACAATTTTTTTTCATGTTAAGGATAGAATGAGCCCCTATTGGGAGATTCACCAGATGGGGATATTGTGACAAAATGGGATAGGCAGTGGTGACTAAAGCAGCTAACACCAATTTCTAATAATTCTAAGGTTGAAAATCCAAGATAAAAGAGTTAGAAAGTCAATGACAGCCTCAGGCATTCCTGAAGTATAGCCACCTTCTTTCTGTGACCTTGGTGGAGCAGAAGACTGGTCTCTCATCTTTTCTACTATTGTCACTAATGTCACAATAGAGACTCCATTCTCATATCCCATCTAACTCTGCTTTCTGGACTGCACCTCCAAGTTCCATCATCTTAAAAGTTAATCATGACTTTCAGAAGAACCCAATATTCAATCTACCACAAGGAGCTATCACTAATTTTATCAGGCCCTAAAAGATATGAATAAATACATTTTTAATGTACTAAAAATTTTAAAGGCTCTCCAGTGTGTTATCTACTTGTTTAAAATATAAATTGGACTCCTAAATTTTGTACATGTACTTTCCATAATCTTTTAAGTACTATTTAAGTGTTCACTTGATTTTCATTCAACCTGAAACTTTTATTTTATGCAAACTTGCACTTTAGGATGCTTGTCAGAAAACCAAGTGCTATCTACCTTTAATTTTAAGAACTTTAAGTACTCAGACTTGCACATATCTTTCCAATATTAGTTCCTTCAACCTGTGATGTCAATGTGACTCACCCTTCACAAGGTTTAAATTACCTTACAGAGATCTGCTTCTTAAAATTACCACATAATATCTATAAAAACCTTGGTCCTGTAATAGTGATATGGAGCTGAAACATCTGTAAAGCACAATAAAGAAGGCATCTGCTCAAGGCTCGTGAACAGTTCAATGAACAACAGTGCCTGCTATGTAATCCCAAGGAACTAAGTTTGAATCCCCAGAAACCAGTTTTAAAAGATAGGTATGGTCAACCCCAGTGCTATGACGAGACAGGCAGGGATCTGGAGCTTGCTTGCCCCAACCTAATGCTAAGTTCAGTGAGAAAACCTATCTTAAGTTAATTATAAAAACAGAGAGTAATGTAGCAGGACTCCTGATGTACTCCAGCATTTCAAAAAACACAGGTGTGCAGGCACACTCATGCATGCATACAAATGCACGCATACACAAAGTGCATCTGTGTGAAAGAGTTAACTACTTATAAGACTCCCACCATCATAAAATACTTTGCACTTTGACAATTAAGATTTTTACTACTGGCTTAAGAGTAAATACGTCCCCTTACTTATATCTATGACATCTATGCCAAAGCACATCTATGAGCCAGGTACCACTACTGTTTGCTTTCTGTACTCCTCTGTTAAACTTATGCTTATTGAGAAAAACATTATTTACAATGGACAAAACATGAGCTTTAGGACTCTGGCTATATTGAAAAAAGCAAGAACAAAAATTCGATTTCACGAATGGCTCTTACTAGAAGCACAATTGGCTCCAAAACAAAAGAGAGATCACAGCAATACCATGTGTTTAAAGAGAGAGAAGATTTAGTTTTACTTTAAAACAGTGTATCTTGGAAGCACAGCAATGCACGGCATATCTTTAATTTCTCAAGATTTCCAAATTCTGGGCAGGGAAGATGATTTAGGGAGTAAAAGTGTTTGCTGCCAAACCTGATTGCCTGAATTCACTCCCTGGAACCCACATGGTATGAAGAGAGATCAGACTCTGGCAAGTTATGTTCTAGCCTCAAAATATGTGCCTTGTACACACACTCATACACAAACATAAAAATATATCCAATAAACAAATAAATATACAAACAAAAAATGACTATTTCCCAAAGCTGTTCCCACACTTGGAATAATAATAACATTAGTGTCCCAATAGGTTTTTCTCATTTTTATTTGGTAATTCCATTCATTTCATTTTATTTGGTAATTACATAAAAACTCACCTACAATGGATTTATACAACTGAAGCCTCCAAGAAGATAAAGGAGGACATGTACTTGGGCAACTGAATACATTTTAAATGAGGCTTTTAATTAAATTTCAAATAAAAATTCTTAGCAGAAGTGTCTGTTATTGCTATAAATGGAAACTGTTTTGTTAGGTTGGCAGTCATTTTTCATTATTGAACATTTGAGGCACCTTGCTAAATAGCAAATCACAGCAGGGGGAGTAATTGTTTTGAAAATAACACTGAAAATTAAAAGAAAAACTGAAACAAGTGGCTCATACCTTTTAATAGGAGTCTAACATCCTACTGGACCTGAGCTTTGATTACAAGTGAGTTCAAACACCAGTATCTGCAAAGACCTAAGGTAAAGTTTATAACCACAGAAATGCTATGTTATCAATCACAGTGTTAAGGGCTATAGTACAGCACTATTGATTTGCAATAAGGGAACTCAGGAGATGCCATCAAGGTGAATGCCAGCACTCTGCATTCAGCTTTCCATGGAGCTGGTAGGCTAGGTTACATAAGTACTACACAAAATGTTCAGCCAATTCACACCTCAGTCCCACATTACATTAAATAGGTTTATTCTCTGTGTATAAATTAGTCTGTGATAGTGCCATCACTCTATCAGCAATTCATGTGATTTAGACAGCCAATCAACTGATTCTTTCAATAATCCTGGAGGAGATTTTACTGTGGTTGGTAGAATTGTCTTTGGAATCTAGCAACCTTAGGTTCCAAAACACTAGCTTTTCCTGTTCTGATATCTTTTTTTTTTCAGCTTTTTTTTTATTTGAATTAGAAACATAATTGTTTTACATGACAATCTCAGTTCCCTTCTCCCACCCTTCCTCCCCTACCCCCCCAACTAAAACCTTATCTGTCACATATCTTTTCTGCTCCCCATGGATAGTGAAGCCTTCCATAGGGTGTCATCAGAGTCTTTCCTATCCTTTGGGATAGGGCCTAGGCCCACCCCCGTGTTTCTTGGCTTAGGGAGTATTCCTCTATATGGAATGGGCTCCCAAAGTCCACTCCTATGCTATGGATAAATACTGAGCTTCTGCAGGAGGTTCCATAGATTTCTGAGGTTTTCTCACAGATATCCATGATCCTGGGGTCTGGATCAGTCCCATGCTGGTATTTACTGTGGTTGGTAGAACTGTCTTTGGAATCTAGCAACCTCAGGTTCCAAATCACTAGCTTTTCCTGTTCCGACATTTTAAAACTTGTTATTCTCAGTTTATAATAGGCATGGTAAACCCAAAGCTTTTATCTTGGGGTCCTCAACAATCTAACTTGCAGTGAAACAGGAGGCACATTGAATGAGAACAAAATACCAGGTGTATCACTACTGAATGTTTCAAAGGCACCATCAGCAATCCTAGTTTGTGGCTTGGGTATCTTTCTCCTGAAACAACTTCCAACACTTCATTACTTCCATCTGAAATAGTACATTAACTCAAGATGTTTGCCCATTCTTCGGTCAATTTTTTAAGCTTCACAAATTCCATGTTAGAGTTAATTTCTGAGGAACATCTGGGAATATGTATAAAGAAATCATGGAAACCCCCAGATATGCTGTACTGTATCCCTCTCTACTGAAGTGACCCACATTGACATACTTAGAGAAGAGGTAGTGCGACATGAATTATCCAGTGTGGGTCTTTGAGCTTCAGAAAACCAGGGTCCATGCACCTTTCACATGATGAATAGAAACAGAGTGGATACATCAAAGGCATCTTCATAGACAAACTAGCAAATAACCCTGGCTTGCCAAAGAGAGACCAGTCCCCACTACGATCTCCAGACAGAAAGGTGGGAATGTGGAGAACAGTGTTAGCTCCGTGTGTAAACTCCAGGATTCCATGTCTTTCCACTGGGTTCCATTCCCCATAATTTGGAGACTCTCAAATGTCCAAGGATCTTGCCTTCCTCATGCGAAATCACACGCCTCTTCAAGGCAAAAGTAAACACACACACAGCTTCTAAAAACATGAGGTGGAAACAAGGCCGAATCGTGTATGTGTTGGGGAGAGTAAAAGAGCATTTCATATTAGAAAACATGATTGTGGAGGCTATGGGTATTCTCCGACCTCAATTCACACACACAAGAAAACTTCCAATATGCTAGAAGCTAAGGCGTGCCCAAGGAATGTGCATTATTCTAATGGGGTCATCTGGGTGTAAGACACCGGATGGCCAATTAAACTAGAAATCTGAAGGGCACTGGCTCACCTGTAGGTTTCCAATGCCACTCTACATGTTAAAGTGAACCTCTTGGACAGATGCTTCTAGAACTCTGTATGTCCTCACTCTGTCATCAAAGCTTATTTTAAGAAGCTTTATCATCATCATCATCATCATCATCATCATCATCATTATTATTATTATTATTGAAATAAAAGCAGTCGGGAGGCGAGTTGCCTCAGTATCCCACCAACTTCTCCAAGATTCCAGAAGGGCACACCCTGCACACACCCAACAGGCAGTAGCCAGCAGAACAAGCTTAGAGGCAGCTCCACTGAGCTGCTCCCTAATCGCCTTGGTGGCGCTTAAGGACCCTCTTGATTGAGCTTTCTGGGAGTCAGTGAGAGTTCCAGCATGGAGCGACCCCAGACTGCAGGGAGGTGACTAGGGCAGGATGGTAGGGATTTGAGTGCTCCCAGTGCCAACCTGCGACCCACCACCCCTTCCCGCGCTCAGCTCAACTCACCAGCTCTGGGCTTCTTCCTCGGAGTCCCTGGGAGCATCTCCTGTTTTCCTCCTGCTGCGCTCTTCATCCTTCTGCAGCTCCCAGCGCGTCTCCCCGGGCCCGGCATCCGGCAGCAAAGGCGGCCACAGGGACACTGTGGTGCCTCAGAAGGTGCACAGCTGCACCACCGAGTCACGCTGAGGTCAGAGCTGGAGGGGAGAAGTGGCCGCTGAGCGCCTGGTGCGCGGTGCCCCAGCGGGAGTCAGCCTCTGCAGCCCAGTAGCTCTCAGCTCCTCAAGTCCCCAGTCAGCATAGTCCTAGGTACAAGCCTGCCCAGCTCCAGCACCACGGTGTGGCTAGATGCTCAGATGCCAACCAAGCCGGGACTAGCGCGCGCACAGCCAAAGAGTATGAAGTGTGACCCACGGGGGCCAAGCAGCGAAAAGCGTCAGGCACTAGAGAAGACACTCTGGGGAGCAGCTTCTAAGGACTCTCCTTTGCCCAGGTCTTTAGCGCTCCTGCTTTGGGTGCAGCATTTCACACTCCACCCAGCTCAGCTAATCCTAGCTGCCTTGCACAGCACAAAAGGAGACACTGGGTGAGGCCACTGCCAGGACTTGCAATCTCCAAAACCACAGAACCTCCTGTTTATGCTTTGCTTCCCTGATCTCCCCTCCCCTCTCTATCCATGCTGGTTCTAGGGCTTAAAAGTGTGTTTTTCCATACTAATTGTTCTCAGGACTCATCCTGGGATCTTATTGAAGTTCAGGTGCAAATACCACAGCTCAGGAGGGGAGGGGCCATCTGAGGTTCTGCCTCTTTAAGGCTTGGCTGAGGCTCTGATCCAAGAATCACGTTTTGAGTTGTAAAACACAAAGAAGCAAACAAAGAATAAATAAATGATAATTAAATACATATATACATACATGAATAAATAAGAAAGAAGTTAATTAGTATTAAAACATGAGAAAAGCACAGTTCAGAAGCTGGCCTGCTATGCCTCCCTTATCCCACCAACTTCTCCAGGGTTCTCAGAAGGAAGCAGGACTGCTTGTTGTCTAATCCCAGCTGAGACAGTTATACTCTTAACTTAACCATAGCAAAATGTTTTTCATAAGGTTCAGGATTCTGGGGGCATAGGGAGGTAACTAATAACCATGGACCAAGTGCCCTGGGATAAATGCATGCCAGGGCTTTGTTATGGTTAGCAATCACTCTAGGCACAACCTGGAAAGCTAATGCTAACCAACAGGTGGAAATATTGAGACAACCATGTATATGTTGTCAAGAGAAGCTCGTTTAAACAACAGCTTCCCAACAGTCATTTGGGGAAAAGAAAAAGTCTAGAGGCTAGAGAAATTGCTCAGTGGTTAACAGAGACTCCAGGACCCAAGTTCAAATCCCAGCACCCATAACAGGCTTACCTGGGAATCTGGAAACTCAGCACCAGATGCCCTCTTCTGACATCTACACACACACAAATAAAATAAAATAAAATAAATCTTTTAAGGAAAATGTAAATAATAACCTCTTAGCTGCAATCTGTTATTCTCCAAACAGCTGTGGATCATCAAAGATATCCATTGTTGTTCAACTGTTGTATTAAGCACTCAGATCACTGTGGTTTGACTTAGCCTGACTGCTGTGATCAGCGTGCCCCATGCTCCCCAGCCCTGCTTTGATTGGGATTTAAGCTAATGCACAGTTGATTTAATTTAGCAAGTTCTCACTAAGCACTGATCATGCTAAAGCCCTTTGCTGGGGTGAACTCGATAATGGTTCACTTCATCATGCTTTGGAAATAAATTTGAAACCATAGTAAAGAATACCATATTCAGTAGCCTGTGTTGCCAGAAGGAAACCTGAAGCACATTACCACAATGTCCCAAATGTGCCAGATCTGAGAGAAGCCACATTAAAAATTAGCCTTATTGTATATTGTGATATGGTGTGATAGAAGGGGGAGTGGAGGATATGGGGATTGTCTAACCCTTGATCCAAATGGCTTGAAAAATCTCCAGAGACCATTTCAAAGTGAGTTATGGCTGCTCCCTTGCAAATTTCTTCAGATGGGACATATTATCATCTGAAATATAGCAAGAAGATTAGTTGGAGGGAAGAGGTTACTGGGGTAATCTAGAACCTGAAAAAGCACAACTGCAGAAAGTGTTTTGGACCGGCAAGACCTCTAGGGAAAGGACTGTGATTATAGGAGCAATAAGACTTGTGAGGAATGGAATATGAGGAAGTTCACAAAGAAATATCACTTAGATGTAACCAAGAGTAGTAACTACATGGAAAGGATGGATCTGTTCAAGATATCTAGAAGTTTTGTGCCCAGGAAGCCAGAAAGACAATGATGCTATGAAGAATCGAGAAGTCAGAAAGGGAATGTGCAGGTGGGTAGAGTGTCTTGACTTGTGTTCAGAGGTGGGCATGTTTTATTGGGTAATGTTAATAGATACTTTAACTCTCTTTGGACCAGTGCAGTCAGTTAGATGGTCAGATGCAGATGTTCTCATAATTTCAAATGTAGCCATGAAATAGTTGGAGTCTCGAGTTATATTGAGACTTCTGAACACATACATGAGTTCAGTTTGGGGGAGTGTGTGAGTTCAGCAATGAAACAAAGCACCTGCTCAGGAAACTCAAGTGCAGCTATGATCTTCCTGTGTTTGACTCCTCCCCTGTCACTCAAGGTAAGCCTCCAGGCAGAGTAGTGCTTGGGGTTTAAGTATAATAATTTAAGGCTTCTCATTTGTATTTGTTTTCCCTAACTTGAATCTGAGAGGTGAGATGCCAGATGGCTTCTTTTGACACTATAGCTCTCACACTTAACACAGTGCTTGATAAAAAAGAGATGACAAACTATGTACAAATATTTAAATAAGTATTATGTAGACACAGAAGAGACATCAAAGCATATCCAAAAGAATAGAAAAAGATCACAAAAAGGGTTTTGATAATTTGATGCCATAAAACCAAGTTAGGAATATTTTGTGCCAGACATAACCACTGGTATTAGAGAGATGCAAGAGCATAAAAGGGGAGCGAATGACACATAGATAAAGATCTTGTAAAAAGAACTGGTTAAAGACTTAGTTAACTGCCTTCAAGAGCAAAGCTACACTAAAGATGTGCCAGAATTGTGAGTGGTCAAAGAATGTCAATTAGAACGATGCTTTTTCTAAACAAAATTAACAACAAATAAAGATGAGAACAAAGAGACTGGGGCTAGAAGGGGGATGGTTCACGTTTAGTGACATCCAAACATACCCTAATGATGAAACTAAGAGGTCACAAGTATGGAAGCGATGTTCCAGGTAAGAAAAGGGGAGAAAGAATAATCTGAATGAGTGAGTCAAGAGTGTCAGTGATTGATCTTAGAGAAAATGGCTACTTGTTACTTAAATGCAAAGACAAGAGACTGGGATGAAGTTGCTTTGACATTTCAAAGTGGGGTGAAAAAGCACAGTAAATGCACATATTATGTTGCTCAGTGTCTGCAGGAATATGGATATAAGGCCTTCTACCAACCTTTAACCAACAGGAGATAACATTGCAAGCTCAAAATGTGGAAATATTCAGAACAAGTTATCATGAGGCTATGATACTGACTCAACTATGGAAAATGGAAAGTCAAGATGTCTTGGTGAGTAAAGGCACCTGCTGCCAACCCTGACTACCTGAGTTCGATTCCTGGGAACCTACATAGTACAAGAAGAGAAGTGACTTCCATAAGTTGTCTTCTAACCTCTACATACGTAGAGGCATATATACACCTACATAAAACACTTAATAACTTAATACATAATAACTTAATACATAATAACTTAATACATAATAACTTAATACATAATAACTTAATACATAAATATTTAAAACAAATATTCATCAAATATATAGGAAGAAAGATTGTTAACCAATATGGGAACCAGGCTCAGGAACAAAAATGTGCATTCACTAGAATGAAGATAATTCTCCCAGTAATACTGAAGACACCATGTAGAGGTAAAAAAGGATAAGATGTAACCAACAGAGCAGAAACAATCCTAGGGAGGGTGTTTATGGAGCAGAACTAGAGTAGCCTGGACAGCCTTCTATATTTGGCATTGGGTTACCATGCTGCCATTTCCAGTGTATGACACTTCGAATTATTTATTTAAATGATCCAAGCTTTGGTTTTCAAGTGGTAAGACTGAAACCATGTAACCTCTAATCTTAGGATTTTAAATTTAATTATCTTAATTATGGTATTGCTGACAAGCAAATGTATGCAAGCATGAAACTCATCTGAGGAAGTTGTAAAACTGTAAGTTCCCTGGTATTCAGGAATTGACAACTCACCAAATGTGGGCGTGGGGTTACCAAATTTATTTTTCCAAAAACTCCAAGCTGCTGATGATAGTTGAGAAACCAAATGCTGAAAACTAATGTTTTGAAACATTTAACAATCTGCTTGGCATGTACTAAGAACTAAATACATAGTAGCTAGTATTTCCTCTTGATAGTGAGTTCATATTATGACAGGTGGTGGTAGGGTCCAAATTCAAGAGGCTGTAAATGAGACATGAAGGTAAGTGGCAGACAGGGATCATCATTGGACATCAGAGCTGAGATTTTGATGGTCATATTTCATATGTGTACAAGTAATCAAGATCAGGAGTTTGGGGCCAGTGAGAAAACAGAATCATAGAGATCCATGTTTGTTTTGCCTAGCATGTCTTAAAATGGTGGTTTGTAATAAATTCCAAGAGCATAATGAAAAACCAGTTCATGAGAAGAGATGAGGGACCAGGGGATAAACACAAGTCATGTCAGCAGAGATATTCACTACTATAGCTGTATGAATGAAGAGCCAGGGCTTGGCCTTTGCAGCAATAGAGAAGCATGAGGCAGACAACATGACATAACTGTCACTGCATAAGGGGCTCTCAGCCTGGAAAATCGACCCTCACACTTAGAGCAGCATCTGTCTATGAGCCACTGGGGAATATGGAGATCCTATGGCTTCTTAAAGGAGGAAACCTCACTTACAAATAAGTGCATGGTACTACAGCACAAAGATGAAGGCACAACTGGGCAAGCCTGGGAAGTGCTTTTAGCAGCGAATTTCCTAGAGACTGAACTTCACATTCTGAAGGCCTCACTGCACTGAGCATCTGTGTTTTGTTATCCACCATAGCAATGCTTTTTCTGGGCCACCATTGGGCCCTGGTAAGATTCCTTTCCTGAGACAGCAAAGAAAGACATATGTTACGATAAATCTTTCTGCCACCCGTTTGAGTTCTACTTGATGTGTTAGGGCCCCAAATAATACACAGAGATTTATACTAGGTACAAATGCTGCTTGGCCAATGACTAGGATTTCTCATCTGCTAGCTCAGTCTTAATTATCATGAATCTATATATTTTATAAGACTTATCTTATTGGACACCTTCCACTGGCATCCTTATCCCCAGGATCATATGATGACTCAGAGCAGAGAGCAGGAAGAAGAGCGAAGGGGAAAAGAACCACTTCTTGCTTGTCCTTGCTTAAATATGAGCCTCTCTGCTATGCACTTCCTGCCTGGATCACCATTTCTTTACTACACCATTCTGTTACAATAAATCTTTCCACCACTAGCTTGAGTTCTGCTCGCTGCATTAGACATAGAGAAATAAATCTCTGAGATCATAACTGACCAGCTACCATGTCTCTGAAGCATGTATAAATTCCATTCCAAACTGCTTTCTTTAAACAAATAAGTTAATGAATATGGTCCATCTATCCTTTTGGTCTTGAGTTCATTAGGGAATGGATTCTGGACAAAAGAGAATGTACAGGAAAATTGCTGGAGAGAGCTTATGAGCACAAGACCCTTGAGATCCAGAACACAGGAGATATAAAGGGAAAATTGATTGATAGAGGTGCAAAAGAGTTCTCAGTCAGAAGTAGGAGAATTCTGGGCTGAATCATATCTCACAGTTGTCCTGAGCCCAAGAGGGAAATAAGTCTTCATACCACTGCATCAATCTTATTACCAGGGGCAGCTTCATGTTGAAACCTGGTGAACTAATCTACTTAAATATTTGAATATTATGTCACTACTTCCCAGGAAATCAAAGATATTTATTTTAACACACAGCATCCTGTGGAAATCATTGAGATGGGCAATTCTGGGCAAAAGCAATATATTCTAAGATCATATGTTTGGGGTCATGCAATTTAGAAGTAAATAAAATATATAGAAGAAAATCAACTGCAAAATGAAAAGATAGCAACTCCCTCACAGGAAGACATGAATATTAAATTTTCTAGCACAAAATAATTCTGAGTGCTTTTTGTTTTTCTTACTATAATAGGTGAAGGACCCTGTAACATAACCTGGGCATGGCAAACATGGCACCGGCAGGTTCTGCCTTTCCCCTTCCCTCTCCCTTACCACACCATAAGATCAAATTCATAAAACAACCCCCAAGGTCCATTCCCTTATATATCACTGACTCATTCCTGAGACTAAACAACAGGATCCATGAATCAAAATGCATTATTTGGCTACACTGGCTAACCTGTTCAATCAGGACTAAGCAAGTCACACTATCACAGACTTTCCCTTTTCCTCTTAAAACCACTTCTGCAGAGACAACTGCCACATGTTGTCTGCCACTGTCTGATCCAGAGGCAGTCCTTACCCCCTACTCCAGGGAGATAAATCTCCTTTGTGTTGACAACTTGGTGTCTGGGTATGTTTGGAGTTGACTATGACGAACTGCTGCCTACAGTAGACAGTAATGGAATATATATATTATATTATATATATATAATATATGTAATATCAAGGTAAGATAATGTCAGTATGTCATCTGACTTGGTCTTGGCTCGAAGGCTATGTGAGTTCCACTAGACACTTCTGGGAAGGAATAACACATTTGAAGAATCAATCAACATTTGGACTAATTATTGAAAATGGAGTGAAAAGTCAGCAATACTCTAAATAAATTTCAATTTCTTATAAAATGCATGGCTTATTTTTGAAGAAAATGAAAACTGAAAATGTTGGGCAAATTGAAAGTATGAACACAGTTGTCTTTTGTGCAAACAACCCATGAAATTTTGAAATAGAACAAAATCAAAAACAAAACTAATAACAAAGCTTTCTGGTCCAGCCCAACCTAACCCATGCTGGAAGTCACTGTTCTTTAAGGCCATAGGCCACACAGTGTGATCATTGTACATGTGAACTGGAGATTTCCTGGAATCTCCAGTTATGAGTCTATTTCTGACCTACTAAAGCAGCAACTTCGATGAGGGTCTCATTCATCTCTGTTTCAACAAATGTTCCTGGGCATTCTAATACATACTCAAGACCAAGGAACACTGCTGTAGGAGTTTTTTTGTTTGTTTGATTGATTTTACATATATGTACATATATGGATGCACATGTACATGATGTACATTTTTGCCTGTGGGAATATGTATGTGGAGTGCACAAGCACATGGGTGTAGAGACAGAGCTCAATGGCAGATGGTTTCTTTAATTGATCTCCACCTTAATTCATGAGGCACAGCCTCTCACCTAACTAAGAGTTAACCAATTTGACTAGGCCCACTGCCCAGCAAGCTCCAGGGATCCACCTGCCTCTGCTTCCTCTGTAATGGAATTACAGATATGCAGCACTGGACACAGACTTCTACATAAGTTCTTCATGTTTGCATGGCAAGCACTTTACTGACAGAAGTATCTCTCCTGCCCAACTACTATTGTTGTTTGATAACACATCTTACTTCTGAAGAGAATGTCCTTCTAGAACATTCTGAAGTTACCTACTTCTCCTTAAGTTTGCATGCTGTGATTGCTATTTGCTTACATTGTTACAGACTGTCTTTGGGCACATATCTCAACACTGAACTATGCCTACTCATATTAAGGTCGTGTGTTCTCTTCAGTTTATTGATTTTAATTAGCATACAAAATAATTGGCTTAAGACTCTTCCGTACACACATGTCAGTATTTTATCTCACATTCACCCCCATTTTCATTTCTTACCCACCTCTATTTCCTATTGATTCCTTCCTTGCCTCCCAAAGGCCACTTCTACTTTCAAGTCTCGCTCTGTCTCAGTCTCTCTCTCTGTCTCTCTTTGTCTCTGTCTCTCTCTCTCTTTCTCATGTACACACACACACACACACACACACACACACACACACACACATGGATTCCACATATAAGAGAAAACATACAGTGTTTATCTTCCTGAGTCTTTCTTATTTCATGTAAAATGATGACTTCTGGTTTCATCCATTTTCCTTCAAATAGCATTTTATTTAGAGAAAGATCATGTTTTCTTTTGCTCTTCATATGTTGATGGGCACCTGGGTTTGATTTCATATCTTAGCCATTGTGAATAGCTGTGTAGTAAATGTGGGTATGCATTAATCTCCATGGTGTGCTAATTCAGATTCTATTATACATGTGGAGGTCTGTCTATTGTATGCTTGCATGAATTTCTTCATAGATGTACAGGTACCTCTGTGGTACGATGACACAGGCTTCTTACATATCAATATATCTATTGTATAGTGACATCCCTTTGTAATATGCAGGAGTCTCCATGATACACTGACTTGGGGTTTTTAGGTTCATATCCACAAAACAGATGTGTTTTTTAAAGGTGTTTTTGTTCTTTTAAAATAAATCTTTATACAAAGTTCATTCCATTTGTTTTGGATATGAGACATGATGCAATGGATCTCTGTAAGAAACAGCAAACCCAGAGACATCCTCAGAGAGTCTGTAGGGCATCTAGAGGGAAGTGCTGAACAGTACACTTTTCATATCCAAAATAAACAGATAAAAAACACTTTCCATTGTTAGTAAAATCCTGGAAGGGCTAATGAAAATGTACACAAAAGTGCAACAAATTTTAAAGGTTCAAAATAATTCTAGCTTATATACTGAGGTGGAGAATCATGAATAGATGTGGTTTTGAACGTATGCAAACTAACAAAGGTCATTAAAATGACCAAATGGATCCTCTTAGGAGATCCTGTTGGATAAATGGTCAGGAAGCTAAAAGAATGAACTGACACAGCATGGGGAGGGGCTAGACCTCAGCCCCAAAGTTTCACATAACTTACTGTTAAACCCAGGATCTGTATTTCTAACAGATATCAAGTTGCTTCCTCTAGTGAGCCAGATATCACCATTGGAGAATCACTGGCCTAGCAAACTCTCTACCATGATTATTTTTCTAGGCATATTGCAGTCACTCCCTAATTTTTGTTAAGTAGGGAATGTCTCTACACCCTGATTTTCTACCTTTGTGAAACCTTTCTTAACAACCCCATTTTGCAGTGGCAGCATTCACCTCTAAAGCTTTTTGAAAATATTGTCAACAAGACTGAGTCTACATTTGTCATATCCACATTGTTCTATAATAGACTCCTAGAAGCACCTTAGAGATGATAGTTTGTGTGAAGATGATATATAAAGATTTGTCTGAGGGAAATTGGTTATCGTAGGACAAGTAGGAAAGAAAAAAAGAAGAAAATCAAGCAAGTGTGTGGGTGGCTTCCCACAGAGAGTAGCTTCAGTCTCATTCTGCCTTGGGAGTCTTGGATAAAGGAGCCGGGCTTTCCTATTCTGTCATTATTAACTCTTCCCAGGAGGGGGCACATTGAATAACAGGAGATTCCAGTTCTGAGTATCAGGGCAAAGAATATCCCTTGGTCCAAGAAAAGTGTTTGAAAATGAATCACTGTTAAAACTTAAAAATAGTTTTATAAAAGTGAGTGCTGTTCTCAGAGAATGCTGGAGAATGTTGCTAGAATCACAGTGTTCATTCCTTGAAAGAAAAAAGTTATTAAGAAAAATAGTCTGAGAAAATTTGGAGAATGTTGTTGGAACAGCAACATACATAGTCATTTGTACTTGGAAAGATTTTCATCAGTGCTTATCCTTGCTTCTAATGAGAATCCAGACTCATGGAAAATCAGAGATACATTGTGACTTTCTTTAAGTTGATCCATAGGAAATTGCCATCAATGAGCAACAAACCTGGTAAGTACAGGCAATTCAGTTCCTGGATCTAAAATGAACACCTACAATAAAGGAAAGGACAGATTTATCAGGGAATATTTAAGAGAGTCTCCATTCTGTCAGAACTCCTCTGTACAAATGTCAAAATAGCTGAAAGCCATTTTTGCAGTTCCTGCAATTGCTGCTTTTATAAATTGGCCAATTTTGCTTTAGTTATTATTTTAGTTATCCTTATTAATTTAAACTTGCATAAACTAATGAAAATAAGTGTGAAAAATCAGGTCTCAACTTTGCAAATTAAATTCAATGCTTTTTAGATTTTCAAAATCAAGTTGCTTAAAAATTATTTTAAAAACTGCTGCAGAATAGAGGTGCCAGCATGTGAGCTGTGAAACTAAACAGTCAGAACAGT
This sequence comes from Cricetulus griseus, assembly GCF_003668045.3. Classification (NCBI taxonomy): domain Eukaryota; kingdom Metazoa; phylum Chordata; class Mammalia; order Rodentia; family Cricetidae; genus Cricetulus; species Cricetulus griseus. Next base: position 176,731,234 of record NW_023276807.1, on the reverse strand, counting down.
TGGGAAGGTTTGATCACATGGGATGTCTTAATAGGCACTCTTACAGTCTAACTGTAGATCAAAGAAACTCAAACTAAGAATTTTGGTGTTTATTTAGAATTTTTTCACATGGCATAACAGAAATTGTTCTTAAATGGCTTACAAAGAATAATAGAGCTGTCATTTCTTCTAAGCAGAGTTTCTGAGGTAGAAGATCTTCAGGTCTATTAAATATAATGACTTTGTGAAATCATGCCATATGAGACCCACCTTTTTTCACATATTGATATATTCATTCATGGAATCAAAGTAGCTGAAACCATATAAGCAATAGTTTCTGCAGAAACAATTACTAAAACAAAATAGGGACTCCTGAGCCTCACTGTCTATTTGTGCATTCTTTTTAAAAAGCAAAGTATTATAAAAGAAGCCTCTAAGTTTCTTTTGGGTCTCCTTGGGCAGAAATAGGTCAGATGCCAGCATCATTAGCTGGCAAGGTAGAATTTAAGAGCTCACTTGGCATGAAAAAGGAACCAAGAAGAAGCAAGTCTTTTGGCATCAAAACAGGAAAATAACTGGGCAGACCACAAAGTGAGGTGAAAGAAAATTCTGCATCCTGAGAGAACAAGACAAGTGATGATAAACACTCAAGACAAAAGGGGGGATCTTTGCCCATTTAAAGGACAGAGAAGTGGGGGCTTGGCAGATGGCTCCAGGCATGAAGTACTCACTATTTGAGCCTGAAGACATGTTTTCATCTGCAGTATTTGAGTTAAAAGCTTAGGTTGGTGGCACTTCCTCTAATCCCAGGTTTGGGAAGGCAGAGATGGGAGAATCCCTGGAGCTCACTGGCCAGATATTCTTGGTGAATCAGGAATCTTCAAGTCCAGGGAGATAACCTTTCTAAAAGCATAATATGAGAACTGGAAGGAGACACCCAATCTCAACCTCTGGCTTCCACACATAGGCAAACCATACATGTGTGTACACAGGTGAGCGTATAAACATGCATAAACCATACACAGAGAAACAAACCATTGAATATATGTAAAAGTATATGTATTAAATAAAACCAAAGATATTTCAGTAACAATACCTCATTTTTTCTAACTTTTGATGAGTCACTGGTCCAGCCAGCTAGGTAGTCAGAATATATTGTATACAAATTATTTTCAATAGGAGAAAAAAAGAAATTTCCTAACATACCTACTTAGCCATTTTAAAAACTAGACAGTACAGCTTCTTGCATATAGTGTTAGGCCCATGGGTGACAATAACAGTGATGATGACTTTTGTAGGTATGTCAGGAACAAAGGATGACAGAAGAAAGTAGTCCCAAGACTATTAAGTATTTTGTTTCCACCTGAGAAAAAATGTCTTTAGCCAAGACAGTAGGTACTCCATTTAAAATATTAAGGGCTTTTTAGCACTGGATTGTTTATATAAATATGTTTAAAAGCTACTGGAAATGGAAAAATTAGTATGTGTTGAGTAACTTTTCTGTGCTCCCTCTTAGCCCACCAGAAAGACTTCCATCAGTTTCCCAGTAACTAGAATAAAGTGGTGACTGAAAACATTGTTCTCAAACATATGTTATCACATCTTCCAGGAGTTCTGAGCAATTACTTGGTTTTTGCCCCTAACCCCTGATGCCCATCACTTTTAAACCTGAAATAGAGAACCAATGGAGATACTAGATTCCAGGATCTAAAAGAGAGCTACTGCTCAGCATCCTGTTAGAATGAATCCTCCCTTCTCTTCCACTCATAAGACTATACCCACACTACATCAGAGAGCCATGCCATGGGTAGAAAAGGGTGTGACTGCTGCTAGCATCCTGAAAACAGAGATAGCAGTGATCTTTAATGGATGTCTCCCCAGTGTGGCTCACTGGAAAATGTACCCCTCCTAAATTTTAATTTTAATGTGTACTTCACTCTAAACAGTTGCAAACATTTGTGTTGTTCTGCTGGAAAAAAAGAAATCCATCACAACATGCCAAGTTATAAAAAAATGCAATTTGGTGCACTCTTCCATGTTCATTTGCATTTTAAAAAGATTACAGGAGGATCACAATGCTCACACCTAAAGAATGAACTTGTTAATGGTTGAATTTCAATCATCAGAAAAAGGAAAAAGTATTATTATGCAAATTACACTGTATAGAAACAGACTGCTTCACTGCAAGTCCTAACACTAAAGAGAAATTAAGTTTATATTTTTAGTTTTTCTAAAATTATATACTAAAATACAGCAATTGTTCTATTTAAATCTCTTTCTCTACATGGATCTCAATCCATGCTTATTTATATGTCTAAACTATTTTTTAAACTAGAAAGTTTTTAAGTATATGTATTGCCATAACTCATGAATTTTAAAATGTCCAAAATAAAGAAAGATAATTAAGGAAAAGATTGCATCAAATTTAATTGTGAAAATGAACAATATTCACTGTGTAATAGGCTCTGAGTTGCTTCACATATTTAGGAACATTATTTTTATGTTGGTTTTCTCTGTTTTAGACCAAAAGCATTTACAAGGGAGTGTAACTATTTTATTTGGACAGACATGTAGAACGCTATATAAATCTCTAGTGTTAGGATTGTCTTTTACTCTTTGAAATGAGAGGTACATTTTGTATTTGTGGTCTGACACGAACTTACATTCTACAATTAAAACATACTTAAAACAAACAAAGAAAAGGTCACAAAGTAGCTCATCTCCTTCCTGAATACTAGACCTTCCTTTCTTGATAGTGGATGGCGTAAGACAGGCAGAAGAGAAAAGTAGGAAACACTCACATATAAAACTAATTTAATCTATCCTAGCTTTGTTGCTGGCGATTTTATTGTAAATGTCTGGACTTCACTTGTTCCTACAAGTTCCAACCAGTTGGATCTCAAAACTCCAAAATTTCCCAATACATTAAATAAGGAGAGAACAATGGCTGGGAAATGGTCATCTATTGGCAAGTGCTTTCTGATGAAGTGTAAGGACCTGAGTTCAGGTCCCCAGGACCCAAGTCAAAAGCCCAGTGTAGAGGTACAACAGGCCTATAACTCCAGTGCAAGTTAGGAAGACACAGGAAGATCCCTGGAGACTGCTGTTCAGCCAATTCAGCAAAATCAATATTGGTGAGCTTGAAGGTCAGTAAGAGATCCTGACTCAGAAAATGAGGTAGAGAATGAATGATGGAAGGAGACACTTTGCATGAATCTCTAGCCCAACATGCTGTGTACATATACACACAAGTGATTGTGTGTGTGTGTGTAGACAGAGAGACAGTGACAGACAGAGAGAAATAGTAAAACACACAGAAAGGAGACTTATGGTTTATTCAATGAGATCACACCGAGAAGAGTCTTTGGAGGCACTGACATGAGGCTTATGCTTTTATAAAAAATAAGAAATATGTATAACTAAGCAATCCTGCCCATCACTGACCCATCATTGCCTCAGCTACTTTGTATTATAATGCTGTCAAAACTGTGTGAAATCTTTTCTTGGCAATTAAGTCTTCAACTATTATGAAATTCTCAGCATTTCCCTACCCCTAGAAAGCAGAAAATTTAACTCTATGAGTCTCATTGTTTTAAAAGTCTGACAGCTGAAGAGAGGGAACAGTTATCTCTTTAGAACATCTCCCTAATGGAGCAGGTACTTATTTAGCTTGTCTCTTTTGAGAGGATAAATGGTCAGCTAAACATTGTATTTCATTTCAGGTTCTTTCTTTTGGCAAAATATCACCCTACTTCATATTTATTTCAAAATGGCTTCATGGTCTAGAAGAGAGGTTAACTGAACTCATAAGATTCACTAGTGGATGCTGTCTGTCTCTGCTTTAATGTAGTAAGTGGTGCCCATTTCTGCCGAGTGAATACAGTTCCTTGCAAGACACATGGCTGTGATTCAAGTCTCCTCTTGCCAACTAAATTATCCCCCTTTGCACAGATATACACAAAGGGTATCCAGCAATCCTGAGAATGATTACCAGATGAAAATTGCATATAAAAGGGAGTTTCTATAGATAATTTTCACAATAGCTAGTTGTCATCCCACCTGTTTAAGAGACAAGCCTTGACCACAAACTGTTAATAAATGATAAAACTAACTTCTATATTATTCTGAAAAGTGTAAGAAATAAAAAAATATATTTACCTGACATGTACACTGAATCAGAAATTCAAGTTCTATATCTTACTTTATTGGATCCAATTATGATGTTATATTTCTGTCTCAATTTGCTTTCTATTGCTGTGATAAATCACTATGACCAAAAGCAACATAGGGAAGGAAATGGATTGTTTTTTCTTACAATTCTTGAGTGATAGTCCATCACTAAGTGAAGTCAAGGCAGGAATTCAAGCAAAGGTAGGACTGGAAGCAAGAACTGAAGCATAGATTATACAAAGGTACTGCTTACATATAGTTCTTGCTTAATAAGTATTTTGTTATATATAATTTGACTACGTTAAAGTTAAAACCTTTCTTTTTATTTAGACTGAAAAGAGGAAATGATGGGGCAAGTCTTCTGTACATATGTTTCTCTTATTGGTTGATGAATAAAAATCTGTTGGCCAATAGGGAAACAAGATAGGCAGGACTAGGACACAAGGAAGCTTTTGGGAGGTGTAGGCACATTGAGTCATGATGTAGGACACAAGATGAATAACATGTCTCTGGATATTTCTCCAGTAAGAGAAGACCCCGTAGAAATACTTAGATTGATAGAAATGGGTTAGAAATGAAGTCAGAACTAGCCATTAAGAAGCCCCTGATATTGGTCAACAGTTTCATAATTAATAAGTGTCTCCTGTGTTATTTGGGGACTCTGAGGCAGCTGCAGAACTAGGCGGGAATTCTGTAACACTTAACTCACTTCTTTCATGGTTTACTCAGCTTATGCATTTGTTTTATAATACAACCCAGGACTAACTGCTCAGGTTTGGCAATTACCATAGTGGTCTGGGAGCACCCACATTAATCACTAATCAAGAAAATGTCTGCACAGACTTCTCTATAGGCCTACTTTATGGCAATATTTTCTCAGATGATATTCCTTATTTCCAAATGGCCCTAGTTTGTGTGAATTTAATAAAACAACTAATCAGATCAATTGGATTATTTGATTTCCTATTCAACCAATTGAACCAGATTTTTCTGTATTGTTATTGATTATTACAAGACTTATTCTACCAACTTTATATCATCTTGAATATTGAATCCATTAACATATTTGGAAACATTTTGGATATGGGAATCTCTGACACAAGCAAAATGGTCTCTTGATCTTTGTGGACCAGCTCTCTTTGTGTAATCAACTCTTAAGAAGGAGTACCAATTCCTAACTGTCCTTAAGTCCCCAAAATATCCTGCACACAATAAAGTTACACTAAATGTCACATATTCTGATTACTGACTGGTAAAGGGAAATTCAGATGACAGTGCTGGCTGATATGGAAGTCCAATGCTTGTATTGAAGTTCCCTGGTATTTAGAGTATTTGAGAAAGCCTTTTGGACTACTGAGGAAACATTGTTAGAGACCAAGTCTAAGTCAGATAAAGTCAAGTTTTGTTGATATTAATGAAAAAAAGGTCAGACACCAAAAATAAAAGTTCTGTTTAATCATGGTTTGAAATAATGTCCAGAATGTCTCCTACATACACCTCCACCACATTAGCACCACTTGGGAAATGAGAACCACAGATCACCAAGCCTATTTCTAAGCTTCCAGAATCAGAGCAAAACAAAACAAAAGCAAAACCCCAAAGTAGTGCTCATGCTCTCAGTAAACACAGAAAAAGAAACAATGGAACAACAGTGTCAAGACATCTAGGACTAATCCTTTACTATAAAATTCACGGCTCTCTCAAAAAGTCTCCACTCTAAGTTTCCCACAGATGTCAGCAGCTAGAAATGAGTCTCCTTTGCTACTATTGCTATTTGAGCAATCCAATGAATGGATTACTCAAATTCTATTTAGGTGTCAGGCAGAAAGAGAAGTAAAATGGGATATTTTGTTAACCAGATAATGGTATTTTCCAGTCAATGAGGGATTATAACATCACCCCAACACTTTAGATGATTTATCCTGGAAATGTGAATACATAGAAAATAAGATATATGACAACAAAAAGTGACATAAGAAATGAAATGCAAATTCCTCATATATGTATAAGTGCTGTGATTTTATATATATATATATATATATATATATATTATATATTTGTTTTTTTGAGACAGGGTTTCTCTGTGTATCTTTGGAGCCTATCCTGGCACTTGCTCTGGAGACCAGGCTGGCCTCGAACTCACAGAGATCCACCTGCCTCTGCCTCCTGATGCTGGGATTAAAGGCGTGCGCCAGTAACGCCGGCATATTATATATATATATATATATATATATATATATATATATTCACAGCTTATATTTAAACCATTGACCTAGAATCTGATTCAAACATTCATGAGAACATGCCTCATGGGTAGCTTAACTTCTCAATACTTTCCTTTGGAAAAAGTTGTTGCCTAGGAGTGACTGTCATTCACTATTTCTGTATATATTTGAGCTAAAAGTTCTGTTTGTCTTGATTCAACTTGACACAACCAAGAATTGCCTGAAGGACACTCAATTGAGGAATCTCCCAGATCAGATCAGCCCATGGCCTTGTTTGTGGAGAATTATTTGAACTGATATTTTTGGGGTTGCCTAGCCCAATGTAGGTAGTTCTACCCTGGGCAGCATGGGCTAGACAAAAAGGCTTTTTGAGCAGGAGTCATAGTGTGCAAGCCAGAAAATAGAGTTTATAGAGGGTTACTGCTTCAGTTTCTTTACTGACCTCCCTTAGTGAGGAACTCTGACCTAGAAGTGTGAAACAAACCTTTCTTCACACAACTTGTTTTTCCTCATGGTGCTGATCACACCAACAATAGGCAAACTAGAACAGTGTTCTCACTACATTCAGAAAAAATGTGTCATTATTTTAGTTCTTGGGCTACATCTGTTAAGAGTTTTGGCGATTTGTTTAATCATACTCCTAGTGTCTACATTATCATAAAGGCTGACAAAGTAGATAAGACATAGAAAATTGGTAGAATGCATTAATAAATTCATTTATCTCAATCTCAATATCTTTCATTTAACAATATGTAATTTGATTCACATTAATGTTCTGATAATATTTTCTAGGGATGCTTGATAAAAGCAAAGCAAAATTATGTGTCTTCAAACAAATAGCTAATTAAATATTGACAATAGAGACCTTTCCATGCTATGAATTGCCAAACTGGTATCCTAAAAGCAAGACATAACAATGGAAAACTGCAGAATTGAATGGTTTTCTTAAAAGCTATGTTTGTGGTGCTAAACCACACTATGAACATCAGAAAGAAGACACTATTCCAGAAACTGAGAAACAAACATAGTCTGCTAACTTCAAAATAAAAATATAACATTAAAATGAAGACAATTGGGCCAATGATATGTTTAATGGGTAAAGACACTTCTCATTAAGCCTGATGACCTAAGTTCAAACCCACCTGCTAAGAACTAACTCTACTAAGTCATGTTGTGTCAACTTGACACAACCTATATAAACCTGGGAAGATGGAGCTTCAATGTAAGCATTGCTTCCATTAGACTGGACTATGACCATGCCATGTCTTTGAGAGATGGTCTTGATCAATTATTTATATGAGGGTATATAGAATAGCTTGTTGAGCATGCTCCTGGGAACCAGTCAAGAAGCAGCCTCTTCCATGGCTCCTGCTCTAAACTCCTTTAATGATGGACTGTGACCAGGAAATGAAAGCCAAAATAATCCCTTTATTCTTCAAGTTGCTTTTGGTCTTGGCATGTATCATAGTAACAGAAAGGAGACTAGAACACTGTGGAACATGTACAGACATATATATACACACAGTAAATAAATAAAAATGAAGACAATAATGAAAAAATGTTATTAGAAAACTGACAGTCCCAAAGGTACAGGAAGTAAATAACAGCTCAAGAGGGGCAATGCCCTCAGCATATCTGCTACAGAAGTTTCATTATTATTATTATTATGTATTGTTAAAGTATGTAAAACAATACATTTATCCTTTTAACCTGAGAAAATAATAATTCAGTGACATCACATTCATTTACACTGGTGTGTAGCCACTAGTACTATCTTTTTCAAACATTTTTCATAATTTCAACAGTATCTGGCGCTGATGGTAGCTTTCCTTGAGTTCTGAGGCTGCATGCATTCCCATGAAACTCATACCCTTCATCCTTAATAAGAATAATTCTGAAAATAAATACACTGAAAGGAGAAGTATGTTTTAGTCAAAATAGTAAATCCTGATGTCTTATAGAAATAATTGTAGTAACAAATCATGTTTCAAAAGTGTCCTTTGTTACTGCGAAGAATTCTCAGGTTCCACACAATGCTTGTAAAAGAAGCAGAGTCTTGACCCAATATTCAAGTCACCAGTAGAGAAATCATGCCAGGTCCATCTCTTTGAGTAACAGTAATCAGAAACAGGGTGTTTCAAGAAGAATAAAAATTCTCTGCTCTCATTTTTGTAAACAAGACAGACAATAGCTAGGAATTTCAGGCACAGAGGAATGACAGTGGAAAGTTTTGCAGGTCATCAATCTATCATTCCAAGGACATCATCAGCCTAAAGGTTAAGGACAAGAAGGGAACTCCAAGTCCAACCTCTTCCTTCATCAATTGAGGAAACTGATTATCTACAGTAGCAAAGAGGAAGTCTGCTTGGAATATGTTTATAAAAGTGATAGCATATCATGTGTGCACTCCTAAGATTAGTAAGTTTATTAAAATGTATTCGAAGACTCAACTGTTTATAAAGAACTCACCCACTTTCATTATTACACAAAGCAATATTTCTTGTTCTCCCAAGTAGTACCTACATGTTTTCATGTTTTACTGTTTTACTATTACACTGTTATTTTACAGAAGTCTTATTGAGAATCTCTACAGGCATAATGTGGGCATATACCTAGAAATATAATTAATGGAAAGGGCAAATGGGAATGAATATATTGAGATCAGAAAAAATAGTTGTAAGGCAAGATGGAAAGGCAGTGGGAATTATGGGGACATTGGAAGGCAATGGAGCCCTTTCACTAGAATCTGGTTGAAGTCTCTTCCTAGCTGAGAATCAATACTTCCAGAATACCTAGCAAAATTCACTGTAGGATTGATTGTGTAGAGAAAAATGTTGCTTTCATGTACAGACATCTCACTTAAGAATGTTAAAGCAGCAAAGCAGCAAAGCAGCAAAGCACCAATTGTATGGCCAAAGTGTAAATTTCTTTCATGTTTTTATCCTTCCAAGCCATGAACCTGCAATTTTCTAGAAATTACACACTTTGTTTATAAGAAAAAAGCCTTTGTTTATAAGAAAAAAGTATCTTAATTCTATTGTGCAATCCTTGTGACTCATTGTTTTGTCAGATGTAATACTATTCAATGAGTATGGGTAAACACCATAGGACCTTAAGAAGTTCCTCAACAACCCTTTCCAAGACATCATAAGTATATACATGTTATCCTAAAGAAATGTAAGCAATAGGCTGTCTTGACAAGACCACACCCATGCTCCTGAGTGTGTAGATACTTTTGCTAAATATTCTCTCCATTAACCTTCATACTTTATCTATTTTTAAACTCTCTTCTTATTCTGGACAGATAGCCCAGTGCAGGAAGTACTTGCCAGGAAAGTTTAAAGATCTGAGTATGAATCACCAGAATGGACATAAAGGTGTACACAAATGCATACATCTGTAATGTGAGTGCTCCTGTAGCATATGGAGGGTGGAACAGAAGAATCTCTGGAAATTCTCCAACCACCAGGCCTGGATACACATCAGGGAACAGCAAAAAGATGCTTCCTCTAATAATGTGAAAGGTAAGTAGCAGCTTCTGAAGTTTTCATCTAATGTCCACATGCACCTAAACACACACACACACACACACACACAATCTCTCTCTCTCTCTCTCTCTCTCTCTCTCTCTCTCTCTCTCTCTTTCTCTCTCTGTCTCTCTCTCCTTGTACACATCTTAAAAAGCAATAGAGATTTTTAAAGTCTTCTTTAAAAACTTCATCCATATTTCATATTGACACTTCTTGAATTTATTCTCTTGTGACATCAAAAAGCATGGATAAATCTGTAGCCTATCTGAAAATAAGTCCCCTGGGTAGGCAGCATCATCAAGCTCTATCCCTGGTTCCTACCTCCCCAGTGCTGACTGCTATGATGTTTTCCTAAATGGTTCTACCCAGGAACTCTATCAGAGTCAGTGAGAGTTTTGTTCTTTGAAATTATCAAACTTCTGTGTATCCCTGAATTTTCCCAACATTTTTTATTTGAATTAGAAACAGGATTGTTTTACATGAAAATCCCAGATCCCTTCTCCCATCCATCCTCCCCTTTTGCCCCCCCCCACTAAAACCCTTTCACATATCCTTTCTGCTCCCCCTGCATGGTAAGACCTTCCATAGGGTGTCATCAGTGTCGATTGTCTATTGTATCCTTTGGGATAGGGCCTAGGCCCACCCCTGTGTGTCTTGGCTCAGGGAGTATTCCTCCATATGGAATGGGCTCCCAAAGTCCACACTTATGCTAGGGACAAGTACTGAACTTCTACAGGAGGTCCCATAGATTTCTGAGGTTTCCTCACAGAAACCCATGTTCCTGGGGTCTGGATCAATCCCATGCTGGTGTTCCAGCTATCAGTCTGGGGAGCAAGATCAGGATGTTCAGGTCAGCTGTTTCTGTGGGTTTCACCAGCCTGGTCTGGACCCCTGTGCTCTTCACTCTTCCTTGTCTGCATCTGGGTTACAGTTCAGTTCAGTGATTAGTTGTGGGTATCTGCTTCTACTTCCACCAGCTGCTGGATGAAGCCTATAGGATGGCATATAAGTCAGTCATCAATCTCATAATCAGGAGAGGGCATTTAAGGTAGCCTCTCTTCTATTGCTTAGATTGTTAGCTGGTGTCACCTTTGTAGATCTCCAGACATTTCCCTAGTGCCTGATTTCTCTGTAAACCAAAAATGTCTCCCTCTATTATGATATTTCCATTCTTCTTATCTATTCTTCCCCTGACTCAAACTTTCTGCTCTCTCGTATCTTCTGCATCCCTCTTCTTCTCCACTTCTCATTCTCCTAAATCCCTTCCCCCTCTTCCCATGCTCCCAATTTACTCAGCAGATCTTGACCCTCTCCCCTTCTCCAGGGACACATAAGAAAGTGTTCAACATCCTTAGCTATCAGGGAAATGCAAATCAAAACAACTCTGAGATACCATCTTACTCCTGTCAGAATGGCCAAAATAAAGAACACCAGTGACAGTTAACATTGGAGAGAATGTGGAGAAAGGGGAACACTTCTCCACTGCTGGTGGGAGTGCCAACTTGCACAGCCACTTTGGAAATCACTATGGCGACACCTCAAGAAAATGGGAATCAGTCTACCACAAGATCAAGCAATTCCACTCTTAGGCATATACCCCAAAGAAGCACATTCATACAACAAGGACATCTGTTCAACGATGTTCATAGCATCACTATTTGTAATAGCCAGAAACTGGAAGCAGCCTAGATGCTCCTCAACTGAAGAATGGACAGAGAAAATGTACTACATTTACACAATGGAATACTACTCATTCTTTTTTTTTTTTTTTTTTTTGGTTTTTTGAGACAGGGTTTCTCTGTGTAGCTTTGGAGCCTATCCTGGCACTCACTCTCGAGACCAGGCTGGCCTCGAACTCACAGATATCTGCCTGCCTCTGCCTCCTGAGTGCTGGGATTAAAGGCTTGTGCCACCAATGCCTGGCTTGAGAAAGAGCTAAGAATTCTACATCTTGATCTGCAGGCATCAGGAGACTATGACACTAGGCTTAACTTGAGCACATAAGACCTCAAAGCCCACCTCAAAGCCCACAGTGACATACTTCCTTTAACAAGGCCACACCCATTTCAACAAGGCTATACATACTAATAGTGCCACTCCCTATGGGTCAAGTATTCAAACAGAAAAGTTTATGGGTAGTCATTCCTATTAAAGCCACCATATAGATCACCCACTCAAAAGGAGGGCTTCTCATGCTTGGTCTTGAGGTTTTGTTATTCTAGAGTTTTGTGCAGAGCATTGTCAGCCCAAGTGGAGACCATCACAGACAATTAAAACAGGACACAATGGAAGACCACCAGATCAAGAGGAACTCCTCTCCAACAGATAGATATACAGATATATGTTCCTGTATCTGTTGCTGCTAAAGAAACATCAAAAACAGGGGGTAGAAATATTTTAAGTGTTGGAACATCAGAAGGTCTGTCTCCTGTGAAATTGTGTCTCTAAGATAAAGCTGCATAAAAAAGACCATGACAATGGCAATATTAGCAGACATGTTAAAATGACAGAAGAATATTTTGCAAAGTCTTGGCTCTAGACAAAGAACTTCAAGGAGTTTGTAACTACTGGTAGAAGAAGAATTAGCTTCTCCTGGGGATGGGATGATCCACCTTATTTGTTGTCCAATGCACACTGGTCATCCTTGAAACTATAAACACACATCAGAAATAGTCTTTAATTACGTATGTATATGTGTGTGTGTAATACATATCATATACATACATACAAAATTATGTCTATAACAATAATCAAAGGTCAAAGGCTACCAATATGAGAGTAAAAGGCTACATGGGAAGATTTCCAGGGAGGGTGTGGATGTAGGAAAGGAAGGAGGAGATTGAAATAAATTTTTCTTTATAAGCATTTTTTTTCTTTTTTATTAAAAATTATTTTTCATTTGCCATACAAACCCCAGTTCCCCTTCCTCCCCCTCACCTACCCTCCAACCTCCTCCATTCCTACCCGCATTCATTCCATAGTGGGACTAAGTCCTTCCTTGGGGTGTCAACAAAGTCTAGCATACCAAGTTGAGGCAGGATGAAGCCCCTTTCCCCTGTATTGAGGCTGAGCAAGGCATCCCACTATTGGGAATGGACTCCCAAAAGCCAGTTCATGCACTCAGGTTAGATCCTGGTCCACAATCAGACCCCCCACCATGATAGACCAAGCCAAATAAATGTCATCACATTCAGAGGGCCTAGTGCCATCCCATGCAAGTTCCTCAACTGTCAGTCTAAAGCCCATGATCTCACTAGCTCCAGTCAACTGTCTCTGTGGTTTTCTCCATCATGTTATTGACCCTTCATGTTCATATGATCCATACTCCCTCTCTTCAACTGTACTCCAGGAGCCCAGGCCAGTGCTTAGCTGTGGGTCACTGCATCTACTTCCATCAGTTACTGGATGTAGGTTCTATGATGAGAATTAGTGTAGTCACTAATCTGATTAAAGGAGAAGGCCCATTCAGAAACCCTCTTCATGATTGCTAGGAGTCTTAGCTGGGATCCTCCTTGTGGATTCCTTGAAATTTCTCTAGCCCTGGGGTTTCTCCCTAACCCCAATAATGGTATCCTCTATCAATATATCTTTTTCATTGCTCTCTGCCTCTGTCCCTCCCCAAACTTGGTCAATTCCCTCCCTCATGTTCCCATTCCCTATCCCCTCCTTTTACTCTCCCCTCCTGGATTACCCAGGAGATCTTAACTATTTTTCTGGGACCCTCCATATGTGTGTCCTCCTTTTTTCCTAGTTTCTCTGGGGTTGAGAATTGTAGCCTGAAATGACTAAAGGACATTAAAGGAATTGCTCAACATTCTTATCCATCAGAGAAATGCAAATCAAAACAACTCTGAGATACCACCTTACACCTATCAGAATAGCTAAATCAAAAACACTGATGACAGATTGAGAGGATGTGGACTAAGAGGAACACTCCTCCATTGCTGGTGGGAGTGCAAACTTGTACAGCCACTTTGGAAATCAGTATGGTGGTTTCTCAGAAACTTGGGAATCACTCTACCTCAATACCCGCCAATACCACTTGTGGGCATATACCCTAAGAACAAACAATCATACCACAAGGAAAGCTTATGTTCATAGCATTATTTGTAATAGCTAAACTAGATGCCCCTCAACCAAAGAAGGATGCAGAAAATGTGGTAATTTACATAATGGAGTGCTACCTAGAGGTAAAAAACAATGACATCTTAAAATTCACAAGCAAGTGAATGGAACTAGAAAAAAGGGGGAAAAAAACCAACCTGAATGAGGTAACCAAGATCCAGAAAGACAAACACTGTATGTGCTCACTCATAAGTGGATATTAGATATAAAATATATTTTAAAATAACAGCTGTTTCATTGGTTGGTTATAGGTATTGAAAATGTAAAATACCACCATTTTAGATGCTCATCTTGTCTTTGGTTTAATGGAATGTTCAAGTTTAGTATAATGGCATTTGTCATCTTTTTACTTGTGAATAGTGACTTAATATGTTATTTATGACAATTTTATCTGCTATGGATTCTCAACAAGAGTGACAGATCCATCATCCAATTGCTAATTTAATTAACATCCCCCTAAAGTGCCTCTCATGCTTCAATCTTGCAGTGAAACCTTTCCCAGTTTGTGTGGGGGTACTTTCCCAGTACCCCTATGTTACTTGTCTTCTGGTCATGTCCTGTCCTTGCCTGGTCTTCATGGAAAGTAAAGGAATGAGCCTCATGCAGCATTTCCTATGCATGAATTATTTTCCATTCAGGAGACACAGGTTAGAGAATAGAATACTGCTTCTCCAATCCCCACCCTACTCTGAGGAAATGAATGAGATTGCCTCTGAGAAGGAAAAGTAGGAGATACCCCATCTACACAGTTTTCACTCCACAGAAAATACTCAGAAATACCATTTACAAAATATATGCAAGTGTCATGAAATAAGGGATGCTTGGTTTTATTTTGTTAATGTTTTTTCCATGAAATGTTATCATTAGGGAGTGAGAATAGCAGCAGCTCACATCATTTGTGCAAAGCTAAGACTGAGATGAGCTCTTCAAGGCAGGCAGTGATGCATTTGGCATCAATGTTAAACATGGTCCCCAAAGGCCTGCGCAAAGCAAGAGTGGTCTAAGGAAGCATTTATGCCACAGCCCACGTCTGCTGCATAGCAAGTCTCTTAGCATTTTACAAGTTCCTCTAAAATAAGAGTAGCTGAAAATTAGATCTATACAATTAGTGATGACTGCGCCTATTTTGTTCCAAATATAGGTGGTATATCCTTCCTAAAGTCTTTGAAAAAATAATGACATCCTGCATAATTTTCTAAGAAAAGGCACATAATAGGTTTAATAGTATGGGGATTGTTAGATAAGATCCCAATTAAACTTACATAAGCAATCTTTGACACTTTAAAAAGACTTATGCTACTGGAGAAGTAGAAGAGGAGTCAAACTTTTTATTTACTCAACAGAACCTTCAGGTGTCTTCTCCAGCAGTGTTCTATATGAAAGGTGCTGCAAATGTCAAGACAATAAACTTAATCAGAGATGGAGAGATGCCTCAGCTCTTGATCATTTAGAGGACCCAAGAGTGGTTTTCAGCACTGATGGCAGGAGGTTCACATCACTTTGGGTCTAGGATATTTGATACTATTTCCATTCATATACTTGCACACATATCAAACACCCCACACACACACACACAGAGCACATGTGCGTTGGGTAGGAACTTAACTTACTATGAACAACAACTACTCCACACCCCCCAAACAAGAAAATAGTATATTGGGAGCTGTAGCTAATTACAGCTAAGAGCACTTGCTGCCCTACCACAGCACCAAGGAAACAGCTTACAATTGTCGGGAATCTCCAGTTTCAAGTGATTTGACACCTTTTTCCGTCCTCTGCTGGTTGGTACCGGGCTCATTTGTCGGGCACATATGCATTCAGGGAAACACTCATATGCATAAATTAAAGTAAATAAATTTAAAACTAGAATATTTTCCTGGCACAAATCTTACTAAATTTACAACATTAAATATGGAAAAAAAAACATTGGCCATTTTTCCCTTAAAGATTTACATTAAATATATTTTGTGAAATTAATGTTGATGAAATCCACTAAAATTAAAAAGAAGAAAATGTAAAAGTCAAGGCAGCATTAGGATTTATGCCAATATTACTGACCAGCAAGTTTCCAAGCATCAGTACACTTCTATGGAAAATTAATTTCATGCTTGTCTGCTCTGGTAAAACCCCTTACTGAGTTGTTAAAAAGAGAGAAAATTGAGATCACCCAAAGGAATACCAAAAAGAGTTGGTGCAGCTAAAAAGAATTGTCAGGTTTACACATCTTACAGCTTTAGAGTCCTGATCTACCTAGAACTTTCCACAAACCATCTTGTCTGATCTAAGAACCCAGAATGTCATCTTCATGGGTTCACACAAAAATTCCAGAAATGTGCATGTATGTCCACACTTAGTAAATAACAACAAGAAATGGAATCTGGAGATTCAGCTCAACAGTTGAGAATGCATGTTGCTCTTGTAGAGGATATGAGTTACTTCACAGAATGCTTGTCAAGCAACTCATAGCCACCTGTAACTCTAGCTCCAGGGATTTCAATGCCTTTTTCTGTTCTCTATGGGCACTGGCAGATGTGTGATATGCAGGCATACACATTAACATACACATAATAAAAAATACTCTAAAACAGAGAAATGATAACAAACCATTTATCAAGCAGGGAGGCAATATTTCTATATGGAAACATTGGTCATCTTTGGTAAATCTGTGTAATGCTTGCTGT
The DNA here is from genome assembly GCF_003668045.3 of Cricetulus griseus. Taxonomy (NCBI): domain Eukaryota; kingdom Metazoa; phylum Chordata; class Mammalia; order Rodentia; family Cricetidae; genus Cricetulus; species Cricetulus griseus. The sequence continues at coordinate 176,714,524 of NW_023276807.1, read as the reverse complement.
CCACAGCTCTCACCTCTAGTATTAGGGTCAGTATGTTTCAATAAACAGTACTAAACCCTTTGTATATTCATCTTGGTTAAGGAGCTGTACCATTTTCCAAATTATTTAGGGAAATAATTGAGAATAAAATAAACACATCATTTTGTTTATATTAGGAAGCAATTTGCTTCAGGGAGAACTTCAAAGCTTTCCCTTCCAAATGATTTCACTTTTTGGTGCTGTCATGGTCAGACATTTGAAGGCAGCTCAGGCATGACACGACACACCTTCTGCTCTTCTAAATCAGACCAAGGAGCAGATGGCCACTGACCTTTAGCTTCAGTCAGGTTTTGCCTGCTTAAACTGTGTCTTATTTATTAATAATATTCTTTATTACTTTACAATATATTTCAGTTTGTAACAGATGGTGCAACAGCCAATTGGCCATTCATATAATTATTGAAGCCTTGACATACAGGCATTTTCTGCCTTGAGTTCCTCTTTTGGAAACAAGCTGTTTCAGACTTTAAACAATCCTACCCCAGGTGGAAATCTAAGGGAATAATGAACCATTGTGCCCACGCAGAATCATCTGGTACATTTATTATAGAAGTTGACAAATACTTCTAATATCAACAGAAAAGGCTACTTTAATGGTCCACAGGGAATAGAAGGATGAGCTCTCAAGAAGGAAATGTATTATTCGTATTCTAGAGCATGTGATCATTTACCAGAAAGACATTTTATAAGCAAAAGCCTTTTGTGATGTAGTATATTAATTTATTAATTAAACACATTATATTCTATGAGGATAAAGTTGATGTGTTACATAGGAAAAAATTTAAATTCTTGAAGTGTGTGTGTGAGGATATCTGTAAAGCACATACCGGTCAAAAATTCAGAGGGAGCTGTGCTAATCACATGATTATCATATAGATGACAAACTCCCTCACATAGATTTCCTAATTTCATCTTCACATATGAAATGATACAAACAGAATTCTGTTAGTTGGTCATCTAGAAAACTGTGCAGCATCAATCTTTACCTTTCAGAAGACACTTACTATATAATATCTGAAACTTTGTGAAATTGCATTTTGATAATGATAGTCCAGGCAGATTATTCTATAGTTCAAGGATGATCAAAATAACAATATAAACTTTGGAGGTAATGGCTGTTGAAGAATTATGTGATTTGGGGGCTAGCAAGATGGCTCAGTATTTAAGAGCATTTGCTGCTGTTATGGATGAGCTGGGTTCAGGTCCCAGCATTCACATCAGGCAACTCATTTCCATCTACAATTCCAGCTCTAGAAGATTAGATACCTGCTCTAGGGCATCCAACAATATTGCATGAACATGGTGCACTTACATAAAAATAAATGCAAAAATAAATAAATAAATATCTAAAAAGGAACACCTTTACAGTTTAACACAAGTTGTGTGTTCAGGAAAAAAGGTATTTCCAATCATTTCTGGAAAATTCCTTACAACTTTTTCCCCATATGCAAACATGATTTGGTAAATAAATGAGCCAGGCTAAAAGACTTACTGGATTAGAAGTGAAAAGCATTGTCCTATTTTACTATATGATTTTGAGATGAGTTAGGGGCTTTTTATTATGTTTTGAGTTATTTTCAACAATAATATTACTATCCTGGTATTTTTCATTTGAAAAGAAAATAAATTGGTTGTTTGTTTTCCTTTACAATGGATATTTAATCTTTCATCCTCATCACTACAGATCCAAAGTGTTACCTGATGGCTGGGGTCTGTCAGAGCTTTTCTTTTGATCTCAAAAGCAATTAAAATAACATAGATTGACAAAATCAGAGTTCAAAATGCCTCATGAATAAGTTTTCCTGAGGATTAAGTAGAAACATTGAAATTGTTATTGAAAAGGAACTTATCATTTGTTCACCTCCCCTGCTTGTTTTTTTAGCTAAAAGCCCATTTCACCAACTGAAGCGTCCATTATAAAAGAAAAAATATACTACTATTTCTCTTATGCATGACTAGAGAATAATAGATTGTCATTAAAAAGTAAAATGATATAGATCACATAATTGATATTTTATGGGTAAACTTTAATTGGATTTTTAAAATCATATATAAAAATGGAACTTATGAAATCACATAAACCAATTTTTAACAAAATATGTTTGTTATCTATAAGAACAAAATGAGAATGACTAACATGATGGCTAATCTTGACAAATAAGGAATCAGCTAAATCCAATCTGTTGGGTACTCCTGTGAGCAATTTTCTTAAGCATATCACTTGAAAAAAAAATCCTTCCTAAGTCTTGGCTGTACTTCTGGTTGACAGCCCACATGAAAAAGCATGGAAGGTATCCCCTAGGATTCCAGGGCCAAACCGGGACTGCTGAGACATCCAGCCTTGTGGACTGAAAAACTTCCCTCTTGCCAGGCCTTTCTATTGTGCTACAGCCTTTGTTGGACTAGCCTGACCACAACATGCAAGCCACTCTAACTTTTAACACATACATGCAGATAATACACACACACACACACACACACACACACACACACACACACACAGATAGACACATAGGTTCTCTCTCTCTCTCTCTCTCTCTCTCTCTCTCTCTCTCTCTCTTTCTTAACCTCTTATTCCATCAGTTCTGATCCTTTCCACAACCCTGGCTAATACAAATTACATGTCCAAAATATTTATTTTTTATTTTAAAACAATATAAGGACATTTATTCTAAACTGCTTTTCAAAAGAGCATATCTTAACACATGACAACTAACGGTTCACTGATTTTCTGGCAGCCAGGAATCATAAGAGAATGGCATTATTAAAAATACATAAAGCCAGATAGCCATCAAAACAGACATTGTAAAATCAAGGAATTGTAGCTTATCAGGCTCAGAACTATGCAAATATATCAAGTATATTCTCACACATATCTCGAAATCTGAAATACTCTTCAGAGCAGAGGAGCAAATCCAAAAGAGCAATGACATTAATTTCAAATACCTTTGAAGCCACAGTTTTTGCTTTAATATCTAATAAAGCATCTCTTGTTATCTTTCAGATACTTTTTTCATACACTCTTTGCGGAAAGATAAATCCTGAATTGCCCATATTTTGACAAATTCAGCTGACTAGAAAATGACCAATGCAAGCAGCTACCAGTCTGTTCCTTAGACTTTGATATCACACCTTTCTCCCATGTATTAGTTACAGTCACTATTAAGAATCTACAGAGTCCACTGCAATTTAGCTCACTATTATACAGATCCATGTATTCTATAAGTTTATACTAATCCAATAACAACTTCCCCAAAAGAAGAGTGGACACAGGGTGCATGAGCATAGAAATAAGTTTCAGTACAAAATGGTCCCAGGCTTGATGCTACTGGAATGAATTTAAATAATCAGAAGAAAAGAGGAGAGGAGATACATTACAATGATCCAAAAGGAAGGAAGTCTTTAAGAAAACATAGAAACCAATAGTTTCTTGAACTTCTCTACCTGCTAACCACTATTATAAATATGCTCTGAGAATCTGTTTTTTTTTTTTTTTGGCACTCATGGTTAACCTTTACAATTGTTACTAGTAATAGCTTGGATTTTTACACAATGAGATTAGGAAAGGTTAGGTCTTCCCATAATGAGAGCATGAGCAAGCTAAGCAAATAAAAAGTAGTAGGTAGGGACTGGAACCCAGACCATCAGGGTGCAGAATAAGGAAACTGAGCTACCATATTTCAGTATTCTTGGTAGGGGAAGGAACTACTGAAGCATGAAGATTACAACATTGCACCCTCAGGTTCCTTTGTGGTAAGTTTGCCACTGTCTATCAGAAGGTCTCCAACAAGAAACTTCAAACATTTCAGGGGAGATGGAGAAGGAAGGAAAGGAAGAGGAGACAGCACAGACATAGGATGAATGTAGTTGGAGAGCTATACTGAAGTGGTGTCAGGACTACAGGTCAAAAATCCCAAAGCATAGATTTAAAGTTTATTTGAAATTCTAAATTCTACTTTAAAGGGTCTATAAACAATCTTAGGGTTTCATCTTTAATATTCTTTGAATTATTTTCAATGTCTGATCCACAGAACCCTAAATTAAGAAAACACATTCTACTATTTCAATGCCTTTCCACTGTAAATGAAGCAATACAACACAACTAAATACTTCTATAATTTAACTGTAAAAGTGAGAATGTTCTAGACAAACTACTTTCTTCTGAATTTTTTGAGTTCTATAGTTTATGTTAGCACCTGTAGGAAAGGATTCTTTTTAGTACTTGGAAATTATTGCGCCTATGTTCCATAATAATCTTTTAGGTTTTATTTTTTTAGTCGTGTGTGTGTGTGTGTGTGTGTGTGTGTGTGTGTGTGTGTGTGTGTGTGTACATGAACACATGCACTCATGAGCACATGTACACATGGAGCTCTCAAAAGAGTGGCAGATTCCCTGGAATGGGAGTCACAGACGCTTGTGAGCTACCGGACATGTGTACTAGAAGCTGGGTCATCTGCAAAGCAGAAGCATTTTTAACTGCTGAGCTATCTCTCCAGTGCTGCATGCCATCATTTAAATGGCAACTATATTGTTGGAAAAGAAAAACTCAGGATTTTCAGAAAGAGCAATTTTGAAGGGAGGGTTAGAAACAAGAGTTCACAACTTCCAGACAGTGAAGACAAGAATAGAGAATAGAAGATTTGTTGGATGCTAGAAAGTAGGAAGAGAATCTTGGAGGAGACTATAAGGTATTCAATGTATTTATAAAAAGAATTATCATCAGAGTCAGCAAAAGGTTCTGTAGAAACATGAGTGACAGTTCCTTGAGCTATGTCTCCAGAGGTTGAAAACTGAAGTGTGGGGGTTACATCTTGCCAAAGGACATACTGGACAAAGAATAGAAAAGTGACAAGAAGCATATGGATGATCATAAGAATGTAAGTTGAGAGCACAAAGTTTCTATGTTCACATCAATGTCATAATGATGTTCTGAAATTATATATCATTCTTCCTAATATTCAAATCTGGTTTCTAACAAAATACTGTGAACCTCTAATTGTCTGGCATAGCCAATTTATCTAGTTCCTTTCTGTGCATTTTCTATCAGAATTTCTGCCAAAATAAATCTCTTGCAGAGCCTTGAGACACTAATACTTTTGTTGGCTACACTTCTGTGCACAGCATTATCCTACAATATTGAGGCACTGGCATTTCTGATTGCTTTACATCCTCCAGGAACCATCTCATGGGGAATCCATTACCTAAATCCTTTCTTGTGTCATACATTTGTCTTATCCACACTTATTAAATATCTGTCCATGATAGCAAGGAACTGTCTTCAACCTTTTTTACTGTGGTCTATAAAGCTTCATATTTATATTTCTAACTTCTAGGTCACCATTCTCCTCTTTCATCTTTGCTTCCTAGCTCCATGACTTCAGATGTGAATATATGCATTGAAATAATTCCAGAAATTAGGAAAGTATAAGGGGACCATGTGAAGGGAGAAAAGAAATAGAGAATGGGGTAGCATGGGTACAAGTGATTTGAATGGCGAAATGGTTGAAAATTAAGAGGACAGGAGAGGGAAAGGAGATGAATACAGAACAGTAATATCTTTAATACTAATATGAATATCTGAGAAACCTCATAAGTAATTATTATCTATCTGCCCAAAATTACACATAAATCTTTTCATACATATATAATTTAAATAAAAATTTTCCATGTACCTGACAATGCTTCCCAAGGGAGTCATACACTATACACAATAATCCCAACAAGAACTAAAAGGACCCTTTTGAGTGGTTGACCATGATTCTTCAAGAAACTCATAGTATAGGCTACTACTGTAGACCTTGGTTAGCTCCCAGAAGTCTAAGATAAGTTACTATTGCTGAAGCACACATCAAAGAGGCCAAATATAAGTATGGGCTTAAATCAATTATCCCATTAATACTGAGGCAATGAATCTTTTGGAACACTGAAGGAGCTCCCCCAGAGTTCCCATGTCATTGTACTACTGTAGACCAGAGACTCTTCTGATGGCTGGCTTAATTTCCCTACAGGAAACATATCAGACTTTAGAGCTGTCTGGGGCATGTGCACCTAACATTCTCTTTCTGACCTTTCTTTGCAAGGGCTCAGACTCTCACTATGACCTGCCAACCTTTCTCATCTCCTGCATAATTTTCTCGCATGTAAGCAATCTAGTTAGTATTATTTTGTATTTTAACACAATAGCTGCTTCTCCTTTTCAGCATACCTGGAAGGAAATATTATCTTTTTAATCTTATTAAGTCCTATTGACCTTTTTGCCTAAGTGAGCCCTAACTTTAATTGCATCACCTTTGATGTGGCAGACCAGGCCACCAGAAATTATCAGCCTAGTTGTTTTTTAATGTGACAGTTTTATTGAGAGACAAATATCATATCATTGTACTCAGTGACAAGCTTTAGTAACATCACATTTTTAGTGTATTTTCCCCTCAAGAAAGAAACTCCAAACTCAGTAGTCACTGTGTTATCCCAGTGTTCTCTGTGGCATTTTCCTGAAAACCTCTAATATGCTTTCTTTGTCTATTGACCTTCCCAACACACAACAACCATTTAAATGAAATCATAGAATATGCATCCTTATGACCTTTTATTAACCGTTTTCAGGTTCATGTACTTCACAGCATGTTTCAGTGCCATATTATTTGTTGTTGCTGAATATTTCATCATGAACATTGTACTCATCTACTCATGAATTAATGCATATTAAGGGTTTATGACATCTCCTTTTGTCAACACTATGAATAATTTTGTTGTGGCTATTTAAATTTTAAGGGCATACATTTCATTTCTCAAGGATACATAACAAGAAGGCGAATGTACACATCACATGATAACTCTGCTGGAAGTATCTGATTTTAATACTGGCTCAAAAATGAGACATCCCCAGTGTATGAGGGTTCCAATCCTCACCAACCATGGTTAATGATTGTCCTTTTGATGATATTCTTCTTTTTATTTGAATTCTAACAACTAAAGCTGTCTAGCATCTCTACCTGTGGTTATTAGTAATCAGTTACATCTGCTTTGAAACCATATCTAGTAGGACCCTTTCCCCATTCTTTTCATATTTATTTATTTACTTACTTATCCATGTGTAGGTAGGGGCCACATCTGTTTCAGTACTTACACGTGGGCATCAGCATACAACTTGTGGAAATTGGTTGGTTCTCTCCTTCCATTATGAGTGTGCCAGGGGTAGAATTCAGACCATCAATCTTGCAGCCAGAAACTCCACTTGTTGGGCCATCACAGTACCCCCCTTCTATTTTAATTGCATTTCCTTTAATTTTATTAAATTTTCAGCAATTATAATGTATCCTAGACACAAGTATCATGTATAAATATTTGTAATGTTTTCTTTCATTCTGTGTGGTTCTTTCTCTTATTTAAAGGTATCCTTTGACTGATAAAGTGCTAAATGCTGATGAAGTACAATTTACACATCTTTCTTCATTTCTGGGACACTAAGTGTCATATCCAAAATGCATTGCTACTCCACATTCACAAAAATGAACACAGTACTATATTTTATTTAGAGACTTTCATATGTTTAAACTTCAATTTATCATGAGTTTCTATATGCAGAGTAAGGAGCATATCCAACATCCTTATTCATTTTTCCTTTGAATTGTATTAGCACTGTCACTGAAAATCAGTAAATCCTAAATGTGGGGGTTTATTTCCAAATCCTCTATATTATCCTATTTACCTGTATATCTGTCATATATTACTAAAAAAGTCTTGGGTGTTGTGAGGTCTATATTAAGTTTAGAAATCAGAAGATAAAAATCCTCAACTTATTAAATATTAAAGAATAACTGATTTGCATATGAATTTTGTATCAGTTAAGTCATCAGAGATTTTAAGAGGTCTCTGTTGAATCCATACATTTGTCTGAGGAGTACTGTTATACCTTCCATTTATTAAGCCCTCTATTTCTTCACCAGTATTCTATAGGCTCATGCTTTTAGTTTTATAATCATTTCACTAAGTTCATTTCTAAGTATTTTATATCTTATGATGTTGCAGCAGAGTTTTTTAAATTTTGTTTCCTAATTGGTCACTGATCATTGAAAAAAAAGCATTTGCTTTTATAACTTTTTTAAGGTCATAATCTGTGACCGTTTTCATTATAGTGGCTTTTAAAAGTAGACTGGTTTGAAATCATTTAATAACATTTAAACTTGTCCGTAATTTAAATAGACAAACATATAAAACTCTCCAAAAAATTCATTTTTCCAAATTCATTCATTGGAAATATGTCTGAATCTACAGTGCTACTATTTAGAAGTCCTAAGCCAGGTTTTATTTATCTTAAGATAAAGTCTAAATATCACAATTCTTTTCCAAGACTGCTTCTAAACATGATTGTTAATGTACTTTTCATTACACTGCCTCATCATTATCTCCTAGGCTTATCTTATTACACCCCTTTTCTTGCTTATTTCTTTTCTTCTTATGAGAGTGTCACACTGGACCTTGCTTTCTAATATGCACTACTTTATATTTGGGAACCTGCAATATTCTCAGTGATTTGTGTAAGTTAGTTTTGTACAGCTGTAACCAAAACACAAGAGACCAACTTAATAAAGGAAGACTTTATTCTGGTTTGCATCTTCATAGGCTTCAATCAGTCTTTTTGCTTCATGTATTGGGCAAAACATCACGATGATGGGAGCATATGACAGAGGAAAGATGTCTACCTCATGACAGAAAGGGAAAAGAGAAAAGCAGGAAAGGGCCAAGGTAAGGTATTACTCATAATGACGTATCAAAAAACAAAACAAAACAAAACAAAAATCCTGTTTGCTCAAACTAGGCCTCGCCTCCTTTTTCACCATCTCCCAGTAAGACTACCCATCTTCTGGTAAAATCACAGTCCACAAGATCCAGTTGCTTCCCCAAATCTCAAGAGCTGGTAACCAAGTCCTCAATATATGAGTCAGTGAGGGATAGTTCACATTTAAGTTCTAACAAAACCCCCTCTTCAATGGAGTTTTTTTCTATTGTGTCCTCCGTGTTCCAAAAGAGCTCTTATTCTTCTTTTCCTGTCTTCAGATAGCTGAATATCTTGCATGGAAAATTTTATATCCATTTTTTTTTACTTTTACTCCACTTGCATTATTAATTATTTAACAAATATTATTGATACTTATGTGAATTTGTAAAATGTAGATCCATGACATTTGTTAATTAGTATTTTTTACAATTAAACTATTATTAATTCTAGCACCTAGGAGGCAAAGGTAGGCAAATCTTTGTGAGTTTGAGTCTACCTAGTAAGTTCCAAGCCAACCTAGGCTACAAAGTGAGACCCTGTCTCAAGAAAAACAAAAAGCAAGACCAAATCAAACACAGAAAGAAGAAACAGTTAAACTCTTAAAATGGATCATTACTAGCTTTAATTAAAGCTACAAAGAAAACAATTCATTAGGATAAAAAGCACTCTGGCTCACTGTCATGTATTTTTAGCACATAAGACACACTGATTAAGAGAGTTCAATGTCTCTTTACTAATTGAATTGTATGCAACATGAAGAGAAGAATACTGAGGTAGACAGACACTGACAGTGTGTGGATAAAAACAACCGTTAGGAATGTTAATGGAGGGGATGAGAAAAAGCCTGTTAAGGAATGAGGCATGTAGTCTGAAAGCTAAGTGAGATTAGAAACTATCAACAACAACAAATGGAAGGGCACAGTATTCGAAGCAAATCAATTAATAGGAGTAAGTTCCCTCTAGATGATTGACTCATCCAGACAGTTTCTGACTTTGAGTAATGACTCACAGATTGACCCTTAGCTTCAACTAGGTCCTTTGAGATCAGACAACTCAAGTTATGCCAATGGAGTAGGCAGTCAGACTCCTATTTTACCTCCATATATCCATCTATAACAAGTTGTATTAATCAATTTCTCTTTTTGCCCCTCATGCCTAGAGCCTAATAGTGATTCCCAGTGGGTTGTGTTGTTGTTGGTGGTGGTTTTTGGCTTTTTGTTGTTGTTGTTTTGTGGGATTTTTGTTTTGTTTTGTTTTAATTTTCTTGTTTTTTGTTTTGTTTTGTTTTGTTTGCACCCACATCTGCTCATCTCATGAAGGGACCAGACTCCCAATCCTGAATTATATGCTACCTTACTTTTGCTCATGAATTTAAATACTTAGTGTCTCCTTCTCTGGTGACCCCTCACCAGATAATTTTTAATGACTCATGCTGGTACTAGGTCTCAATAAAATTGTTTTTTAATACCTATTTAATATATATATATATATATATGTGTGTGTGTGTGTGTGTGTGTGTGTGTGTGTGTGTGTGTGTGTGTTCACATGAGTTTATGTGAACCATGTGTGTCCTGGAACCCATGGAAGTCAGAAGAGGGAGTGTGAAACTGGAGTAAGTGGTAGTTGTAAGCCACCCAACTTGAGTGCTGTGGACCAAATTTCAGTCATCTACAAGGGCAATAAGTGATCTTACATACTGAACTCCATATCCAATGAATTAATGTTAAATTGAAAATATAACTGAATGCATTTAGTGCATCCAACTCACCAATGCAACCCTGTCTAGCAACTTCAAATGTACACAAAACATGTGCATTAGCTGACAGCTGGAGACACTGTAAAGGACAAATACAATGCACAGTATATGAACATAGTACTCTGATCAGAGGCACTGGCTCTGTGCCACAGCCCAACAATGAGAAACAGAATCATTATGTATATCATTATCCTGGGAAGAGATCAGCATTCAAAATCACAGGTCTGGTTTCTCCTAAGTGTGACTTGCTATTGTACTATCATAAAGCAGAAAAGTGTTCAGTTGAACTATCCAAGTTCTAATTTACCACATAATTTGGCAATACATTTGTAACACTTGGATATGGTTAGAAATTCAGAGCCAGTATTGCACCATAATAGGACACTTCCAGTGACTTATACAGACAGTAAAGCGTGAGAAGCTCTATCTATCCCCTCTACCCAAATTCCACTTCTATTCCTGTCCGACAACTAGATTCTTCCCATTGGCATTTGTATAACAAATTTCATTTATCAGTTCAGGAAAAACATTTGTTGTCATGGTTATTAGCTTTAGGAAAGAATTTAAATTAGGTTGTTTTTATAGTAAACAGACCAAAAACTAGAAGCACTGCTTTGGTGAAAACATTAGTCTTGTTAGTAGCTTTTATTGCAAGTTAAGGGAAGAGGCACTATAGAGTTAGTTTTATGAAGTTTTCTCTACATCTATGATAGGACCTTATTGTTACTATTTCAAAGCTTTGGACCATGATAAAATGTTGTGAGTTGCCACATGTGCTTGGAGAAATACCCATTATAAGAGCCGTCACATGTACTCATCACACCTGCATCCCAATGCCTTCCCCACCAGTCTCAGTGAAAAAATAGTTCTTTGATAGATAAATGTCATGGCTGACAAGCTATCACCACGACCACCATTTACTGACAAGTACAATAAGAGAAGCGTACTGCTTTTTATGGCAGATATATTTCCAAGTTTCTCATCAGTTCCCACAAGCAGAGTTTGCTGTCTCTTCAGTCACACCAATGTCACCATGGGATAGAGGAGAATACAGGCAACCCATTTCTCATGCACACATTATCTTGCAGTGTTGTGCAGTCAAACACAGGCCTAGTTAAAGGCTGACTAAAAGATATTCATGATTTTATAATCTTATTCTTTCATGCTCCCATTGTATCCTTTCGTGACCATAAATTACACCACCAAGGATGCAATCCAGCAAGCTTAAATCCCAAATCCAAAGTTACATGCATGAGATTATATACTAGTGCTGTGGAGTATTAGTTAAAGATATTTTACATTTGTTCATGCTGTGGAAGATTAGTTTGATGATGCAAAGATGTGTTGCATTCTTTTATGTTGCATTTGTTTAATTCTGTGAAGCTGTGTTACTTTGCCTGTATAAACACCAGATTGACCTAATAATGAGCTAAATGGCCAATAGCAAGGCAGAAAAGAGGATAGGTGGGACTTACAGGCAGAGAGAATTTAAAGAAGGAAAGATGAGAGAAAAAGGAGGAGTGTGCTTTGCCCCAACCACACGGCCAGGAACAAAATGAGAAGCAAAGAAAAGATACACAGAAATAGAGAAACATAAAAGCCCACGGGCAAAGGGTAGTTGGGATAATTTGAGAAAAGATGGTTGGAAACAAGCTAAGCTAAGGCAGAATAATTCATAAGAAAGAATAAAATTCTGTAAGATTTATTTGGGAGCTGGGTGGCAAGCCCCCCTCCCCCCAAGAACAAAGAATAAAGAGTAAAAATAGCTACACACTGGAAGTAGCTCATATTTTTCTTCTTGCTCATAGCATGCCAAAGGCCATTCAAGGATGTAATCTTCATAATCTTTATAATCACTGTATTTGCTTTCAATTAACATTTAAATATGCTATCTTATCTTCAGTTTGAATATGGCATCTTCTCTAAGTCTCTTAAGCTTAACTTTAAAATATTGCTATTTTATTCATAAACCTAGTAATGTGGGGTAAAGTTTTTAAATACTTATTTTTGCCTTTTCTTTACTTAACTTATAAACTTTACAGTCCTATGTATAGTTCTGTATCTCCTCAAAGTTTGTAAGCATTTTAAATTTAGTTGCTCAGTCTAAGAAATCATGATCAGTAAGGTCTGGTGGCACATTCTTATAATCCCAACACTCAGAAAATGAGGTAGTGGAATCACAAATAAAGGCCAGCTAGGATGACACAGCAAGTCCAAAAGTCTGAGTCCCTCCTGGGCTACATATTGGTCTTTCTGAGAGGGGGGGATGCTAATCCAGCAAATAATTTCAATATTACTTGAATTAAGAAAGACGATTGCTTTTGGGAAGACCAGCCTTCAGCATCTCAGGAATTGAGAGGAGCTATGGAGTTATCTAACTAATCACTCAATTTGATTTTTCCATCTGTGCAAGAAAAATTTAATTCTTTGGGGCCAATGAAAAAGGAAGAAACACATACAGACACCTTTATGGTCTTTGTATCATCTCTCTCTCATCTCTTTTTTCTTTTTTTACTTCTTTCCAGATGTATCCTTTCTGTGAATTCTTAGTTTTTTTTCTTATAGCTTACATATGCCAGAAAATATGTCAAGCGATATAAAAATTACAATGTGGTTACATTCTATTTCTAAGTGAATGATTACAATAAATACAAGTAAAAAAAATCATGTTTCCACATTCCTTACATGATTAAACATTTTACATATTACAGTTGAAAAACAAATTATTCCCAAGAACCCACATACATTCATGTCCAAGCAACTTGTTATAGATTAACAGAGGTTAAGCAAGCAAGCAAGGTATTTTTCTCAGCCATTCCTTTCACTGTCAGGCTGCATTTTGCAGTTACAAAGAAAGGATCACTTTATATTCATCCCAAAAGGAAATACAAAAATATCTTAAAAGCATCATAAGTCTGTAGACTTCATATATAAAATGAAGTCTACAGAAATCATCATAAGTCTGTAGATTTCATATATAAAAGTTTACTTTTATGTATGAAAACAATCAGGTGTACTTTAAATTCTCAGGGTACAGGATACATCAACAGTTTCTAATATCAAGAAGCTAAGGGCAGAAATGGGTACAGGAATTAATCATCACCTTTGATCACCAACCCATTCTAGCAAGAAAGGCACATCAGCTAATAATAGCCAGGCCAACTTTGTTCTTATTTCTTGACCTCAACTAGTCCTTCACTCAATTATGTGCCTTTCTAAACTTTAAATTGTTCCCCAAGATTTTCTATCTCAAAGCCATTAGCAAAAACATCTTAACCTAACCTTACATCATTGTTTGAAGCTTTTTATTTAAGTTAAGATGCAGATCCGAACTTGTGAACACATCTCCCAACATTAAGAATAAAAGAACCTGAACTAGCCTTGCCTTGCTTCTTCAACACAATTGTTTTACTTTCTTTCGTTTGTTTGTTTGTTTGTTTGTTTTTTGAGACAAGGTTTCTCTTTGTAGCTTTGGAGCCTATCCTGGCACTCGCTCTGGAGACCAGGCTGGCCTCAAACTCACAGAGATCCGCCTGCCTCTGCCTCCCAAATGCTGGGATTAAAGGTGTGTGCACCAACACAGGTGATTTTCTTAATCATTATGTAAGCCACAGTGAGTTGAGGAGGATTCTGGGAAATGTAGTAAAGAGAAGTCTTGTGATCCAGGCAGGAAGTGTCATAGCAGACAGACTCAGAATATAAGCAGGTACAAGCACTGGGCTGAACTTCTGGAGTCAAGTCATAGAGAGGGAGGAGTGATAATATGAGCAAAGGTTTTAAGACCATAATGGGGAAACTCTCAGAAACTGCTGACCCAAGCAAGTGGGAACTCACTGACTCAGGACTTACAGCGAGACCCTCAATAAAACCTAGCATAAGATTATTTACCTTGGCTTTTCAAGACTTTACTATGCCAAACCTGGGTTTCAGTAATTTACAGTCTAGAATGCCCACAGCTAATTAACTGTCAGTCAGTCATCTGTGCAACCTTCCTTGCCCCAAGAAAAATACCTTTTTGGTGCACCCATACTGTGAGTGGCTCAGTGAATACAAAGAAAGGACTTTTGGGGATGGGCTAATAGTGCATATTACTCCTTATGTTAAAAAACAGTGTGCTTCCCACCCCCTGATTTTTCAGGGTACTTCACTTCAGAGACTTGGCAAAACATGAAAGTAAAGTGCACCTGCTTTGAACTCTTTTTTTTATTATTTTTATTTAATTTTTATAAAATTATAATTTCATATGTCAGTCCCTTCTCCCTCTCCCCTCTTCCCCCAACTCCCCACCAGCCCCCCCACTCCCCACAGAGGGCATGGCCCTCCATGGGGCTCCCCAAATTCCACAGCATCATCCTGGGCCAGGCCCAGGCCCTCCCCTATGTGTCCAGGCTGAGAGAGCATCTCCTCACGTGGGATGGGCTCCCAAAGTCCCCTCTTACACCAGGGAAAAACACTGATCCACTACCAGAGGCCCCATAGAGTGCTGAGGCCTCCCTGTTGACATCCACTTTCAGGGGTCTGGATCAGTCCCATGATGGCCTCCCAGACAGCAGTCTGGGGTCCATATGCTCCCCCTTGCTCAAACATAAAACATTTCACAATAATTTATTGGAAATTTATGAATTGCTTCTCTTTAACATTATTATTTGGATATTTTGAATATTATTTAGAGCTTACAGATTTTAGGAATTATTCTTTTCTGTGACTTTCAAATAATAGCAGCTGAACCTGTGGGAAACACTTTACCCTGGTTCCCTTTTCATTTCAAAATGTCACACAGTTTTTATTAATAGTATTTCTGTCTGAGAAGAGTAAGAACATACTGACTAATCCCAGATTCCTTACTACAGGAACACCAATTCCCTTAGGTAAAGGTATTAATAAGACAAGCAAAATCAGATTGTAAATAAAATTATGGATTGAAAAAAAACATATGACCCATCTTATGAATCTACTTTCAAAGAAAATATTTTAAAGGTGATAAATTCACATTGGTGTTTTTTTATCTCATTATTGACATACTGTATCAGTTTAAAAAACAATAAAATATAAAAATATAAAAACAAAAAACAGGACCTTTCTGGGTCACTCATCCTGATCTTGAATTCATCATGCTGGCCTCAAATTCATAATCTTCATGATTCATACTCCTGAGAGTTGAGATTGTAAAAAGGAAACATCAAACATGTTTGGCATAACCTCAAACATTGTAAGGAGTTTATTCCAAAGTAAAGCTCCCCCCCTTTTTTTTTTACCTCTTCAGGCTCTTAAAGAAATCTTTTTTTAAATTGTACAAAGGATGCCTTTTCAAATTCTTCATCATCCTCTTAAACACCAATTTGTAGGTACTCTAAAAGCAGATAATCTAAAGTGATGAGTTACAGGAAAAGATATGAAAGTAAAACTGATTTGCAAGTAAAGGCATTTTTAAGTAGGGTCTTGCAGCCACACCTGTAATCTTGGTGCTGGGGAGGCACAGAAACACAAATTTTGCGGGGATTGTTGGCTAGAACTCTTTTCCAAATTGATGAATTTTAGGTTCATTGAGAGATCCTTTGTCAAAACATAAGGTGTTCATTAATAGAGGTAGAAACCTAACATCAACCTGTGACCTACACACATGAACACCCACATTTGTATATGTCTCTGTGCAAATGGATGGACCACTGTACACACACACACACACACACACACACACACACACACACACACACACACACACAGCTTTTATGAAAGATCATTTTAGGAGGGTGGAGAGATGGCTCAGAAATAAACATGTGTCCTTCTCTTGTAGAGGATGTGTTCCTAGTGGTCAGGTCAGGTAGCTTACAACCCCATTAGTAACTACAGCTCTGAGTGATCTAACACCCTCTTCTTACCTGCACAGGCATCTGCATTCATCTCTACAAACAGAGATACACATATGCACACAATTCAAAATAAAATGTAATCTTTATTACTTTTAGAAGTAATAATATTGTAAGTTCAGAAAATATCAGAGATTGGAAAGAAAGCTAGTCAAGTTTGTTGACTAAGTTCATCCTAGTTTTCCAGACATGTTTGAGTATAAAGACCGTGAATGATTAATATTGACTTAATACCTTCAATTCTCAACTTACTAGACCTCATCCACACTACATGAGTAAATGCTGCAAACTGAAGGATATACAGTGATGAAATGAAAGCTCCTGTGGAATTACAATGCACCTTATAACTTAGCTCTCTCTGATATTTATAAAGTCCCATAAAAAGCACCAGACAGGAAGGCTGTATCTTAATGTCCCAGAAAAAAATTTAGAGGTAGTATGTACCATGACTGTGCAATAAACAAACTTGCAAACAGCTAATCTATGATGGTACTTATATTTGCAGGAAATTGAAAATCTGGTTATTGAAGGGCTTCTCTGCAGAGTATCTGTCTTATACACCATCTCTCTCATTCTTTACAGGTTCTAAAGGAAAACATGGAGTCTTTGTGCATGGAAGGGATGATTTAAGATGCTATAACTGTGTGATCACATTTTAAAAACATCTTAAAAAGGGGGAATTTTTTGCTACTTTATAGAATACTGTTTGCATTGTGAACACAGGTATTTTATGATTTCTGAATGTATAAAATATTCAGAATACAGAAGACAGGAAGTTTAACAGAGATAATGCTTCTGGCCTTATCATTTCTTTAAGGTCTCAATCAAAATGAGTTCATACAGCATCAATTCTGGGGCAAGTCTGCCATCAACATGAAGCTGTTGCTGGGTGCTATCCTTGGAATACAGGTAGAGTGTTTTCACAGTGTAGATTTCACTTATTTCAGCAAAGACAAGCACAGATTTCTTCAGGGAGGAAAGTATTAGTATACATCAGGAGCAAAGAATCAAACTACAAAGCATGTTACCATCAAATCAGCCTTGCCTAAACGAAACCCTCAAATAGACTTCAGAAGCCCCAGGAACTGAAACTGGACAAAGAATTCAGTACGAGTTCATCTGGGTGGTGCTGTGGAAGAAAATTACATGAACTCTAAGAACAACATATGTGATTTTTGCTAGGAGAATGAGAAAGGGAGAAGAGGAGGGGTGAGGAGGACAGGAGGGAGCAAAAAGGTCGAGTCGGGGGAAGAATAGAAGAAAACAAGAAAGGAGATACCATAATAGAGGGAGACATTTAGGTTTACAGAGAAATCAGGCACTAGGGAAATGTCTGGATAGCTACAAAGATGACACCAGCTAACAATCTAAGCAACAGAGGAAAGGCTACCTTAAATGACCTCCCCAGTTATCAATGAGATTGATAACTGGCTTATATGCCATCCTATAGCCTTCATCCAGCAGCTGGTGGATGTAGAAGCAGACACCCACAACTACTCACTGAACTGAACTGGAATCCAGTTGCAGAGAAGAATGAGTGATGAACAAAGGGGCCCAGACCAGGCTGGTGAAATCCACAGAAACAGCTGACCTGAACAACGGGAGATCCTGGTCCCCAGACTGATAGCTGGGATACAAGCATGGGACTGCTCCAGCTCCCAGGAACGTGGGTTTCAGTGAGGAGACCTCGAAAATCTACAGGACCTCCTGTAGTAATTCAGTACCTATCCCTAGCATAGGTGTGGAATTTGGGAGCCCATTCCACATAGAGGGATACTCCCTGAGTCAAGATACACAGGGGTGGGCCTAGGCCCTATCCCAAAGGTTATGATAGACTCTGATGACCCCCTATGGAACACCTCACCCTCCATGGGGAACAGAAATGATATGTGATAGGTAGGGTTTTTGTTGGGGGGAGGAGTGGTAGGGGAGGAGAGGAGGGAGAGTGAACTGGGATTGACAATGTAAAACAATCTTGTTTCTAATTCAAATTAAAAAAGAAAAATATGTGATTTTTATATAAAATGCTTTCTGTTTAGTTTATATTCACTCCCACTAGATGATGGGAGATATCCTTCTGTATATATGTTTCTCTTATTGGCTGATGAATACAAAAGTGATTGGCCAGGCAGGAAGTATAGGCAGTGTGAGGAAACAAGGAGAATTCTGGGAAAGATAGGCAGAGGGAGCCTGCCAAAGGACTTGCCATGTACAAAGGAGTATCAGGTCTGGGCACTCTCTAGTTAGCCAAGACCACAAGGAAATACATAGATTAATAGAAATGGGTTAATAATTAAGAAACAGCTAGCCAATAAGGATCCCTAGTCATCGGCCAACAGATTAATAATTAATTTAGCATTTATGGAGCCTGGCTTTCAGTTTGTAGAAAGCAACCTATTGTTCTGGCTACAACTTGTTTGGCCAACAACTCAATTAGATGTGAAACAACATTGGTACTGGAAGCTTCTTTTGGACAAGAAAAGGCCAGTTGGGACTCTGTCTCCAATATTATTCAGTTATTTCATTTGGATAGCCACCATATAAGTATATATTTTAGGAATTTTCTACTCATTAGGTTGCCATAATAGACTTTGAAGGCCCCTTAATTTTAACTTTATCTCCTTATTCCCTCCCATAACCCCCTCTTCCTTCCCTGTCCACACTTCATCCTCCCATCCCAGCCTCTAGATGCATCTATAATTAACTATCCTATTTCCTTTTCCTAATATGATCTATCTATTCACTCTTGTTCCTAACTCTATACCTACTCACTTTGTATTCTAGCCTGGTTATTATTGACATAACAGCTAATATCTACAAAAAGTAAACACATACTGTATTTGTCTTTCTGTGTCTGAGTTACCTAACTCAATATGATTTTTTTTCTAGTTCCATTAATTTGCCTGAAAATTTCATGATGTCATTTTTAACTGCTGAATAATACTCCATTGTGTAAAATGTACATTTTCTTTATCAATTCTTTTATTGAGAGACATCCAGATTGTTTTCAATCTCTGGCTATTATGAATAAAGCATGATCAAGAAAGTGGCTTTTAGGTAGGATGAAATGCCTTTGCATATATGACCAAGAGTAGTATAGCTGGACATTGAGGTAGATTGAGCCTTGTTTTCCTAAATGACCACCACACTTATTTTGATTTTGACTGTATCAGTTTGATACTTGCCAACAATGTATTAATGTTCCCATTACTTCATGTCTTAGTGAGTATGTACTAACACTTTTTTTTATTGATCATAGCAATTCTGATAGGTGTTAAATGAAATCTCAAGGTAGTTTTAATTTGCAATTCTATGATGGTGAAGGGTGTTGAAAGTTTCCTTAAGTGTCTCTCAGCAATTTGTGATTCCTCTACTGAGCATTCTTTGTTTAGATTCATACCCATTTTGATTGGATTGTTTGTTTTATTGATATCTAATTTCCTGAATTCTTTATTTATTTTGGATATTAGCCCTCTATTGGATGTTAAATTGGAAAAATATCTTTTCCCATTGTGTAGGCTGTCATTTCATCCTAATGATAGTGTCCTGTACCATGCAGAAGTTTTTCAGTTTCATGGAAACTGAAAACAGTCCAATATATTAGTTGTTGATTTTAGTGCTTGTGCTGTGTTCTATTAAGAGAGTATTTTCCTGTGCTTATGAGTTCAAGGTTATTCCCTGCTTTCCTGTATATAAATTCAGTGTATTTGGTTTTATGTTAAGGTCTTTAACCCATATGGAGTTCAGTTTTGTGCAGGGTGATAAGCATGGATCTATTTGGGTTCTTCTACATGCAGACATCCAGTTTGACCAGTACCATTTGTTGAAGATGCTGTCTTTTTTTCCACTGTGAATTTCTGGACACTATAAAAATTTGGGTGTTCCAGGGGAGGTCCTAGGCCCTATCCCAAAGGATATGACAGACTCTGAAGACCCCTCCCTATGGAAGGCCTCACTCTCCCTGGGGAGCAGAAATGGTATGGAATAGATAGGGTGTTAGTGGGGGGCAGGGGAGGAGGGGAGGGGGAGGAAACTGGGATTGATATGTAAAACAATCTTGTTTCTAATTTAAATTAAAAACTGGAGAAAAATTGGGTGTTCATAGGTATATGGATTTATGTCTAGGTCTTCACTTTGATTCCATTAATCAACATATCTATTTAGTTCAATACCATGCTATTTTTATTACTATAACTTTGTAGTATAACTTGAAATTGATGATGGTAATATCCTCATCAATTATGCAGCAATATTTTAGCTACCCTGTTTTTTTTTTGTGTGTGTGTGTGTGTGGGTGTAGAATTGTGTTGGAATTTTTGATTGGGAATTGCATTGACCACAGCAACTCTTACAAAGGAAAACATTTAATTGGAATGGTTCACTTCAGTTCAGAGGTTTAGTGCATTATGGTCATTGCAGGAAGTAATACAGCATGCCAGAAGACTTGGTGCTGGATCTGAGGGTCCTTGTATCTTGATTCAAAGGCAACAGAAAGTGAATACTATAGATAGAGAGGGCTTTTCTCCATCCCATGGGTCCCACTGGACCAGTTTCTCTCTGCCCAGTGGGTCCTTCTCTGCTTAATGAAATAACCATTCTGAGGATTAATATTAGTTA
Source organism: Cricetulus griseus (assembly GCF_003668045.3). Taxonomy (NCBI): domain Eukaryota; kingdom Metazoa; phylum Chordata; class Mammalia; order Rodentia; family Cricetidae; genus Cricetulus; species Cricetulus griseus. The sequence goes on along the minus strand of NW_023276807.1, from coordinate 176,693,466 downwards.
CAGTTGTATGACCAATGACCTAGGCTTATTACTGGTTAGTTCCCACTTATATATTAGCCCATCTCTATTAATGTGTGTATCACAAAGTAGTTGTAGCTTACCAGTGATGCCCCAGAGGCTACACAGTGTCTCTGTGACCCCCACCTTCCTTCTCTATATATCTTTGTTTGGAATTCACACCTAGGTATATTCTGCCTGGCCATTGACTTAAACAGATTTATTCATCAACCAATAAGAGAGAAACACATAGTCACAGCATACAAAAGGATATCCTACATCATAAGACTTTAAGTACTATATTGAATGGGTATGGGGAGAGTACACAGACTTGTCTTGTTTCTGATTTTAGTAGAAAAACTTTTTGAGTTTCTCTTCATTTAAGTTGATGTTGGATTTGAGCTTCCTGTAAATTGTCTTTATTATGTTTAGATATGTCCCTTATATCACTAATCTCTCCAGGACTTTTATCCTGAAGATGTCTTGAGTTTTGTCAAAGATCTTGTCCCCATCTAATGAGATAAACATGTGGTTATGTCTCTCAGGATTTTTTATATGGTGGATTACTTTTATTGATTTATGTATGTTGAGCCCACCTTACATCTCTAGGTTAAAGTCTCTTTGTTCATTGTAGATTATCTTTTTGATTGGTTCTTTGATTCAGTTTTCAAATAGTTTACTGAGTATTTTGGCATCTATGTTCACAAGGGAGGTTGACCTGTGATATTCTTTCTTTTTGGCTCTTTGTGTGGTTTGGGTGTCAGGGTAATTGTGGTCTTATAAAATGAATTGAGCAATATTCCATTTCTATTTTGTGGAATAATTTGGTATTAACTCTTTTTTGAGCCTTTGACCTGCATTTTTCTTCCTCTATTCTGATTATTTGTTTACTGCTCTTTTCATAGTATTCCAGATTTTCTGGGATGTTTTTGTACCACTAGTTTTTCAGATTTAACATTTTCTTTTTCTTCTCCATTTTTTATTTAAATTAGAAACAAGATTGTTTTACATTGTTTTATAATTCCAGTTCTCTCTCCCTCCCCTTCTCCCCTGCCCCAATTAACACCCTAAATATCCATACCCTTTCTGCTCCCCAGGAAAGGAGAGGACTTCCATAGGGGGTCTTCAGAGTCTTTCATATCCTTTGGCATGGGGCCTAGGCACTCCCCTGTGTGTCTAGGCTGAGGGATTATCCCTTTATTTAAAATGGGCTCCCAAAGCCCATTCCTATTCTAGGGATATGTATTGTTACTACAAGAGGGCCCATAGATTTCCGAGGCCTCCACACTGACACCCACATTCATGGGGTTTGGATCAGTTCCATGCTGGTTTCCCAGTGATCAGTCTGGGGGGCCAAGATTTCCCCCTTGTTCAGGTCAGCTGTTTCTGTGGGTTTCACCAGCTTGGTCTTGACCCCTTTGCTCATCACTTCTTCTCTGCAACTTGATTCCTGTTCAGATCAGTGTTTAGCTGTGGCTGTCTGCTTCTACCTCCATCAGCTGCTGGATGAAAGCTCTAGGTTGGCATATAAGTTATTCATCAATCTCATTATCAGGGGAGGGCATTTAAGGTAGCCTCTACACCTGGGAGTGCAAACTTGTACAGCCACTTTAGAAATCAGTATGATGATTCCTCAGGAAAATGAGAATCAGTCTACCACAAGATCCAGCAATTCCACTCTTACGCATATACTCAAAAGAAGCACATTCATACAAGGACATCTGTTCAACTATTTTTATAGCAGCATTATTTGTAATAGCCAGTGCCTTGAATCAACCTAGATGTCCCTCAACTGAAGAGTGGATATAGAAAATGTGGTACATTTACACAATGGAGTACTACTCAGCAGGAAGAAAAACAAAAAACAATGGAAACTTGGAATTTGCATGCAAATGGATGGGACTAGAAAAAACCATCCTGAGGGGGATAACCCAGTCACAAAAAGAAAAACATGGTATACACTAACTCATATATGGATCTTACACATAGAGCAAAGGATTACCAGCCTACAATCCACACCACTAGAGAAGTTAGGCAACAAGGAGGTCTCTAAGAGAGACATACATGGTCCCCTGTAGAAGGGGAAAGGGACAAGATCTCCTGAGCAAATTGGGAGCATGGGGGAAGGGGAGAAGGAGCTAGGAGAATGAGAAGGGGAGAAGAGGACGGTGATGAGGACATAAGGGAGCAGGAAGTTTGTGTAGGGGGAAGAATAGAGGAGAGCAAATTAAGAGATACCATCAGAGAGGGAGCCAGTATAGGTTTAAAGAGAAATCAGGCACTAGGGACATGTCTAGAGATCTACAAGGATTACACCAGTTTCAACATTCTCTTTGATTTAAGTATCCATTTCTTCTATCAATATCTTAGATTCCCTCTTCCATCTTTTGTAAACTATTGGTTGGTATTAAATCCCTGTGAGATTTGTCTTAGTATTCCTAAATTTTCCTTTTCCAGATTTCCCTTACCTTGGGTTTTCTTTATTGATTCTATTTCAACTTTCATGTCTTCAACTCTTTTATTGACTTCCTTCCACTGTTAGTGTTTCTTAGATTTCTTTAAAAATATTTATTCATTTTCTCTTTCAAGACCTCTATTATATTCATAAATGCAGTTTTAAAAGTCTTTTTATTGTGCTTCAGTTATATTAGAATATTCAGGGCCTGCTGTGGTTGGCTCTAGTAGAAGCATACTGTCATAGCTGATATTGATTGCATTTTGTACTGACATGTAAGCATCTGAGATTGGAAAGATTGCAATTCTAGATGATAATATATGTTCTTGTCTTTGTTGGGTAGTGTTTTATTCATTGGTTTCTATTTCCTCTCTGGTTCATAGAAGAGCCTGTTTTTGATTGATAGAAAAATCTTCTTGGGTAATGATAGATGTCAACACTGGAGTTTCCAGGTATAATGTTTTTTGAGTATTGTGACCCAACACAGATTCAGAATAAGGATGGGCTGGGGACAGTGGAGAGGCTTCACAAAATGGAGAAAATCAGGGTGTTCCACCTGAACCTCCTTGGTTAATCCCTTGGGAATTGGGGCAGAGTGTAAGGAGAGGCCACAACAGGTCTGCTACAGCACTGAGGATGAAACTGGGGAGAGGTGAAGATCTACAGTTAGCCTACTTGTTTCTCATATCAGATTGCCCTGGGGTTCTGAGAGTATGGCTGCTAGATTTGGGGGCCGGGACTAAGCAATGGGTATGGGTAAGGGAGTTTTGAGTAGAAGAACTGTGTGATCCATTGGAGATGAGTGCAGACTTTTAGATGAGACTGGGGTGATTGGATTTGCAGAAACAGAGGCAGAGTTGAAGATCTGAAATTAACCTACCACCTTCTCTGTGGATTCCCAAGAAGGGTATGTTGGAGCTGGGGGTTAGTATAAAAAATGAGTTGGGGCAGGAATATTAGAAGGGGAAATATCTATGGGATATGGGAATAGGGAGAAAGAAGGCTGCAGCCTCTGTTCTGCTGCAAAGATGAGGATGAGAGTGTGGAACTTGAGTTGGAGCACCTGAGGGATAGATGAAGCTCTGGTGTTAGCTTACCTGTTTCAGGGACTCAACTAGCCTGTAGGTTCCCAGGGAGTGCCTGCTGGAGTTAGTGGTTGGGATAATGGAATGAGTGTAAGGCAGGGTGATTAGGAGGGAAAGATCTGTGGAATTCACTAGAGATAGGGAGAGAGACTGCCACAGATTTTCTATTGCAGATCTGGGGATTAGCCTGCAGAGTATATCTAGAGGAGTCAAGGGGAAGATGAAGATCTATACTCAGCCTACATGCTTCCCTCCCCATTTATTTATCTTTCCTTTGAGCAGGTATGTTTTTCATCAGGCACAGATCCATCTTTTTGTGCTTGCTACTGCCTTGTACATTCACACCTTAAAGAACACTGCATTCATTTTGCTGACTAATTGGCTGGAAGAGTCTGAATTATTGTGCCAGCTTTTCTTGTCCAGAAATTACAGTTTGATAGTAAGTTGGCCCATTCATAAGCTCTATCAAGTCGAGTAGGCTACCAGAAACTCATCTGGAAAATTACTGCTTAAATTTATGTAGCTTCCAAAATGCCTAATTAATTCTCAAGATGTAATTTATTCTCTGGAAGAATCTATCTTATTAAATTTATGTTCCTTCAAATTAAAAGATTATTTTAAAATAAAGGCTATTGCATACTCAGTATCTCTATTCTCCAGATGAAATGTCCTGGAGGTGGCTGTAATTACATTAATAAGCTCTTCTGCAGTATTTTCAACTTTTCACAGGACTTCCACACTTGGCCTGCAAAACGAATCTTATGAGGCAGCCAGACTCAGTATTGACTTTGTCTACAGTGTGAAACAGCTACTTGAGAAAGTAAAATGAGCATGTGAACGATCAGAAGCAAGGCTGGCACTGGTTCCAACTTATTCTTCATTTCCCCATCTTGCCTTTTTCCATCAATATTTCTGTGCTACTGCAGACTCCACAGGAGCCTAAAACTCTCAGCTTAGTCATCGCTCATGGAATGCTCAGCATTAGGAGGCCCTCCTTTAATGAGAGAAACCACTTTTCTTTACCAGGAACCCAATGTGTTTACTCATTAATGGTGCTCATATAAGAGATGGTGAAGACATTGGGAGGAGCCTTAGAAACCAGGTGCTCTTCCAGCCTGCCTTCAGGGAATCAGCATCTGCAGCTATATCATTTAGCCACCAGCAGCTAAATGACACACATACCCTTTTAAAGCTCCCTGCTAGCCCTACTCATCTGGTTGGGTGGTGCTGCCACCTGGGGAGGCATGTGGGCCCAGGCCACTGTCTAGGGCTAAGTCTGGATCTGTCACCCTACAGCAACCAAAATCTGGAGTGATGCCCATGCCTCCTGTTACCACAGATAGCTCTGCATATGTCCAGTGTCTGGTCAGCCACTTGAGACCACGTTGGTGGCAGAGGGCCATAGTGCCACTAGGGCTGTTATAGGCCATGGCAATGTCCAGAGCTAGCTGCTGCCAAGGGCCATTTATGAGTTCATGGTCCTACTGCAGCTTGGATCTGCTATGATGTTTGTGGCCTGTGTTAGCACAGGGAGTCCTTGAAACTATGCTGTACTGAACCATCCCTGCTCTTCACTGGCCCTGCTGTAGCTGGCGCAGCCTTGTGACTGGTCTTGCCTCTTACAGCAGGCAGGCATGTACCTCACCTGTACACTAGAACTGATGCTGTGATTAGGAATCCAAGAAATCTAACCTCATAACTCGCTCATCTTCCATATGGCATGAATGAGAGAAAGATGACCTCCCCACCTCTTATCCATTACCACATGTAGCAGATGAGAGAGATGGCCCTAGGGTCACAAAGAGTGGGAGAGCTAGCTCTGATCATCACCAGTTGAAGTACACAAGAGAGCCAGAGTGGGCTCTGCAACCTATCTGGGCAGCACACTAGAGCTGACCCTATTCTCAGGAACACAGGTGAACTAGGCCCCGAGAGCATGACAGCAACAAAGCTGACCCTGCTTCCCCACCCCCTGCCATGCAGTGGCATGGGTGAAGGTAAGATCCTCCCCTGCACTTCTTGCTACCTATAGCAAGACAGAGAGCTGGTCCTGGGTCAGGAGAATGAAAGAACTAGTCCTGCCACTCACTAGCTGTGGCACACAGGAGAGTGGGCCCTGTACCCCACCTGGGCAGCACACTAGAGCTGAACTTGCTCCTTGTTGTCCAGGATGCAGGTGAAACAGCCCTGAGGCCATGAGAGCAGGAGAGCTAACCCTCCCCCTTGCATGTCCCCTACAGCAATCGGGAGAGAGGACCCTGCACCTCACCTAGACAAAACCATAGAGCTGGCTCTGGTGGTGTGAGTGACCCTGATCTGAGGACCTGTGAACAGGAGAACTGGCTCTGTTCCTTCTGTAGGCTGTGTTGGGTAGGCTGGCTGTGGCAGTACTAAAAAGCTCACTCAGATGGTGACAACTGGAAAAAGAGGGCAAGCTGACCAACCTAACTACCACCCAGTCCCAGAACCAGGTTTATTAGTGAGCCCACCCCAACATCCACCTCATCTATGAACTGTTGGAGCAAGTGAAGGGGATGAACCTGCAGATCCAAAACAGTAGGATCTCCAAGACACAGGACAATAGGATATCGGAGAGGAGCCCAGTGAGAGCCCATTATCTGTGGTGTACTGGAAGCCAGAGAACTTGACTTCCAATGACTCCTGGAAATGAGCATTTGCAAATAAAGGATAAACTGTGTAACTTAACAGGCCACACTACAGCTTCCAGGATGAGGCTTTCTCTCTCTTTCTCTCTCTCTCTCTCTCTCTCTCTCTCTCTCTCTCTCTCTCTCTCTCTGTCTGTTTGTCTCTCTGTCTCTCTCGTGTTTGTTTTGTTTTCTCTTTTAAATTTATTTTTGTGTATGTCGTGGGGGAGGTTTCATGGTCAGGGGGTACATTCAAGGGGCCAGGGAGATAAGTGGTAGGATCTGAATGCATGATGTGAAATCCACAAAAAATAAAAGCTAAAAAAATATTCCTCACTATCATAGACCATAGACCTCTCTCTTGCTCTGTCTCTCTGTTTCTCTCTCTCTTCCTCCCCCTCCCTATCTTTCTGTCTCCTGTTCCGAAGCATCCTTTTGCTCCAACCTCCCAAAATCTCTTATGTGAGATCTGTTTCATGGTATAATTTTTGCAGCATACATTGGCCCTGACCCCCAAAGTACTTCCACTGCATAAACCCTGAGAAGAAGAATAGTCCTCTGCCAGTTTGATGGACACTCTTTTTCTGAATCTTCCTTCCTTCCATGAGATACACCTTCCAGACTGAGACATGCACCAGAACAGGACATCATTCATATAGTGTTTGCATACTCAGCCAAAGCCAAATCTAGAAGGATTTGTTGCCCTCCAGAACTGATAAAGGTGAAAAGTGGTGAGAATGTCCAAGAATGGTGAGACAAAGTGCTGTAACTCCTGTGCTGTGTGCTGAGAACTCAAAGAGAAACACTGACAATTCAGCAGAACTTAATCTCAATTTGCATCTTGTCCTCCCTACGGACCCTTTCCCCCCAAGGAGATGAATGAATAATGAATTATCAGGCTAACACTGGGGGTGTAATATTTAATCCCAGCAAGTCAGGTTTAATTCTGTGAATTGAAGGCAATAGGCATCTACTGGATTCCCTCTCATGAAATCTAAAACTCAGTCTGGTTCCTACCCATATGTGACCCAGGTCGGCAAAGCACAGAAAGGGTGAATAAAGAAAAAACTCAGATGCTTCTAAGATCATGCAACTGCCTTCTTGACTGGCTTCGTGGCATAGTTCTATTATGGTCCTACGTTATAGACACCTTATTTTTTTAAAATAGAGTATTTCTTGCTGGGGAGACAGAGTGTTCTCCAGAAGGGCCATAAGAGTAGCAGCTGCAAGAAGACAATGGCAGCAACAAATACTAAGCTATGAACAAAGAAAGCTGGCCTCCAAATTTTCCTAGGTTGCCAGGGATGCAAGAGGCATTAACAATAGCATGTGTGCAGAGCTTGACACTTGGGAGTTGACCAACAATAGGTGAGCAGTGGATAAAGCCAGCACAATGAGGAGCCTAATCTAAGACAGATACTAGCTGCATTTCAAGTGCTTAGTAGACAATGTGGCTAGATGCTGCCATTTGGACAGAACAGACAGAATAGGAGTCTATTATAGAAAGCTACACTGGACAGCTCTCATTTGCAAATGACCCTACCTAGAAACAAGCAGCCACTCTTTCATGGAAACTTTTTTAAAAGTTTATTAATTTGATTTCTTGTAAATGAATGTTTTGTTTCACATTATGAATGTGTACCTCAAGCCTGGAAAAAGGCATTATTCCTATTGGAAGGGGAGCTAACTGTGAATCACTGTATGTGTGCCGGGACCTTAACCTGGGTCCTCTGCAAGAGCAGCAAGTGCTTGAGACCACTGAGACATCCCTCTAGTCCAAGGTGGACACTTTTATTAAACAAGTAGGAATTCTAGATGATGTCCACACTGTGTTTGTGCTAAACAATCGATATCTGGATGGCAAAGAAGTTGGGGAAAACTAGATATACTGCACTTTTCAGAATCAAAATAGATGAGAGAAGTGTGATGCGTTACTGAGAAGGTGCTAGGCACACATACATTAGAAATGGCATCCCAATGACTGCACATCAAAATAGTAATGTCTAGTACAAAGTAAAATTGTTGTCTCAACTACACTGTATTGTTTTCATAGCTAGAATGTTTCATAACTATAGCTGTCTTTTTGTCTCTATAGCATGTGTGTGCAGTGCCAGAAGAGTCCAGAAAACAGTGTTTGATGACTGGAATTACAGACAGTTGTGAGACACCATAGAGAGGAGGCTACCTGATCCTTATTTCTACATAAGAATACCCAGTGCTCTTATCTACCAAGCCATCTCCTCAGCCCCTACATATGAATGTCTTTTGAAATTGCATGTATGTACAAACTTGTAAATGGCTTCACACTCCTGCCATGTAGAAATTTGGATTGGAAATAAATTATAACAGTTCTAAAAATAGAGCTCAGAGCATCTTAGTAATCAATGGCTCCAGGTCCTCAAACTTACTACCCTCATGTGTAGCCAAGAAATGAATTAATACCCTAGTAATTACACTAAATAAAATTTTGAGATTGCATTCTTCTTGAAAGATTTCTAACAGCATTGAAGTAGCTCCAGTTGCTATGTTAGTAAAGTTTTATACTCTGCTATAAAATTATTTATCCAGCTGGGCATTGGTGGCACACGCCTTTAATCCCAACACTCGGGAGGCAGAGGCAGGCGGATCTCTGTGAGTTCGAGGCCAGCCTGGTCTCCAGAGCGAGTGCCAGGATAGGCTCCAAAGCTACACAGAAAAACCCTGTCTCGAAAAACCAAAAAAAAATATATTTATCCAAGAACATTTTTTACTACCCCTAAAACTATTTTAGGGAATCCCGGTTATTTTCTTTGTTATATGTTAAAAAGAAATGTGGAGTCATTCGTTTTGTGCAACAGAAAGCAGTGCAATTAAATAATAGCCAAAGAAGTCTTCGGAGTACTCTCAACACCTGTGTCAGTCCTCATGCATTAGATAAAAGGGATGTGTTAGTAGTAGAATATATAAATCTACATCTTTTTCTTTTGAGCTACTGCTCTGACATTTCAACACAAAAGCAGTAGTTATTAAGACTTTGTGATAGCAATAATTTCTAAGGCTTGTCTAGACTTGGAAATTCAGTCAGAATTTCACATGTGCTGAAATGGAGTCCTCATGCTGACCCAAGGGAAACAAATAATTCAAGCCATTGTCAAGGGGTAAGCTGTCATTTTCTCTGGTGCTCCACACCCACTCCTATGCTTACACAGTGCATGCACAATGTAACGAAATATGTACAATAGAGCATTACTAATTTATTAAGTTATTTAGCTTAATGCTACTAATAAAGCAAAATTAAAGGGGTTTACACTGAGAATATGTAAGAGAAAGAAATACTCATCCTGTACCCATCTAACAAAACGTTTGTCCTACTTCTCTGATAAACACTGAGATAAACATATTAGTGCATTGTCCTCATTCATTCAACAACTATGAATTAAATATTTGCTATTTGGTATGACAAATGCAAAGGAAGAGACAGTGCAATGTGCTGTGACAGAAATTTTTAAATGGCAAGACAACCTCCTTTGGGTAGATATTTTCAGCAAAGACTCAAATGTAGAAGGTGAAGGTGGTACTATGTGGGTATTGGGAAATGAGTGTCCCAGAAACAAGGCAAAACCAGAGTAGACACCTCCTGATGGATGCAATTACAACATGTAAAGGATGAGGAGTCTGGCCCACCTAATGTGGAATGATGGTGGGATGCAAATTTTACAAGGACAATAGGTAGCTACATCATAGCCAGCTCTTGGGTTATTTGAAATGTCCTTTACTTTTAGGAAGAGATGACATGTGTTAAGTGTGGCCCATTTAACAGAGTGAAAGCTACTAGATATACTTTTAAAATGACCTCTATGGCTATTCTGCTGAGAAGAGCCTATAAAGACACAGAGAAGAAAGCAGGGTGCCCAGACAGAATAGTGCTGGTGTGGCTCTGAGGAAGGATGATGGAAATAATAGATAAGTAACAGAAACCAAATTGCTGTCTACTTTGAAAATAACATTATTGGGATTTTTTTGGTGGCAAGCACCAACACCGTCTAATTGTTGACAAAAGGTTTGATGAAAATATGATACATCTCACTCATGTCACTCCAGAGGCAATATTTAGCAGAGATTTTTTGCTTCTAAGTCAATAAAAACTCTTTCCTTCAGGAGAGAGGACAGGGTATAAATAAATCAGGCAAGCTCCTGAAAAGATAGACATCTCCCTGTAGGTCCTTTCAGAGATTCTTTGTGAATCTGAGAAAAAGAGTACCTGTTTATACTGCAGCTACAGTTGGCCCTGTGCTATTATAATAGTAAGAGAGTGTTTCTTATATTTGGTGTCTTCATCTAAGAATATTAATAGCTGTGCCTCAATTTTTTAATTGAAGCATTCCTTGCTCCTAGGATACAATGGTTTCTTAACTGATTATTTTTCAGTTGTACAGTTCTTTGTACTTCGATAGTATTTGTTAATAGATGAAACTATTAAATATTTCCCTCAGAATCTCCTTTTCATGAAAATGTCTCCTAATTTTCCTGAGATTTTGATCCTGTAGAACAAAATCAAAACTCTAAAGAATTACGTATACAATAAGGAACAGATGTTTTTTAAGGTCTATTACTTATATAAGCTATTGTACGGTAAAATCTTGAAAAAAAAGACCTATTTTAAATTAATAAAATTGTTTTTAAAAAATTGTCTATGTATGCACCTTAATCACAGTTATTTCAGAAGAAAATTGATAGCTATATAATTGATACCCATTGAAAAGCAAAGAAAATACAAAGTACATTTTATGACTATCCAAAGAGATCAGTCTTTAGGTTGATAAAGTACTAGAACCCATATAAAAATCCAAGAGTGATGGTGCCTGTAATCCCAGTACTGCAGAGGCAGAGGTAGATGAAGTCCTGAGGCTGCTGGCTAGCCAGTTGAGCAGAACTGGTGAGGCACAGACCAAGCAAAGATGTTGGGTAAACAGAAAGGTGGAGAGCTTCTAGGGAATGATGACTGAGATTGTCTTTTGGCCTCATGCACACAGTCAGATATTCCAACACACACATACACACACACACACACACACACACACACACACACACACACACACAAAGCCAACATATAAATTTCACAGAATTTTTATATAAGATACAAAGAAAGTGGAAATGAGTCTGTGCAAATGACTTTCTCTAAAAGGAGGAAAGCCAAATAGTCTATATAACATATTAAATTGTCTACATTAAGAATTACTAATAAAGAAAATACTAAGTTTAAAATATCCAAAAGAGTGGGGGTATTTAAAGAACTCCCATATAATTGGAAGCTGTTTGTGTTTTGGAGGAATGACACTAAAAGAATGGAAGGGTATCACCCTGCTGCCTATTCACACACATGTACATGTATTCAACAGAAACTGAGAGTTCAATATCCCATATTGATGAAAAGAGAATAAGGAAGTAAATACCACAGTTAGAAATTTGCAGCAACATAGTAAGTAAGTAAGAGCAAAGATGTTTACAATGTCCACATAATTGTTTCCTTTGCTAATTAACTAGTGTTATATTGCTTGACTAATGCTAATTAAAAAGCAAATGTGGTAAGAGTAGATCAAGGTATTTACTCTCTGCCTGGGATTTAAAATATCCCAGCTCATCATTACATTAAGGACAGAAGGCTTTGATGCCTGTAGCATACAGTCAACTCAAGTAACAGATTAAGGGCCATCAGACATTCTACAAGTTCAGGTTAAAAGCAAAGATATCAAGAAAACAAAGAGCAGAGGACTGAGTATAGCAGCTAGATATCCATGTGCACAGATGTCTTATTTAATTCTCATTGTGCTTTTCTGTATGACTTCTAAAATGCAATTCAAGGAGTGGTTTCTCCTAAAGAATAAAAACAGTCTGTACTGCCTTCCAAAGGCATAGTCTAAGAACAGGCTTCCACTTTAAGCCCTTGGCTCAGACTGCATCTTGGACAGTCTCAGGTGGATTTTGGAGTAACTAATATGGTAACTACTCAGAGTACAGAACAGACAGACCATCCTAATAGCTTACACTAAGGTGCCCCCAGGTCACATGACTAGTCCTGCAAATAGTATAAACAATCTGACATGCAAATCCCTACTTGCAGCCACTCCTTCCAACAATGGCATGGACTAACTGAGATAAGATCTATGCTCCCTATAAAATAACCAGTGAAAATTATATCTCCTTTGAAGGAGCTTTAAGGTCTTATCATGGGAAGGTGAATAGAGATAGAATTTGTTGATCTCAGTGAGTTAAGGAATAAGAAAATATAGGCAGCCAGAGTTCAGAAGAGGAGAGAGACAGAGAGAGAGAGTGCACATTTATTGACAGGAAACCCTAGAGGCCCAACTAGAGGCTTGAGTATTCAACAGAGAACTGATCAATACCTATGATAGAGATCACTCAAGGCCAAACAAATAAATCACAAGAGAGTGAGCAACTAAGTGGATCATGGTCTTGCTGTACACCAGAAGAACGTGATTGTCCCCATAAGTGAGACTGGGAAGAGTGATGATTTGTGGTATCACACTCAGGAAATTCTTGACTTATCAGTGAGAAACAATTAGCCCAAAACTGTGTCTTGCTTAAGATTCAATTCATAATAGCATGACCAGAATGTATGAGACAATTGAACAGTTTTCACTTACTATACAAAGAGATGGAAATACTTCCAACACCCAAAAGATAAACTGGCATGTTTTCCTTCCAGTAAAACATTGGCATGACTTGAAAAAAATAGGAAATATTACCCCATTATAAACAAAAAAAGATGATTCAGTAATCTTAGAACTAACAGAAAAGGCGATATGAACCTTTATCATTTTATTTCATGAGATCAGAACACTAACTAGGCACATTGAAAATAGTTTTTAAAACATATTGAAACTCTAGAAATAGAAACTACAATATATGGCATGAGAAAACATACTGGGTATGATCAGCAACAAGTTAAATATTGCAGAAAGACATAATACTGAAGTTGAATTGGTAAATGTATAAAAGATTTATGTAAATGAGAACACAGAAAGACAACTTATAAAAGGAAACAAACACAACTTTCATAACCTCCAGATGTATTCAAGGTATAAAGGGGTCACGTTTCTGTTACTTTTCTTACCCTCAAAGTATCAAACTGTAGGTTTGAGGAGAGATGAGCAGGCAGTAGGTAGACTGAAGTGTGTGTGTGTGTGTGTGTGTGTGTGTGTGTGTGTGTGTGTGTGTGTGTGTGTGTAGAAAAGAACAAATCTGAAGAACAGGAGGTGGCGGGAAAGAGAGGAAGGGGAATGGGTTTGTCATGTAAGCAGAAGAACTATTGGTGGGAAGCCAAAGGATGGATAGCAGGAGATCATTTGGAAGGAAGGAAGGGTAGAACTAAAATAAATTTTAAAAAATGAGGAGATTCCTTGATAGGACCTAGTACTTTGCATGATACCTTAAAGCATTAGTGAAAATAAAAAGTAAACAGGAGAATCTTAAAAGAGTAAAATATTTGTGTGTAGTTAAAATGTGTTTCACAGAACACTACATACTGCAGACACTGTTCACAGAGGCACACAAAATTGTTCAAACAGAACATGCTGTGCTTGCTGGGTTTTATGTCATATTGACACAGATAGGGTCAATATGGAAGATGAAAATTTTTGATTAAAAAATATTTTTTCATTTTGTATAGAAACCACAGTTCTCCCTCTGTCCCCTTCTCCCACCCCCCACATCTCCCCTTTCTACCCCTATCCACTCCTCAGAGGAGGTAAGGCCTTCCTTGTGGAATCAACAAAGTCTGGAATACCAAGTTGAAGCAGGACCAACACCTACCCCTTGTATCAAGGCTGAGCAATGTGTTCCTCCATAGGGAATGGGCTCCAGAAAAGCCAGCATATGTACCCATCATAGATCCTGGTCCCACTGCCAGCCCGTCCCCCAACAGATCAAGCCAGAGTTTGTGCTACTGGTGTTATATTTAGGAAGTGGTCTCCTGTGGCAATGTGTTCAAGGCTACTTACCACTTTCTCTTCTATCAGGTTCAGTGTAACTAGATTTATGTTGAGGTCTTTGATCCACCTCAATTTGAGTTTTGTGCATGGGGAGAGATATGGGTCTATTTGCATTCTCCTACATGTGGACATCCAATTATGCCAGCTCCATTTGTTTAAGATTCTTTCTTTTTATCAATGTACGATTTTTGCTTCTTTGCAAAAATTGGGTGTTCATAGGTGTGTAGATTAGTATCAAAGTCTTCAGTTTGATTCCATTGATCCATGTGTCTGTTTTATGTCAATACCAAGTTGTTTTTATTTCTTTAGTTCTATAGTAGAGCTTCAAGTCAGGGATGGTAATGTCTCTGGAAGTTCCTTTATTTTATAGGATTGTTTTGGCTGATAGTTTTTTGTTTTGCTTTGTTTTTCCATATGAAGTTGAGTATTGTTCTTTCAAGGTATGTGAATAATTATGTTGGGATTTTGATGGGGGTTGCATTGAATCTGTATATTGCTTTTAGTAAGATTGTCATTTTTACTTTGTTGATCATACCTATCCAAGAGCATGGGAAGCCTTTCCATTTTCTGATATCTTCCTCAATTTCTTTCTTCAAATACTTAAAATTCTTGTCATACAGGATTTTCACTTGTTTAGTTAGAGTTACCCACAAAATATTTTATGTTATTTGTGGCTAGTATAAAGGGTAATGTTTCCTGATTTCTTTCTCTTGACATTTATCATTTGTATATATGAGGGCTACCGATTTTTTTAGTTAACCTAGTATCCTGCCACATTACTATAGGAGTTCCCTTGTAGAAAGCTGTAGGAGTTCCCTGGTAGAATTTTGGGGGATCATTTATTTATACTAGGAAGATGCAATCTTGATTGAGAAAGTACCTCCATAGGATCTGTCTTAAGCAAGTCTATAGCCTTTTTTTCTATTGATAAATGATATGGGGTAGTGTATCTCACTGTGGATGGTGTCAAACCCTGAGCAGGTCCTCCTGAATTATATCAGAAAGCATCAAGAAGCATGATGTTAAAGACACATTGAATAAATTTTTAAAAAGTTTTAAAAGAAACAAGGAGAGAGAGGGGGGGATAGAGAGACAGAGAGACAGAGATGGAAAAAAGCCAGTGAGAAGTACTCCTCTATGGCCTCTGCATCCAGATTCCTGCCTTTGGTTTCAGCACTGATTTCCCCAGATAATAGACTATAACATGTAAGATTAAAGAAATCCTTTCCTCTCAAAGCTGCTTTTGGTCATAGTGTTTTATCACAGCAATAGAAACCTAACTAAGATATATGCCCATCAGAAAATATTTACTGATTGAAAAAAAGTTTCCAAAGAACTTCTTTTAGGTAAGTTGCATAGACAGTTATCCTATTATGAAATGAGAGACTACAGTAATACAACCAGACTCCCAACTCTCTCCATATGAGTCTTGTGTTTATTTACCAGAAATTTGAATGTGATTCTTTATAAATCTCCTATGAAACCCATTCACCATTTTTTTATTCCTGGTTAATAAAGAATTTATTGAAACAGTTCATAGATAGATGCAGAGGATATATTAGAAAACAGAGCACTCTGTATACCAAATTTGTCTCAATAATTATCATCAGATAACTGAAGAAGCCCAAAATGTCTTCTGGTGTGCTGCTACCTGCAGAAACCCATTTCTTCAACTCTAGCATCCTAAGTCTCAGCTTGATCTTAAATTCTATTGTACATTCATCTCACTGTGTAGCACAAAACAAACCAACCAACAAACAAATGCCTTCCTATAAACAGGTTTATCTTCTTACTCAGAAGATAGCTTACTATTGAGTTAGCTTCCACTAGAGAAGCTTCAATTCCTCCCTCAAATTCTGACATGAGTATTTCTTCCTATAAAAATTAAGTCTGTTATTGAGAGAGGTCTGTCAAATGACATCAACCTTATCTCATTCTGTGTCATAGGAAAATGAATAAACATCCTACTGTGTTATATAAGTGAGTGCTCAATGGCATTGATGTGGAGGCTCCATGTGGATGTTCACACCTCAATTGGCCTACTGTATGTTTGTCTGTTGTGATGCTATTACTCAGAAAGTCTGAAAATCAAGAGACTTGTGAGAGGGGCAGATGATAATGACAGAGAATATGGTCAAAATAAATGACATACATATATGAGGTCATTACAAAATTATTTTGCAATGAATATATCCTAAATAAAAACAAGAAAATCTAAAATAAAAGGAAAATATTGAAAGCTAGGACTCCAAGTGTGTGTATTAGAGGTTTATATGAGTTTTGTGATTAACATATTCTTGCCCAGATCCCAGTGATAGCCTGATTTCTCACCTTTATGTTTATTTCCCCAAATTCTGACACCAGGAAATCACCTACACTGAGCATGAGAGAGCTAATCCTCAGACTCTGTATCTTTTAGGGTCCTGATTAAGATAACTCATTGATGAATGAAACTGTTGCTTTTTTATACAAATTATAAACCAGAAGACAATTTAGAAGACTTATAATTCTTAAAGCATTAATGCATTTCTGGTTTTTAAAGCACTTCTTCACTTTACACATTATGCATTTCTCAAACAGAATCTAATTAAGGACAAATTCACTTCATTAAATATGAAGTGGTTAATACAAAGGGTTGTTTCATGTCTATTTACAGTTGCAAGAAAGAAATCAAACTCATATCTAACTCTGAACTGCATTTGGTATGTCCAAGATTATTGGGTCTAGAAATGTATTCTCCAGTCTGAAGGAAATCAGTTCCTATTAAGCTAGCTTTAAATAAAATGGTGAAAGCAAAATTTGGAAGGGTGAGAAAATGTAACTCAAAATTCACTTTGAAATTCAAAATAAGATGAAATTAACTGCCTAACAATGACTTTATTTTCTCTTATTTGTATAATATTTCTATGTTTCAAAAGAGGAAAGACAGTTGATTATATGATTGCATATCTCTATAGGATTCATTAAGGGGAATTTTACCAAATCAAAATATTGTAGGAACCTTGGATGTTTCTTCAATTGAAAATTTTGCAACAGCTGTTAAGGAAAGAGGACTATTGCTTATAAAACAAATCACTTGGATAATGTTGGCTGTCATTTGATTTCATTATTTGATTCTTTTATCAGACAGGGAATGTTTGTGTCATAGGCAATACTGGAAATGTAACCTCTTCAATCAAATTGAGTTGGGATGTCCTGATGTTAAAATCTGAGTTGCATTTAGTCAAGTTATTAATTCAATTATTTATTGACAATATTCATACAAGCATTAACTTAGCAAATTGCTATTGTTAATCTCAGTCACTGGGGGAAAAACAATATCATTACTGTCAAATTACTTGACAGCATGGTGTCTGGTCAAATTAAGTAAGTTTTCTGTTTCATAATAAATCAAGTTAATGGCTTGCTTTGCAAATCTAAGTGTTAAAATTAATCTTTTCAATGATATAAAAACCATCATAAAAGATCACTTGAAATGACATAGTTTAATGACAAGAATATTAAGTTTTACCTAAACTTCTATATAGATAAGTATATTTATATAGATAAGTATATATAGACAATGAGGAATCATGATATTTAACTAAAAACAGATATTGAGGTTTTCTAAATGAACATTTTAAGATTAATATCTAAAATGTGTGTGCATATGCATGTGTATATACCTGTATATGAGAGAAAGAGAGAGGTGGAGGGAGAGAAAAGAGAAAAGGAAAGAGAGAAGGAGAGAGAGGAGTTAGAGGATGAATAAAATTAAATTAAAACTGTACTCACAAGGTGGTGTGCATTGCTGTAGCGACTGCACATTTAGCACCGAGAAAGCTGCTAGGAACTGAAATGATGAGCTTGACATGGTGTCAGAGAGTGCAGGAATTTGAAGAATGCACAGAACTAGGACTCTTTTTTTGTTTGCTTGTTTGTTTTGTATAGTCTGACAGTCATGGTGAGTGATGGAGCATGTCAGGGAAGGCTTTAGGGAAGCTTTCCT
Organism: Cricetulus griseus; assembly: GCF_003668045.3. Classification (NCBI taxonomy): domain Eukaryota; kingdom Metazoa; phylum Chordata; class Mammalia; order Rodentia; family Cricetidae; genus Cricetulus; species Cricetulus griseus. Next base: position 176,675,305 of record NW_023276807.1, on the reverse strand, counting down.
GAAGAAACAATGAAGCTGAATCCCCAACAATATTAAATGATGGGCAGATGACAGTGAGTTTCTGAGGACTGTTGGGTTAGTGACAGGGATGACCAAGCTAAGGCACACTCCAAGCTTCAGGGTAAATTTCATCAGTTTAAATATGGAAAGTGCACCTCCACTAAACAATAGAGCTTAGGGAATCCTGTGGATAAGGAAGGATTGGAAGAACCAGAGGAGTCAAAGACATCACAAGAAAACCCACAGAATCAGCTAACCTAGGTTCAAGGGATTCACAGAGACTGAACCAGGGAGTTTGCGTGGATCTGATGTAGGTCCTCTGAATATGTGTTATGACTGTATAGATTTGTCTTCTTGTGGGACTACTAACAATGGGAGTGGGGCTGTCTTTGACTCTTTCGACTACTTTGGAAGCCTTTTTCTCCTATTGAGTTGCCTCATCCAGCCTTAATACAAGGGATAGTGCCTAGTCTCATTGCAACTTGATACTCTATGTTTGGTTGATATCCTTCCATGGGAGGAAGCCTGACCTTTTCTGAAGAGAAATAGAGGATGGGGGGTTTGGGGGGAGAAAGGGGAGAAACTTGGATTAGAGAAAGGAGGGGAAATTTTAGTCAGGATGTAATATATGATGGAATAAAAATAAAAATACTTAAAATTTATGTAATAAAATAAATCTAAGTAATTAAATATAAAAAAATATGAAGAGTGTTTTGAATATGGTGTGAAAGAAATAAAGAGATAAAGCCAAGACTCTGGCCAGTTTATAAACTTTACAGTTACTTTCCATAATCTCCACACCTATACTAACTCCAGTCTACAATTAAATGAATCCTATGATCACCAAAAGTCCTCATCCAAGTTTCTTTATGTGTCTTTTAGTTGGATGAAGGTTATGATTTATAGATTCTTTGAGAAAAATTTGAACTATCCAAATTAGTTGTTATTTTTACCTAACAACCATTTTGCTAAACATAAAAGTTCTAAGGTATTTTTAATTTCTTTAAAGATGTTGAAGGGTTCTCACCATTATTTTCTAATTTAGAGAAGCTAAGGTCACATGAATTTGCATTGCTTAACATGCCTATTTTATGAAAATTTGTACCAAGTATCTGTCTTAGGAAATGCTGGCATACTAGCAGTCTCAAAAATTATGTTTAGAAATACAATAAGTAAAAGTTTAAGATTACCAAGAAAAATGTAACAGTCAAAAGTGACTTTTTAATAAAGAGCCATACTACAAGATAATGCCAGAACTGCCAATTGAGTTAGGAGTAACTCACAGAATGGGAGAAAATCTGATGAGATGAATATATTCTAAAATATACAACAAAGACCCTAAAACTTTAAAAGACAAAAGTCAAACAGCTGCCAGACAAGGTGGTACAAACCATTAATCCCACTTGGGAGTCAGAGACCGACCAATATGTTTAAAGTTTCAGCCAGCCTGGCCTACAAATTAAGTTCCAGGCCAGACAGGGCTACATAATGAAACTTCCCAATTTAAAAATTGAGCTATGAATTGAACAGAAAGTTCTCAAAAGAAGAAATACAAATGGGTAATAGATAATTCAAAAAGTATTCAACATCCTTATGCATCAGAGAAATGCCAGTTAGAACTACTTTAAGATTTCACCCCATTTTAGAACTGCCAACCTCAGGAATGAAAAGTACAACAAGAGCTAGTGTGGATTGTGGGTGTGGAGAAAAGGGAACTCTTTTATATACTATTGGTGGAAGTGTAAACTAGTGTGACCACTGTAGCAATTAATGTGGAATTTCTTAAAATGCTAGGAACAGAGATGCCAGCTTACTGCTCCTAGGCATAGATCCAAAGGACTTTATAACTATCTACAGAAAATTGTATACAATTATATATTACTGAGCTGTAAAGAAAAAATCTTCATGTAGATCTGTCGAAGTACAAATTATACTTAAGTTGTCACTAAGTCCCCAAAGACAAATACTGCATTTTTTGTATGTGTGTCCACGGTCCTTTTGTTGTTGTTGTTGTTTTACGTGTAAACATTGAATGCATATAGAATCCAGGAAATTAGAAACAGGTCATTGGAAGGAGGGATGCTTATGGAATGAAACAGTAGAAAAGTAAAATAAAGTAGAGATGAGGAAAACAGGAGCAGCTGGATTCAAGCAGATAGTGCAGTGAGCAAAATAGGGAGTGAGACAGCCTGTAAAGCATTGACCAAAATGAAATGTGGGTGGAAAAGATATATTGAAACCCATGATCCAGGAAGTTGGGTAAAACTAAAATAATAAGAAGAGGTAGAAAAAATCATTTTATATGAAAGTATGGGGTGAGGGAAGATACTGAATGCTAAAAGTTTAAGCCAGGATATGGCCAGGGGAATGTATGAAAGAAGAAGGTAAGGGGTATATTAACCAAAGTTAGAGATGTATGAAGAATTCTTATGAGAGCCCACTGTTTTGTGAGCTAATTGCAAATATAAAGAAGGGAATTTGTACAGAGGTATTATAACAATGCTGCTACCAGAAGACCATGGACTGTAAAATTTTAAGTGTCAGGCATGGGATATCTCTCAAGGAGCACCTAAAACAACACAGGCTATTGCCATATAATTAGCACCATAACCATAACCATATGGGCAAATCCCCTTGGTGAAGATTCAGCCTACTTTGGTTGCAGGACACAGAGACATAAATTTTGAACTGACCAGGAAACTTCCTGTTGGCTAGTTTCCACAGTCTGGTAGGTGCTGTGCTATGCTTCCAGTACAGTAAAGATATTCATGATCTTACCCAGTCCATGATTCCTGTAGATTAAACTATAAACTGTCTAGGCAAAATGTGTCCACTTGTGCAATAGTAGTAAGATCATTTATGGGGTAACCAATTGTTCTCTTGTTTTATATTTGAGGCCCACTCCACAGGTGAAAAACCATGCTGTGTACTGCAAGGATAGAATGCACAAAACAAAAAACCAAAAATCCCAACAATAATAACAACAACAAACCAAAAACAAAATAATAACAAAAACAAAAACGTCTCTATGGAGCTCATAGTCTCTGGGGGAGAACTTACTGATGTCATTACTCTAAATGTTCCAGTTTATAAACCTTGGTTAAAGAAGCTTCTTATTGCAGTGGGTTGTCATTAATAGAGAGTCTCTTAAGTACTAAAGTGTAATAGTAAGGAAATGTGAGGGCTCAGTTGACTATTAGCCATCTTTATCAATTTCACTCTTTTCCCCAAGGCCCAGAACACAACATGGAAGAATAAGAAGACAGGATATAAGATATAAATCATGGAGAAGAATGTGGTGATATTTTTTATGATCTAATAAATCTTGCCCTAAGATCAGAATGCAAAACTAGACACAGCCATAGAGGCCAGGCAGTGGTGGTACATACCTTTAATCCCAGCAGCCACACGAGTTAGCCATAGAAACTGGGCAGTGGTAGTGCATGCCCTTAATCCCAGCAATATGGAGGAATATAAGACAGGAGCTCAGGGTCTCAGTCTGCAGTCTCAATGAGTGTGAGCAGCAGTGCAGTCAGAAGAGTTTGATGTTCATGGGTCACTCTTTCAGTTTGAGCATTGGTAGAGATGAGAACTCTCAAGCGGCTGGCTGCTTTGCTTCTTTGATCTTTACCTTAAACACCAATATTTGTCTCTGGTTTTTTATTATTCTTACTACAGAAGAGCATGGTGAAACACTGTCGTCTGTTGAACGACTTGGCTCTTGCCTCATTTGAACTCCCACCAGCAGAGATCTCCTGTTCCCTACCCTGTACAAGATAAAGCCCATGAAGAATTTCAGCATATATGGAAAAAGGGTTACATGAGGCTTAACCCCTAGCTGAAGAGTGATTGATAGTTGCTGGATACTTGGAGAAAGAGAGTCAGTATTTTGGGGGGTTGGCCACCAGTAAGGTGCCCAGGCCCTAGTGAGTATGTCCACACTGAGTCACATGGGGGACACACTAATTGGATTCAATGAGTTAAAAGTAAACAAACAACCAAGAACACTGAGTTAGGAGGGAAATATGTTACAGTAGTCCTTGGCGTAGTTGGAGCATGTGCTTAGAAGTAGAGGAACAATATAGTGTAGATATATTCTGTTTATGACTTTATTGTGTAATAAGTATTTATGAAATTTTCAAACAGTAAATAAAAATGATATTGTAAAATAGGAAAAGCATAAAACATATAACAGATGCTGATGTAGATATAGGAATGAAGGAACCCATATGTTCTCCTTGTGAGAGTGCTAATTAATTCAACTTCTTTGGAAATTATTATGGAGTCTCCCCCAAAAGAAAGAAAAATGTGTACTATATGATCCAGCTATATCACTTCTGAATATATGCCTGAAATACTCGAAGTCAATATATTCTAGAAACTGAGGCACACACATGTTATTAAACTACCTTTCTTTTTCTTTTCTTTTTTTTTTTTTTTTGGTATTTAGAGACAGGGTTTCTCTGTGCCTTTGGAGGCTGTCCTGGAACTCCCTCTGTAGACCAGGCCGGCCTAGAACTCACAGAGATCCACCCACCTCTGCCTCCCGAGTACTGGGACTAAAGGTGTGTGCCAACAACGCCCAGGCTGATTCTTAATAGTCAAATGTGGAATCCTTCTAGGAGTTCAACAATGTAACTGGATAAAGGAAGTGTGTGTGTGTGTGTGTGTGTGTGTGTGTGTGTGTGTGTGTGTGTGTGTGTGTGTGTGGTTTGTGCATATGGACACAAAATGGAATTTTTCATTTCTAAAGAATGAAAGTATGTTTTCTGGGGAAAAGTGGATACAGAAAGCAGGCATCGTATTAAGCAAAGTAAGTTATACTCTAAATTTTTTCTAAAAACTTCAGAACTAAAATTCTAAACCTGTGTCTATGTATGACTGTGTATCAGGGTTGAAAATCTAACACAATATATTAATGGTATATATTCAGGTATATATCACAGTATATTCAGGATGAATTATGTATCTCTTCTTAACTAATATCATTATCTTTCAACTTGTTATCATTTGAGCTCTTTAAGCTTCCCTGCTAAATATCCATGACACTCAAAAAGAAAAAGAAAAGGAAGTGTGAACTCTTTCACTATAAAATGATCTCAAGGTCTGAGAAGGAAGCTGTAAATGGAAATTTTCCTGTCTAGTCTGGGTCATGCTGGACCCATTTTCTCTCCACCCACCAAGTCCCACAGCTGCTTAATGAGATAACCACTCAGAGACTTAATATATAGTTATAATTGTTTAGCCAATAGCTCAAGCTTCTTACTACCTATGTGTCTCTTAATTATTAACCAATAACTAGTAGCCTGTATATCTCCATCAAGTGCATGGGCATCCTACTTTCCGTCTTTTGTCTTTTCCCTGTCTCTTTGTACGGAATTCCCACCTAGCTAAATCCTGGCTGTCCATTGGCAAAAACGGGTTATTCATCAACCAATAAAAGGAACACATATTTGCAGGGTACAGAGGCCTTCCCACATCAGGAAGCTGAGTACATGAATTACCTTCCCCAGCACTGCCCTAAGAACAATGCCTGCCAGTGGAGCAGGTGTGCTCCTGGCTGCTTCAATCACAGGCTCCAGTGCATGGCTCAGAATGAAACCTTCACATTCCTTACAATTTGTGAAATAAGACAAACAATGCAACTAAAAGCAATTATTAGTTAAAAATAAGAAAGACACTGCAAAGCTACTAAACTTACTAATATCCTTCATACTGATTATGCCTATCCTGACAAAGACTGAGAACAGAGGAAAGTTGTCCCAACTCTTGGCCATGTTGGAAAACAACTTGGCAGTTTCTCATAAACTAAACTGTGGCTGCACAGTTGTGCTCCTTGATATTGACTAATGTAGTTGGAAAATTTATATTCATCTAAATCCAGCACTCAAGCATCAATGGCATCTTTATTCATAATTCTAAATTTTTGTGGTCATGTCAGCACACATTGTGATCCTAGCACTCAGGAAGTAGAGGCAGGCAGATCACGCATTGAAGCCAGCAAGACTGTATGGAAAATCTGCCCTTCAACAGGGAAACATACTGTCTATATTCAGGGTGTTCCTTGGAAAGTAAGTGAATTAAAATGTCCATGACACAAAGCTAGGAAAATTCACAGAGAATAAATGTATACCAGTAAATAAAAGAAGCCATAAGAAAAGACTAGACTATGCTATTTCCACTCTGAGACATCCTGGAAAATATAAAACCATAAAGATAGAAAATCATAGTCATCGTTGCCAGGAACTTGGGGGTAGGAAGAAAAAGAGAAACAGGCAAAATGTGGGATAGATCTGGACTGTAAGATATTCTAATGGTAGGTACATGGTATTATGCACTTGTTAAACTTCATAGACTGGAAAAGAGACAAGTTCATTTTTTATTCTTACTGAATTATTGATTTATTTGTCTATGTTGGATCTTAACACCTTGTCAGGGCATAGTTTACAAAATACTTCCTTGCATTTTATTTTAAAGAAGCCAATTTAGGGACATTTTCTTACAATGAAAACACAAGAAAAAGAACTATGTTTCTTATAATATCAATAACAGTATTCACTCATATTAATGAAGCTTTCTATTTTATTCAGTGAACAGGTAATGCTATACATAGATATAGTATGTTGATAAAGACAGTAACAAGTGCATAGAGAGAGAGAGATACATGATGTGGATGCTGTGTAGTTTGAATGAGAATGATCCCCATAGAATCATATATTTAAATGCTTAGTCACCAGAGATTGGAACTGTTTGGGAAGCGTGGCCTTGTTGGAGTGGTGTTGTGGCCTTACTGGAGGAAATGTGTCACTAAAGGTAGGCTTTGAGGGTCCAAAAGCCAATGCCACACACAATCTCTCTCTCTCTCTCTCTCTCTCTCTCTCTCTCTCTCTCTCTCTCTCTACCTGTTACCTGCAGATTAGCATATAATGCCCTCAGCTATGGCTCCAGTGTCATCCTGTCTACAACCTCCCATGAAGATCATGGTGTAATATGATAATGTAAGCAAGCAAATTAAATGTTTTCATTTATAGGTTTTGACTTGGTTATGGTGTCTCTTCACAGCAATAGTGCAATAACTAAGACAGATGTGTACATAACAAATAGATGGTAGCATTAATAAATTATCAATGTTCATAAGAAACGTATAAGGATAGGTTATTAGAATAAAAAACGAATATCCTGGAAAGTGCAGTGCCTTGCTAAAGTTACATAATCCATGATTAATGCCAGGATCGTAACTCTGTGTTAAAAATGTCCATGTGGCTTTTTCTGGGGAAGGGGAGAGGGAAAAAAGCCAAAGGTAGCCTTGAGGTTTTGATCTCCTCAGCCTCTTGAGAACTTGAATTGTAGGCATGCATCACTACCTTGATAGACCACATTCTGTCTATACTAATATCCATTGAGGATATTTTTTTTTACTTTTAACTAAGACACAGGAAAACGTAATAGGTACAGAAAATATACTCATGCCTTAACTTCTCCTGGTTAATGATGCAATAAAGAGTGCAAAATAAATTCATGTAGGGCTTCCTAACTGCTAGACAGCTGTGACTATGTTAAGTCAAACTGAAGATTTACCAAGGAGTGAGGACTAGGAAATGAGAATTGAGATGGGTTAAAGAGAATAAAAGCACAGGGAGTTGGCAGATTCCAGACTGAATTTCTGTTTGATTCCAAAAATGGATGCTGATCAATGATAGATCTAACAAGAGATGTTGGGTACCTAATCTCAGCATCTGCAGTGATTAGGGGACCAGGGTTACAGGCCAAAATGGGAAGCAGGAACAGAGGCATATGTGTGGTATAAATGTCCTTAGATCTTTGAGCATCTCTTGTAAGCTGGCACAAATGATGCAGGATAATTTGAAGTCCTTGATTCTCAGCTGGCACTAGTTTAAATTTCTTAGTTTTCAGAACATTAAGAAGGGAATGCTATGTGCAGGCCATGGATGAAGGCCAGGCTGCTGCTCACTATCCCACAGGATCCAGGAAGCCTTCAAAACAAACAGTTTTCCAACCCAGATATCAGTGATGTCTTGTCCAAATATCTTACATTTGGTGATTTATAATTTGTATCTGTGCTGCTTCAGACACAGGACATTCATAGGGTCAGTGGGACCAAATGGAATAAAATGTGGACTGTTCACTTTTCAGTGTTTTGGATACATTTCCAACTGCTTGGGAAAGGAAGCTAGGGATAGAAGCTGACAGAGCTGATTTTAAAGTAAGTGTTAGAAGTCTGAGAACAATAGTTCTGTTGCTTGTATTTCAGGGAACAAAGTTCAACTGAGGACAGGGAAAGGGTGTTTTCCTCACTTTGGCTAAGATACAGATGTAGATCTGGTTTTATAATGATGTCTCTCCCATCAGCATTTTAATCATGGCACCCATCAAAGTACAAAGTTCCTTCAGCATGTCACAGGAAGACAGTTCAAGTCAAATGGATCAGCAGAGGAGTAATGAATGGGTAAGTAGGCAACATGCAAAGGCTGTCCCTAGTCCTGTCTGAACATGATTTTAGTTCTAGTTCCATACTCTATGTCTGGTAGATAAGCAAGCTGTGTTGGGTGATTGGAGGACTTATATGGTATACAAGTGATAGAAGGAACCTTGATCTCTCAGTTATTTTGAGACTACATTGTAAATTCATGCTAAGGATGTGCTAAAGTGCCTTTATTATAGGGTATACGAAAATGGGATGCATGTACACTGGAAAATATAAGACTGCCTTTGGATATCCAGATAGGTCCAGTTCTCTTCCTTCACCTACACTCATTCAGTCTCATGTTGGGCCATCATTAACAGGCACTCAGAAATTTATGGTAAAGCTTCACTATCATACAGGAAAGTTTTCTGGAATGAGAGTAAAAAGGATTAAAAGACGATGGGGGCTTTTCAAGAAATACACAAAGCTAGCATCTAGGAGAAATACAGAGAAATGTAAAATTGTAGCTAATGAAATCTATTGAAATGAAATTATCCAGAAGGCCATACTCTTATAAATAAATATCAAAATCCCTTTCACATCGTTAAACTGCCAACTATTAAGTAGAGATGAAAGATGGGAATTAGGGAAATGTAATTTTGTAAACAACATCTTTAAAAAAATTTCAACCAAGAATTATGAATGGATTCTTATGCTAATGGGCAAAAGCTTGAAAGCCAAGGATATTTATAATGTGTAAAATTGTGCCTCTGAAACAATTAATAATTACTAAGAGAAATTAATTAATTTTAAATGGAGAGACGTGGCTAGGATTCTTGCATTGAAGAGCATGGCTGGTTCTAGAAAGAGCTAAATGGGCTTTTCAATGAGTTTACAGGATGATGGTGTATACAAGAGTAGAGTGCCTAGACTTTTGAATATTATCATCAAGCAACAGTGACTGCTTGGGAAGTTGCTGCTTTGCTCTGAGTGTAGCATTCTCCATCCTTACTATAGGGCCACACAGCACCATCACTGAGAAGAAGGGCATCAAGTCCAGTGCCTGGCACATAAGTATCCACTATTACCTCAAACATCTACTCATGCACTTTCTTAAAATTAACACAATTTAATGAAAGAAAGCAAGGACTTTAAAAGAAGAGGTCATTGGGAGGAACATTTACTTGTGAAAAATAGATGATGAGGTTAATTCTTGGGAAGACTTTAATATTTTACCAGCAGACACAGTTGATCAAACAATGCAGGATGGAACCTCATAGCACAAAGCTCCACGGTTTACCAAGAGTAATACTTAATTAAATAGTTAATACTTAATTTAGCATGCTGACCTTATTGTTTCTAGATGACCACATGGAGATAATAAGAAAATGGCACAATAATAACAGGAAAGATCTTTCCAATTTATGGAGCACAGTAAACAGGATTGCAGGTTTTTCTTATCCTGTATACATTAGTTTCTTATGGAAGCTCATTAGGGGTGACTATTATTATTCTATATTTTCAGTAGGAACAGTAAAATTTGATAACCTTTACTCATAACCAATGCGCTATATTGCCACTTTGGCCATGTCCCCTATCAACAATCAGAGAAGAGTCATGGAAGCTCCATGCAAGCAAGAGATTTGAATATCTATGAAGATCAACCAGAAAACATGGCTCTCCAGGATTCTGTGGTGAGGTTGGAGCACAGGGATACAACCCTGGGTAAAATATAGGGAGTAGAAATGGAGGGCAACAACAAAATCAGAATCTGTGCTGATCACCAAGGATACATTCAAGACTGATATGGTATGCAAGTTCAACTCCAGAAAGAGCACAATATCTATATAATTTGCTTTACAACTGCATTCCAGAATCCTGAACAGTTCTGTCAAGAATCTTGATTTTGAAATATTCTAACTCACTTGGATTTTCCAGACTTATTTTGCTCACCTGTACATTTATGTGATAACAACTACTTAACACTATGATTTTGAATGTTAATGATAATTGTGTATAAGGATAAATCCAATGACTGCCTTAAGTAAATAATGAATGACTCTTGGTGGTAGAGACAGTAGGAACATAAAAAACAGGTACCAGTTGAAGTACAGTTGATCTTAAGATGAAGATGGCTGTTTATTGACAGATGGTCCTAACAGTACAGTATAGGATGAGGGGAGGGATTCATGACCTAGGCACCAACCAGAGATAATGAGGCTGAACCTCAGATCTCACTTCCAAAATTCACTATTTGCTGTTGGTACATTCTAACCAACACACACACACACACACACACACACACACACACACACACACACACACACAAGAAAAAACAGCAACCTGGTTCATTTCAATAAATCAACTTTCTTCAATGTTAGCTCATTTATTATTAAGTAGAACTGATCATGCATTTCTCATGGAGATAGACTGAGACCTGGTTCTTATGCAGTCAAAATATTGTACACTCTGGAAGACAATAAATGCTTTGACATGCATGTGACTATTCCAGAGTCCACCAGGTGCAGAGGAGCTTTTGATGAGCCCTCTTGGTCAGAGTTGATCTTCCTTTTATGATGGACAATAAAGAATGTCAGTTGCTAAAAGGAGGAATGTCACTAGTCCTAAAAAATGCAACTCAGAGATAAAAGTGTATAGAGCAAGCAACACATAGGTAGTACAGCCTATAATGGATGAATGATTTCAGCCATTTTTATTGGTAACCATCTCAATAAGCTCCAGATGATTTAAGTAGCAAAATATATGAGATTTTGAGTACTGGTTCTCTGACAGGTAAGAACCAATCATGAAACTTAGAAAACAGCAAGTTCTTCCATTGACAATCACAGAAAGAACATATTTGCTTGGAGAAATTCATTTACCTACAATTCCACCATAAACATTCTAAAATGAAAAAAAAAAAGGTAGACACAGCAAAACAGCAGAATCTTATAAGGATAAAAATGAAACAACAACAAAAAGCTAAGAACAATGAAAGCTGCTGCGTCTGGGATCCCCATGCTGGTAGCACTTACAGAGAGAAGTAAAGTTTAATAGTGAGTCGGCAGAGGGGAGACCATGACACAAAGCAGCTCATGCTATAGAATTTTCAAATGTTAATCTATTGACAGAACCATTTACTGAACACATGAGAAAAATGAAAAGTGGGGCTAGAGCAGAGTGAGCTTGAGGTCTCATCATATGGGCAAGCCATTTTTCCTATCACAGAGAAGCTGGAAGCTTTCTTTTCCACAGAGGGCAACTTGGAAGGTTTCTGCAACATCAGAGACAGTTGGGGAAGAGATAAACAAGATTAACTAAAAATTTATAAGCTGAATACAGAGACATCCACTGTGACCCAAAATATTATCAGTCAATCACAGAAATTCCAGGCAAGTAAATGAAAGATGTTTCCTCTGGGGATGCTATTAGATATCCTCTTAGAGAGGGGGGTTCATATTCCCCAATACTTTAACTTGTGAAGTCCAGAGCTAACAAAGTGTGCATGCCCATAGGACTGTCTCCCTCAGCTACCAAGATGAACAGACAGATGATTCACCATCTGAGAAAACCCTTACATAGAAGGAAAACATTAAAAGAAATCTTTAAACAGGTAAAAATTAGCGACTCCTGAAAATACTTTAAACAAAGAAAATATAATGAGATAAAAACATAATAGTTCTTAGAACTATAACTTCAGCAGATGTTAAAATTCAACTGGAATTGGAAGACATGGCCTCAGAGCACAGGGCAAAAAATGAAGAGATGAAAACTAGAACATTAAAAAATAATATTAAAAATGTATGTTATTCAGTCAATCATAGTTTTAAGAAGAGATTTTAAATATATATGAAAGAAAGCAGTAAAGAATTACTTCAATAAGCCCTCTTCATTTGATACTATGGGAATACACATTAAAAGTTTTCATTTGCAGATAAACAATTTTAAATTACCTATAACTCCTAAGAAAATAGAAACAGTCATTAAAAGTCTCTCAACCAAAAAAATCCTCCTCAAACTATTCCACATAATAGAAACAGAGGGAACACTGCCAAATTATTCTATGAAGCTTCCATTACCCTGCTACCCAAGTCACACAAAGACTCAGCAAATAAAAAGAATTACAGACACATTTCACTCTTGAACATTGATGCAAAAATAGTCAATAAAACACTTGGGAACCAAAACTAAGAACACATCAAAGATCACACACCATTATCAAGTAGGCTTCACACCAGAGATGCAGGGATGGTTCAACTTACAAAAGCTGTCAATGTAATCCACCATATAAACAAGCTGAAAAAAAAAAAAAAAAACATGTGATGATCTCATTAGATGCTGAAAACCAACTCTGACAAAAATGCAACATCCTATCATGGTAAGAGTCTTGGAGAGATCAATGATACAAGGAACATACCTAAATTAATAACATACCTACACATAGTAAAGGCAATATATACCAAGCCAATAGCCAACATCAAATAAAATGAAGAGAAATTTAAATCAATTTCACTAAAATCAGGGACAAGACAAGGCTGTCCACTCTCTTCATATCTATTCAATATAGTACTTGAAGTTTTAGCTAGAGCAATAAAAAAACAAAAAGAGATCAGGGAGATAAAGAAGTCATATTATTTGTAGATTTATGATATTATACATAAGCAACCACTTGAATTCTACCAGGGAACTCCTACAGCTGACGAACACCTTCTGGGAAGTGGCTGTTTACAAAATAAACAACAAAAAAGTTGCCCCAAATATACAAACAATAAGTACACTGAGAAAGAAGTTAGGGAAACACAATTCACAGTAGCCATACATAATATAAAATATCTTGGTGTAACTCTAACCAAGCAAATGAATGTCCTGTTTGGCAAGAACTTCAATTATTTGGAGAAAGAAATTGAAGAAGATAACAGAAGATGAAAAGATCTTCCATGCTCATGGATCAGTAGGATTAACATATTAAATAGCCATCTTACTAAAAGCAATATACAGATTCAACAAATTTCCCATCAAAATGCCAACACAATTCTTTACAGAACTTGAAAGAACAATACTCAACTACATATGGAAAAAAAAATCTCAGAATATCAAAAATAATCCTACACAATAAAAGAACTTCTGGAGGTATCACCATCCTTGATTTCAAGCTGCACTAAAGAGAAGTAGTGATAATAATAATAATAATAATAATAATAATAATAATAATAATAATGACAGGTTGATCAATGTAACTGAATTGAAGACTGAGACATAAATCCACATAACTAGCCGGGCTTTTGTGCTGCATGCCTTTAATCCCAGCACTCGAGAGGCAGAGGCAGGTGGATCTCTGTGAATTCGAGGCAACCTGGTCTCCAGAACGAGTGCCAGGCTAGGCTCCAAAGCTACACAGAAAAACCCTGTCTCGAAAAACCAAATAAATAAATAAATAAATAAATAAATAAATAAATAAATAAATGAATAAATAAATAAATCCACATAACTGTAGACAACTGATTTTTGATAAAAAGTCAGAAATACATGTGTGTGCTTGTACATATATATTGCCATGCACAAAACCCAAGTCCAAGTGAATCAAAGACCACAACTTAAAACCAGAAACTTGATATATATTGCCTTTATTATGTTTATGTATGTTTCTTGTATCACTGATCTCACCAAGACTTTTATCATGAAAAAGAAATCTATGAATTTGAGTGGAAGGCAAAGAGACAAATAATATAATTAAAGAAAAAAAAAAAATATATATATATATATATATATATATATATATATATATATCCACCAGGTGGTGATGCCACATGCTTTTAAACCCAGCACTCAAGAGGAAGAGGAAAGTGAGTTTGCAGCCAGCCTGATTTACAGAGTGAGTTCCAGGACAGGCTCCAAAGCTACAAAGAAACCCTTTCTATATCCAAAACTAGATCTCCATATGACCCAGCTGTACCACTTTTGAGAATTTACCCCATGGCCTCCAAGTTAACACATCACAGAGATTATTGCATGTCAGTATTTAACTTGATACCACTTATAATAAGTTTTGAAACCAAATCAGAACTCCAACAACAATTGAATGGGTAAAGAAAATGTAATGTTTATACACAACAGAAAATTTTTCAACCACAAATTTGAATTAAATTACCTCATTTTAGGAAAATGGATGCACGAAACATACTAAGCAAATAAAGTCACTGTTACAAAGACAAATTTTATGTTTTTCTGATTTGTTGTTTCTAGATTTTATAGAGATACATAAACTGTGTATGAGATTATGAGTATATAACATGAAGGAAGAAGTGAAACTCTATGAAAACAAAGGAACTAATGGGGGGGTATTTGAGGACAGAGGTAGTGGGAGAATATGCATTCATAGCATAAAATGTATACCAATGAGAACTTTAAAAATACAAATCTAAAATAAAAGGAAATTTAAAAATAAATAAAAGCCCCCACTTACTGCCTATTACTATAACAGATTCTGGATAAGAAGAGATATTAGTGACATGTAAAGATGGCCATCACAACATCTCAAAAACAAGACTCACAGAGACACAAAAACTATTTCTACATGAGCCAAACTCAGAAATGGGTAGGAACTGAAAGAGTTGTTAGATAATCAAAAATTCCCTGAGAAATACTCATCCTGTTTTAATAAATAATTGGAAGTATTTCAAAAATAATGATTCAAACATAACAGAAAGAGACACCTAAGAAACAAGAATTAATACATAAAATAAACAAAGCTACCTGGCAAAAGCCAGTGGGGCAGAGCCCAGGAAGATAGGGAGTACACAGAGAGAGAATCCATTCAGGACTAGAGACTTAAAGGAATGTCTATTCTGAGAAAAGGAAATTTTAAAAATTATTCAGGGTGAGAAGCAGTTAAGGTGAATTTGACACAAATGAGCCAGAGTTTCCAAGTAAATACTAAAAAATCTGGACAAATCTGTGGTGATATTTTGTTTGTGCTTTAACAAATAAAACTTGCTTGAAGATCAGAGTTTAGGGCTAGCCACTAGTTAACCATAGAGGCCAGGCAGTGGTGGCATACACCTTTAATACCAGCACTGGGGAGAAAGAGGCAGTTAGACCTCTGTGAGTTCAAGTCCACCCTGGATTACACGAAATTGATTCTAAGTCTAAAAGAGAAACAGAGCCAGGCATAGGTGGCTCACACCTTTAATCCATGTACCTGGAAGTCACAAGCCTTTAATCCCAACACAAAGGAGTTAGAGACAGGAATGACATGGCTTGGGGAAGAGGAATATAATTCAGGAGGAGACAGGAGCTCATGCATTCAGTCTGAGGATTAGGAGAAGCAAGATTGTCCATTTGGCCTGAGGATTCAGTAGAGGTAAGAACTAGTGGCTGGCTGCCCTGCTTCTCTGATCTTTTGGCATTAACACCGATATCTGACTGGGGTTTTTAATTATAAAGACCAATTAGAATTGGCTCTTCAATTATTAGTTTATGTGGGAAAGACGGGCCAAGGGAAAAATCATTTCTTACAACATATCTCTTCCGAGTAACATTTGCGTAGTTACAACAATTGCTATTGGCCCACATAAAATATGATATCGATTATATTAGGATGGTCTAGAAACAGGAAGTTTCTCCATAGGTGCTATGGAGCAAGGACATGAACATCAGCTCAATCTTATCTCCTACAGCAGAAAGGCAATACTGCTGTAACTAGCAGATGAAGAAATGTGAGTGAGTATTTTCTAGGAGTACTGTGGACAAAAGCGCCAAGCTAAGAATGGAAGTCACTGTAAAGTAAGGAAACATGCCAGGGGAGGGACCAGAGGGCAGGGCTTTTCTTAATTTTTGTCAACTCTGACTTGCCAAGCCACATGTTCATGCTGAGAATAGAAAGCTCTATTAACTAATAAAATGAATGAGAAGCAATTTTACATTATATGCAAAATCATATTGCAGAAAGAAACTTTAGGATGTCTCTGCTGGATAATAGGCAGCTGGAATGGTGGACAAGATCACCAGAACCAGCCCCAGAAAGACTTTAGGCCAGGGATACTGGGACATGGTCCTCCAGAATGATGGTGTCAGCATCTGCTTTAGCTATCACATAATAATTCTTGACACCCACCCATGCTATCTGAGGGTAGGAAGCCATAGCCTAACAGGTCTCCAGAATATCCCATGCAAGAGTGATGCTTGAAAAGTGCTGCCAAAGACTACTGATCCCTAAATTCAGAAAGAGAATAGAACCAACCATGACCATGTTAAGATGTAGTTGCTGAACTTTCCCAAGTTTTTAAGGCTCAGGAGTCCCTGAATTTTTTGTTTCTAACAGATGCTTCAATAATATCAGTGGAAAAGCCCTGAAGAGTGCACCTCAGAATTGTAACATTCGAAATCTTGTCATAGGAATGTGTCACAGGCCCGGCGGTGGTGGCACATGCCTTTAATCCCAGCACTCAGGGGCAGAGGCAGGTGGATCTCTGTAAGTTGGAGACCAGCCTGGTCTACAAGAGCTAGTTCCAGGACAGCCTCCAAAAAAGCCACAGAGAAACCC
Source organism: Cricetulus griseus (assembly GCF_003668045.3). Lineage (NCBI taxonomy): Eukaryota > Metazoa > Chordata > Mammalia > Rodentia > Cricetidae > Cricetulus > Cricetulus griseus. The sequence continues at coordinate 176,658,338 of NW_023276807.1, read as the reverse complement.
TGCCTCAAAAAAAGAAAAAAAAAAAGGAATGTGTCACAGTCTTACAGTATGAGACAGATAATATGCCAGTGAGGTTAAACCATTGGTTTTACTGTTTCAGACTCTTGGTAGGATGTTGTCAGGGACACACAGCATTTCTTTGACAAATGATGAGAACTGCTCTTCAGATACCAGCTTCTTCCAAACTCCCTCCCTGCATTCATGCATTCATGTGTGTGAATCCCTGATAGTGTCCATGTGCGGATGTGCATGTGTGTGTCCCTGAGTGTGCATCCATGAGGATGCATGGATGCATTCATGTGTGTGTGTGTGTGTGTGTGTGTTGAGGCAGGCTCTATGTAGCACTGGCAGGCTTGGATTTCACCATTTGGTTTGTGCTGCCCTTAAACTTCCAGCAGTCTTCCCATCTTCTCATGCAGGGATCTGGGATACTCCATAACACCTGGTCTGACCCCAGCTTCTTTAGCTGTGGGTCATGAACCTATATCATAACTGCTTGTGGGAGAATCACAAAAACTTGGCAAAGTAAAAGCTTTCTAGATGCCCAATAATAAAATCTTAATTCAAAATTAAACAAGTACTGAACTTGAGGTGATGCAGCAATCACTGAGGTTGTGTCACATGACTTCACTGTGGTCTTGGCTCTAAACACACATGTGTATTTTACACTGATGCATGCCATCATGCCACACAATACTAACAAAACATGGTGAAACTCTGCTAAGAGTTGAGACTATTGTATGCTGTGAATCGCAGGGATTTTATTCTACATAAAATGGTTTACTCTCTTTTTTGCCTTTCCTTTCTCCATCTTTTTTTATTTGAATTAGAAACAAGATTGTTTTACATGTCACTCCCAATTCCCACTCCCTCCCCTCTTCCCCTAAAACCCCTGACCTTACCTATCACATATCCTTTCTGCTCCCCAGGTAGGGTGAGGCCTTCCATAGGGGGTCACAAGAGTCTATCATATCCTTTGGGATAGGGCCTAGGCCCACCACCGTGTGTCTTGGCTCAGGGAGTATCCTTCTATGTGGATTGGGCTCCCAAAGTCCACATCTATGCTAGGGATAAGTACTGAACTACTACAGGAGGTCCCATAGATTTCCTAGGTCTCCTCATTAAAATCCATGTTCCTGGGGGTCTGGATCAGATATTGTGTTAATTACAGACAAAAAGAACTTAAATATTTTCCTATTGTCATTCCTCAGCATGTATGTGTAAAATCAGTTTATCTTTGGGTCTTAGTGTCTTATTTTAAAAAGTGTCATTTGACACTTGCTGACCTGATTTCATTAAAGGTCATTAAATGAATTTTGCTATGGGAGGACAGCAAACTTTTCAGTAACTTCTGAAATGGCCCTAAACATACATCTTCCATTTTGTGCTATGTTTATTTGAAGTGACAGCCTCAGCATTGATGATTATTGAGTTTCTATGTCAATTAACACTGAGAAACATTAGAGATGCTTTGTCCTGCAGTATCAAATATTCAGCCAGGGGTCAACTGTATGAAAATAAACAAGACAGTCTACTTCATTACTACACAAATGTGCTTTCTTTTTCAATTTATGGAAAAATTATATGTATAGTAAAGTGTGTTTTGAAGTATATTTATTTATAATTTGTTGTCAGTATTCCATTGATTTGTTTACTTATGCTATATAGCTATATATAAAAACTCTCCCATACCAAAACTTTCACATTGAATACCTAAAGGAAATCCTGTTGTAAACTACCTTTACATTTTCGAGTAGTCAAATCTTAATTACACTCTAAGTAGAATCGTATCTGTCTAGAGGGCTTTTGATGCAGGGACCCCAAAGAACAACATCTCTCATTTCCTTTTTTTAATACTGATGGCAGACCATGGAGTTCTGTTTCCTTCCAGTGCACAGTTTTAATTTTTTCAAGCATAGGAAGATTTTCAATATTATCATCCAAAAGAAGAATTACCACAACTCTGCATTTATTTGACTACCACCCTCCTGTGTCACTGCAAGTCTCCAAACAAAAGAGCAATCGATATTCAGAAAGGAGCAATAGCAAGAATGAAAGGCAAAGGAAATTGTTGAGTAAGCAGGGCTCCAGGCTTCTCACATGGCAAACTGCTGGATATTGAATATAGTCAAAACCACTCATTTGAAACAGCATCCAATATTCTTTGAATTGCCCATGGGCTCAGAGAAGTAAGTACAAATGTGAGATCTGGACCATTCATGGAGGGGAGCATTTTTCCATCTAAACTTGAAAGGGGAAACTGTACTTTCTAATTACTATAAGAAAATTCACTGTTTACAATATATTCAGTTCATTGTTATTTACTACACTCTTTTCTTTTCCTCTTTTGAGAATTGTTCTGATGAATGTTTCATATGCATTTGGTCTGTCGCATATGCTTTCAACTAGTCCAATGTCTGTTTCCTTTAAACAGTTCATTGGGCATTTTGTGTGAACTACTTGTTTTCTGACAGGGCTGAATTTGGATATTTAATGCTGTTTATACACTTTCCCGTGAGTTCTGTAGTTAGAAGCCATCTTCAGTCACAATTGACAAAGTGCATGGCATTGTTTAATTGCTTCTTAAATACTGGTGCTTCTATGTTAATGGACTTGTTATTATTCAGAGCATCAGTCAAGAAGGGAAGAAACCTGTTCAGGGAGCCACAGACTGAGTGATTCTCTTCCAGGTGTGTGGAGGCCGGCTTTGGGAAGAATGCCAAGTAGGAGAAAGCTTAATTTATTAGCTCTGTGAGTCCAAAACTGCAGGAGTAATGGACTTAAAACCTGGCTCCTACACACAACCATTTCATCAGCTGGCAACATTGTGCAGAGCAGTGGAAGAAAAGGGAAATACTATCTTGCAAAGAAAATAATGTGGCATTTTGCCAGGTGCAAGTAGCTGGTCATAGCCGTCCATTTTAGTTTTCATCAAGTGCAGAGAGAATTAATGATGTATTGAGTGGTTGATTCTCTTTGATGATAATAAAACTATAGGATAATAAATAGGGTGCTATATTTACATCAAAACATAGATAATGTGTACTAAGACAGCATTGGAAATTATAACATTCTGCAATAACGTGACAAACCATTTAACATGACAAAATTATTTTCTCTGTCTTGTTTCTCTCTAATCTCCTTATTTTAATCCTTGAAAAGATTAGGGTGCAAGTCTGTTCCCCACAGAACCCTGATCCAAAAGATGCGACCTCCATTTATAATACACTCAAATCTTCTAATACAAGGTTTTAATAATGTTTCTCTATTAAATTGGTGTTTGGGATGTGACTGTACTTCGGAGTCTATTTAAAGAGGTACAGAATGCAGGTTCATCTTCATGGTTGACTGGCTGGCTTTGAAACCACCTAGGAAACACACCTTTAGTCTATAAGATTGTCTAGAGATACTCAACTGAGGCGAGAAGACCCAATGTGATGGCTCCAAGCTGCATACCACTGCATCCATGAATCTGCCATGCCTTCAAGGCTGTGATGGATACCTTCTCAAACTAGGAGCCTAAGTAAATCCTTTCCTAAGTTGCTTTATGTCAGGTATTTTGTGATAGCCATAATAAGAGTAAGAAATCCAGGTAAGATAAATCTGTGTATTGTATGCTAGAGCACTTCTCAGAAGCTGTTTCAGCAGCAGCATCCCCATCCCAACCTGGCGCTGGTTTCGCCTGCCTTGCAAAGAGTTCTCTATTTGCCACTTGAGTCTGTTGCTTCAAAGGCTCTTGAAAAATAAAAGGATTCTCCAGGCTATGCTGTAAATTGACAAATATATTAAGTATATTATTTATAGTCGGCCCGTGTATTTAGAGCTAAGAAAGCCTCTTGAAAAGCCTTCTATGTCTTTATTCCTAGAAACTTTGAGTCATCTAATTTTCCTGCATTAGAGCCCAAATTAGAACTTGTAATAGGGAAACAAAGGATAAAGCCAGTGAGATGGCTCAGAAGGTAAAAGTGTTTGCTGCCAGTCCAAGTGACCTGAGCCAGATTCCTGGAATTCCCATGGTTAAAAGACAAGTAACTCCTACAAATGTCTTCTGATCTTCATATGCATGTTGTAGCATACATGTCCCTTCAAAAATATTTTTAATTAAAACATAAAAATGTATAAGCATTGTGTGTTAACTGATTACACCACCCAAAGGATATTCAATCATACCACAAGGACACTTGCTCAACTATGTTCATAGCAGCACTACTTGTAATAGCCAGAACCTGTACACATCCTAGATGCCCATCAACCAAGAAATGAATAAAGAAAATGAGATAAATCTTCAAAATGGAGTATTACTCAATGATTAAAAAACAATAAAATCATAAAACTTGAAGTCAAATGAATGGAACTAGAAAAAATCATCCTGAGTGAGATAACCCAAACAAACATGGCATGTACTCACTCATATGTGGATGTTAGATGTAAAGTAAAGGATAACCGGGCTACAATCCACAGCTCCAGAGAAGCTGGGTAATAAGAAGGATCCTAAGAGGGATGCATGGATCTCCCAAGGAAGAGGAAATAGATGAGATCTCCTTAGTAAATTGGGGGCATGGGTGCAGAGAAGAGAGATATGTATGGGAACATGAGAGTGATCTGGATGATTGAGTTGGGGGAAGACCATAGAGGGGAGTAATGAGAGAGATATCTTGATAGAGAGCCATTAGAAACCTGGTATCAGGGAAACTCTGAGGAAACCTACAAGGATGACCCCAGCTACGACTCCTAGCAGTAGTGGAAAGGGTGCCTGAACTGGCCTTTTCATGTAACCACCCTAATTGTAGTCATCGAGTATTCATACAGTATTTGATAAAAGCAGATGCAGAGATCCCCAGCCAAGCACTGGACCAAACTCCAGATATCCATTTGAAGAGAGGGAGGGTGGATTATATGAGCAAGGGAGGGTGTCAAAATTATGATGAGGAAACCCATAGAGACAGCTGACCCGAGCTCTTGGGAGCTCAGATACTCTAGACCGACAGCTAGGAAGCCTGCATGGACTGGCCTAGGCCCTCTACATGTCAGGGACAGTTGAATAGTTTGATCTCCTTGTGGGGCCCCTAGCAGGCAGACCAGGACCTGTCTCTGACGCATGAGCTTACTCTTTGGAATCTATTCCCTATGGTGGGATGCCTTGCCCAGCCTTGATGCAAAAGGGAGAAGCTTGGTCCTGCTTCAACTTGATATGGAATACTTTGTTGACTCCCATGGAAGGCCTTACCCCATTTGAATGGAGATGGAGGAGGAGTGGATGGGGATGGTGGAAGGGAGTTGCAGGGAAGGAATGGGAGGAGAAAAGGGAGGGGAAACTGTGGTTGTTATGTAAAATACATTTAAAAAATAAAATAGAAAATTGCTTTTTATATTTACTCTTAAAAAATAAAAATGAAATGCAAAAACCCCCTCTATTTGTTCTTTTGATTTTTTTGGCTCTTCTCAAGAGCCTGAAAAATAAATAAATGGAGAAAAAATACATGGGAACAATGTGCTTTGTGTGAAGCCTCTGCATAGAACTTGGACCTTTGCATAGGATTCCATCAGGAGCAAAACCCATTAGAATCAGTGACACTGTAAAGGAAATAATGACCAACACTCTTGTGTCTAGCACTTCAAGTTTTAAAAAGCAATTAAATGAACATGTTAATAGAGTGGAATGATGTTAATTTTTCCTAACACATATATGTAAAGCAATTTCCCTTAACAGAGTTATGCATATTTTCTGCAAATAAGAATGCTACTGACTTCAACATCATGCCACTCTTAGGTATCTTGTGAAGTAACTGTGTCACTAGATAAGTATTGCTTAATTAGGTATGAACTCTTATCACCTAGTTTCTCTTGAGCCCAGAACTCTAAACAGTTCTTCCCACTAATGAATTAGGGTGAGTGAGCTGTTTCTAGAAAGAAAAGCAGTTCAGCAGGTTCATGGTTGTTATCCAACCCCAAAACAGCTTAATGGTAGACCTTTCACTGATAGTTAAAATATCACAAACCCTGGAGTATGCATAAGCATTAAAATCTGTTTCGTTAAAATGAGGAAAGAATTATAGCCTAGACAGATATAGTGTAAAACTATTTTTAAATGTCAATTATCTCCATTTTTTTGCCCTGATCAGTCACATGTATTTAATGAAACTGTAAAGGGCATGAGATGGGACACTTGTAATTAACACTCTGAGCATGTTTGTCATTTCAGGACAGCTAAAGATTTTACAGCTTAGCCCAGAAATCTGGAGCGCATATGACACCCAAGCAATTACTTTTGCCTAAAATGAAGTCTTGCAGATTAACTACAGAAGGAAAAGTATATTACAGTTTTCCATTCCTGAAATAGAGAGAAGATCACGGATAACAGTGCAGCCTTAAGTCTTGTTGCCACAGAGAGAGCTAGAGACTGACTGACTTTCTAAAAGGAACATTGACACATTGATAGAAATCATAAAGAAAAATCAATCCTAGTGTAAAGATTCCTTCTTTACTTGTATTTTCCCCTTATTTCCTTCCTTGCCAGCTTCCTTCATTCCTATTTGTTCCTATTATCTGACAAGATAGTTATCTGACAATTCCCAAAATATGTTACTTTAATAAAGTCAATTAAATTTAGGTTTAAGTTCTATTAACTCCCTCAAAAGTATATTGAGTTCACAGAATGAATTTCCCACTTGTTAGTCTCTTGTGGAACAGAATTCAAGCAGTGGCTATGCTCTTTGAGGGATTTACTGAATCATCACTTGTAACAGTGAATCAGAAAGTGCTCCCCACACATGGGTCAGATTCCATCCACTTTGTAAATGATGATATTTATAAAATATTAAGCATCTACAAAATCTTTACAAAAACCAGGTTTAGAACAACTTAGCTATGATGGGCAAGGTATATATATATACATGTACCTAATTTAAACAAAAAACAAGTGCAGTTGGCTTCAGTTCCCATTAATAGGCCTGACTGCTCAACCTGGATGACAAACAGTCTTAGGTACAATATAAAATACCAGCAAAAAGCCAGACACCATGTATAAGAATGGAAGTCTTTAAGGGCATCATAGCTGGCTAGGACTATTGATTGCTCTCTCTTCTAGAAGCTTGCATAGTACCTTCTTGTACTTTAATGCCAGTCCTCAGAGTGGGGAGCTTCTTTCAAGCCAGTTTCAGCTCAGAAATCTCTGGACTCTGTTTCTACAACCAGCATGATATGATAACCCTAAGGGTGCAGTAGTGGTATGCATACCTTGGTGGTAACAAATGACTAATTGGTCTGAAGACCTGCTGACAAGAGGGAGACTATATGTAGTACTGGAAACTGTACTTGGTGATGCTGAAATCATGGTTATTGGAAGAGAATTAACAACTGCTTCTTTACTAAACAAGCATAAACCAGGACAAGAATCTACAAACATTTGTCCTTATATCCAGAGATAACTGTAGTCTTCATCCCTCACCAAGGAAACTTCTATTTGCATCAGGTGGAAACCAGTGCAGAAAACTACAACAAATCAAAATGTAAAGTTGTGGAGCCCAATTTCAATGTATATATCCCCAAAGAAACAAACAACAACAACAACAAAACATCCTGTACATAAGACACAGGAAACATTGTGGAAGAAATAGCAGAAATGTTACAGCCAGAGGATTAGGGAGTTTGTTGTAATCCTTATCTCCCAATAATGCCAGAAGCTGTATCAAAAAAGTATGACTAACCAAACATGAGCTGAATAAGGACAACATCATTGGACATGCCAGAGAGGACTGGCAAAAGCCCAGGAAGCCTCAACACTACACAAAGAACTGTCAGCGACTGAGGAAAGCTGGGAACTGGAGAGGTGGTCAAATACCAATTGGTTTCTCAGTTCCAAATTTTCAGCCCTGAAAACATACATGCATGTAGCACTATATCAACTGAACACGTTATATCTAGAACTACATATACACATTCTAAGAACAATTAGTAAAAATAAGAGGTCATAATTTGAAGGAGAGCAGGGAGGGAAATATGGGAGGGCTAGGAGGAAGGAAAGGGAATGAAAAGATGTTGTAATTAAATTATAACTTCACAAAAACCAGTTTAAGGAAAAGAATGAAGAGCTTGTGTGCATGAGCTGAAAGTGTCTTGAGCTGTCAATACAAGGACCACAAGGGAATATGGGTACTAAGTACTTGTACTTCTTGCTATCAAGGGATCTGTATCCTCCCTTCCCCTCTCCCATTCTGCATTTCTCCTGACATTCAGTGGGCCTTGAGCTTGTTTCGAATGGCAAAAATGAACATGTCAGCTTTCATTGCAAATCACTGCCCAGCTAAAATGGAATTCTCAAAAGATGTGCTGCTCGCTTCGTTAATAAGCACATCAAATTCCTTTTTCTTGGTTTGTTTTATGGCTTCACCTTTCTCAGTTCCACAAATCATTTCTTTATGTGACCAGAGGTTTTTTTTAAAGACTGAATTTTCTTCATCTGTCACTTTGAATTTCATAAATATAAGATGGAGACATCGTTCTGTTTTAAATACCAAGAAATCTATTCTACATAGAAAAGAAGAAAGGAGGTGTGAGTAGAAAACAAAGGGGGGGGGAACCTAAGTCTCTGAAAGAAGCATTAGAAGCAAAAATATGCAGTAATGGATTTAATTATCTGAAACAATACATTATTAATTCAACCAGTAGTTTGTGCTCAGACCACTTTTATAGCTCATAATGTATGATTCAGAAGACAGAATATGGAAGCTCCATCGGTTATGGTTTTGAATAATTTGCTATTGTGAAAAGTCAGTAGCCTGCAGCCTTTCCAAGGCATAGATGGGATTAGCCACCATCTCCCCAGTAGCAATTAGTTGTTTTATGATGTGTGAGCTGTGGTTATTAAAAGTTCCATTCTTGTCTTTCATCAGCATTTGTCCTGTTTTCATGACCCAACTAACATATGGCATTTGTATTTCTCAGGTATCGCTATCAGACTGCCACTTATGCCTCTAGGTAGACATGCTGCATCAATTGTTTTTCTATAATTTCCATGCCGGCCTCTGATTGATGGAATGTCAAAGTTATAAAATGTCAGAAAATAAAAGCCTGGTCCAGGTGTTTTGACTGTTTTAAATATTGGTTTCCAAAGGCAAAGCAATGCCTATGTAGTAATCCTCCATTACCTCTCCAAGGGAAGCAGTGGGAACTCTGGGGAAGGTGCTAGAAACTTTCTCTTTAGTGAAGGAGCCACAAGCAGAAGTTCATATTTTGCTATAAATATAGGATCTCAGTTTGGTCTGTTATGCTCTGTTGCAGGAGTTCTAATTGGTCTTAATAAACACCCAGAGTCAGATATAGGGGTAAATGCCGAATTATCAGAGAGACAATGAAGAAAAATTGTTTGTTTTCATTTTGTGGTTTTGTTTTATTTTTCAAGAAATGTTGTTAGGAAAACTGCATATTATACTAAGCTTTTTCTTTTGTGCCACCAAACAACTCCCAATTCATGACACAGAGACTTCTTATTAGTTATAAATGCTCAGCCTTGCTTAGGCTCATTTCTGGCTATCACCTTCAACTTAAATTAACCTGTTTTTCCTTATCTACCTATTGTCTCAAAGCTCTTTGATTTTCTTTCCTACTACATATCTCACTTTCACTACTTCTCATGTCTGGCTGGCAGCTGCCTGACTTCCGAGTCATGTGTGTCCCTCAGTCTTCTTCCTCCTTCTTCTCTCATTCCTCTGGACCTAGATTCTTCCTCGTATTTACTCTCTCTGCCTCCAAGCCATGCCTATCTTTTTTCCGGTCCAGCTATTGGCCATTCAGCTTTTTCTTGAGCCAATCAGGTGACTTTGGCAGGCAAGGTGAAACAAATGCAGCACATCTTACATAATTAAACAAATGCAGCAGAAACAAAAGCAATGCATCTTTCCATTGTTAACAGTGGCAGCTGAAAAAAATGTCACACATCTTTACGGTTAAAGTAATATTCCACAGCATAAACAAATGTAACACATCTTTAAAAGTTAAAATAATTTTTCACAACAGCATATCCACAATGAAAAGAATGAAATTGGATTGCCTTGCTTCACCCAAAAAATCAATTCAAAATGTATTAAATACTTAAATACAAGATCTGAAATCACAAAATGCATTTAAGAAAATATAGTATGTCTTTTTATATATGCTTTAATTAGTTTGTTCATGCATATTAGTCTAAAGTACAGGGGATACAAACAAGAATATTCAAAAGGGACACTGTATTGAACAAAGATATTTCTGCCCCACAGATAAAGAAATAAATAAAAATAGGAATGAGAGAGGGTAATGTAAAACTTTATATATGCTAGGGGCAATATGCACAAGGTATTCACTCAATTCAAAAGTCAAATGAAAGCAAAGCCAATAACCTAACTTCTAAAAGGAGCAAAAGACGTGAAAAATATTTTCTCAAAGAAGGTAGAGAAATTCCCAACAGGCATATGGGGAAAAGTTCAACATCATTTAACCACAGGGAAAGGAAAATTAAAGTCACAGGGAGATACTTCATCGGATTTGTTAGGATGGTCTTTATCAAAAATTTAAGTGATTTTACAAGAATTGTCCAGGATTTAAAGGAAAAGAGGAATCTCACAAAGTATAGATGGGAGTGTGAACTGGTTCAGCCATTATGGAAAACAGTATGGAGGTTCTTCAAGACAAAAAAGAACTTCCATGACCTGGGAACCTATCCATGAGCTATATACCCAATTTATCTAAATTCACATAAATTGACAAAATTGCTTTATGTTCACTGAAGCATTGGTTGTTATAACTGAAATTTGAAAACAACTGGAGCATCATCCACAAATAAGAAGGTGATGTAGAGTAAGAGTTTGAGTTGGCTGAGTTTCACGTTCAGTTTTCACCCCTTTCGGCTTGCGTACAGACCGCTGCCACCCTGGCTGACTAGGTTGCTCTGTAAGTAAGACTTTTCCCTATTAAATACCCTTATATTTCCACTCGGCTCCGTATTGGTAATTTCCCACTATATTTTGGTTTCTAAATTCTTTCGCATAATTGATAAGGAGAAAAAATTTATATCAGTAAATCTATTGAGCCAGTATATATAGCCCGAAGTAATTACATATGCTTTAATGCCATTTAAATGTATTACTTTTATTTAATTATACATGCATTTTACATAAGGAGTATAAACTTTTTCTACATTGGGACAGATATTAGTTATTCTGCACTCTTGCGACCCAAATGCAAAATTGACCAATATAATAAATGTGGTATTCCCCAAAACCATAACATGAAAATCTTTTTAGCTCTTGGTGGGGCTGACATAGGAAATGGCCAAGCTAGGGGTGAAAGCTGAAAAGTCTAAACAATTCATGGAATGGGGCTCTGGGCAGTAAGAGATGTCCTCTGAGCCAGGAAAACCTGGGTCAATTGCTTTAGCTACTATGGTGGTAGTGCTCAATGTCACCAGCTGCATATTTGGGTGGCCAAAAGGCAGTGTGACATGTTTCTATGGATATAGATAGAAAATACATATCTGAGTTATCATATTTCATTGCATTTGAAATGAGTGCATACCACCTTGGAACTCAAAGGAAGCAAGTCTCAGCAAAGAAAATAACATGTTTCCTCCAAGACAGAAAACAAACTCCTCAGACTCTTAGAAACATGAAGTGATGAGTGGGTGGGGTTGTTTACAAACCACTTGAAATGGTGACTAGAAAAAAATGTTCAACAAAAATGATTATATAATTTTGTGTACCCAGAGTTGAGCAATGGATACATTTTTAATTTTTTTTTCCTTCAGCCAAAAATCATTATGCAAGTTACTTAATGGGAAGCTCCAAACAGGCTATGTTCAAGGTCAGATGGGATGCCCCACATTCACTAACTTCATGTTACTGTTGGGAGCCATGATATACCTACTTTCTTGTCCACATTCTCAGCTAAGTCAACACTGCATATAACCTGTGAGCCAGGGCAGACAGGGGTTAACTGTCTGGTATCTAAGAAGAATCCTCTGGACACCCTTAAGCTGTTAGTCTCTAAAAAAAGATTCCATGCTACTGGGCCTGTAGGAAAGTGGGTTGGATTGCTGTATCGGCATCCTAAAGCAAGGCGCTGGAGGACCATCATGTAACACTGGTCATTTCAGGAATCCAGAACAGCAACTTGGCATTATAGAAGTCCTGCCATATGGCACCAGGGTCAAGAAGTGTGTGGCTGTCCACATTGGTTGTTACTTATTGAATTCTTTTTGTTCTTTTGTGACAAGTCATGTAGCTAGGGCTGGCCCTCAAGTTGCTATATATCTGATTACAGCCTTGAACTCCTGATAGAAAAATGTGATGTGCTAAGAGATCACAGACATTTTACTCAAAAAGCAAATTTGGAAGGCAAAGCAAACAAAATTCCCCTAATCATTCTTTTGTTCCTAATAATGGGACATTTATTCAAAGCCTAAGTCACACAAAACAAAACATAACCCTGAGCTTTTCTTTTCTGTGGGAAAAGGACATTGTTACTAGATATGTCAATGGCTAGTCACTTGTACATGTGAAAAGTGATTTTCTTTGGGCAAAGTACTAATTGTTTTTGTACTTATCCCCATTTGTGGATATTTAAATGATAGGCTCATTGAGAAATTCACATATTTACTCTCCTGAGAAAAGTAACAGGATTATTAGGCTTAGTGGGTATTTATAGATGCCTGGCCATATGCCAGAAATTGTTCTACTCAGTATCCATTAGGAATAAAACAAACAATCTTCCTTGTCTGCATGCAGCTTACATCCCAGCAGAAGGGAGAGAGAGTGAAGAGCAGCAGATATAAACTTTAATGGTTAGAAATTATAAATTAATAAATAATTAATATGCCAGTTCATTCTCAGTTCTGTTCTTTAGATAACCCCCAACTAATACAGAAACTAAACAGGATGGATGGCTTCAAACAAGAGCTTTTCCCTAAACCATGGTCAGATGTCAATAAAATGAATGCATGTTTGCTGAGAGGTTTATATACAGTTGTATTCTTGGTAACATCATAAAATAAGGTGATGGAATTTCCAGGGAAATGAAAATCCTCCTTATGTAACAGATGTCTCTTCTACTTCTCCCCTACTTAGCAGCCCAAGTTTCATCTTGCCTGAAGCCCAGCTGTTGCCTCGAGGCCTGCCAAGTACATGATCATTTACAGATGGACATCCAAAGACCTTACAGTGATTGCTATTATGGGATTGCTGCTGCTGGCAAGTCTATGAGAAAATAAAGACAGGTGATGGAAGTTAAGACTAGTCTGTCAGCTTCACAATGAGCACAGCTGTGCATGCCCAACAATGACCCAAAACTTACAGCAGGAATAGCTACATCATCATGCAATTGGAAGGATCCAATGTTAACAGGGCAAGCAAAGTTCTTGGAAACATGAGACAAGAACAAAAGAAATAACTGTAGGGCATATCATAATTGTAAAATCCATTCCATTTTCCACAAGAGAGATTACAGTTTTTATAATAGCCTTGAAATATCAAAGTCCTACATGTTGGCATATTATTCTCTGTGCTGAAGAAGTTTCTTTTTCATTTATTTATATTTTCAGGTGGCACACATGCCTCAATGTGTGTGGGGGGGTTGTTAGAGGACTATGTGTAACAATCAGTTCTTTTCTTCCACTGTGTGGGTTATGGGGATCAAATTCAAGTCATCGGGCCTCTGGCATCTCTCAGGTTCTGCAGTGAGTGTCTTCTATTGTCAAAGCATCTGTTCACCTGTGGTGGTCTCTGAATTATGATTACCAAAAGGGCTCATCAGGCCTTCTCTGGTTCATCCTCCTCCAGGCACATGGGAGCATTGTTCTTCTCTGAGCTTCTAAAGGGAGCTACAGCCATGGGATTTGTGTGAGTACTTTTATGAATCAAAGCAACATGGGACTCTTCTGAAAAGTTATAGAAGGCGGCACAGGATTGACATGCTCTTCTCATGACTTTGGGGACTCAGATGTGAGTTAATAACCCCATCAGACACACTCCCTGTTTGTGAACAACCATCAGATCTATGGCACACATAGACAGATTATAGGAGTGATTCACAGGCATTGCTGTCTCCACTAATTATTGCGCAGAATCCTCATTGTTGGATATTTAATGACTTTTAAAGATGAATTTAACCCAGGTGAGGTAGTACATATTTGTAATACCAGTGCTTAGGAAGCAGAAAACAAGTAAAAAGGATAGAAAGCTCAGGGCTTGATGAGTTCAAGTCCAGTGATGACTACAGAGAGATCATTTCAAAACACACACATACACACACACACACACACAAAATCACCACCAATAAAATCAGACAAATATTTAATCTGAAAACACTGTGATATTAGAAATGGCCTGGGATCAAGCATTTCATATTGGCAAGCCTTCAGTAAGACCAGTAGAATTCAGACAAAAGCATGTCTCCAGAGTTCTCAACTTCCCACAGTTTGGAAACACATGAGACAATGAGACAAAGCACCCATTTCCACATATGACATGAAGAAAGGCCACCTTTGTATGCCCTATCCCAGCTCTGTTCCCTAATTCTCAGATGTCTTAGCCTTGGCAATTCTAATGACTTCTTTTAGAGTTCATTAGTCAAGGATAACTAATGAGGGACATCTATAAATGGACAAATAACTCCTCCCCATTGTTGAGGCTGCTCTTGGGGAAGAAATGAAAACTGTGGATTTGTGTTTGTTACTAGGTTCCTTATGAGGTCATTGCTGCCAGTGAAATTAAAAAAAAATGAACAGAGGCTGTCAATGGAGAGAGAATCTGCTATATCTGGAACTGATAACTAAGTTCTCTCTCTCTCTCTCTCTCTCTCTCTCTCTCTCTCTCTCTCTCTCTCTCTCTCCCCACTCTTTCTGTGTGTGGTGCATATGTGTATTTCCGTGTACCTGTGAGTGTGTTTCTTCTTTGGTCACTGTCTACCTTAATTTTGAAATACAGTCTCTTAGTAAGCTGAAACTCACTGATTTATCTACACTGATTGATCAGCAAGCTCTCCTGTATCTTCCTTCAGAGAACAGGCATGCCACCATTTTCAACTTTCCACATTGGTTCTATGTCCCTGGGTTCAGTTGCTTATGTCCACAGTGAGCATTTGACTGTCTGAGCCATCTCCTCAGCCTCTTGATTCAATAGATCTTAAGAGTCAAAAAGGCAAAGGAAAGGGTTGGGTTAAGAGATTTTATAGTAATAAATAATACAAAACAATATCAGATGTTTTAGGGAGAAATTACTTGCTAAATTGTTTGAGCTATGACAAATTTTCATCATAGAAATAGATTAAGCTTATTGAATCTAAACTAAGGATGTGCACAAAATGATGAGTCCTGTGGGGAACTGGAGTGAAGGCTCAGCAGTTAAGAGCACTTGCTGCTCTTCCCATGAAACTGGGTTACTTTCCTAGCACTCACATGGCAGCTTACAAACATCTGTAATCCCAATTCATTGGGAATCTAATGTCCTCTTCTGACCTCTGTGGGCACCAGACAGGTATGTGGGAAACATCTATACATATACATAAAACACCCATAAGCATCAAGTAAAAAATTCCAAAGTCCTCTAATATAGTAGTCACAAAATCTTTCTCTCGCACTAATAGTAAGTAAAAGTTCTTTAAAAGAGTGTGCGACTTTCTGACATGTACTGGCCTATGCCAGGTGACCATAGGAGGATGAATTCCCTAGTAGACTTTAATCAAAAGGGCCAATCACAATTTTAAAGGCTGACCTAGTAGATAATTCTCATAAAATTAATAGTGACAAGACTAATAAAACCCATCAATGTGATGATTTAAAAGATCCCATGAAATAAGGTTCAAGTATCATTCCCAAATACTCGCTTAGCTCTAGGGAAATGAACACTAGGTATATATTTGAGATTTTAAAACTTCCTTGCATTGATAATTGCTTGCACTATGAGGGATTTTACATTTTCTGAAACACTAGATTAAATTTCACCTAATCATATCCTTACACTATCCTCGTTAAGTAGCCACAGGAGAATGAATAGCAATGTTCATTCCCTATTGGAAGCACATTTCAAATATGCTATTAAAGAACTTGCTCACAGACAAGAAAATTGGTGGGGGAATCTGGCCACAGAGACCATGATATATAAGCCTAGACCCAGTTAGGTGGCCCAATCCAGCATAGAAACTTGTCACAGGAAAATTTACTCTATCGAGGAAGACTGTGTTGTCTATGCACTCACAGCTTTAATAAGAAATAGGAAATTTCATTTTGGTTTAGAAGAAAATAACCAATGATCCAATGATCCTTGTGTAAGAAATAAATCCTAAGAAGATAATAACCATTTGTCGGGAAAATTTAGTAGGCAAAAGCTCAGGCACAGACAGTTCAATATGAACACTCAGAAGGAATTAACACAACTTCAGTTCTGTTTAAAATATAAAAAGACATGAAATTTTATGACATAGACTGGGTCATAAAAATTGTTAAGGATATACTGGAATGTGAATTTGCAGATGTTTGTCTCAGAGTGACTCATGCCAGTCTGTTCATGAAAGACTTTAAAGGTCTGTACCATCTGCATCCTGTAAGTACAGAGTCCAAATCAAAAGGATGCCTTAGACTCTCAGTTATGATGGCTCACCCATCATCTCGAGAAAAGGATTCTCCCTGAAGTCAATGACTCTGTCTACACTGCATAACAAAATGCTCATTCAGAATTTCCAGAAGTCTGGAAACCAACCAAAGTTATCATGCTAGTACACTCAGGAAATGTCTAAATGTATATATTCATGAGAAAATATGCACTGATCTTCAAGTTCTCCATGTTTGTAGGTGACCTGGAAGCACTCTGGGGCATTTGAACACACACAACAGTCACCAAAGTGCTGAATATTTGTAACCAGGGTAACCAACATCTCCAAGAACTGAATTTGTTTGAAGGGACACAATTCTTCTCAGAACTTGAAAGAATAATAATGGAAAAACAAAAGACCCAGGATGGCCAAAACAACCCTTACAATAAAGGAACTTCCAGAGGCATCATCATCCCTGACTTCAAGCTCTATTACAGAGCTATAGTCATGAAAACAGCTTGGTATTGGCACAAAAATAGACATGTAGGCCAATGGAATTGAGTTGAAAACCGTGATATTGACCCACACACCAGCAAACACCTGATTTTTGACAAAGAAGCTAAAGTAATACAATGGAATAAAGAAAGTATCTTCAAAAAATGGTGCTGGCATAACTGGATGCTGGCATGTAGAAGACTGCAGATTGATCCATGCCTATCGCCATTCACAAAACTTAAGTCCAAATGGATCAAAGACCTCAACATGAATCCAGCCACAATGAACCTATTAGACAAGAAAGTGGGAAATACCT
The DNA here is from genome assembly GCF_003668045.3 of Cricetulus griseus. Taxonomy (NCBI): domain Eukaryota; kingdom Metazoa; phylum Chordata; class Mammalia; order Rodentia; family Cricetidae; genus Cricetulus; species Cricetulus griseus. The sequence continues at coordinate 176,640,970 of NW_023276807.1, read as the reverse complement.
TTGAATTAATTGGTACAGAAGACCCCTTCTGAACATATCACCAGTAGCACAGACATTGAGATTGACAATTAATAAATGGGACCTCCTGAAACTGAGAAGCTTCTGTAAGGCAAAGGACACAGTCAGCAAGACAAAAAGGCAGCCCACAGACTGAGAAAAAATATTAACCAAGGCCACATCTGACAGAAGACTGATCTCCAAAATTTACAAGAACTCAAGAAGCTAGTCTCCAAAACACCAAACAATCCAATTAAAAAGTGGGGTACAGAACTAAATAGACAATTTTCAATAGAGGAATCTAAAATGGCTGAAAGACACATAAGAACGTGTTCAACATCCTTAGCCATCAGGGAAATGCAAATCAAAACAACTCTGTGACACCCTCTTACTCCTGTCAGAATGGCTAAAATCAAAAACACCAATGACAGTTGATGCTGGAGAAGATGTGGAGAAAGAGGAACACTCCTCCACTGTTGGTAGGACTGCCAACTCAAACAGCCACTTGGGAAATCAGTATGGCGGTTCCTCAGGAAAACAGGAATCAGTCCACCTCAAGATCCAGCAATTCCACTCTTAGGCATATACCCAAAGAATCACATTCATACAACAAGGACATCTATTCAACCATGTTCATAGCAGCATTATTTGTAATAGCTAGAACCTGGAAATAACCTAGATACCCCAACTAAAGAATGGATAGAGAAAATATGGTACATTTACACAATGGAGTATTACTCAGTGGGGAAAGAAACAATGGAATATTGAAATTCATAGGCAAATGGATAGAACTGGAAGAAACCATTCTGATTGAGGTAACCCAGTCATAAAAAGATAAAAATGGTATGTACTCACTCATATATGGATTTTAGACACAGAGAAAAGGATTACCAGCCTACAATCCACACCACTAGAGAATCTAGGCAACAAGGAGGATTCTAAGAGAGACATACATAGTACCTGAAGAAGGGGAAAGGTACAAGATCTCCTGAGCAAATTTGGAGCATGGCAGAAGGGGAGAGGGTGCTAGGAGAATGAGAAATGGAGAAGATGAGGGGTGGGGAGGACACGAGGGAGCAGGAAAGTTGAGTTGGGGGAAGAATAGACGAGAACAAAATAAGAGATACCATAATAGAGGGAGACTATAGGTTAAAAGAGAAATCAAGCCCTAGGGAAATGTCTGGAGATCTACAAAGATGACACCAACTAACAATCTAAGCAACAGCTGAGAGTCTAATGTAACTGCCCTCCCCTGATAATGAGATTGATGACTGACTTATATGCCATCCTATAGCCTTCATCCAGCAGCTGATGGAAGTAGAAACATATACCCACAGCTAATCGCTGAACTGAACAGGACTCCAGTTACAGAGAAGGAGAAGTGATAAGAAAAGTGGTCCAGACAAGGCTGGTGAAAACCACAGAAACAGCTGACCTGAACAAGAGGGTCTCTTGGTCCCCAGACTGATAGCTGGGAAAACAGCATGGGACTGATCCAGACCCTATGAATGTGGGTGTCAGTGATGAGACCTCAGAAATCCATAGGGCCTATTGTAGATCAGTACTTATTCCTAGCATACATATGGACTTTGGGTACTCATTCCACATAGAGGGATACTCCTTGTGCCAAGACACACAGGGGTGGGCCTAGGTCCTAAACTAAAGCATATGACAGACTCTAAAGACTTCCTATGGAAGGCCTCACCATTCCTAGAGAGCAAAAAGAGTATGTGATAGGTAGGGTTTTAGTAGGGTGGGGGCCAGGGGAGGAGGGGAAGGAGAGGGAACTGGGACTGACATGTAAAACAATCTTGTTTCTAATTCAAATAAAAAATGGAAAAAATATCCAAAGAGTTTCTAGATAGAAAACCATTGTAGTTTATGTGGAGAATCATAGGCTGAGAACATGGCTCAGCAGCTAAAAGTGAGTAGTGATCTTGCAAATGTCAATTGGTTCCCTACTTTTGCAATTCCAGCTCCATGGATCTAGAGCCCTTTTGACATCCATGGGCACCTGCACTCATGTGCATATGCCCATACACGGACATACATATTCACACAATTAACAATAAAATAAATCTAATTTTTAAGAATAATTGAGTGGAAAATATTGTGTTGTATGTTAGTACTTTTTAACTTATATAAAAATACAGACCCTCAGTATGAGGATGTCATCATATTCTACATTGAGTATTGTGATCACTGCACAGAGAAAATATGAACCCAGGCACAATTGTTAAACAAATGGGCTTACTTTTCCCACTATTTCGTAGAGCTCCTTTCCTGTTTTCACATATCTGTTTTTTTAATACATCAAGTTTTACTGAGAATGTGCTTGTCATGAAGCACAGATATAAAGAAAATATTGCTATTTCATCAGTAACAATTACATCAATTCATAGTCAAGTTATTATGCTCACCCTAAAGAACCAGTGTAAAGGTTAAGTGAAATTGTACAGTGTGTGCTATATTCTAGTTCCTTCTCTTTGGTTGTGACAAACATCATGGCCAAAAGGACTCAGGAATGAACTAATAAAATAAAATAAAAACAATTCTCCAAAATAATAAATATTATAAGTAAATTATAATAAACATTCTTTCATGAGAAAAAAAAAGGTCTCAGGAATTATAGATATTATTTGGTTTACACTTCCAGGTAACAATCCATCATTGAATGAATTCATGACATGACTTGAAGGTACAAACCACAGAGACGCATTGCTTCCTGGCTCACTCTCTGCCTTAGGTTCATGCTCAGCTAGATTTCTCATACATCCCATAACTACCTATCCAGGAAATGGCACCACACATAGTTGAGTGGTCCTCCCACATCAATTAAGACAATCAAAATTATCCCTCACAGAAATATTCACAAACCATTCTGAAGAAGAATTTTTCAACTGAGATTCTTTTAAAAGAATTCTATGTGTTAAAATAATGCTGAGCTAGACACATGCACTTGACAGTAAGTCAGATATTTGGTGAACAGTCTGTGGGTTATAGAAACTATTACTTTTCCCCAGAACTCTTTATATCACACAAAGAGGGATGGCAGAGAGGATGGCAGAAAGGAGGGACAGATTGAGAGAGAGAATTAGAGACTAGAAAGGATTGAAAGTGAGATAGCAATTTTAAAACCTATTGTATAATAGAGGAAGGAAAAATGAGGATACAAAAAACCCATACTTTCTGCTTGTTCCATTCTTGTGTATGATGTGCTGAGTGTGAAAAATAAGACAAACACTATCAGTATCTCTTGCATTCCAGACTGAGATTATGAATAACCACAGTGAGTCCATGTCATCAAACATAACTCAGTCTGTTTATGTTTGAGCAAGGAAGTATAATGGAAATGTGGCTAAGGAAAGCCATATTGAGTAATGTCCAAATGACAATTTGAGAGAAATGAGGATTGAGTGCTGAGGTGCACACATACAAATAAATGTTCAAGGAGCTGACCTACAGTGTGAATAAAACACAGTGAGAGGGATGGTTGAGGTACTCCAATTGAAGAGAGAGGAAGATGCTTTATCATGGCAGGCATTTCAAGCAAAGATACCTGGCATTGTGATCATGATGCTCACAAATACTTAAAATTATTATAACATTTACATATTTATTCTGAATGGGGGCTGTGGGTGGGAAAGTGGATGAACTGGCATGTGTGTGGAGGTCAGAGGACAAATTGTGGGAATTGTTTCTTCCACTACATGGATTCTTAGGGTCATACTCAGGCAAGAAGCTTTATTCACTGCATCATCTCTTTGGTAACACCCCACCATATAGAGAGACTCACTTCTTTTGTTTTTATTGTTTGGGGTTGGTTTCTTGTTTATAGTGGGAAATTACCAATACAGAGTCACGTAGAAATATAAGGGTATTTAATAGGGAAAAGCCTTATTTACAGAGCGACCTAGCCAGCCGGCGTGGCAGCAGTCTGTATGCAAGCCCAATAGAGAAACCGAAACCGAAAACCCAGTCACCCTACATCCCCCTAAGTAGGCGTGGCTACAGCTTCTCCTACACTTGTTTGTTTTGTTTCTTCTCACAAATATTCACCTACTGAGAGATAACTGATGATAGATATAAGAAACAGATCCCTCACTTAGGATGCATTGACTAAGGAGCCACTAACAGGGCTGATTTTGCATCTGAGTCCCAAAGTCTACAAGGCACTTATGTCCATTGGCCTTTTTCTCCAAGAGAGACTTTCTTCAGGTACCATCCTACCAAACATCACAGCAGCCCTTCCTATAGAGGTGATTCAAGCAAGTGGGGAGCCCAGGAGATGTCACAAAGGCCACGTGAATTATAGTTTATAAAAATTACAGAACAGTGTTTATGTATTGTGAGGGAGAAGATAAGACGGGACTGCATAGTGTTGATAATGAACAAGTTCATTGATTCAGGCACCATATCAGATTGATTTTTTTCTGGTTTTATGTATCTGAAAATATTCATAATGAAAAGTCTTTTATAAATCTAGGATAGATCATTTTAAGTAATCTTTTATAGATTTTTTAGCTCTTTTGAATTGTAATTTCTTGATTCTTATGAGAAACATACCTATCATACATTTCATGTATAAGTGGACTGAGAAGATAAAGGAAAACAACTGGGCATAGAGGTGGGGAAGCAAAAAGAGGGAGAACTATAGACAATAGATGCCATATTTTAATAATCAACATAGTAAGGCTGTTACTTAAGCATCAGCATGTGGCAAATTTTAGCCTCTCTGTCTTAGCCTGGAATCCTGCACCTTTGCTTAATCAGAAAATGAAAAATCCAGAAGCTTTACTAAGATACAAGTTCTCATTCAGTTGATCTTGGGGACTCTTGGGGTTCAACCTTTCTAACAAGCTTTCATGTGATGCTAAGTGGTTCATTGACCACACAGAAGCAACTAATTACTTCTGCTTCATGCCTGAGATTAAACTTCCAGTGGTGTATGTCTTGGTTGTTAGATTTATGTGACTGTGACTGGTACTTGACTAGATAGCTCATGTAGAACTTCAGTACCTTCAAGGAAGATGCTGAATATAGGTGAGTGAACAACCATGCTACTGATCTTTGCTCTTGTTGCTGAACTGCATTATGGAGTAGCCTGTCTGAAGAGTGCTTTGGACTCAGTTCTGGTTTGGATCATTTCTGGATATATAGCTACTGTTTTGCCTCGATTTGCTCTTCTATGTGCACTTCACTTAGACTAAATGAGATTCCTGGTGCTTATTACTTGCAATGATTTTTCCCCTTTAGTGTTTTTCAAACCTCACTTCACATTTAACTCCTTTTCCACAACATCGTCCTAGTTTGTTGTTTGCATTTTGTCTTAAATCAAGTGCATCACCAACTCCCATGACCATCACTTCCCCATGGATATCATGTTCTTATCCAACTAAGGAAGAGAAAACATTTCTTCAGTGGAATGAAGGCAAATGAACACTACTCAGTAATGGAGAAAGTAAGCAGATGCCTTTTTTTAAAAGCAATCTAGATTGTGTACATGAAACTTAGCATAAACGACTGTACTTACAACTCTAAGAACAAACTTTGGAATTATTCTGCTAATCTTAATCAGAATCATCCTTACAGCTTTTAGGTGAGTGAGATGCATGAATTCTGAAAGCCAGCTAGGAAAAGAAGCCCATCAACGTTGTCACCTGTAAATAGACTGTGAAATTATATTCTAGCAAAATTAATGACATGACACCACATGTAATATATGTACATCAACATATACCTAAACACACACACACACACACACACACACACACACACACACACACGGTCCATTTCCATTCCTCCAGGAACAATTGCAAACACTATTAAAAAATCTGCACAAAAGCAAACCCTGAGAACCATGCACTCATGTTTAAACATGATGGCCACTTGACAGGAAAGGCCTTGATAAGCTGCCAGCCATCTACATGTTCTCAGCCAATAGGGATATTTGACATCTTTCTGGCAGCACTTAAAGACAATTTGCAGAATTAGCAGCTCATACTGCACTTGAAAAGAGGTGCCTCACCCGAATGAAAACAGAATCTCGGGGAGCTCACTGAAATTCAGGGCGCAAAACTATCAAAAGTGTATTCTTATAACCCAGAAGACTACTTCTGTGAATAACATTTCCTAATGAAGTTTCATGGTGCTATTGAAGAGTTTCTCTCTTAATTTCTGCTTCTTGCATTCTTTATGCTTAATGATCAGTCCAGATCTCAATGCCTTGTGGCACATGGCCTGATATAGTCTCTGAATTTGTTATACACTGCCTTCTGAGAAGTGATCTTTCCAGATTAAATAGCAGTAGTAGATGTTTGCTGGGTTTGTCTTTGCAGTATTCCTTTCTTCATATTTATTTCTGGAAAAAAAATTCTGATTATGCTCAGAAAATGGTCCTAATCATATCCTCCATGAACACTTCTAGTGACCAGGGCTGCTGTGGACTCTAGTTTCAGCTCCAGGGGCAAGCATTTAGCTCAGGCTAGACCTGATCACAGTAAGTAGACTGGTGGATTTAAGATGAAAAAATGAGAGGCCTCCTATTGAGTTGAATAACTGATACGAAGTTCATAAGGTTAGTATAAGTTAGGATAAGTTAATAGATAAACACCAGCCAACAGCAAGCCAGAGCATGCCAAAAGCAGCAAGGCAAGAGAGCGCCCATGTGCCTTGTCTGTCCCTTTAAACCTCTCCCGCTTCACCCTGACATCACCTTGACCACACCCTGAAGGGCATGGTAGGGCACACCTGTAGCCAGCCCTGGGGCGGCATGGTTAGGGTGTTCCCTACAGTCTCCCAGGAGAGAGGCAGGAATTTTTTTATTTGAACAATAGATGGTTCAGGCTGGACCTGTGTTGCTGCATTACTACTGAAGAAAGTAAATCTAGGAAAACAGTCAAAACAAAGAGGAAGAGGTGAGCATAGGAGGGTTCCATGATCTTTTCACCTAAGGCTACTGCCTACTATTGACTTTTCAATTATCTGGCTCCATAATAATCTTCATTTTTGCTTAAGAAACCTAGATTTGTGTTTCTGCCACATGCAGTCAAGAGGATGCTAACACATGCTAAGTGAAGCTAGGATAGGGGGACTGAGAGAGTTCCAAGAAACATAACCCTTACAATGATACACAAAATCCTGAAATTCTCAGTTATCAGTCTGTAGAAAACATAGGAAAGGATAATAATAAAATTACCATTGAATAACATTCTTCATTATAATTTCATTTCTATGAATGATGCATCTTTTAAGTTACTATTTTCTGATGTAACATTGAATCACATAAAATGATATTTAGAACCCAAAATTGTATGACTATCACACCGACACAGAATATATAAAAATATTTTGTTGAAAATGTAAAAGCTAAAATGTTAAAGATTTTATTCACAATCAAAAGACAAGCCCAACTAGTTTAAAATCTTAACCAATCATTTACATTTTTGTTATTTTATAAAACTATGTTATGTCTGTGAGACATTTATAGTTAATAAAATATTTTACATTTGTTATATTGCTTCATACTTATTTTGCAAAGGTTCATTACTTTTCATTTTTGTGTGCATTTCTGTGTCTGCATGAGGGTATGTGACATTAGTACAGATGCCTGTAAAGGCTAGAGGAAGGCATCAGATCACAATTGAACTGTTGTTACAGGCAGTTGTGAGCCAACCAGTGTGGGTACTGGGAATCAAACCCAGGTCCTCTGCAAGAGCATTGTGCTGAGGCATCTCACAATTCCTTCAGACTTATTTTTAAAAAAAAAAACAAGATGGACATTGCATACATTTTCTGCTGAGTACTTCCATCTGAGTAACACTCCCCGAACTGCTCTTCAGTAAGTGCAGACACTGATATTCTCAGGTTATGAGGTTGGACAGAAAAAATGATTATGTTAACAAAGTATGTGCACAAGTAATGTCTCGGGTTGTATAATTTCTTTAAAATATAAGCCCACAGCTTGGTATAATTAATACACTACTTTATTTCAGATCCTTCATAAGAAAAGTTACTTAAAGACAATGAGCCTATATCTACAATGGCAATAGCATTGCTATGGTAATGGCATGAACTTGAAATTAAGCATTCAAACCAGTTAAAGATGATAGGATAATTTCAGGTTGACATGAACTATATAATGTCCTAAACTTTAGGCATAGGGTGCTGAGAAAAAAAACAACATCACCTCTTCTGTGTGACCTTGAGGATGTTAACTCCCTAAGCCTATCTTTCCCTGTGGAAATGATATGATAATCGTAAACATTTATCTGCCCCTTCTATAATTACATAAAATAGGCCAAGTTATTAGATACCTCACATCTGACTTTGCCTCCCCTTCTAGAGCCAGCATCTGATGACTTACTGCAGAGTCACTCTCTGGGACTGCTCATATGCAAAGACTTCTTCCTAGAGGTACCCAGCTGCCTATATTTAGTCAACAGGAGTAGCCACAGTCATTTGGGCTAATTTGGACAAGGTTGAAAGGCCAACCTTAGAATTGCCCAAGGGAGAAATAAAGGTCTTTCCTAGAGTACTTTCCCTAGTCTTACCTCCTCAAATGTTGGCGGTCTTCCAATAAACTTCCTGTATACTAGTCCTCATTTCCTTCATAAAAAATTACCCAAGATCATATGTGATTAATATCTTTGATAATGATTGTAATGGTAGTGATGATGGCAATGATCATAGTGATGGTGTTGATGAAGCTGAAATGGGGAGTAGAAACAGAAACTGCATGGTTTCATTTTGTTGAAGACCATCGTAGACATGCATAGGAACTTTCCTTAAAATCATGTTCTACAACAGTATAAGGCTCATCTCATGTGCAGATGCATAGCTACTCTCCACCAACAATCAACTTAGTTGGTAGATGCTATTTAAAGTCATACTTTCATTTTCATTTCAGTAAAACTTGTTTAGCTATTCTGTTTTGGAGCTTTTATCACACTGAATAAGTGTTAATCAATTATTTTTAAGTAGCTCTAGAGAACAGTTTTCTCTAAGGGCTCTTTATACTTTAATATTCCATGATCCTGTAATTTTCATAATGGCAATATTTAAATAATACATTCCCTGGGAAATAAGGTCATTTAAGTACCCAAATTGTCCTATAAAGTAACACTTCATAAATTATGCAAAGCAGTGGTAGTGTGAAAAAATAATTCTACTGGCAATATGCAATGTACCACTGAGGAGGCACCAGAGAGGGAGCCTTTGTCCTAATGGAATCACATGGAACATATGGCCACATTCTGAATACTGGACAGAATCCAGTAATGCAGGAAATCCTTATAAGACAAGGTACTATAAAGGACAATAGAAATTACCTTATTAAATCATCTGTGTTCCTCGATAACTGAGCAACACCTAGATGCACTTTCATGATCATGCTAAAAACAGGACAAAGAAACAAAGAGACACACTCAAACCAACTCTTCCCATTCCTCACTCAATTCATTGATTCACATGTTTCTTTTTTTAAAATCTTGTCCCAGCCCAGGCAAGTGGTCTCATTTTTGTTCATTTGCCACAGGCATTCCATGTTTTCCACCTGAGCTAAGGGAGATTTTCTTTTCTTTAACAGCCTCAAGGGTTCCTTTAGGGAATTTGCCCAGGACATAGATTTCTTCAGAGAATTTGAAATAACTTCAGTTAATAGTAAGTAATATATAGTCATATATATGCATATTTATTTGCTTTAAATAAAACCATTTGCTTTCTATCTGATCATTCATGGTGACAAAAGTTAGATGAATGTAATAAAGTTAAAACAATAAACTCACTTGAATATTTTTAACATAGTTTTTGAAAGTAGAGAAGAAAAAGTAAGCAAATAATAAAGAAAACACTTTTTCCTGATTCATCAAATACTATTTTAGTGAAACTACAAGGTCTTATTTATTCCAACCATTATAATATCAGATTTGTGGGGCACATTTCATAAGCTTTGTATAAAGTTTGATACATCTTGATTTAAAGTTTTAATTAAAATACTTCTCATGACCAATTGGTAGAGACTGGGCACTAGAAATTTATGTGAATATTCAATTTTCAAACAATTATATTTAGAACATCCAATTAAATTTTTTTTCATTATGGGAGAAATTTTAAACACAGAATTAGGACAATGACAATAAATTGAAATAGAGCTATTACTCTGAGCAGTAGGTTTTTTTCTTTACAGTTGAGATATGTGACACATTTTTAGTAAACCCACACTTGCATAATTTGTCTACAACCAAGACTTCCTGTAAGGTACAAACATACTCTGTAGAAGCTGCATCAGCATGTGTTTCCTAATATGCTAGCTCCTAATGGAACCGTGACATTTAGGGACTACACAACATAGCAAAGATCTCACCTCTATATGATCACCTTGAGTAGCTCTTCAGCTACATTATTTGAGGGTCTTATGCCTACATCAATTTTTATCATTAAAATGTGTTAGCTGTACAAATATGAACATGTCATATTTCTAAAATACTCCTGGGGAGAATCCACCTAATACATTTTGCCAATCATCTGACTGTCAATTGGCCACTTCAATTTTGTTCTACTTTGCTAGAATCAGATGCTCCATCTGTCCTGTATCTAGCTCTTGACACACATTCATGTGTGGTTGTAACCATAACTCTTTCTGCCAGCTGCCTGGGTTCTGCTGCCGCTTTAGGGTCCCCAAATAATATACAGAGTCTTATACTAGTTACAATGCTGCTGGCCAATGACTAGGATTTCTTATTTGCTAGCTCAGTCTTAATTATCAACCATAACTACTAATCTATATATTTGTATAAGTATTTATCTTATCCAGGACACCAGCCTTATATGTCCTCTTCCAGGGATCACAAGGCAACTCCTCTCTACTACATTTTCCATAATCCTCCTTCTCTTCTAATCCCACCTATCTTGCTTCCCTATTGGCCAACAGTGTTTTGTTCATTAACCAATAAGAGTGACATATACACAGAAGGACTCCCCCATCATCTCTTGAAACACATTCATGTGTGGTTACTTCTCTTACCCAGGCTGCTTCTGAGTATGGATTTCTATAAATTCCTATGGAAAAGGAGCACTTTTATCAGCTACTTTTGAAGCTAGGTCTTTTCATGAGTCTGTCCTTCTATGAGCAGGTGACCATAAGAACATTTGTATTGTGTCAAGGCTGAATCAGTAAGCACCCCAGGTACCATTGCTCATCAAATAAGGAATTTAAAATCCATTACTACAGTATACATGTGTGGGGGTGTCAGTTACATCTGGCTAAAGTCGATCAAATTTGGAGTTTACGTCCTTATTCAAGTCAGTAAACATCATTGATGTTTTATGGCTATTAAGTACAAGTCTCTGGTTGATTCATTGAATCACATAATTCATTTTATTATATTAATTTAAATGGTCTCATTCCCATTTCATGTGTATTCTTTCTAAACCAAGAATTTGGAAGGAAAAGAAGTGTTATAAAGACAAGGGCTTAGCAAGCACTGAGCCGAGTCTACAGTCCTTAGATAGCTACCTCTGAAGCCTCAGATACTAGGCAATTTTTATTCCATTCTGATGACATTTTTTAAATATAAATTTTATTTAAATTAGAAACAATCTTATTTTGTATATCAATCCCAGTTCCCTTTCCCTCCCATCCTCCCATGAGCCCCACCAACTCCCAATTCCATCCCCATTCACTCCCCAGGGAGGGTGAGGCTTTCCATGAGGGATCATAAAACATCTTTCAAGTCATTTGGGGAAGGACCTAGGCTTTCCCCTGTGCATCTAGGCTAAAAGAGTATCCCTCCATGGGAAATGAGCTCCTGAAGCCCATTTGTGCACTAGGGATACATTCTGGTTGCACTGCCAGAGGCCCCACAGACTGCCCAGGTCTCCTAGCTGACACCCACATTCAGGGGGCCTCATTTGTTCCTATGTTGGTTCCCCAGCTGTCAGACTGGGATCCATAAGTTTCCACTTGCTCCTGTCAGCTGTTCCAAGACCACACTGGGAAAACCCACTAATGATCTTCTTTATGTGTAATGTGTGAGGATCGCAATAGGAGAATAAAGTCATATCCATCTCATTTCTGCCTCCTTCCATCTGGCTGGAGATGGAGAGAATGGAGGTAAAGTTGAGCATACACATACACATACATACACATTTTAATCTCCAGAGGACAGTGATGTCCACTCTCTAAACACAGCATCCAAAATATTTCATAAATGGTATTTTAGATACTTAGCCTTCCAGTGTAAATTTCCCAATAGGGTTAGTCAAAAGCACAGCATCTTTTTCCTAAGCAGAAGTCAAAAGCCCTGTGATATTGAATTTTGTGTAAGTTTGATGGGATCACGAAGAACCCAGATACTCTGTTAAATATTAGTTCTGGTTATACTGTGAGTATGTTTCTAGGGTGATGCTCTTCCCTGGTTCCTGCACTCCTGCTTGCCCAACTTGCCATTTCTAGCTTTTGGGATTTTCAGGCTTCATAACCAGAGTCTCTAATTTCTTACATGATGCATGAACAAAAACTACATATATGCATACTATAGATAAGAAATAAATATTCTCTGTTGGTTATATATTTCTGTGGAATCCTGACAACTTCTTGAACAATTATGAAGCTAAAGCTACTCTCAGTTCTTATACTGCAGAACAGAATCATTCAGCCTTCTTAAATCGTGGAATAACTTGAAAACTCTTTCAGGGATGTACAGAACATTGGAGAACTCTAATCAAAATACAACCATCTCCCAAATCCTCAAGCACTGTCAGAGCAAGAAGAGAAACACAGTATCAGAGGTGGTCATTGCACTGTCACTTTGATCACATTTTACTGCTTAGGCTGGTTACTCCTAAAGCAATTATGACCGTCAGACACCTCTATCATAGTACTGATGATTATGTCATAAAATGACTGGCATATAATTGCCAGCTGTGTGAGTCACAGATCTGTTTACCTCTTGTTGCTTTTAAGTATCTGTTACTCTGGGTTCCACAACGTGTTTGTAACATTAACCATTAGGGTCCAATGAAGCCAGTAACAAGCGCAGGTGCTCAGTCTGTACAGTTCATACACTACTACCAGGAAGAAAAATAATAACATCTCTTGATGTCCATATGCTCTGCCCAAAGTGTATTCATTAAAACATTGGCTGAATACATAAAGCTCAAATTAATTGCCCCTGAATGACTGGCTCAGGTTGAATAAAATATAAGCCCATTAGCATTCAACAGTGCTGCCTAGAAAAGAAGACCAGAGAGAGCAGAGAAGGGTAAAAGAGAACACATGCATATTCAGTATTTTAGTTTCAGTTTTACAGAATAAATTCTTTTTTAAATTTCAAATTATTTTTTGGTTAATATTCAGCTATTTGTGAAGAAAAAGCACTCAAGTAATGGAACACACTTAAACTTCAGACTTTCTAGTGGCTTAATGCAAAAATTACATCACTTTGTGTCTGTTTCTTCCTTTGTAAAGAGAAGATGTTGATGACAAAATGACTTTAAATTCATATAAATTACTTAAAACAGTGCTCAAATAACTATTTGAAAATTACAGCAGTGGTTCTCCAGACAGCCACCTTGTTACTGCCATGTGACAGGGAACCTGCACCCCTTATCCCTAGACTTTTTACTAGATTTAGCAGGTTGTGTTTTTTTGTTTTTGTTTTTGTTTTTGTTTTTGTTTTTGTTACCTGAAGTCATTAATTCACTCTTCCAAATATTCCTGTTGTAGATACTCCTCTAAGAACTGGAAGCTACTCCTTTGAATAAAAAATTCAAGTACATTTTGAAAACCATGAAATGATGCTGAAGTAAGCATAAGGAGTAAATAAGGAGAGTGGACACACTTTTGTGTGAGTTATTGTTTTTGCTTAAATCACAATAATGAAAAGTTGCTGTTTGTTTAGCCAGAAGAGAGTCTTCAGGCATTATTATATTTAAATGAACCATTCCTGGGGACAAACTATGCTGTCTTCCTTAACAGATAAAAAGTCTAGTTATCTCCATTCAAACTTTCCAATTAACAACTTATGTTTCAAAAGAAACTTTTAATGAAATGCTTCATTCACTTTGCTTCTGCTAATAGCAAGGCTGGCATGTAGGTCTAGAGCCACAGGCACATTTAGGGTCAATCTTGTGGGAACATTTGTTCATTTACTAGCTATATTTTAGCTCAAGATTCTGGATAGGGGACAAAGTAGTAAACGAGAGCTTCAGGGTAGTTCAAGAATAAGAGATAATTATTCATAATGACTTATGTCTACATATGGCCAATGCAACACTTGGTCCCTGTACCTAAATATCAATGCACATTTATCATGTCCTCAGACACTACATTCATCTTAGAAATCAAGTTCATGTGGTTGTATAAGTTTTAAATCATAAAACAGTGAGGCACAGTGTTGTGGAATATTAGTTTAAGATATGTTATATTCCATTATGCTGTGGAATATTTGTTTAAATATACAAAGATGTGTTGCATTCTTTTGTGTTACATTTGTTTAACTCTGTAAAGCTGTGTTAATTTCTCTGCCTAAAACACATGATTGGTCTACTAAAGAACTGAACAGCCAATAGCTAGGCAGAAGAGGGATAGGCAGCCTGCCAGGCAGAGAGAATAAATATGAAGAGAAATCTAGGCTTTAGAGAAAAGCAAGTGGTGAGGAGTGAGAAAAGGAGAAGATCTTGAGGATTCCAGGGCCAGCCACTTAGCCACACAGTGAGCCACTGAGTAAAACGAAAGAAAGAAATATTTAATAAGGAAAGATAAAAATCTGAGAGACAAAACACAGTTAAAAGAAAACAGGATAATTTAAGTTAGAAAAACTGGCTAGAAACAAGCCAAGCAAAGCCGAGCATTCATGAGTAAGAATAAGTCTCCATGTATTTATTTCAGAGCTGGGTGGAAGGTCCCCAAAGAATTAAAAACAAAAAACAAAAAACTGCAGCATTGTGTCAAGCTCTTTCACTTTCAAGATTCCCAAAGTTAATGAGCCACATGCCATGATGTACGTGATCCCTCTTCGTGCTTTCTTCATGATATATACGGGGAGACACTGTGCTTGCTTTCCAACTGACATATAACACAAAATGAAACACAGCCACCCAATTTTAAATTTAAACCTTTTTATGAGGCTGGGGGTGGGCTCAGTTGGCAAAGCATTTTTCTTACAAGCATGATTATGAGTTCTTCCTCAGGAGGAATGTATGTTAAAATGCTAGGGGTGGTTGAGCACTTCTGATTCCTCTGCTGGAGAGGCAAAGCCAGAAGGATAGCCGGGGGTGCTGTTGAGCCAGTCTAGTCTAAATTGATGTCCTCCAAGCCAATCAGATCCTCTGCTTCAAGGGAGGTAGCTGGAGTTCCTGAAGATAACACATGAGGTAGTCCACCAGCCCCCACAAACACAAACACAAATATTCACACCCCTACACACACACACTTTCACTCACCCAGCCACATATACACATATTAAGGACTCATTTAAAGAAACAAAGAAAACATTAACAGACACATATCTGTCAGGACCCTAAGAAAAGATTGTAGATATTTTTGCTGTTGCTACTAGACAAAACTTATGCCACACAAAAGAGTAATTTCATAGTGAACTTAAGTAAGTATAAACCACAGTGGGATTTTAGCTACATTACTCTCGAAGAAAGGGCTTCATGCTCTTAAAGAAATCAAAGTATCACAGCTAACACTGGCTTCAGCTGGGTTGTGCCTTAGGACAGGACAGCTGAGGTAATTAGCACTTGAAAAGGTTCCAGGTCCTGTAGAAATGTAATCACAGTTCTGCCTTTTCAGCCCACCTGCTTCCTAATAGCAGATTAGAAGCCATGGCTTCTGGACTGTTCCCCTTACTTTCTAGAAGTGATTATACTTTATCAGAGGTGCTGGCAGGTACCATCCTTAAACTCACATAAGATGGTTGCTAACAAAACAGCCTTGGGTAAGATGCCTTGAAGAGGTGATGTAGATGAAGAAGAGGGCTTTCCATTTTTGCTTTAATTTCCTTTTTAATTCATTTTAATTAAAATATAATTATATCACTTCCCCCTTTGCTTTCCTCCCTCCAAATAATTCCATGACCCCCACTCTCAAATTGATAGCCTCTTCTTCCCTGTATATTATTGTTAACATATATTTATGTATGTGGGTTTGTATTTTGTGTGTCTATGTATATATACAAATGACTATATCAATACAAATGGCTCTGCTTTTGTTGTTTGTGTGTGTATAGTTTTGGGGAGGGCCATTTTGAACTGAACCGCCAAATAGATTCTCATTTCTGGGATATGCTAACTTTCCCTCTCTCAGCAGTCTTCAGTTGCCTGCTGTTCCTTCTCCAAGGGTATAACTCCATGAGGGTGTTCCCTCTCAATTAGCATGCCTATTGATATCTCCACTGTTCAGATCTTGTTCATGCAGCCATTTCTGTGAGGGACTGTTTCACAGCAGAACTCCTGGTACTTTGGTGCTTATAATCTCTCCTTCTATGATGTCTCCTGAACTATAGATTCAAAAGCTGTTACATAGACATATCCACTGAAGCTGGGGCCCCCCATAATACATTGATTTCTGCACTTTGTCCAGTTGTGGTTTTCTGTAATGGTCTCATTTTCTGTAAAGAGACACTTCTTTAATGAGGGTTCATAGTTACACTTGTCTGTGGTAACAGAGTAACATTTAGATATAGTGAAGACTTGTTCTAGTCTAGCAAAGTCATAGTAGTGGAATTTTTTTTCTAAGATCCTCACCAATTTTCTTCCTCTAAGATGTCTATAGCTTGTATCAAGGTAACATAAAACTAGCCTTTCCTTTCATTTTATTTTCAAAACACAGAAAGGTTTCTTCCAGTGATGGCT
The DNA here is from genome assembly GCF_003668045.3 of Cricetulus griseus. Classification (NCBI taxonomy): domain Eukaryota; kingdom Metazoa; phylum Chordata; class Mammalia; order Rodentia; family Cricetidae; genus Cricetulus; species Cricetulus griseus. Next base: position 176,624,113 of record NW_023276807.1, on the reverse strand, counting down.
GTTAAAATTTCCAGCTGATAAGCATAGAGATCTGTGAATATATCTTCAGGATTTCACAGAATTGCTGATGTTTAGCTACCTGGAATACACAAAATTACTAAATGGGCATGCTGTAGCATATCAGTTCATGACTTTTCAAACTTCCAAATGGCCACGGGAATTCTGGAATTCTGATTATTTTTTTCTGTATCTGTTGCTTTAAACATGAAGAAAGATGTGAGTCATTATTATATAAAATGTTTTGACTCATGTAATGGTTAGTCTTTCTCTAGGTGACAAGATTTACAGTCAAGTAAGAGACACATTTCTAGCCTTGTCTTTGGGGACATTACTAAACTGGTTTAAGTGATGAACGAAGTCCCCCCACCCCTGCATGTCTGAGGCAGTATCAGCTGGACAGGGTAAAAAGGAAAACTAGAGTATTGGAACTAGCTTTGGAACCCATCTCCCTGTGCTTTCTGGCTACTGACACAGGTGACTGGGTACCTCACACTCCTGCAGATACAGATACAGTTGACTTTGGTGCCTCTGCTCTCTGCATTGATGGACTCTGAGTCCAAATAAGCCCTTTCTCCCTTAGCTTGTTTTTCTCAGATATTTTGTCAGAGCAAGAAAAAAAAAACTTATACCAGAACCGATTTTCCAAATATCACATCTATTCAGAAACACATAACTAAGACATTTCCAGTGGCACAAAACTTTAAAAATTATGAGTCCTTGAGGATCTGTTCACTGACTGTTTCTTAGAAATTCTTCTAATTATTCAACAAAGATATGTTTCAGAAGTGCTTGGCTTGTTCATAGGATGCATCATCTGTTGTTTCCTTCAAGGTCTGGGGACAATGCACTTAGACTTATTGTTCCTATCTTATAAATAAACAGTCTGGGACTGAGTAATTTCCAACTGCAACCGTATACCATTAAAACAAATGTACTTCTTACAAATTCACAGAAAACTATTAGTAATATATTAACCAATGTTCAGTCTATTCAATCCATTTCTATTGTACTCTGACCCAGCAATTTCTTTGTCTCTCTTCTAGGTTCATAATCTATTCAGCTCAAAACAAACATATTCTCTCTTGTGTTTTATCTATTCATTTTCCTAAATCAACCTCTTGGCTGAAATATATTTTCTTCCAAGCACTCCATCACAAACTACCTCTCTTGCCCATAAGCATTACAAACACCATTTGCTATTGTGTACTAGAGCCAGTTCTCTGGGTGAACAGTACTCCCTGTTTTTGAGGCTCTCAATAGGAAAGCCCTATTTATATTTCTTGAATTTCAAGTTTCTTGACATTCTCCCTCAGAAATTATTATTTCTCGAGGATGGAGAGATGGCCCAGCATTTGAGGGTAAGTATTTTTTCCAGGAGAAAATTCAAGTTTGGTTTAAAGCACTCATGTCAGGAAGATCACACCTGAAATATGTGAGACATTATCATGGACCAAAAGGACCCTCTTAAAGTTACTAACAATACAAGAGATTTAAGATTTGAAGGAGTGTCTATACAAAAAACTAATGATTACTATAAGAACCTCTAACCTAACTATACAAGAAGTAGAGGTGAGGACTTAGAAAACATTTGGAGCTTACAAATCTTAGAGATATCTTGGCCTTAGTTCATTACTAGTTAAGGTAAACTAGAAAGCATCCAATCAAAACATAAAGGATCAGAGCTCATGCACAAGATATATGTTAAATAGTGTTACATAGCTGGCCACAAGCACCTAATGAATGAGTTTTAGTCATTTTAGTAGTAGGGTACTATGGCCAGTGATCTGAAGAAATCATCATGGCTAACCCAAAGGTGACCAGTCATGGAAACATGAGATCACACCAAGAATTTGATTCAGTGTGTGTTGAAGCAAAATCCAGAAAATAACCTGCAGGCAACCCATATCTCAGGATTCAGAAATACAGGCTTCAGCAGAGTCCTGGTTGCCTAACAGTTCTCAGAATACCATCTTCCTTCCCTGTAAAAAAATTTGACCTTCCCATTAGTTGTGTTAAAATCAAAATAAAAGTGTATCTTTTCCTTGGATTTCTTACGACTTTATGTCTGTCCTTACCTGGCTCCTCTTTAACAGCAGCATAAAGTCTGTTAGCTATCCACACAGATGACACAGACAGCTGAAACCAGAACTTCCTCCAAACTCTCTCACTCTGCTAATGGTCAATAAGCAAAGCCTGCTCATTCTCTCCACATCTGACTTTCTGATTAAGCTGTCTGTACTCCCTCCTATAGAAAGAAAAGACCTTTCTGTTTCTGGCTGCTGGCCCATTCTACTCCATTTTTATTTTATACATGGCTGCCCAAATTATTTCCCCCCAATTTTTCCATTTCATTACTTTAATCAAATATTACACAGGTAATTCCTAGCTAGATTTGTAACATTTAATCTATGTACTTTTCTTCAGTACTTCCTGAAAACCCATTAAAATGACAGCAAAGACACCTTAAAAAAATATATATAACTGGCTAGTACATTGAAAACCAGGAGGTAATGGAATCAAAGATTCACGTCTCCCAGGTTGGGGAACTGAGGCAGAGGTAGAAGAGGCACCTACCCTGATAGCTCACAGATCTTGAATGCTGGGTTTAGTGTGAGGGAGAAACCTGACAGAACCTCAGGTATTGGTTGATCACCCACCAGGAGGAGAAAAAGGAGAATTAACAATAGGATTGAAAACAAGAGTATTGGGGGATAAAATGTGGAGTCAGATCAGATAGATAGCAGATATTTAAGAAATAGTACTCACAGTTCTGCCTAGCCAGGCAGCAGGGAGCAAGGGCAGAAGGGAAGCCAGTATGTGTCCCTGAACTCTTTAAACCTTTCCCGTGTCACTCTGACCACAGGAGTGGCCAGGATTTCCCCATACACAAGAGGGCTTTTATGTTTCATCATAAATAATACTACTACATCTCGGGTTCCCTCTGCTTTTCCGTCTTAAGCACATTGTACTGAGCTTGGGGAATACAACCAGAATCTTCAGTCTGGTCCAACTATTTGTCTTCAATAAGCAAACAAAAAGAGCCTAATTAATAGAGCAAGTAAAAGGAGATTTATCCAGTGACCAAATTGGGAAGAGGACAGGGGCCTTTCAGAGAGAAAACTTGCCCTCTTATTGGTATTCTTTCCTTCTCCTAGCAGGAAAATCCTGGGTTAATTCCCAGTTTGGTACACTGTTTCTATAGTCTGATAGTCGGATTGAGGGAGACACAAGAGCCTCTTTAAACACCTTCATTTCTACCAGACCCATTACAGAGTGGCAAAGTAAATGCATGACAGGCATTCAGAAAGCTGTAGAGGTCTATTAATATGAAAGCAAATTCACACATAAACAACCTTAAGTCATTAATGAGGAACATATCATATATTCCAAAACTTATGTATACCAATGAAGGCTAAATGCCATAATCTAGCCAATAGGCAACAATGACTATGAAACATAGGCCTCTTGATTCCAAAAGCAGTGCACTCAAGTGTGTTTGTGACTGTGAACTTCTTAATGAATACCTGATAAACTACATACATCACAACAAGGATAGCATCTTGGTTTCAGAAAGCAGAGAAGAGAATATTAATGATTGGGTATTGTGCCCTGTATCAGTAATAGAAGACACCACTTTAAAGTGATGCTCATTACATAGATAGTTTTAGAGCTATAAGAACAATTTATGAGCTGACTTTGAGAAGAAATATTATCAACTCTTTGATGCAATTTAATGTTCAGGGACAAAAAAAATGTTTCATTTTATCTACTGACAAGAAATAACTTCAGTGTTTGTCAACCCTTTGCTACAACTTCTAGAGCATCCAACCCCAGCAGGCCCTCCCAGGCCTTGGGTAAAATGATTTCCTACTATAAATTGACTTTTGTTTAGGAGACACCATCTTATTTATTTAGTATGAATGAGCTTGCCAAAGACTGTTACATAGGCTTGAATTCTTTTTGCTTTTAACCCAAATAACATACACACGAGCCCAACAACAGCTGACAGGCAGCCTGAGGGAGTGCCAAGCTCACAGCCTGACCACATCCTCACACCAACTGAGTCAGGCCTGGACTTGAAGAACAGCCCTAGGCTTCTTTCTACTTCCCAGGCTACTTTGGAAAAACTAGACCCATTTATTTGCAGCTCAAATTTCACTGGGTTGTCTGAATCACTATATTTCCATTAAAGTGAAAGACCCTTGCCCCTTAGCCCTTTCTTTCTCAAGTTTGTCTCCTCTTCCTCCTGTCGGCGGCTTCCCTGATCCCCACCCCCGGCGGCCTTCCCCCGCCACCCGCCGCACGCCCAGCCCGAGAACGAGTACCAGGTGGGCCAGCCCGAGAAGGAGCACCGGGTGGGCCGGCACGAGGGCAAGCACCAGGTGGGTCGGCACGAGAACAAACACCAAGTGAGCCGGCCTGAAGCCCTGCCCCTGAGCCCCCGCCCGAAGAGAAACACTCCGTCCCAAGGTCTCCGCCCCCAAGGTCAGCCATCAGGAAGGGGGGGGGGAATTGAGTCTGCTGTACCAGACACCAGACACCAGACCTTGAGAATATGCTGATCTGGAATGGCTCTGTGTCTCATTTGAACCATCCAATAGAAATAATTCTGTATTTCGCCTCATTTGAAAGACTCTATGTTTCACCTCATTTGAATAACTCTGTACTTTGCCTTATTTGAATAACCCTGTATAGCGCCTCATATACATTGACCAATGGGAATAGCTCTGTACAATGCCTCATTAGAATTATCCAATAGAATCCCTGCTCCTAGCTTGCGCCTTTTTCCCTATATAAGGACCCCTTTCCCTTGGCTCGGCGCGCTTAGCCACACAGAAGCTAAGTCGCCCCGGGTACCCGCATCTCCAATAAAGCCTCTTGTTTTTGCATCCAGTTCGTGGCCTCGCTGATTCCTGGGTGTGGGTCTCCCTCTACGAAAGTACCACTTCGGGGGTCTTTCAAAAGTAATCCTGAAAGTTGTGGATGCTAAATTAAAATGCCTTTTGTGTAAATGTCTGTTCACTCTGGTTATTTCTTTGTGGGACATCTGAAGCTTACATCCTAAGTCCAGCTTTTGACTAGTCTACTTAGAGCAAGCCACTCCACTTCTTGAAGCTTGGTTCCCTCATCTATGCAAAAGGAGCAAACCCGTGTACTTTGGGAGGGACACAGACAGGTGATGTTGGATGGAAAATCCTCCACATGGTATCTCACTAACAAACATGCTCTTAGCTATAGAATAGCCATGGAAAGAAGCAGTAAAAAGTACATGGTACTTATAATTTCTAGAACAGGAACCCTTTCCTGGATGAATGCTTTAAGGTTATTCAATTCCTCTGAACTTCATGTCTATCATCAGCAAAAACCCATTTAACCATTTCTCATGTTATCTATGAGAAGGCAGCATTCTGGAGTCTTGGGAAATATTAATAAATGGAGCAGGCTGGGATCACTGTCTTTGGGGTGGAAGTGACTGTGTGTCCTATCTCTCAGTGTTGTTGACACTACAGAGAGACTGACACAGAAGACACTTCGAAGGTATAGCTGTGTTCCACTGATGCCAGTTATTGGTAGAAACATAAACAAAAGTGTTGTACCTGAGATTCAATCAGACTGTCTCATTCCAGAGATAACAAGGTTAGCTGTAAACCCCTTCTGGGAATACATAGCCAGAGTTGGTATTACAATGTGAATCTCAGGATGGTGAGGTAGCTCAGCAGATAAAGGCATTTGCCCTCAAAACCTGATAAGCTGAGTTTTATCCCTGGACCCACAAGATAGAATACAAATGACTCTTCTGACTTCAATATGTTTGCCTTCTCTCTCTCTCTCTCTCTCTCTCTCTCTCTCTCTCTCTCTCTCTCTCTCTCTCTCACACACACACACACACACACACACAAATTAATGTAATTTTCAAAATCAAACGTGAGTTTCTGTCCTACTGTGCAGCCCTCTTTGCCATGTGCAAATACACTTAACTACCAAGTATAGGGTGATAGACAGGTAAAAAAATACAGTAAGGTATTGTAGTCAAGGAAATCTCAGTTAAGCAGGTTGATTCAGTTATGACCTTCCAATTGACCTCTAGTTAGTTTTGACATGTGGTTATAATTTAAAATGAAATAAAATGTTAAGTGTGATGAAATATTTTTGTTACATAAGTACAAAATTTTAGTTGTATGTATCTATTTATTATTACAGAAAGTGATTTGGAAATTCTGGGTGGTAGTGGTAAAATCTGGTCTGCTCCAGATATTAGATATGTGAAATGTGTTCATAGATGCATAATAAGTGAATAACCAAAGAACAATATTGACAAAACAACACAATCCTTATTGGGGGCAAATATATCCCATGATTTAGAAAAAAAATTACTCTAAAATACTCAGATCTTACCATATCAAATGATAGGATCTCTGCAGTTGTAGAGTCAACACCACTCAAAAGAGTAGAGGATTTCAGTTCTGTTACAGAGAAGGAGGACTGATGAGCAAAAGGATCCAGACCAGGCTGCTGTAACCCACAGAAACAGATGACCTGAAAAAGGGAGAGCTCTTGGTTCCCAGACTGATAGCTGAGAAACCAGCATGGGACTGACCCAGATCCTCTGAATGTGGGTGTCAGTGAGGAGACCTTGGAAATCTACGGGGCCCCTGGTAGTGGATCAGTACTTATCCCATCACAGGAATGGACTTTGGGAGCCCATTCCACATGGAGGGATACTCCCTGAGCCTAGACACAATGGGGTGGGCCGAGGCCCTATCACAAAGGATATGACAGACTCTGAAGACCCCCTATGGAAGGCCTCTCCCTCCCTGGGGAGCAGAAAGGGTATGGGATAGGTAGGGTGTTAGTTGGGCGGGGGGAGCAGCAGAGGAGGGAAGAGTGAGGGAACTGGGATTGTCATGTAAAATAATCTTTCTAATTCAAATAAAAAATTATAAAACAATTAAGAATAGAGGATTTCATTAGAATGATAGCTCACTTCCATTAACCAGATAAGGTGTGTCTGGATTGTTAGGGATGTTCAAGTTCTCTTACATGTCTCTATACACACATGAAGCACATATAAACTCTCTCTCTCTCTGCCTTTCTCCTTCCTATTTCAACTGTCATTCTGCCAAAAGACTATTTCAATGTCTATTCAATTTTCGAACTCAAAGACAAGAGTCTGTTTACATATTTCCTCAAAGGGCAATTCTACCTCTGCATATATGAAAGATGAAGATTGGGCCTCCATAGACAGATTTGTTAACTTTGAATCACAGGCCGCCTCATATACACACTCCAAGATGAGCTTCACTGGGTTGAAACATTCTGTAAAGCAAATATCAGCTTTCATTTTATCTGGAAGCATTTGGTATAGGAATGCTAATTAATTTTCCATCTACTCAGGGCCTGCTGCAGACGTGATTGTTAAAACACTTAATTCACACGGTCATTTCTCTTTCAACATCTTGTTGAATAGTTATTATTTTCTGCAAAGAGCAGCTCACAGGGAAAAAGGGCCTTCAACTCAAAGATCATGGAACATCTCTCAGGAAGTAAAAGCCATCACCTTGGGTTGCCCACAGACATTTCAATGTCACTATACCAGCAGGAACCATAAGTCCATCCACAAAATTCTGTGGACACTATCTGAAACTGCAAGCAAGAAATAGTCAACCCTGAGCCCAGTATTGATTTAGAGAATCATGTTTTCAGTAGTGTTTGCTTGGACCTTGGAGGGATTCTTCAATTGGTAACCCACTGAGATCCAAATGCTGAATTACCAAATGGTTTGTTTCTTTTGGATCTCTTTTATTGTCCAAGAAACACAACAACACATTTTTATATAAAAGTAAATGTACTCTCAATAATCCCAGTGCCATTTAAACATGTTTTCATTATTTCCTCCAGACATTCACAGAGAGTAAAATGATTTGCCCAGCTTGAATTTTCTTTTTTATTGACATAGAATTAACTTTGCTGACTTGATAAATCCAAACTAAATTAAACCAGAATTTCATTAATTTTGTTTTTTTAATAGCTGCTTCAGCTAAGATAGCCTTAGTGGAAATATCCTTTTTATGCTTTATTTAATTCTACAGAATTTCACTTAAGTCTCAGTTTTAAGCATTTCTGCTCTGGTTATTTTGTTTATAGCTTAGGAAAGAAATGTTTGGATTATACATATTATTTCAGTTTTATGAAGCCATAACATCCTAAATAGCATAGAAGTGAAGGTCTAGGCCTTTCTATTTCCTTTAGGAGGCAACGACTTCTATTAATAAATATGTTGCCAACTGTGAAGGTAAGCACCACACTTTTTCCTTTGTGAAATATTTTATAGGAACCCACCACATAGACTTTTCCCATGATTCAACATTGTAACTGCTCTAACAGGAGATTATTCATTATTAGATTTCTTTTCGTTTAGTTTTTAAAACTTGATACAAGCTGGAGTCATCTCAGAAAATCCTCACTGAAAACAATAGCTATCTTATTGTCCCTTACACAAGTCTGCAGGGCATTTTCTTGGGTAATGAGTGATGTGGGAGAGCCTTGTAAACTGGGGGCACACCACTCCTGGCCAGGTAGATAATAGCAGGCTGAGCAAGCCTGAAGAGCAAGGTCATAAGCAGTGATCTTCTTGTTCAGGTTCCTGCTTTGAGTTCCTGACTTGACATCTTCCATGATGGATTGTAACATTTAAGCCAGCTAAAACTTTTCTTCCCCACGTTGCTTTTAGTAGTGGTGTTTTATCACAGCATTGGAAATCTAAGGTGCACTGTAAGAAAGAGTTCCACACCAAAAGCATAATAGGCCTCTGAAGACATCTACTACCAACCTTGGAACCCATTTCTGACATGTTACAGTGCAACATGACTCAGAGGCACAAAGCATCACAGGTATATTACCATAGCAGATTGCTCATGCATCTGCATGATTGGCTGAACACTATTGCTGTTCTTGCCTGGGGACAGTCATACATCTTAGACCTGATAGCTATAAATGCAAGTAGGTTTCCCTGGGCTCTGTTCTATTTTGAGATGGCACATTATTTTCTATCGTGCCTTTACATGCTACCATACATTTAGCAGATTGGAACAACAAATGTTACGTCAGGATTCTGAAGTTCAGAAGTAGAGTGTTCTTGCTAATGTTTTGTCCAGGTTTTACCACACTGAGTTCAAGTTGTTGGCCATTTGGGATTACTATACAATCTAAAAGAATGTACTTCTGAACACTTTCCAATTGTCGAAGGACAACTTCTTTTTGACGTTGATCTTAGAGCTTAAGACAGAATCACAATTCTGCATGCCTCAAATCAACTAAGTCATTCTCTTGCAGCATCACTCTCCTCTGCCACTCCTTCTGCACTTCCTACTTCAGTGCCATGGGTCACAAGTAATGGGCAGCCAGGAGCCCAGCTGACTATATTTAACTGTCTACTCACTGGTTACTGCAGTAATGTCCAACTGTGGGTCAAAAAGAAACTTTTCAATTGACTTCCCCTCCCCGCATCATTAAAGTGTATAAGAAGGGACCCTTACTGCCTTGTGGGTTTATCTTTCTTCAGAGACCCCGGCCATACTATCTGTCCATCTATGGTTTTAATAAATCTCTTACACAAATGGAAATCTACCTTAGTGTCCCTCTTCAACCTTGAATGCTACAACTTTCAGGACTTCACTGCCTGTTGAAGGTAGATGTGTTCTTTGAAATCAAGGAGTGTGGGTAGACAAGGCTTTGGAGCTCCTAGGTCAATACCTTCAACAGCTGACAGGAATGCCTGGAGTTAGCTCTCCTCGTTGTTAATTGTTTGCAACAGTCAGCCTGGAATAAATACACACACACACACACACACACACACACACACACACACACACACACACACACAGAGAGAGAGAGAGAGAGAGAGAGAGAGAGAGAGAGAGAGAGAGAATGAGAAGTGACTGCTAAGCACTGTGTTCTATGCTTAACTACTCAACTACTTTGGAGGTTTAGAAATGGAGAAACCATACAGTTTGTGCACAGAACCTGGGCTTGTCTGCCTGGCAGAAAATGTTAACAGGAATTACTTTCCCCATTGACAGTGTGCTCAGGCTTATAATCCCCACCTCCCTTCTACTGGCAACCAGCCTTGTAATGACTACTTCCTCTGGCTCCCCAGAAAACTGAGATCATGTTGTTTTCCAGTACCCCTTTATTGACATCTGCCATTTTAGCATGCTGTATGTTTCTCTCAATGTTTCTCAGTTCATCTCTTGTTTCCTAGGTGAGGCAGCCTTTGAACAATTCCGGCTAGGGTTCACACCAGCATGGGAAAGGAGAGCTGGATGTCAGCATTTCTCTTCTTTCAGTTTCTTAGACTTCCATCTGAGCCTAGTAGGTTTTATCCTGGGCCGTGCTTTTCTATTGGTAGTTCTTGAGGTGCGTTATTTGGGATTTAAAGGAGGTCCAAGGTCTGGGTAATTTTCTGAGTAAGGGTCTATCCTGTTAAATTCAGCCACAAAGTCATTTTAAGAACTCCTTTTGGGAGAAGACAACAAGAGAGCCAATCCAGCACACTAAAATTCCTATGCATCCTTTCCCGGAATCTTTACATGCAGTTTCCTTGTACTTTTCTGACATTCTGTAGGTGCTAAATGGTTTTATTTTCAGTGTATTATACCACACACTGTGTTGAGAACTAGCAAATGCTTGGTATTAAACTTTATCATTATTTTCTAAAAAAAAAAAAAAAAAATCAACACATTCTCAAGTGACCAAAGATTCAAAGTAATGACACAGCAAAGGTAAGGATAACTTCAAAGTGAGGAGTTAGAATAAAGCCAGGAAAGTCATTATAGAATCCATTTTACTTAAAAACTCAGGGGCTTTTTTGTCAATTGCTAACATTTAAAACACATGCATACTTCAAGTCATAAGACCCATCAAAATCTTAACAAGTGGGATTACTTAGCTTATAGCTACAGAATCACAAAAACAAAAACCCCAAGCAAATTGCATTACAAATGCACATACACTCAGACCAGGCTTAACAAACTCATTCTTGATGCATGTAAAAACATCATGAGAATATATCTGACCTCTTTGGGGCTGATTGACTATGTTGTGTCTGACAGGAACTGTAAGGCTCCTTATGGTTTCCCAACAATGCTATTCCCACAATGAACATGCTCTATGACAAGTTCTTACATTGATATGGCTAAACTGTGAATATACAACATCCTCCAGAAAGGAAGAAAAGACCTTCTTAAATGTAGAAGCTGCTGAAGGCTATCCTAGCTCTGCGGCCATCTCCAAAGCAATGCAAACAGGTCCATTGACTACAGACTTCTGAGGGGCCTTTCTCTGCAAGAATGCTCATGAACTTCAGCCTTGGTTGTGATGCATATAGAAATGCAAGAGCAGTCCCATCTGTATTCTATAAATAAAGTGCCTGAAATGGCTGGACAAAGGCAGAGTGCTAAGTGTTCAGTACTGGGTTCCATGAATTGCAAGATTCACAACACTGGAGCTTGTGTAAAATGTAGGATTGCAGGTCCTTCACTTGAACAGTGTGATCAGATTTCAGCTTTTAGTAAGGTCCCAGGTAACTTCTTGCCCAGTAAAATCTGAACAGCATTTATACAGAGCAAGATTTTAGAAGTAGCACCTCAAAACATCCACGGTGCTTCTAAATACAATTTTGGACCAAGTGGTTATCAATGGCAAGTTATTAATTTAGGAAACCTGCCTAAACTTTACCAACATCCTTTTGGATTGGATGCATTGATAAGCAAGGTGCTGATGTGGTCACTCTTCTTTGACATAAATTAGCCTTGAATAATGAAATTATTGCTGTAGATAAAGGCATAAGGAGAGCTCATCAGTCATTGCAATCCTACCACTACCAATCATGTGATGAGTTCCTTTATTATTTCCTCCAACCCATCTTATTGGGTGCATAGTGCATACCAGGAACTACACTGGCATGTGGGACTCATAGGAAGAAAACACTCCTTACCACAACTCAACATCATATCTGTCTGCTCAATGGATCAAGATAACTAAGTTTCCTAAGGTCTGCAATGCAGAAGACAGAAGGGAGCCTGTGGAGATCTTAGCACAGATAGAGGAGTGTCACTTTTGTCCCTGACCCCTCTGTCTTCTAAAATACTGGCACATTTAAAAATTTTAACTATCCAAAGAAAATTCAAGGTATTTTTTGTTCTATATGATATATTGTTCTAACTAGAGGATAACTATCAAAGAAAGGGCTCCTGCCCACTGCTCCAGGGCCCCTCCCACTCTCTCAGGCAAGACCCTGCCCATTGTCCCAAGCATCCTGTCACTACCCCAGGGCCCCTCCCACTGCACCAGTGCCCTTCCCACTGCCCCAGACACCCTCTACTTCAACAGGGCCCCTCTCACTATCCCAGGGTTCCTCCTAGTGTACCAGGGCCCCTTCCACTGCACAAGGATTCCTCATCACTCTAAAAATCAGTAAGTTGTCTTACACTGATGATCACAATTGGTCTCAGCGCAACAAAGTGATGGAAAGTTACTTAGATTAAAGTTGATGCTGACCACTCATGTTTGGGATAGGCACTTAATGAACTCCATGCCAGTGCCACTATCTTGGTACAGTGCTTGTGTTTCTTATATTTAAGTATATAATAGTAACAAGAGAAATATGATGGCTACTGTCAGCTCAACAACTAACAGAAGAGAACACTGCACAATTCATGAGCAAGTTTTATTTATTCTTCACAATGTCATGACCTTTTGATTGATTTGAATATATGTATATTTACAGTGAAGAAAACTGAATCTAAATTGTAACACAAATAATAAAAGCCCCAAGACAGATATTGGGGTACAAACTGAAGATCAAAGAAGCAAAGCAGCCAAGCCAGTAGATCTTACCTCTACCAAGCTAAAAGGGCAACCCTGTCTCCACAAATTCTCAAAGGCAAAAATCTCTGAGTTCTTATCTCCTCTTGTCTTATATTCTTTTCTCCACCCAGCCATATCACTCCTGTCTCCACCTCCCAAGTACTGGGATTAAAGGTGTGTGATGGCAAGTGCTGGAATCAAAGATATGAGCTCTTTTACTCTGCACTCTTCTGTAGGCCAGGGTAGCCATGAACTAACAGAGATACATCTGTCTGTCTCCTGAGTCCTAGGATTAAATATGTGTGCTACCACAGCCTGGCTCTCTGGCTTGCTAGTATGGCTGCTGGGAATGAAGTTGTGTATCCCCATTGAGTGACCTCTATAGCTGTGGCTAGCTTTATATTCTGAACCCTCGGGCAAGCTTTAATTTGTATGTGGTCATAGCTCTACAAATAAATGATGTTACTATGTGAACCCAACTGTGCCTGACTCCAAATGCTGTACCAGGTGACAATGAACATCAAAAGCTAATATCAACCATGGTGATAGCTTGTATTTTTACATTTTCTGTTGGAAAGAACAAGATTGTGAGAAACTTTTCTCCAGTTATACTATGGTGTGTCCTACATTAGGAAACAAATCTGAAAGAGGTTTTTAAAAGCAAAATGTTCCACCTCATCCTATCAGGACAAAGTGTGTGTGTGCTATCATCCTCTTAGGACAAAGTGTGTGCTCTCATCAGTTCATCTAACAAGCGATTTTAGAGAGATACTTGAAAGATATGGTCCCCTGTGCTGCATAGAGATTCAAGGATGTGCAATCCCCAGTGCTGCCCTCAAACTTTTCACCCAATGGAGAACAGTCTGAAAACCTTAAAATATTTACCCAATGTGTCTGCTAAGAAAACATGTGGTGACCCTGAGAACAAGAGTGAGACTTGGGGAAAAAATAAAAACTAGGAATTATAGGTACCAATTAAAGCCATGGGCTGAAATAGGATCACTTAAGGAGAGAAAAGAGGGGTTTAGACCTTCATCCTAGACCACAGCCTTTCAGTGTACTGGTCAGAACCCAGCCCTTTGAAGATTAGAGGCAGTAACAATTGAAGAACATCTTGGCCAGTGGCCTCCTGTGTGTCTTGTGCAGCTCATACTTCACAAAACTCTGATTTCTCATACTCAGTGAGATAAATGAGTCTTTTGTGGGATCTGTGAGCCATAAGGATGGTTATTTTTATAAAGTTCCTGAGTCTCAGTGATAGGCTTAGAACACAGTGGTAGGCAGCACAGGTGACTGGCAGGGCAGCAGAGCTTGCCATCTACTAACTCTGTGAGTTCTAGCAGTCTTTGTTCTCTCTTGTGCCCCCATGTCTTAGTATCCTCAGCATTTATAGAGACAATTGATGCACAGAAAGCAGTGCCTGACCAATACTTAGCCCTTCTAAAGGGCAGCTGCAGTCAATCAATTAGGGAGAGAGCTTTTGCTGGAATCTGCTCAAGAGCTGATATCCACCTATAAGACCTCCTGCAGTAAGGGACGGTGCAGGGGGAAACCCACTTGGAAAATCAGACTAACTTAATCTAACTAAGCCAGCTCTTTCCCTGAAGCAGGAACAAATGGTGCTACAAAGAGTAGGAAACTTTAACCATACCAAAAAGGAAGATCAAATAAAGAAATTTCAATGAGGCAGGATGTTGCCAGAGCTATCTGAATCCCAGCAAGAACTCATCTGAAGGGCATAGCACAATAAAAATTGAGTTTCAGGCATGAACCCACAATTGCAGTGAATCAGTACTCAGGCAGGCTCTGGTGTCAGAGGTGTACACCACCAGCACACAAGATTTAACTTTAAAAAGTCATCTCTACCCATTACCCATAGATTAAGTTAGTTTTGATGATAAACTAGCAAGTGATGAGCACTCAGTCCATACCCCCACATGCCAATTCCATGAATAATTATCCTAAGTGATTGTATATAAATGTGAAGTATTAACAGAGTCTGCTACTGTCTGCTCTCTGGCTTACCAACCTTTTGAGGGATCAGTGGTTCTACTGTAGTCACTCAGATGGAAAATGTGGAAAACACATGAAGATTAATGGATTAGGAAATTTGGAGCACAAACTCCATTTGGCAGCACACATACATCATTTCACACAAAAGCATAAAAGAAAATCAAAACCAAAGAGGTCCTTTCATTTCAAGGTCTATATTTCAAGATCTAAAAGAGCCAAGGAGTAGGAAAATAGAAGGCCCTGTGGTGTGTGTGTGTGTGTGTGTGTGTGTGTGTGTGTGTGTGTGTGTGTGTTTCCCCACAGAGATAGTTCAGCAATTCAAATCTTTTTCTGTTCTTTGATACCTGGAATATCAGATACCAACTTGTCCTTTAGTTTCCAAATGAAGTGTCACATATTGCATTATACTTTTTCTCTCCAGACACTGACCTATAGTATCTTCCAATGGGCTCCCTCCGAGTTAGCACCTTTTTGCTTACTTCATACAATACCATGCTGTGATTGCTTCTCAGGAAGTTCCTACACTTTCCTCTGGAAGTTTCTACTAAAATGATAAAGTTTTGTTTTGTCTACAGAACATAGTAAGGTATGAATGAGTCCCCTGAGCTAGGCATAATAGTAATTGGCATTCCATTTTAACTAGGGCCACTGGGTTATTAAGAACTTAAAACATGAAAACACACATCACTCCCAAAGTATCAAAATCTAAAATTAAAGGCTGTATGTAACAGAACCATAAGCAGTGCACTATCTAGCCACACAGTGAGACATGCTAGAACTCTCTTTCTCGGGTTAGCAGCATGTGACCTTAAGGCCTATGGACACTGTGTCTATTTCCCTTCATGTGAAACCCCGGATTATCACTCCTATGTGTTCCTGGTCCCTCAATAGACATTTTTAAAATGAAAGAATAACAAATGGTTTGAGCTTCTTTTTAAGAATATGTCCTTCAAAGAGTACCAGTGGATTCTGTAATGAATTGGCATTCCTTTTACAGCTGGAGGGAGAAGGAAATGGGGGAAATGAAGAACAGGATCATAATAGAGCATGAATGTGGTAAGTGTTAAGTGTCTGTAAAACAGAAATGAACATATCTCTGCTGAAGTCAGGCTGCTCACCCCTGCTTCAAGAGACCCAGTCTGGAGCAGTTCTGATGTTTGAACTACTGTTCTCCTCAACATTCATCATATTTGGATGCTGGCCACATACATCTACACACCAGGCTCAGAGGCAAAAGCAAAGCAAAATAAAACAAACAAATAAACAAAGACCCCATAAAGAATTATGGGTGAAAATTAACCACTTAATGTTCCAAATGTCTAAAGAAACTCTAGCTTGGAAATGAATACATCTACATCCATACACATCAGAAGCAGAAAGTTTTTCCCTACCATAAAATTTGCTCTACAGGAGATCTTTATGATGCCTTCCTACAATACTAAATTGAAAAGATTTACAAGAAACCCAAAACTCTTCACCACTCCCCCATCCATGCCTGTAGCACAAATGAGGAGTACTTTGCCCTCATTTGATATGCAGTGTACACCACAGTATGAACTCTTGATTAAACAAGTGAGTTGGTTGACATCACCAGGAATATTTACAACTATTAACCATTCCATTGGTTTAGTTCATACAACACTCTTTGATGGGACAAACACTTTACGTCACAGTCATCTGAATACTTAATTTTCCAACTGGTTATCTTCTTGACAGGAACATGCCACTCTTTTCTAGACAGACTTTCTGCATAAGCACTTGGCTGTGCCAAACACTATTTTAAATAAAATAGAAGTTGAATCAGTGCATATAAGAAACACAGGATTTGATATTTCTGTAGGATTGAGCATTACTATTTCAAAGATAAGAAATTTCAAAAGTTCACAGTGGCTAAAATATAGGGCCAGAAAAGTTGAACATGAAGATATATGGTCCCCAGATGATAAGATAGATGGCTATTCAGATTCTCACTTTATGCTATGTAGATCTAGTATTCCAAAATACCTAGGAATGTCTGACAAAGCAGGAAGGCTGAAATACTGGAAAATCATTTGCATGGTGGGCTGATATGACCTATTATTTATTTTTCTCATTTCCTTGACAAAATACCTTATAAAGACAACTGAAGGAAAGATGGTTTATTTTAGTTCATAGTTTGAGGGTATAGTTCATCATGGTGGAGGGGATACAGGGGCAGGCATATGAGAAAGGCTATTGAATTGCATTCACAAACAGGAAGCATGAGTGAATGCTGCTACTTTCTCCAATGTTTTGCTTTTATTTAGTGCAGGATCCCATGTCACAGAATGGTGATGGTCACACTTAGGGTGGATTTTCCTAACAAAATGGAAGCAGTGTGAAAACTCCCTCACAAGAGTGCCCAGAAGGTTTGTCTCCATTGTGAATCTTGAGACTTTGAAGTTGATCCTCAGAACTGACCATCGTGTATGGCTTCTAGATGGGAACCCTAGTACAGAAAAATGAGCCAGATGTTCCTCTTTAGAGGGAGAGTTACAAATGGTGACTATCTTGTATAGTAGATATTTTTACTCTAACTCTCCTTCATGTACATGTCTCTGAAGCCTGGTAGAAAAGAGACAAAGGAAATAAGAATGAAGCAGGTAAAATTAAAAGAACATATCCACTGAGAGACACTGTGACAGAATCAGAACTCTGATTTCCCTATAAAAGAATAAACTATGAGGGGAAGCTTCTCCTGACTAACCACAGAACACAGAATTCTCCTGTCTCCAAAGCCGAAGAATCATCTGAAATGAGGACCAACTGCAAAGAGGTACAGAGAAATAACAAAACACTGAGAATTATCTGAACAGGCATGTCTTCAGAGAGGAGGCAGACTGCAAGGTAACAGAAGGCTGGTATGAATAAGTATAAGATTTATTTTGTGTATTATGAAACTTCTAAAATTAGGTTACAATGATGGTCACCTAAATCTGTAAATACTCTACAGGTTTCGAATTGTATATTAAATAAACTCTATCATATGTAAATTATGACTTAATAAAAACATTTCTAAAATATATTCTTGGTAAATAAATAAAACTTCCAATTGAAAGGGTTTTAGTGTTGTCATAGTCATATTTATATATTCACTGCTCTGACCTTTTAATTAAAAAGTCTGTGTCAAGGCAAAGGTTATTGAAAGATAAAGTATGGTATTCAATGTAATTTTTGAATCCATTTAACTTTCCATTCCTTGAATTCTTATGATTCATATATACTATTTTAAATAAAACCATGTATATATCATTGGTTTATTTAAAACCATATCACATAATATGACTCTACATTTTTCTTCCGTGCCAAATTTTAGCTTCACGAATAGGCAAGTAATTGATCTTCTTTGTTTGATGTAGTAACTAACAGGCACATGAACTTATAGCTACATTTAAATCAACTAAACTTAAATAAAACTGAAAACTCAGTTCCTACAGCTTGGTATGGTCACACTAGTCTATAATCCAAGAACTAAATGAGGCAGTGGCTAGTGGATTATATGTTAAAGGTTAGCCTAGGATGCATACTAAGTTCAGGTCAGCCTGAATTGGATAGCTCTTTTCTCAAGACATAAGAAACAACAAAAACTTATAAAGCCAAAACCAAAAATCAAAGCAAGCAAGCCCAAACAAATAAACTAACAAATAGCCTTAATTCATAGATCCATGCAGCCATATATAACCCATTAATAGACACAAAAGTCATGTTAAAATTGTTAAATAATATAGAAAATAAAATATTTCCATAATCTCTTGTTCATGTTACTGATTTTCAGTCTTAGAATTTATACCACAAACCAGCTTTGAGTTCCACTTGTTTTGTGATTCATCTCTCTCACAATACTTTAGTTTTCATCATTTGGATTTCTACTACTACTATTTTTAACATTCTCTGTTTTTTATTATATCTACATGTTATTTCAATTTTATAAATTGAGCATTACATCATTTTCCCTTTTTCTTTCTTCCTTACAATTTCTTCCAGGACCACCCTGTTCTCTCTAGAAATCATGATTTCTTTTATAATTGTTTGTATGTGTTTTCATAAATGTACAAACACAGCCTGTTCAGTCCATTTACTGGTACTGCATGTATATGCTTTAGAGCTGATTATTTGATGTTGAAAAACCAGTTGGGAGGCTAATCCCTGAGGAAGACTATTTGTTCTGTTCTCAGCATTCCTTGCTTGACTGTAGTTTTGTGTCTACTATTATTTTTAAAACTCTCATCTCAAAGCAGTAAATCCAACTTGCTGTCCCTACATCTATAATCATCAGTTCATGAGACTGCTCTTCTTATCTTTGACACTTTTCAGATTTATTATCCAGAAAGATCGGCTGGTCCTTGCCCAGTACCCCAACATCTTCTTCTTCTCTAAGATTGCCATTAGGCATTGAAGCAAAATAATTTACAATTGTACTTCACAAGGTCAAAGAGTGTCCATCCATTCCAAGAGATGGCTATTGAGAAAAGCCATTATGGAGGACAGTAGACCCATGTAGAGGAGAAACAAAGCTAGGAGCAATAAAAATAAATACCACCTAGATACAATTAGGTCTAGAATTGGAAACCCCAGTGACTTCCCTGAGAAGGGGAAGCTGAATGTACTTGGCTACTGAATACCAAAATGACTTTGTGAAGTAAAGAGAATTTCTTCCAATGCATCTATTAGGTGCATTGATGTATAAAGAAAAGAAGCAAAATTTAGATCTTGAGTCTTGCTGACTCACCTCTTTGGTCCTGAGCAGTTCTAGTAAAAGTCATTCTCCAGAGACTTAGCATTCTCCAGGCTCTTAGCAAGAAGTAGCTTTTCTAAATAGTTCCAAGAGTCCCCGAGGGACCTATCTGCCCAGCTCTGTACTCAAGATCTCTTTGGATTTCATGACTCATGTTGATGCTGTTGCTACACCTACATTTAATTTATGCTAAGTTTGGTCTAATCCTTTAAGAGTAGATGAACATGTTTGTCCTTGGTGAATACCTTGCCCACAAAAAATATGAGAAAAATTCCTCTGCCATAATGACTGATGATTAATAGATAAATAAGTAGATTAAAGGTAGGTAGGTAGATAGATAGATAGATAGATAGATAGATAGATAATAGATTTTTTTCATTTCTACTGTGACCCAGTACCAACTATGTAAAGCTTTCCAAAATACCCCCCTTTCTCACCCAATTAGATTAAAAGTTTGGAAATTTCTTGCTAAGGCTAAGTACATATGATACTTCATAGCAATTTTATCCTTCCACCAAAGACATCCAAGGATAGTAGAGAATTTCATGGCATTCTAGCTTTCTCTGGTGTCTGCAAAATTAGGACCACTCTTATAAACAAAGCTTCTAGGTGTATCTGTCATAGACACAAGACCAGATGTAACTATACTCAGCTGTGATATTTGTCTGTCTCTTGCAAAATATTTTAAGGAACATGTCCCAGTGGTTGGATGCATTATTTCTGAGACTGAAAAAAATAATCTCAAATAAGAGTTGCCTGCAAAAAGCCACTAAATCTAGTTAGACTAAACACTGCCAGCTATACTGGAGCATTCATAAAGAAGCAATGAATAGATAACATAAAGCCAAACATCATAATTCACTTAGATATCCCATCCTTGCCCAAACAGAACAGTACAGTTTTAGATTGTTTTGAAAGTTCCATGTCTTGTAAAAACATATCTTATTTCTTACAAAGAACAAGCTAGGACATACTCTTTATCATGTAAGAGGTTAACTCATCTGCATTCTAATGATCTTATCTTGGAGTATGCACAATCACAATTTTCTTTATAGTTATTTAAAGTTTTGCCATTTTTACTAGAGTACCAGTGAACTCGATCTACTGCAATGATACAAGCAAGATGAGAGGGTAAGCACATAGATTATTTTCTTTCTTTGTTGCTGTAATACACAAAACTTTCCATTCTCCTAACTAGTTTTTAGTACATTGCCAAATTATAGCTTCATTTGAAGCATATAGTGTACTTTGAAGCAATATATATGATTTTTGGATTGATCCACAAACTGGCTCAAGCTACAATTTAAGTGAGTTTATTGTGACCATAAATAATGTGGTATTAATAAACCAGTTCATCTGTCCTTCTGTCAAGCCAAGCTTAAAGAACGTAATCACCACTTCTAAAGATTTCTAAAATTAAACTGAAAGTGTAAACAGAAATGCTGAGCAAAAGACTGCCAAAGAAAAGTTGGGATCCTGTCTGTTCCCATGGCTGCTTTTGGTGGAAAGTGAAGGCAGATTTTCAAAGTCCATAAAAGTCCTACAGAGACTCTGGTCACTCCTATGAGCACTAAGGAGACAGTGACCCTGGTCACTACTGTGTGTCCTGGGGAAACAAAGACCCTGGACTCTACTAACACTAGGGAGACATTGACCCTAGTCACTACTGTGAGCACTAGGAAGACAGTGACTTGTGTCACTCCTGTGAGCACTGGGGAGACATTAAGTGGAGCAACAAAAACCTGGTGGCAGAAGACCACAGGGTAAACCCTACCAAGGCTCAGTGGAGGAAGAGCTGCCATTTGGAAAGGAACCTGAGATGCTTTGCTCAGAAACTCTATGCAACCTTCTCAGAGAAAGCCTGTGTCTGACTTGATGAACAGGGTCAGCAACTATGTCAGATATCAACAAGCCTTTCTGCCAAAGGGTGGGAGGCCTGGCCTTATGGTAGCTTTGTGGTAAGGCCTGATTCTGCCCCATGCTGCCATTCCATCTTGTACAACATTCATCTTCCATTTTAGAAGTAGACATTTACTTCACTTTGAGATGGGTCATGACACCATATCTGTACAGATATGAGAAGGGTACCACCTGTCCAGCAGCAGCCACACAGCACAGACCACTAAATTATTCCTAGGGATAAGAAAGTGTCATTTTATCGCATTAGCAGGGTGAATTGAAACTGGAGGGTCACATGCATGTGGCAAAGCCATAACAAGAAAACCATGCTCTAGAAGTCATCAGACAACTCAGATTAAAGAACAGGTATTATTTCCTCACCTGGACCCCGTAAAAAGGTAGACAACCAAAATTGCTTTGGTTCAGCTCCATCTGAGCACCCATTGTGTGGGTCAAGGTGCTGACAGGCAGAGGACCCCTGACTATCCAAGAGGCTTCAGCTAGGCTTGATCTCTGCTGTTGACCTACTCTGCTCATGCCAGTTGTCCATCTTGTTGGCTCATCTGGACCTGCTGCCCATCCATTCCCTAATTCAGTCATCTTCTCCTGATTCTGCTCTCTTTCCTCTGCAGCTGGAATCAACTTGACAACTCAATTCTGGCCCAAGTAACCTGGCTTTAAGAGGTCATCCAGAGCCTCATCTGTTTAGCCTACAGCTCAGTTTGCTCATCATCTTACCGATACCTGCTCCATTTACATTTCTATCAGCTTCCATCCTCAAGATTTCTGTTATATCTGAACTATGTTATGATCTCTTAAGCCTCTACAGCCTTTCCTTAAGGTAGAAAATCAACCATGCCCAACATGGATGAATTAATAAATAAAATATGATACATATTCACAATAGAGTTGTTATGCAACATGAAGAAGGATGTAACTATGTCATCCATGGGAGATGTATATAATTAACGATTATTATAAACCAAGATCAGAAAGACAGATATTGCACATTTTCTGTCATCTGTGGACTCAGAAAATAAATACATACATATATACATACACATAAATAAAATGGAAGTAGGAGGCAGAAGGGATTCTGGGGGAGGAGGACAACTAAAGGAGTGAAGAGATGAAGACAAGAGAGTAAAGTAGAGAAATAAAGGCAAATACTGAATGTTTCCTCCCATATGTGGACCCTGGCTTATAGATAGATAGATAGATAGATAGATAGATAGATAGATAGATAGATAGATAGACAGACAGACATATATGTGTGTATGTCATATGCATGGTACATAGTACAATGATGGCCATTTAGGAAACTATTAGCAGTGGAAATGGGAGGAAAAGACAAAGAATGGGGGAGAAAATACAGCAGAACACATGTGGGGGACCGAATAATTCTGTTATGGAATATTTTCGGGCCCAGTCTCTAGCTCCAGTAAACATGGAGCACGGGAAAGCTCCAGTCCACTATTGCATTGTTAATGCCAGTAGGGCTACTTTTGTTTACCATGGCCTCAGGGTAATATGCCTCCTTATTTGCATATCTATGCACCTAAGCATCTGAATAGGCCTGCACCTAGGCAGGGAGATCAGAGGTTTGTGAGTAACTTGAGGATGGAAGGTTAGGGTGAGGGGAGAGCAGCCAGAGCAGAGGAGAACAAAGAGGGATGATTTCCTCGTGGTCATGGCAGGACGGTTAAGAGACACCAGAAAAGATGGCTAATAAAGTGCTTTATGTTTACTGGAGCTAGAGACTGGGCCCGAAAATATTCCATAACAGAATTATTCGGTCCCCCACATGTGTTCTGCTGTATTTTCTCCCCCATTCTTTGTCTAGTTCCATAACAAGGAACTGAGAGCTCTCTGAAGATGACAAAGATGCCTGTGTTTGATCTTTATCGCCATTTCGTTGCTGGGATCTTCCAGGTCCACACACATCCACTCAGGCTGAACCTCATGGCTGTCATGGGTTAAAGCTGAGACAAGNCAGGTCACGACAAATACATGAAGTGTATGACGATGAGTGATTGTCATTATGAAACCCATAAGTCTTTGTGAAGAGTATGTGTAAAAATGTTTCAAAAAGAAAGCAATAGTGTCCATCCAAAATAAAAAGATCTCAGAATTACATGAAAAAATTGCATAATGTTAAATAAAAGGAAAATTATAAGATTATACACTTTTTAAAAATTTATAGTTAGTTGCTTATATATCTCAGTTGAATTCAGTTCACACTAGAAAAATAGGTTAGTAGACTACATGGATAAATGAGTGATTTTTCCTGTATACTAAATGATCACTTCCAAATCTACATATTGAAGTTGTGCCTATGCATGAGATAGCATTAGATATTAGAGCTTTGTCAACATAGAGAGATACTCTCTCAGCCTAGACACATGGGGGAGGAAACACAGGAAGTAGGAACAGGAAGAGAGAGGGACAGGAGTGATATAGATGCAGTGCTCATACAAAACATTAAGCAAAAAAGAATAAAAGGTTGAACATTTTACATAGCCTAGGTCTCTACACTGAATTTAATTGCATTATAAGTGCATTTATTTGTGATCTAACTCCTCCATTAACTCACTTTGTAAATTTCAGAAAGACCAGTGTCCTACTTTCTCATTCATAAAATGACACTTTCAATTAGACTTTATCATCTCTAGAGCACATTCAAACTTTAAAATTCAGCAGTTCTATGAGTATGCGTTTCTGTGCATAGTTTTCTTTTTCCTGCAGATCACTTTCAAGAATAGCAAAAATAATTGCTGCTCAAACACTTTGTCTTAAATATCCATTTTACCCTGAGTATCTCAGAATATATTAGCAGATCAACAGAGGATGAAACCTGTCATAGTACTCCTTTCTGAGCTGCCTTCCACTGAAATATCTTCTGCATGCAGGCAGCCAACCAGGCCCTGGCCAAATCAGAGGGAAGCAAACCATAGAGCATTCACCAAGGAGGGCTGTGCTCCACCAGGCTGTGAGAACAGGACAAATTATCACAGGACCTTCTGGAAACAACTGAAGGAGACCCAATGTGCATCTTAGAAGACATAGTTCTCTGCAACCAATTAGCCTTGGTCTAGAAATAGAGGTGTATATGTAGAGGTTTAATTTTTTAATTGATTACTCTCAAGTAGAGTACTAACCTGTCCTCAACCCAGAAGAGCAATACAATGTTCACTTGATCAAGTATTTGTATCTCTCAATAGGCAGAACACAATGGGACACATCTCAGTGGCTCATAGGCCTAGGGTATGTTGCCTCACCTTCTCCAAATGGAAACATTACAAGTGTCAGAACGTCACAAGGTTCCTAGACCTCTTCTCACTTCCTGAGAGGAATATGAGATTCCTGCAGTCACCTGAAGTTGTGCAGAATGCTGCAGGAATTCAGCTGTGAGGGTGACCGTCTCTGTGACACAGCTACCTTTGAGTCACCCATGATCTTGTAAGAAACTCTCATAAACCACTAGTTAAGTTCATGAACCAAGATTGGTTGGTTGTCTCTAGTCTGTTACAGGTACCCTCTCTATGGTAAATAGTTTTTATCAGACCTGTCCAGAGATATAACAACAAGAGATACTACATGAGTGCTCCAGGATATACGTATTAAAATCACAAGGAGATGCCACCTTAAAACCACAGAAACAAAACCAAGCTAAGAATGGCAATGTGTGAGAGAGGATGCAGCATGCTGGAACTTTTGTACACTGTGGTTGGGAATGGAAGGTGGAGCTATACTGTGGCAAAGTTTGGAAGGTTCTAATAAAATAAAACATACTGATAAAATTAGATAATTCTCTTATGGCTCAAAATTCCCAGTCCTGTGTGACTCAGGAGAAATTACAGAACAAATCCACAAAAAGACTCACAAGTGAATATTGGCAGAATATCAGTTCAAAAGAGTCAGTTGTTGGAAGCAGCCCAAATGTTTGTCAAGAGCCAATGAAGCATTCATACATAGGTGAATCCCAGATACATTATGTTGAGCAAAAGGAGCTAAGGATGAATTATTACATTATCTGTGCTGGGAACATTTGCATGATTTTCAATAACAGGCAAAACTATTTGTATTTGTAGAAGCCAAAGTAATCATTACCCCTAAGAGGAGTCTAGGGTTCTGTTGGCAAATTGGAACAAAGGGTAACACCAGGGTGCTGATGTTGTTTTACCCACATGCATAAAAATCCACTGAGCTGTACACAAGTTGTGCACTTTCTTCTGTGTAAATTATATCTAAATAAAAATTAGTTCCCTCAGAAAAAAACAAAAAACAGACCAGATGTACTGTTCCATTAAGCTAGCTTGTTTCCTGAAAATGCTACTTTTTGTCTTGAAATAATCTCCCCATTAGAGCTATGCTGTGTTAGCATCTTACAGCAAAGGACCATCCACATCTCAGGATGCCTGGCATTTAACAGAAGGGCAAGAGGCACTACCACTAATCCAAATGGCTTTTTTATCTGAAACTTTATATGCACAGCATACTGAACACACTATGATTCTTCATCCTCATGGCCATTCTGAAAAGCAGGTAACATTAATTATATTTCCTGTATAACAAAGCTGGTGTAGCAGTTAAGTAATGTTCCCAATATAACACACCCATGAAGAGATGAACCTGGGACTCAGCTTGAATATGGTTTTAATATAAATCCTATATTTTTAAAATCCTTCTTGCCCCTTTTAATGACAGAAGTGCTAAAGGCCACTTGTCCCACTGGGAAGGCTGCCTTTACACACTCCCTCCTGTAGTTCTGAGACTAATGTCAGTGTCCCTAGATGCGTTCTGAGTGGGTCAGAGTATACACACCTGAGGTGTGAGAGGAAGCTATCTTGCATGAAGTGAGAAGAAATTAATGAATCACCCAGGCTCCCACTGGTAAAACATGGCCTCACACCTGTTCAGTGGGAAAATGAGCAACAGACTCCACAGGGAGGGGAGGATAAACTTGCAGTATTTATGAATTTCTATGGGGCAGTTTTGCAGATGCATCTTTTTTTTAATTTTAAAGATATGACAACTCTGTTTCCAATTATCATCTTTATTTTCCCCACACCAGGCTGCCAAACATCAGGATCAAGGAACTTTTATATCTGAAAGTGTTTCTTTGGGGACACATAGCTGTGATTAAACCTAAAAACCATTATATTCCACTGTTATGAAAGCTGAAATCAGTGCCATTCCACTGCCCATCAGTGCTATTCTATCCTTTTGTGTCTTTGAAATGACTTTTAAAAATTATTATTAAAATATATTGGGGGCTCAGTGCAATTATAAACACAGAAAAAATACTGAAAGCAAACCCCACTGAGCACCAACAGTAATTCCCCATGCCACTGCTGCATAAACACGTGTGTTGAAAACAAATAATAAAAGGCTTACCATTTTAAAGCAAGGATTTTAATCTCCTGGTCATTAGCTGATGTTTGACAAGCCCTATAATGCCTTAGTAGCAGCTGGAATTGAGTTCTTGCCACATTTTGAGGCTCAGAAAAGCACAGTAATAACAAACTTCACAAAAGTATGCAAAATCTCCTTAAAAACAAATAGTGATCATAATACTTAGCCAAGAATTTTTCCCCTGAACTAAGATTGTTACTGTCAGACTGTCTTGGCCATTATATGAGCTATAATAAAATACCACACTGGATGGCCAATTAAACAGCACAAATTTATTTCCCAGAGTTCTGAAGGCCAGGAAGTCTGAGATTGAGACATAGTATACTTACTTAGTATCTCACAAGGGCCCAGTACACACACACACACACACACACACACACACACACACAATTTTCTCACTCCAAATGTCAAAATGGGTATCAAGTTTTTTATGAGAGCACTATTTTACACTGAGTGGTGGGGTTTCAGCAGATAAATTCAAGGGAAGTAGTAGCTTGGTCAGACCATAGACAATGGAGTCCCATATTTATTACCTAATCTAATAAATATTCCCACCAGATAAGTTCATACAAATCACATTAAAGATGGAAATTTCAACCATGTCTTAAAAGTCATATATAACTAAACTCTATATTTATCTCCTTAAAAAAAAAAGAAAACTTATCTGAGCTGTTCCAATGCATCCCAGGAGCACCGTGCTTTTGGGTGTGTACCCTTGAGTGAATCACTTTTGTCTAGTAAAGGCTCGTATCTCTAATCTACTTGGCAGATGCAATGGTGAAGATGGGGGAAGTCAAACACAGCAATGATCGATGCAAATGAACTAGAAACATATTTGAAGCACAAAATACAGAGACCACAAATTTCCCTGGCACATGAGTTGAGATCTGGCCATGTTCTCTGGCAGACAATGGCAAAGTATTTGCTTTTGCCAGGTGTTATAGCTACACTTTCCATTGCTACTTATCTTTGAACTTCCAGATATTAATCATATATAGAAAAACTAAGCCAACCTACTGACTACCAACTCCTACAAACAAGCCAGGCAATTTGAATAAATCAAAAGCTTATTCCATAACATGATCTTCGTCATAGGGTTTTAATTGATTTCCTCTTCTGTGTTTCAGGTGGGCATTGTTTACAGCTGGAGGCATGGCAACCGGACAGTATACAGTCTTCAAAACTCCTAATAAAAGTTCATTCTTCCAGAAGTCTAAAGTAAATTTGTATCTCTGACAAATCTAGTTACAAAACAGAGTTGTGTCTGATATCTCTTATACACTTTTTCCATCTTTAATCTCTTTTATCTTTAGCATACAAAATGAGTTTAATTTTTATATTTTAATACACATATATGTTATGCTTTGTTTGTTGTCTTCTTGATACCTACTCTTGCCCCCTCATTCCTTTTAATTGTGGGCTTCTTCTCCACAATTAGTCTTCTCTGTCATCAATTATTTATATATGTATGTATAATACCATTATACATGTATGTAACATTATTTATGTTTGTATATAAGTGCATGTACATATGTTTTGGTATTGTGACATTGTATGTATGTGGAAATCAGAGAACAATTTGGAGAATTCATTTCTTTTCTTCTAGCATATGGGATCCAGGGATGGAACTTTGGTCATCAGGCTTGACCACAAATAACTTTAACAATGTACCATTTTGCTAGGCCATAACTACATTTTTCATGTAGATTCTATAGATGTCATATTTGTCTGAGATTGCTAATTTTAATGAACATAGGGATCTCTAGTTGCATCTTAAGTAGAAAAAGTAGAACAAACCAATTGATGTATATTGATTTCTTTACTGATTTACTTAAAGCACTGTTTGTACTGCCTGTTTGCCAAGTGTGACTTTACTTGCTTCCTGGAACAGAATAACATGGAGAAATAGCTGCCTTTAAGAACCTGCTGAATGCCACCTATGCTTCTGTAAAAATCTTGCTTGCTTGCCCACTCCACCCTATTGAGTTAGAGCATAAAATGGGAATACAAACTGGACCCAGTATCAAGGCATTTTAGGAGCTGTTCTGGCCTCAGTCTACCAGTGACAACTTTTCTCTTACACTCAATTTGTGTTGGAGTGTTTGTTTCAGAAATATTCCCACAGCACATTCATTTTCTTTCTCATGACTATATAAAACTTCATTGTATATGTGTACTGCAATTTCTTTGTCCATTTGGTTCATGATTGTCTGGGCCAGTTCTTTTTCTTAGCTCTCAAGCATAGTGCTGCAATAAACATAGGTATGCATGTTTCTCTGTGGTTTTCTGACTCCTTTGGGATGTACATGACATGGCTAGTTTTCTTTTTGGGCCAGTGTTGGTATGAACACCTTTATCATCTATGAGCAAACTTTGAGTTTTATCATCTGGACATTTTTTGTGCCCCCTATATAATCAAAGCATTTGATTACATAAGAATGTCTATTCTTAAAACTAAATGCACTGTCACCCACAGATACAGCGGGCTACCCAGCAAGGAGACATTAAGAGTAAGTCAGTCATGCTAAGATGGCCTGACTCATTTTTTTCCTTTTTCGTTTTTTGAGACAGGGTATCTCTGTGGCTTTGGAGGCTGTCCTGGAACTAGCTCTTTTAGACCAGGGAGGTCTCGAACTCACATAGATCTGCCTGCTTCTGCCTCCCGAGTGCTGGGATTAAAGAGGTGCATCACCAATGCCCAGCTGGCCTGACTCTTAAAGGTTGTAGGAACAACGTGTTTTAGTAAGAACACTGGGAATTGAAGCCATCCATTCTAAGGCCCCTTGGCATGTTTAATCACCTCACAGACACACACACACACACACACACACACACACACACACACACACACACACACACACACACACACACACACACACGGCAGCAAATCTGCCTCCTTACTCTTCTCCAAATGGAATCAGAGGCTGGGCTCTGGGACTCAGCCTGCAGAAGCACTGGTCAATGTAGCTATGGATGATTTCCAAATGCCATTCTCATATCAGAATGGAAAAAGATGCTTATGAAGAAGACAGGAATCTCTGAGATTTTATATATACAATGCTTCTGGTAGAAGTAATGGTTTTTGTGGCTTTGCTATAACAAGACAGCTCTACTTTTAAGGAGCCTTTATTTCCATAGCAGGACAGTTGCCTTGCTGTCTTTTGTAGTTTCTATTTCTGATTGCCTACAAGGATGAATCTTACCTTACACAGATGGCCACTTTGGTTTTCCTTCCTCTTAGGTTTTGTCTATTTTACTAATGAATTCCATGTGTCCATCTTTTAAACATTTATACTTTAATTTTTGAGACAAAGATTCACAAATATCTCAAGCTGACTTTAAAATCTATGTAGCCAACTATGACCTTGAACATTTGATTCTGCTGTTCCATCTTTAGAGTGTTAACATGATGGGAGTGCCCCATCATGCTGGTTTATGTACCACTGAGGATCAAATACAGGACTTCATGCAGGCTGTGCATTCTACAGTCTTTTCATATGATGTAAGTAGTAATATACTTTTTAATACAGGTGGCTCTTGTATGGTGAGGTTTCCTAGATAAATTTCCCTGTATCATTTTCCTAGATCCCTATCTCTCTAGTGTTATGAATGTTACTTACACTATCTGCAACTTCTGAAACATGAGATCTGCAGCACAATTTTATGTTTTGGAAAGTTACCTTCCACTATTTTATTCTTGTATTTTTAAAACACAAATGGCTTTATTACAATAATAATTCTGTCTCCCTGCTCTTTGTCTCATAAATCATTATTGTGGACTAGAAAGGTTTCTCAGTCATTAATGTCATTTGCTTCTCTTTTGAAATACCAGAGTTTGGTTACCAGCACCCACATAGGTCAATTAACAAGTGCCTGTGGTGATATATTATTTATGATTTATTAAAGCTTGCCTGAGTATTCAGAAAGGAAAGCCAACCTCAAACTATAAAGATCAGGCAGTGGTGATGCACACCTTTAATCCCAGGACTCAGGAGAAAGGTAGGTGGATCTTTGAGTCCAAGACCACCCTGGGTTACAGGAGAGTGAATCAAAGCTCATGCCTTTATTCCAATGATTAGAGAGGTATAAAAGGTAGAAACATTCAGTCTAAGAATTAGTCTCTAGCCACATTGAGGAAAGCATAGCAGTCTGAACGAATCTGAGGAGCAGTGAAGTCGGTAACAGTCTGAAGATTGCCCCTTTGGTCTGAGATGAGGTAGAGGTAAGAGCTAGTGGCCAGCTACTTTGCTTTTCTCATCTTGAACTTGAAGCTTAAACCCCAATATCTGCCCCTGGGTCTTCTATTTATTGTGTTACATCTGCCTGTAACTCTGGTTCCAGGGGATCTGTTTTCTAACCATGAGGTCACCTACATGAATGGGCACTGACACACACACACACACACACACACACACACACACACACACACACATATAATGAAAAATAATTTTTAAATAAAAAATATTTGTTTCCACTGTTAATGGAATTTCCACCACACATATTAATTTTAGACTTGTTTTGTCAGATGTTCTGACAAGAAGCAAAGTAAAATTTCTACTGGAGTTATAACTCATTGATAGTTTAAGGTGAATTGACACCTAAAGGTATGTAGTCACTCACCACAAGTATGATATTGTTAAATATTTATCTTCTACTGAATAACTTTCAGTAAAGCCTTACTGCTTCCTTCATCATGATCTTTTAAATGTAATTTTAGTTTGCTCTCTTTGTACCTTATCAATTGGTTGCTGTCACTTGGATTGTTTTTCTTGACTGTCTTTTTGACCTCTGCCATTTCCTTAGTGCTGGGATTAACACCATGTGCCACCATAGCCTGGCCATTTCTTATCTATATGAAGAACTAATTATTTTATAAGCTGATTTTGCATAACATTACTTCCTTGTTGGGAGTCTTTCTATTGTTTCTGTTTTCATTATCTTTTTTTCTCTTTTCCACAGGAACATTATACCTGTAGACTGAATTATTATAGTACACCGAGTAGGCTTGCTTTGCTTGCATTGTTTCTGATTCTGATTTGATCTTCCAGATCACTTACAATGATGTTGATAGCTGAGATCATGTGTGTTATTAAGGAAAATAACTTCTATGCTGTTCAGAAAGTTATTTATAGTCTGTCATTCCATCTCATCTAAAGCTTTTTATATCTATTTAGTTGATTATTTCCTATGTCTACATTTCCTTCAACATATATAAGTTAAACCATTATATTGACTTCTATGGATAATTCCTATGATTAGAATAACCCTACCTGGTAATGGTTTTTAAATGTTAGATTTCAATGTCTATATTTTACTTTAGCTATTTGTAGTTATATTCATAAACAGATTTTCTTAAGATGTTCCTTTTCTGTGTAATCTTACCTGGGATTTAATACTACAGTATTTTTATCCCCCAAAGAACAGAATATATTTGGCAAATATTTTAATAGCTTATTGTTCCATGAAGACACATAGTTTGACTAGAAAGCTCATTGATTCTGCCTAATATTGTTTTATAAGAAGGAGAGATGAAGAGACAGACATCTCAGTCATTATCCTCCAGTGCCATTGTTTCTGTGTAAAATGTCCCTACTGGCTCATATGCTGAACAGGTGGGCCCTGGCCAATGATACTGTTTGCAGAAACTTGGAAATAGTTGGAGGTAAATTCTGAAATGGAGAACTTAGACCAGGCTTTTATGATT
Source organism: Cricetulus griseus (assembly GCF_003668045.3). NCBI lineage: Eukaryota > Metazoa > Chordata > Mammalia > Rodentia > Cricetidae > Cricetulus > Cricetulus griseus. Next base: position 176,591,462 of record NW_023276807.1, on the reverse strand, counting down.
CAGGCTTTTATGACTGTACTAGCTGGTGCTGTACTGAGAACTTGCTTCCTTATCTGCAGCAGACACAGCCTCTGCAGCCCTGGTGCCTGTTTCCTGAAAACACAATAAAGCCTTCCTCCCTTAAGTTACTTCCATCAGGTAATTACAGTGACAAAAGAAGTATCTAACACTCTTACATTGGGACTGAGGACCACAGTGACCCACACGCTCTGAGGACTCCTCTGTATGTGGCATTATGGCTATATTTAGTAAGCTTAATTCCAGAGAGGATCACTGATAGGATATTGATTCTCTGGCATTTTGGCATTCTAATAGATGAATATATGCAAGTTTAAAAAATAATGAAAACATTATATATTGGCTGCTAACTTTGTAAAAGATCTTACTTATGTTTAGTGGTTTAAGCTTATTAGTTTTGTAGTTACATTATGTTAAAACTTTAAAATGTTGCTATCTATTTCTGCTTGCTTTACATGTACCTAGATGCTGAGTTCTCTAAAAGAGTAACTACCTATATTTTATACTTAAATTCTGGCTAGGATTTTTTAATATATGCAATATTTGTGTGTATATATATATGCATATTATGCATATATATAATAGTTCTTTGGGAATTTCATACAATGTATTTTCATCATTTCAACAACCCCTTCAAATGCTCCCAGATCCACTAACTTTCTCTACTCAACTAACTTTATGTCCTTTTTTAAAAAGTGTATCAAATCCAGTTTCAAGCCCAAATTTTCTTGTATGTGAGACTTTCCTCTGAAGCATGGTTAACTTATGAGGCTTACTGCTGTGTGAGGGAGAATTTCAGTTTTCTCTAAGATATGAGTTTATCTTATGGGATGGGTTGAACTCACACAAAAAAATTCTCAGTAAAATACTTGCAAACCAAATTCCAGAAAACTCCAAAAAGATTATCCACCATGATAAAGTCAGATTCATTCCTGAGATGCAGGGAAGGTTCAGCATACATTAATCCATGCATGTAGTGTCCTACCTTATCTCTTTTATATGTTTGGTTTCCATTGTACTTAATATTTGACATTTGGGCTTTTTAAATTCCCAACTTTAAATGTTATGTGTCAATTTATTTATTAACTGTATTTATTGACTGACTGTACATACCTGGTTTTTTCAAATCTTACCTAAAGCTTTCTCTGTTTTATATATGAAATTATTCATTTTACATTGTGACACTATATATTTGACACTGATAATATCTGCAAGCAAATCTCATAACATGTTTTATGTAGAGATGCAAAGATACCATTTTACAGGCTGATATTTTCTCATTTACTCATATCATTCAATTAAATATTCAAACATCAAATACTATACATCCTTCCCAACACAATGTCTTTTTTTACGTTTATAAAGAGAAACTACATTTGTATCCAGGTAACTTAGTACCCTATTCATTCTATGTGAGAACAAACCTAACTTATGTTCCAAGCATAACAGACAAACATGTTCTGGAAATGTAAAGAGACACATCCTAATGTCAGTGGACATCCATAAAAGCATCCCTCACCTCCACTGCCTAGGAAACACTCACAGTAGAGCATGTCAACTTCACACAGAATTGTCTATCATTTCTAGGTAAGAATTTGAAACAGTGAGTTTAGTTCTCAGCAGTTACATTGGTCATCACACAACTCTACATTTAGGGAATCCAAGGTCCTCTTCCATTCTCCAGGGAAAATACAAATACAGAAATACCTATACACATAATAAAATATAAGTAAATATTTCTTAAAATCTAAATAAATGGAGGATGTGGAAAGATAGCTTGATGAAATGCCTGTCACATAACCACTGGGACCTGAGTTTGAGCCTCAGAGCTTAGGTAAAAATATCCAGTATGAAGGCATATTCTTGTATCCAAGCCCTGGCAGATATTTGGAGCAAACTGACCCAAGTTAATTGACATAATCTCATCAGCTTGTTCTGCATGCTTGGCTGTGGAACAAATGAGATACCACAGTTCAGAAAAAAGGCAATCAGCAGCTGAAAAAGGACATCCAAGGTTGACTGCTCTCTGGCCATCAAAATAATGCACACATGCACAGAGATGCACACTTATACCCTTTTTATAGTCAGGGTTTCTATTTCTGTGATGGAACACAAGACAAAAAGCAAGTTGGGGTAGGAAAGCACTTATTTGGCTTACAATTCCATATCAGTTTTCATTATCAAAAGTATTCAGGACAGGAACCTGGAGACAGAAACTGAAGCAGTGGCCATGGAGGGTTGCTGCTTTCTTGCTTGCTCCTCATGGTTTGTTCAGATGCTTTCCAAGAGAGCCCAAGACCAACATCCCAGGGATGTTGGTCACAATGGGCTTAGTCCTCCCATCAGTTACTAATTAAGAAAATGATCTACAGCTGGATCTTATGGAGGTATTCTCAATTGAGGTTCCCTCATTTCAGATGACTCCAGCTTTCATCAAGTTATGACAAAACTAGTGGTGATATGCCTACACACACACACACACACACACACACACACACACACACACTTCAAGATAAGTACACTGCAAACACATCTAGATTAAAATTGTATAGTTTCAAATTTGGTTGAAAGACAAAAAGGCTAAAAAGCTTCATATCTTACATGTTATAAAAATCACAAGATTAAATAAAATCAATGACTTTGACTTGAACTTTATGAAAACTAATAATCACTGATGATTACAAAAGGCAGCATTAATATAGCAAAACAGAGCCCAGCAATGAGAAAGAAGGCAAATATGATCAACATAGTGGCAAGAGTATATACTAAACATACAAGGAAATCTTGACATGAATAAAAACATAGTTAAGCCAATTTAAAAATAAGTGATAAAATGTTACAACACATCCTTAACATTTTCAACCCAGTGTGTATGTACACATAAAAAGTGCCAACATAAATTGTAATTAGAACTTTATAAGTCCAAGCCAAAATACATGTCTATGAATCTCTAAATGTTTAAAACTTCAAGACTCAAAAGTTATTTCTGGTGGAAATAAATAAACTAGTGTAAATAGATTAGCAAAATAGCTCAGTAGACACATATGGTTGTCTTAAATCTGGATACCTGAGTTCTATTTTCAGAACCCTCATAGTAGAAGGAGAGAACTAATTCCCTCAAGTTTCCTCTCACTTCCATATGAGCCATGGGAGACAGACTTGGGTACACAAAAACAAATAAATAAATAATACAAATAAATATAACTAAAATGTAAAAAGAAACTTAGCACATCCTGTTGATTTATATGGATACTGAACATTAAAATGTCCTATTATCTAGGAGTTCATGTCCCATACAGGTGTGTGTGTGTGGTGTGTGTGTGTATGTGTGTGTGTGTGTGTGTGTGTGTGTGTGTGTGTGTTGTGTATGTGTATGTGTGTGTGTATGTGTGTGTGTGTGTGTAGGTGTGTGTGTGTGAGAGAGAGAGAGAGAGGAAGAGAGAGAGACAGACAGAGAGACAGAGAGAGAGAGAGAGAGAGAGAGAGAGAGAGAGAGAGAGAGAGAAAATGCTTACTCTGGAATTATATCCTCATCAATAAATAAAACATTTATGTAGTAGGTGGTGCTGGTAAGATGTCTCAAAGGTTAAGGCACTGTCATGCCTAACAACCTGAGTTGGATCCCTGGGACCCACAAAGTTGAAGGGAGGAACTAACTCCTGCAAATATTCCTCTGATTTTTACATATCTACTGGGGCATTCATACACCCACACACTAAAGAAATAAATAAGATACAAATCATAAAAAAATAAAGAGGAATTTATGATTCTTTTACACAATGCAACATATTATATCTGGAAAAAAAGAAATGTAGATGAATTTGGGGGAAATGAATGCAATGAAATAAATCAGGAACAAAGGAATATTCCAAGTAATTTTATTTATATAAACTTTGAAACAAGTGCAATAACCATGGTATTGGAAATCAGAATTGTGCTTACCCTGAAGTCACTAACTAGGAAACTGTACAGCCAGAGACTGTACACCACTTCTGAGGTGGTGACCACAGTCTTTCTTTGGTGTCTTCTCTAGTTTTACTCTCAAGATTAGAGCCTAAAACAAAGACCTGTATGCAAAAGCACATCTGAGAGTTTACCACCTCAAGTACAAGTCAAAATGGGAAGAAGGAAAAGCTAGGGAAGCTTTTGTTGATGGAAAAAGCCCATAATAGATGATGATGGCTCAATCCTGCTTTGGGGAATTCCCTGAGGCCATGTGGAATGAATATTGGAACTGTTGTATGAAGAGGTTGTGGTGTCTAAGACCAAATTCCCATACTGTGCTTGAGAGGTGGCCTATGGGTGTTAATTTTTCACTGTCTCCTTCAGCTAGTTTGCATAGTATCGGGAAAATACCAGTATCCAATGTACCATCTTCCTAATATGCAGGTGAGTGTAGCTGTGCTAAAGAGCTCCATGAAAGAACGACTTCCTAGAGGTCTGTGCACTGCCTGACTACCTGACTTAGACCCGTGAAGACTCCTAACACCATTCACTTATAACCTGCAAACTTTTATCTATCTGTGATATATTTCAATAAGTAAGCTTATTTAAGTACAATTAAAGGAAATGTATGTACTTGAAAAGAGGCATCATTCCAGAAGAGGAATGAATCTAAGAGGTCTAACCCTGCAAGCAAACCAACAGGAATTTCAAAGCAGATCAACCTGATGAATGCCTCAAGCATGACAGTCCTGGAATACTAGACAATCCATTACAGATTTGTCAGCATGCAGAAGGTTTATGGATGTACAATTTCACCTATGCTTACAAACATGATATGATAGCCCATTGGGGCATCTTCTGCTTTCTGAATTTTGCCTGAACAGCTAATCGTTCATGCACTGATTCTAATAATGTTCATGGTTCCAATGATGTAATGATGAGCTCAAACACTAAGGGTGCATGTAGATGTGCAGCTAATTAAGAGAGAGTGGGAAATACAACAGCAGCACAGGTCCACAAATATCTAGGAAGCTTCAGACAGCAGTGATACCTGAAGGAGATACCAATTTTAGTGAGAATAAGCAGAGAAAAGAAACATCAATAAATGCACACAGAGAGGTGTGGCTTGCATGGCGTAGTCAGCAAAAGGACAGAGATGAGTAAGAGCAAACTCTGCATAGTGTGTCAGGTGGCCCAGTGTAGGGGATAAGCCAATGTGGTAGCAGTCATTGTATGGTCAGAATTTGTTCTTAGAAAAAATAGAATCTAGAAAGTTCTTAGACTAGGGAATTCTAAGTGAGTGTTTTAATAAAGGATTGGTTAGAAATCAGACTTTGGGCAATAAGGTGTGTGGAGGAACATTTGAAATGCATTAGGCAGGGATGACAAAGTCATTAAGACTTCTTAGGGCAATGTCTCTATACATGCTTGAATTTCACCAGTAAATGTGCATCTTAGCCCAGGACAGTCCATGACAGCTAGTCAATGGAGCAAGCACTCCTGTAAGACAAGTAGAGAGCTAACCATATATAGAAATCCAGAACAGCTCTAAGATGAGTGAGGCAAAAGACCACAATGTAAACATCCTCCGCACAATCCTATAAAACAGTAAAAGAGAAAATGAGCAAGTAAGAGTTCCTGTATGAGGAACTGCTAAGGCTGTATCTGGTGGCTGATAGTTGAAAGTAACAAGAAGACAGAAAGGAAGACAAAGTTTTGAAGAAATCCCTCTCTGAAGGCTGCTTTTGTCGTAGCTCATTTTGTAAAAGGCGTAACGTGAAATTTATAACAAATTACACTATGAAAATAATAAGCCTCTGCCTTGAACTGCAGTGATGTTTAAGTTGTATGTGTAAAATGTAAAAAACAAAATAATAAAGATTATCAATTTCAGATGAAAAAGGCAAGCTTTCTGGCAATGCTATCTTCTAGAAGAAAAACTACCATATAAACCTGGGGATGAGGGTATGCTTAGCAAAGCTTATTAAAATCCTAAAATGGCTGGGATACAGCTCAAGGGAGAGTCCTTCCCAAGCACACATGCATCCATATATTCCACACTTAGCACCACACACACCGAAATCACAAAGTCCATGCTCCCCACTAGCATTAACCCCACAGGTATTCCATGCGCACCTGCCATTCCAGGCATTTTCCTGGGCTGGAGAGACAGAGACTTCTCCTGGGGAGCTTCAATACACCCCAGAAAGGGAAACCAGGGCAAAGTAATGATTGCACCAAAGCCCAACTTGCTGAACTGATAAGATTGACTGGGGTTACTAACAGGAGCAGGGAGGAATTGGATGCAGTTGACACAGACACAGTTAACACAGACTGAAGACTCATGAAAGCTGCAACCCTGAAGTTCCCTGCACAACTTGCAGGCAGCTCCATTTGTCCAAGAATCTCCTCTCTGAGTCTCATCTGGTCATCCTTTCCACTCTCAGACACTGACTAATTCTGTAACAACAGGGATGGGTTCTTGTGATTCTTGCAAGTTTTAACTTTCCTGGGTGTGTGAAGTCTGTTTACCTCCATAGTCTCAATTATCCTTGCTCCCTCCTGGAGGGAATGTTTGAACTCAAAGGAAACTTCTAAGCAAGAAGATGCTCTCACAAGTCCCTGCCCCAATTCAGTTCCCTATCTCTACTTATTAATTTTTCCCTGAAGATAGCTTTGTCAGAAAATTAGTTATATCGACAAGGAACCTGATCATTTGATCTTGTTTCCTTTATACACATTATAAACATGTAGACTCCAATTACATTCAAAACATCAAATCATGCCTTAGATTTCTAGAATAAATTGCTTATCTCTTCCCCTGCAGCCAAGGTTACCCAAGCCCACTGTACTCATCCTACTCCTTTCCTTACAACTGCCCAGCCACAACTCCAACACTCCATGTTTACTCCTCTTCTCAAGTGGCAGCTCTTACTCCTCCTACATCCTAACAAGGCTCTCTCCTCACATGTCACCTGAGCATTCCTTGTCCCTAAAATCTCTGCAAAAGAAGTTTTCTAGTTGGTTATTTCTTAGGAATTTCTCTCAAACAGAGAAGGGGTGACTTAAAACATTCTATTACCCCCCCAACCTCATGAGAGCCAGAAATATGACTGGCACATTCACCCAAGGTGATGCCCAGAGACCAGAAAATATTCAGCTTTTTTACAGAATGCAGTGTGTGAGTCTGAGATTTAGCAAGAACTGGTCAGTTAGAAATCATGACAGCCATTTTGGAGATCATGAGAGTTCTTGGCTGCTTTGCAGTCAAGACCTTGCCAGAGAAACCTACAGAACCAGCAGAGCTGACCTAGTGAGAGAACACGGACCCCAAGTGTAAAGTTTGGGAACCAGCATCGGACTGGACCAAGCCCTGTGAATGTGGGTGCCAGTTAGGAGGCCTGGGCAGGCTATGATACCTCTAACAGTGGAACCAGTATTTATCCCTAGTGCACAAATGGACTTTGGAAGCCCATTCCCTATGGAGGGATACTATTTCAGCCCGGATACACAGAGGAGGGCCTAGGCCCTTCCCCAAATGATGTGACAGACTTTGATGATTCCCCCCCCATGGAAGGCAGCACCGTCCTTGGTGAGAGGGTGGGGGTGGGTTGAGGGGATTGGTGGGGGCATGGGAGGATGGGAGGGAGAAGAAATGAGGGGATTCATATGTAAAATGACTGTTTCTAAATAAATAAAAAGAAGTTACAAAAAAAGATCATGAGAGTTGCTTGAATATTCAGCTTTTGTTATCTACTCATACTCCCTGGATCACACCTGTATAAGGCAGGGCCCTAAGTAAACAGGTGAGCCGGACACTTGTGGCACATGCCTTTTATTACAGCACTTGGGAGGCAAAGGCATGCCTCTGGAACTCTCTGAGTTCAAGAGCCTGGTCTGGTGATTTTGATGATGGCTGTATGTTATCATACCAGAGCCTCAGGAACATGTCTATATAGAGCCCTACATTATAGCCTTGACCAACCAACTAGGGGTCAGAAAACGACCCCTAGTTAATACTTTCTGCCCCAGAGTTTCAGTCATGGCTTGCACTGTCTGTGTTTCACTTTAACTTCCTCCAAACACAAGAGACTGACATTTTTTTCTCAGCAATTTCACTGTGATGAAATAAATACATGTGAACATACACATAAATGGTTTGTTCATAGCTTCCTTCATCTACTTATGCAAGATCCTGTCTAGGTACATTTTCTGTTGCTATAATTAACACAATAGGCTGGGAACTTCTAAACAATAGAAGTACATTTGGTTTATGGTTCTTAAGGATGGAAAATTCAAGAGGCTAATGCTACATCTAGTGAGGCCCATTATGCCACATTACAGTCTGGTGGAAGGACATGCAAAGCACAGCTGGGAGAGAGGAAATCAAGTCACAGTTGTTTTACATCTGAACCCTATTCCTGTGACAACTGACCTAGTCCCTCATTATCAGCATTAATCTGTTCATGAGCCTTGAATCCAAATGACCTGATAACTATTTGATGCTTCAGTCCCTATTCTGGATATTCAATTTCAATATGAGTTTTGAAGGAGGTAAATCCCTAATGCCACAAAACACAAGCAATTTTCTCAGATTATTAGAAATTTTGTTCTGCCGCAAATATGGCGACTCTCAGGTCTCAGGTAATGTTTTTGTCAATTTTAGGTCTGAACAATATTTGAACTACAAATGCTGAGGGCCATGTATATAAGCCTAATGGGAAGCACCTAAGCCTAGGATATAAGTGAAACCACTTTTGGCCTGTTGGTTGCAGAGTTGTAAACTCACGTCCATTGACTTTCCCATCAACTCATCTCTGGCAGCTCAGAGCAGCAAGCTTGGCTAGGCAAATGTTCCTGACAATCAACCTGAGTAACTTACCAAAGTTGCTCAAAAAAGAAGGAAAAAAAGGAAGTTGGAGCCACCTCTTCATTTCTGTTGAGAAAAAAAAAGAGTCACTGACACTGTCAGAAGAAACATGTAGAAACAACCTCCATGCCATAGGATAACCACTTCTGCCTTTGACCTCCCTTCTTAATGAAAGAGAAAGAGTGGGGAACTTTCCCTCCATGGAGGGAGTTCTTTATCCTAATGGACAGTGGAGGAGGCTTGAGTCTCAGGGGTAAACTAGAATGTGGCTGTGAGTTGCAAAGTGTGGGGATGTCCATGGCAGGCTGGAGGCTTTAGTTACAAGTCCTTGATAATTCTGCTATAGCTCTGAATCCATTTGGCATGTTCTGGTATGGTTTGGTTTGGTTTATTCTAGTTTGTGTTTGGTTTTGTGTTTCTTTGGTTTGAATTGGGTTGGATTTACTTTAGGTTAGCTTTGGCTTTGAGTTGCTTTGGCCATTGTAATGAGCAGAAATGACTGGACACTTAGTTCTTTCTCTCCATTCACTGAGGATGAAACATGAATCATTAAGCCTCAATTTGAAGAAGAATAAATAGAATTCCATCCCTTATCCTTCTTCCTTGTTTTCCAGGTAACATGTTGTAACTGACTTCCATGATGTAATGACCTTCCATCTTAATTTGAATTTTGCTTCTTGGAGACACTTGCTCTTAATCAGGAGATTTCTGTTTTTCATAAAAAGGTGCCAGGAACAAGAGCAATGTGCAGAAAACTAAAACAAACACTTCCTACTGCCTCCTAAGAACATAAGGTGGTAAATATTTTGCTATGTGTGCACATTTTTCTTAACATAATGCTTAAATCACAATACATTGAATTCTCTTTAAAATACATTTAAAGATATTTCTTTTTAAGTTGTCATTCTATAATGAGAGACTGAAATACCTGCAACCCATTTGCACAATGAAAACAAATACTTTATAATTGCCTTCTATTTTTGTAGCTTTTTGAATTCTCTTGTCCTTAACTGTACTTGAAATTTGCAATGGTTCAGAAAGTTACAACTAAAACAATGAAGTCAAAAATTTTTATTTGGAAAATGAATGCCTCATGATTTCAATCAACAAAAATAGAATCTACTTCTCTGTCGAGACGAAATTGTCCCATCTGACAGTGATGTTGTCCAACACACAAAGCTTAAGCAAACAATGCTAAGCTATTGCAATCAGCTGAGACACCATCTGTACAACTAGGAGATTTTCTTTCCATTTTTCTGGAATCCAGTGATGTCATTCATACACTTGTGACCCCAAAATTTGAAAAAGAAAAGTCATGTCTAGTGCCAGGGACAGCACAGAAACTGTAACTGCACCAGGCATCTTGGGTTTCTTTTTGCCACAGCCTAGTCACAAAGGAACTTGGGGAAAATCCTTGGCATTTGGCCAGGATCTTGAAAGTTTTGTTCCACACAAAGCAAGCAGCAGCATCATCGATGGCCTCATTGTTCTGAGGTTGAACATTTCCACGTGGTTTGAATTATTGGATCCAAAAGACTTAGCACTAAAATTGTTATAGAAATAAAGAAATAAATAATTTTGAGGACATAAAAAGAACTAATAATTGAAAACTACATTTTATCTTTAATAAAGCATCACAAAGTTTCTCTGGTTGCAAATGTCAGTAGCAAGTGATGGTAGTTTTAGAGGGAACAGACAATTCTCCTGGGCATGGATGCAATTTCCATTTGATTTCCTTCATGGAAACCTCCCTTCTCTGACATTGTCTCCCTTGTTTATGCATTTCTCTGAACAATACTGTTATTTTTTGGCAGAACACAAGTTCCAGAAGGACAGAAAAGGTATCTGTTATGCCCCTTCTGTCCACAACAAGCACACCAAAGCCAATGGCAGAGCAAATGAAGAAAGGGATGCAGGAAGATTTGAACAGGTTCAGCATCCTACACTGTGAGAAGTGCTTTTATTGATATATGTTATAAATTCAAAGCCAGTAAGAGTAATACATAAACAGTATCCTAAGAAGAAACCCTCTTGAGTGGTGACAAGTAGGAAACAGTTACTTTTAACAGAAAGCGCTAGTACTTTTAAAAGCCTCATATGACTGATGTATAAACATACAAAAAATGTTGGATAAAATTATCCAAATGTGTCTTATATTAAATGCTTGGTAGTATATACTTGAAACACACTTTTAAAGGCTGTCTGAATTTCTTTTAAAATAATTAAGACATAAAATGTACATTCTGTAGTAAAATATAGAATGTGCCTTATTTTATTAGAGATAGTATATAATTGTGTGACTTAAAAACTACACAATAGTTTTACACATTTCGAATCAGGAACTTGTTATGTTCAGTTTTCTCTTGCTCTTTTTTTCAGTTAGCTTGATTACAGTTAGGTCCTATGATGTATAGCTATCATTCTAGTGTATACATAAATTACATTTGATAACACCAAAAGTAAAAATATGTAAATTTAATTATATAAAATAAAAAGACAACATACACAGTATAAGCACCCACAATTACTTACTGGACCAAGGTCACCCAATATGAACTTGGGGATTTAAATCAGGTCAGTTGGAGGGGTCACAACAAGACTGGGACTGTGACAATTATATTGACAGCAATCATACTTTTTATACCTTTATCTGAAACATAATATAGTGGCAATTTTCAGGAACAATACAGATGTAGTTTCCAGGAAATAATGATGCTTGCAAACTTTATATGTATACAAGACTAATGTCTCAGATCAATTATCCCGTCAAGCTTCCATGCTTCCTTGGCTTCCAAGGGAACATGCAAAGAAACACAAAGCAGCCTCAGTGCTTCACTGCCAGGGGAGTGCATGCCTCTCAAGGCAGCTAGGCCTGGCCCACTTCAGGATTCCCTACAGTATAAAATAGGAAAAACTATTTGCACATCATGCACTTGTAAATATCCAAATAACAAAGAGTAACAGCAATTCAATAATACAAAAGAAAGTTCTTTAAAAATTGGATGAAGATGGAAAAGCTTCCTCCTATAGCAGATGGGTACCTTGGAACACTCAGCCATAAATGGGATGTTTCTATCAAATTCCTCACCTCAGGACTTAGAAAACCCCACAGAAAAGGAGGCAAGAAGCCAGATGGGATGGAGGACACCAATAAAGCAAGACCCTCTAAATAAACATGATCAAAGCTCATATGAACTCACAGAGACTGAGTCATCTGCACAGGTCCTGCATATGTTTGCATTGGGTCTTCAGTGTATGTATTATGGCTTCCAATTTGGTGTTTTCATGAGATAACTGAATGTGTACATGAGGCAGTCTCCAATTGTTGTGCCTCTCTTGGGCTCTTTTCCTTCTGTTTCTTCGTCTTGCCAAACTTTGATGTGATAGTCTTTATTTTATCTTATTATATTTTAGTTTATTATATTTTAATATTATCCCTATAAGCCTGTTTGTTTTCTAATGAGAGAGTGGATCCCTATGGGAGTGGAGGTAAAGAGTAACTAGGAGGATTAAAGAGAGGGGAAATCCAAAGCAGAATATATTATTTGAGAAAAAAATATATTTTCAAAAAAGGAAAAACTATTTTTTAGAAAACTGGTTGAAGTACTTGAATAGATATTTTTCAAAGAACATATAGAAATGACCAACAAATCTCTGCAAATATGATAAACACCACTTATCTTTAGGACAATGAACATCAGTCACAATGACTTGTTTTTTGTTGTTGTTGTTGTTGTAGAATTAAAGTCATTCCCTATTATGGCCTAGTAGGATGACCATCACAAAGAACATGAAACCATGTATGGGAGCACGGACTCAAAAATGCAATAAAATTACTGCCAAATGTAATTATTCCTCTCCTGTATACATAGCTGAAGGAACTGAAAGCAAGATCTAAAGAGATCTTTGCACTTATGTTCACATCCTCAAGATGAATGCTGCACCTGTCTTTGATAGACGGATATAACACACTGTTCCATCTTAAAAAGTACAGAGTTGCTGCTACATGGTGTCACATGGGTGAATATTAAGGAAGTTAGGAGAAAATGTCAGGAAAAGAAACACTGTAGCACATGATTTCACTGCCATGTAATGTCTAGAATAGCCAGATGCAAAATAAGATGGCAGCAAACAAAGGAAGGAGATAGGCAAATAGAGAAGAAATCTATATTAGAATGTCAAATATTCAAGAAAGAAAGAGTCTAAGTATTTGTTGAGGGACCATGTGAACTTATAAGACAGAAAATTTTATGTTTGTGTGTTTTACCATAATTTATTTTTTTATTCTGTCAGATAGAGACATAGACATAGATATCAGCATTTACCCAATATCCATTATTAAACTTTTGTTTGCATAGGCTATGTTTTATTACTTATTAAAGTAAATACCATGACTGGATAGATGTCCCAGTAGTTAAGAGCACTTGTTGCTCCTTCATTGGTACTGGATTTGATTACTAACACCCACACTGTGACTTACAGTTGTCTATAAATTCAGTTCCAGGGAATCAGATGTGCTCTTCTGGCTTCTGTGGGCACTGCACATATGTAGTTCACATACATACAATTGGGCAAAACATGAATACATATGAAATAAAAACTAAGGCACCTTCTGAAAAGAAAATAAAACATTAATGGCCATAGTAGGTTATGTCTACAATACCAGAACTTAAGAGGGTGAAACGGGAAGATTGCAAAAAAGAGTTTAGCTGTAATAAACATATAGCAACAAACAACTGAAAGGCTGCAGTAGGAATATCACTACCTTGCACAATTCTCTATTCTTTATATTTGATCAAACTTGGTTTGGAGGAGTTAAACTGTCATCAAAATCAAAAGTTATTAACATTTTCTATGTTGTTTACTCATCAAACGCTTAAGACATATTAATGTCAATTTTATAGAACACTTGTCAAGACTCACTGATATGCATTCTTTTTTTAAATTTTATTCATTTTACATAACAACCACAGTTCTCCATCCCTTCCCACCTCCCCCTGGTTCTCTTCCTCCAACCCACACCCATCCACTCCTCATAAAGGGTAAGGTCTCCCATGGGGAGTCAACAAAGCCTGGCACATAAAGTTGAGGCAGGACCAAGCCCCTCTGCACCCCACCCCCACATCAAGGCTGAGCAAGACATCTATGGATGACTTTAAAATATTAGCTAGGTGTCTGTTTCCTAGTATTCTCAGACTGTGGGATACTGTGTTTAAATACACTCAATCCTTTATATAGAACAAAAAAAATAGACTTATTTTTATCTTATGTAAATAGGTGTCTCACCTCTCTGTTATCTGTGTGAGGGTGTAAGATCCCCTGGAACTGGAGATACAGACAGCCGTGAGCTGCCACATGTGTGCTGGAAATTGGACCTGGGTCCTCTGGGCTAGTAGCCAATGAGTGCTCTTAACTGCTGAGCCATCTCCTCATCCCAGAAAAAAAAAAATTTACACAGCTATTAGAAATTGACCGTAATTAATGAAAAATTACTTTAAAAAAATCTTTGGGATAGGATCCACTCAGAATAATATCTGTCTGTTACTCACCTCGATATCCACCAGCATCAGTTCATCTACCCACTAATGTTCTTGCTTCATTCCAACTCTAGGACTCATGGAACAGCTTTGTGCAGAGTAAGCGCCACTGAGTTCTACTACAGAATTTGCCTGTTTTTCATCTTTTACCTGGAAAGATAGCAATAAAGACTAAGACCTGTGCTGGGATTCTATGCACATTCGATAGTATAATCTGCCTGACAGCTATGTAATACACTAACTTGCACAGATTCCCTTTTGACCAATAAAGCAGATTCACAGAGTTTGAGTAATTTTACTTTTATGACTGAGTTATTCTTGGCCTTCTTATATTCAAGCTTTTATTATAAGCTGTTACAGGCCTTTTGGAAGTAAAGAGCAGACATAAATAAATAATGTAAACTGGCATTTCAACATCAAAGTATCGTTTTATTTAGTGCTCAGAAGTAAGGAATAGAGGGCTGTGAGAACCAGGAGAAACCAATCATGTCTACAACCCCATCATCTAACTGTGAGACTAAGAGAGGTTTCCTGAGTGACCCCAGACACAGAGAGCCCTACCTGCCTGTCTTCTCCCCAACCCTGCATCTTCATCTCCTCTACAGAATCTCTTCCTGTTAACCTCCAGGAAAGAAGGAAAATGATATTAGCATGTGTTTATAAAATCAACTTGCAATAAAGTAGAATATGTTAATAAGATATTCAAGCTTTTTGTATAAAAGTCACTATTACATAATATATTTTATTTTAAATTATCTAATGTTACTGAAAATAAGATTCTATTTCCTAAGACTATATGTGTTTTTGTTCATTTATATTCCAGAGGGCAAAATAAATATAAATTGATATCTGCTACCCTGTAACCTACTTGTAGAAGTTATCACTCAGAAATAAACACAAACTATAAGAAATAAGAATTTACAAGGAAATTAATAATGTTGCTGATTTTAGTAACTATTTTTAAAAAGAATAAAATGAGAACTATCTAAGATATCTATCTATAAGTATTTATGTAAAGATACATTGTCCAAGAGGGTTCTGAGACACAACTAAGATCTTATGTAGACTTCATTTACTGATATGGACAAAGGATGAATCTATTTACTTCAACAAATAGATATTATTATATATTTTCACCTTGTTTTAATACGTGACAGGAAATGCTAAGACAGACTTTGTTCATCTGTCAACATTATATGGTGGTGTTATCTACATAGTTCACACTTGAGAAATATGTAACCAAATTAACCAAATATGTAAAAATTATCATGGTGTTTTAAATAAGTTCACAGTTGTATGTTGAGCTGCATTCATAACACATAGCTCATGAGCCACAGACTGGACATGATTATTTAGTGTTCTCTCCATAGAAGCTCCCAAGTTTCCTCTCTTGCTCATGCCTGCCTTTGTTATCTTTTGTGTAATTTATGTAAAGAGCAGGCTGCATTTTTTAATGGATAAAAGAACAAAAAGTTACATTAGTCTGTAAAATCAGATGAAATATTTAATGTACCTGTCCCAAATTAATACAGTATTACAGCAAACACAAGGAATTTACCTTGAAAATTCCCAGTAGTAACCTGAGATTTTGATATTTGCAATGCACTAAAAACCTCAATAGATAGAACAAGAAGGATTTACACAGTTTTTCTGACCTGATGAGACATAGTTCCTATTTTTCTTGTTTTTCCTTGTCTTTCTTGGTTTCTTCATGTGTAACAAGAATAAGAATGCCGTACACATCAATGGTATCTGAATCCTCACAAGATATGTTACTTTACAAGGCCAAAAAAAATTTAAGAATATGTTGGAATGAGAGTTGCAAAAAGGCAGATCTTAATATAAAGATATTAACCTGAACTATCCTGGGGAGCCCTGTACAATCACAAGGGTCTTTTAATAGTGGAAATGGGAGACAGGAAGCCTGGGTTAGAGTGATGCATTTTGGGAAAAACTAGGCCAGCCAGTGCTAGTTTTGAAGATGGAGACACACACACACACTGAAGGAATGGCTTCAGCCCTTACCAGTCAAAAAAGCTGAGGCTGCCAAATGGATTTTTTTTCAGATCTTTCAAAATGTATGTAGCCTTGACCACATCTTGATTTTTACTGAGCTCCATTTCAAAGTTTAAATCCCAGATACAGTGAGATAATAAATTTGTGCTGTGTAAAGCTGCCTAGCCAGTGGTAAGTTTCAACGCCAGGATATATAAACCTGATATTTTCCTGAGATTTTAAAGTTAAAAGTCTATGCTCTTCCTTTAAAATCAGCTAATGCTTTCTGTGTTCTTGTCATAAAAATAAAATGCATCTTTTGGCTAGTCCTTTCTCTATTTGATATTGTTTTACTGGAAATCTACATATATACACACATGCTTTCAATTCATTAATTTCTTAAATAATCTTCATTATCTTTTTTATTTTATGTCACATCAGTTTCCCCTCCAGCCTCTCTTCCCAGTCCCTCCCCTACCTGCCCTCTGCCTCCTGTGACCCATCCACTCCTCCATTTCTGTTCAGAAAAGGGCAGGCCTTCCATAGATACTGACAATATATAGCATGTCAAGTAGTAAGACTAAACACCTCCTCTTGTATTAAAGCTGGACAAGAAAACCTAGTATGAGGAATGGGGTCCCAAAGGCCTATAAAAGAGTCAGAGATAGCCCCTACTTCCACTGTTAGGAGTCCCATAAGAGGACCAAGCTACACAACTGTCACATATATGCAGAGGGCTTAGGTCAGTCCCATGCAGGATCCCTGGTTGTGGTTCAGTCTTTGTGAGCCACAGTGAGCCCAGGTTAGTAGATACTATTGGTTTTCTTCTGATGTTCTTGTCCTCTCTGAATCCTACAATCCCCCCTCTCTTCAGCAAGATTCCCCAAGCTCCACCTAATGTTTGGCTATGGGTCTCTGTATCTGTTTCCACCAGTTGCTGGATGAAGTCTCTCTGATGACAGTTGGGTTAGGCACCAATCAATGAGTATAGCAGAATATCATTAGGCATTATTACATTGATGGGTTTTTCTTCAGTCATGTTTGGTTTTATCATAGGTCTCTGGGACATCCAGCCTATAGGTCCTGGTTCTCCAGGCAGTGACAGGGATGGTCTCACTATCCTGGCATGGGTCTCAAGCTGGACCACTTACTGGTTGCCCACTCCCACAATCGCTGTGCTTCCCTTACCTCAGCACAACTGGTCAGACAAACTGTAAGTCAAAGGTTATGTGGCAGGGTTGGTATCCCAACTCCTCTTACCTCGTCACTGGTGATAATCAGTTCAGGCTACACATCCCCTTTTGCTAGAAGTCTTAGCTGCCTTGTAGATTCCTGGGAGTTTCCCTTTTACTAGGTTTCTACCAGACCCTGAAAAGACCTCCTTTGCAGCCTGCTATCTCAGTACTCAACCCCCCACCTGATCCCTCATGTTCCCATCCCCACCCACCCCCAGTCCACTCATGAGATCTCTTTTACTTCCCAGTCCCAGGGAGATCAGAGTGTCACCTTGAGCCCTCCTTGCTACCCAGCCTCTCTGGGACTGTGGGTTGTGGCATGGTTATTTTTTTTTTTTTGCTTAACAGATAATATCCACCTCTACATGAGGATATACACTAGAACAGAGGCACTTTGGAAATAAATGTGGCAGTTTCTCAAAAAATTGGGAATTGATCTGTCTCAAAATCCAGTTGCACTACTCTTGGCTTAAACCAAAAGACACTCAATCATACCATAAAGACACTCACTCAACTATATCTATACCAGGTTTATTTGTAAAAGCCAGGACCTGGAAACAACCTAGATGTCCCACAACTGAAAAATGAATAAAGAAAATGTGGTACGTTTACACAATGACCTCATGAAATTTTCAGGCAAATGGATGGCACCAGAAAAAAATCATGCTGAGTAAGGTAACCCAGACCCAGAAAGACAAATTTGTTATCTTAAAGCTTTCACTGCTCCTCAGTATCTTCAGCTCCTATAGAATATATTCAGCAACAGCATTTTTCTACTGTCCTCAAACTCTTGCTGATGTCTCTCTAGTTCTGATCTGAAAACATGGTTATGACTTCCTCTCCCCCTTTTCTCAGCCTGTAGAATGCTGATTTAATAAGCATATTCTGAGCAAATAAAAGGGGCATGCTCTCTACAGAGTGGTGCCTGGTTGGGTGCCCACGGGTTGTGTGAGAACCAGTGCTCTCAGGCTGGGATCACACACAGGAAGGAATTCTTTGTTATCCAAAGGAATACTCAGGAGGACATCTACACTGTCACCACAGGCCATCTGCTCTGCTGTGGACACTATGACTGCTGAATTTGTGCTCAGAGTGAGTTAAGTGATAACAACACCACAAATGAGAGCCCAGAACCACACATTGCTTTGTCCTCCCAGTTGCCTCCTAGACCAATTTTTTTGACTATATAAGCACCATATTGGATTGCTATCCCTTCCACACACCAAGAAGCACCTTGGCCACCCTCTGGATCACAGGAAACCAAATGATGCCAAGATGTTGTACAATCCAGGGTCCTCTGATTCTCTCCAGGAAAGGAACTTTCTGTAGCCACCTCCAAAGCAAAGAGAAGTCAGGGGACAGATAAATACAAAGGCAATTAATTAATGGTGTCATTTGAAATCTCCAGGGTGCACATACTACAGGTGTACAGAACAGTTGAAGTGTCCTAAGCAACAATTCTTATATTCCAATTTGTCAATTTGTTAAGCTTATACTATTACCCCCAAATTAACTGACTTGTTATCATTTCTTTTTAATAGATAATTTTATTTCATCTGTCTCCTGAGTTTGCAAGGAAAAAGAAGCTTCACTGATAGAGAAAAGCTTCCTGTATCTATGCTTACTTCATGAAGACAAACTTTCTTTTGACATTGTGAATAGAGCAAGTCTGGTATTCCTATACCATCCCTGGCAACCTCAACTTCATGTACAATGTCCTTAAAGCTATCCAGATAAATTTTAAGTAGCTAAAGAAGTCTACAGATATAGAGTACTGTGTATATATCCATGAGTTGCTAAATTATTTCACAAATGGGGGAAGTACAGGATGGCAAAGCTGAAGAAAGCCCTTTGAGAATGAGATGAAAACAGCTTTCCAGAAGTGTCTTCATGCCTCACAGAGCAATGAGACTGCAGCCATAGGGGGACTTATCTACTAACTACCTATCCACTGGATTACATATTCACTGGGTACCTATTAACCAGATGTCTATCCACTGCTTTGCTTATCTTCTGGGTTACATGTTGACTGGATAACTGTTTGCTGGGTAACTGTTCACTGGTTACCCATTTGCTATGGGCTTGCTCATCTACTTTTATTACTTAGCCTAGTTCCCTCTGTCCAGGGTGGCATCACCCATAGTGGTTTGGGCCCCTTTACATCACTTAGCAATCAAGAAAATGTTCAACAGACATACCCATGGGAAAATCCTATAGAGGGAATTCCTCAATTGAAGTTTCCTCTTCCCAAATGTGTCAAATTGGCAACAGAAGCTAGCTATGACAATATGCCATCTTTCTCTGTTTTGTTTCCACATTGTGGGGTGATTTCATATAACAATTATGTGGAAAACATTGTGCCCATGTCTCTCTCTCAGACTTCTTACTGTGAAAACACACACTTTAATCTCTTTTTTAGATACTAACCATTGATTTACCTAATCATTTTGTAGTATTATCCATTTTCTAGATCACAGTTTAGAAACCATTTATAACAGGACAAAAGGTATTTCATGCCCATAATCTTAATTTTTAACATTTAAGTAGATACAGAATATGGATAGGAATCAAAATATTTAAATATTTGTTACTAAATAACATTTGTATGAATATAAAATGGTTAGCCTCACTATAACCTTAGATTTTATTACAATTCAAGTAACTAAGGCTCAAAGAAAGTGACTTCCTTGTGGTAACTAAACAGATGGGTTTCAAATTAAGTATACATTCAGGTTTCCTTTCAGCTGCTATGACAAAACATCCCTAACTAAAACCAATTTGGAGAGGGAAAGGTTGTCTTACAATTTCCAGTTCATGGTCTATCTTTGAGGGAATGAAGGACAGGAACTGGAGTTAGAAACCATGTTGTGCTTCTTGGCTCAATCATTCACTGTCTTATGCTTAGTTAGCTTTTCTTTATAGCACAGGACACGTCCCTAGAGATAGTGTCACTCCCAGTGGTTTGGAACTTCCTTCATCAGTTAGCAATCCAGACCATGCCCCTTAGACATGACCACATGCCAGTCTGGTCTAGACAATTCCCCAATGGAGGCTTCTCTCTCAGATGAGACTACAATGTGTCATGTTGACAATTGAAGCTAACTAGAACAGTATGCTCTCTGCTAGGCCTCCTACCTTGACCTGTGGATGTTTTTCATGACAATAGGGTTTTTTATTTAAAGTTTATTTTATTCTTCATTGTAGTTTAAATGTCAACCTGTGTGTGTGTGTGTGTGTGTGTGTGTGTGTGTGTTGGGAGGAGGCAAAGGGATGAATAATTAAAACCATTTGCCAAATAAAACTCTAAAATGGTAAATCTTAAAACTGTAATTATGGTAAGATTTCCCCCCTAACTAATTGCCAGATCATGCTTTTTCTGATGCCCATTATTCTATACTTCTCTGTAAGATTTAGGATGCAATCCTAAATCACTCCTTTATCAGTTAGATTATTATTTTTTTTTTGGTTTTTTGAGACAGGGTTTCTCTGTATTGCTTTAGAGCCTGTCCTGGAACTTACAGAGATCTGCCTTCCTCTGCCTCCTGAGTGCTGGGATTCAAAGCAAGTGCCACAAACACCCCACTCAGCTAGATTTTAAAGGTTGTCATTTCTGACTTAATTAGCCTCTCTGTATATCTCCCCACACTTCTGGAGGTATCACTGTCCCTGATTTTAAGCTTTACTACAGACTTATCGTAATAAAAACCATGATATTGGCACAAAAACAGGTAGATCAATAGAAACAAATTGGAGACCTAGACATAAACTTACATACCTATGGACACATGATTTTTGACAAAGAAGCCAAAATTATACAATGAAAAAAAAAAAAAACATCTTCAACAAATGATGCTGGCAAACTGCATATCAGCACGTCAAATAATTCAAATAGATCCATATCTATCACGCTGCACAAAATGCAAGTCCAATAGGATTAAAGACTTCAACATAAGTCCAGTTACACTGAACCTGATAGAAAATAAAATGGGATACAGCCTTGAATGCACTGGCACAAGAGACAACTTCCTGAATAGAATACCAGTAACACAAACACTAAGATCAACAATTACTAAATGGTACCTCATGAAACTGAAAAGCTTCTATAAGGTAAATGACACAGTCAATAAGACAAAATAGCAGCCTACAGAATTGGAAAAGATCTTCAACTACACCTGTGAGAGAAGGCTGATCTCCAAAATATATAGAGAACTCAAGAAACTAGACACCAGAAAACCAAATGATCCAACTTAAAAATGGGGTACAGACCTAAATAGAGAATTCTCAACAAAAGAATTGCAAATGGCAGAGAAACACTTAGAAAATGTTCAATATCCTCAGCCATCAGGGAAATGCAAATCAAAATGACTCTGAGATTCCATTACACTGTCAGAATAGTTAATATCAAAAACATAGATGACATCTCATGCTGAGGGAGGATATGGAGTAAGGGAACACTCCTCTACTGCTGGTGGGAGTGCAAACTTGTACAGCCACTTTATAAATCAATTTGGTGGTTTTTCAGAAAATCAGGAATCAATCTACCTCAAGACCCAGCTATACCACTCTTGGTCATATATTCAAAGTAAGCTCAATCATATATTCATAGCATTCATAATAACAAGAACCTGAAAACAGCTTAGATGCCCCTCAACCAAAGAATAAATAAACAAAATGTGGCACATTTACATAATAGAGAATTACTTAAAAATTATTAAAAATAATGACATCAGGATATCTGAAGGCAAATAGATGGAACTAGAAAAAAATCATCCTAAGTGAGGAAACCCAGACCCAAGGGACAAATATGGTATATTACTCACTTATAAGATTATATTAGCTATAAAATAAAGGATAACCATTCTACACAGTCCATAGACCCAGAAGAGGCTATGTAAGGAGGACAGCCCAAGGGGGGATGCATGTCTTTCCCTTGGAAGGAGAAATAGCTGATCTCCTAGATGGACTGGGAGCAGGCAGGGGTGGGAATTTGAGGGATCAGTAAAAAGGTGGATGGAGCTTGAGAGTACTGAAAGAAATGACTGGAAAGGGGGACATTTCAGGGTCAGCTGGAAACTTAGTTCAAGGGAATCTTCTACCAATCTGCAAGGATGACCTCCAGCAAAGACTCCTAGCAATATTGTACATAAAGCCTGATCTGGCTGTCTTCTGTGGTCAGATTGGTGAATACCATAATTGTCAACAGAGAGCCTTCATCCAGCAACTGATGGAAACAGATGCAGATATCCACAGTCAAACATTAGGCTGAGGTTGAGGAATCCTGCTGAAGAAAGGGAGGAAGTATTATAGGAGCCAGAGGGGTCAAGGATAGCACAAGAAAGCCCACAGAAACAACTAACCTGGCTTATAGGAGCACACAGAGTTTGAAACAACAACTAGGGAGCAATGCATGGAACCAACGAGGCCATCTATATACATGTGACAGTTGTGTAGCTTGTTCTACTTGTAGGACTCCTAACAATTCAATCAGGAGCTGTCCCTAATGCTTTGGCTAGCTCTTGAGATCTTGTTCCATGTACTGGATTGTCTTGCCCAGCCTTAATACAAAGGGAGGTGTTTAGTATTACTGCAACTTCATATGCTATGCTCTGTTGATGGCCATGGGGTTCTTCCTCTTTCTGAACAGAAACAGAGGAGGAGTGGATAGGGGGAGGGAGGAAGGGACGTGGAGGGAGGGCATGGGAAGATAAGAGGGCAGGAAAGCTGTGGGACAAAAAAATAAATTTTCATTTTTAAAGAAAGCACATAAAATCCATGGATTCTGCAGCACCAAAAAATTTTTAAGTGGGCAAAAACATCTGAATAGACATTTTGTTAAGGATGAGAAATGACAAATGGACATTTGAAGGTTCTCAATTTCTTGTGTCACTGGAGAATTGCAAATTGAAAACACAATAAATATTACGTGCCTGTAAAAAATGCTAAATTTATAGTCAACCCATTATCCAAGGATTTTGATAAGAGTCACTTTAATATAATAACTTGTTTTGTGTTGGTCTATATTCACACCATTCATCCGGGCATTTTGTTTGCAAATATAAATAAAAGGATATACCAGTTATGTGCACATTCTCCATGTACACGTAAAATAATTCCTATCATTTATTTGGCAATTTCCATACACCTGGTAGTATGCTGTACTTCATAACAGTATAGCATAAAGATACATCAAACTGAAGACATCATCCTATAGGAATGAATAATACTGCCAGTAACAGAATACACTATTAGAATACCTCTAACAAAGTGAGCTGAAGTTTTTGTAAAGGGGCATATTCTTTAATCAGAGATTTGTGTTTTGTAACTACCATATGCTCCAATCGTAAATTAGGGATCTGTGCATATATACAGTATGTGTTCCTTTACGTTGCATTAGAAGAAATAAATATGTGGAATTATCATTTAGAACAGCACAGTCCTAATTTTGCTGGTAGTGTGTTTTTCAAACATGTTCTATGATTTAATAAACCAGTGGTGCTTAAAAGCATGTTTGCAAAAGCCACATTATGCATCAGTCTAGGAAGAGAATGCCTGAAAAATCACACTTTGAGCAACTGTTGGAGAGCTGCATTTCTTAGCATTAAGGCAAATCTAGTCAGGGGAGGTAAATTTTAGATGTCGTGGCTTTCCTGTAGATATTTGCCTAGCACAAAGCCCTAGGTCAGATGCACAGCACCTGCATAAACCAAGCATGGCAACACACCCAATAAGCTTAGCATTAGGATCAGGATTTCAAGGTCATTCTTGGCTACATAAATAATTTGATACCAGCCTGGGCTATATGAGACTCTATCTCAAAGTGATACATAAATGCAGATTGTGACTTGGCATATGTGAGCTGTAACCCACAGGCTACAGATCTAGCCAGTTCCCAGTAGCTACCATAGCTACTGGCTGGAAGATCACATAGGGTGGTGTGCTTCACTGATTGTCACCATTAGACACAGTCAGAAAGAAGAAGTCTCCTTGAGAATTCAACTATCAGATGTTTTCTTGCTTACTTAAATACTTTAGAGTTAAGATTGTTATTACTAGAAAGAGAAGTTTATTTTTGTTGTTGTTGTTGGTGGTGGTGGTGGTGTGTGTGGTGTGTGTGTGTGTGTGTGTGTGTGTGTGTGTGTGTGTGTGTGTGTGTGTGTGTGTGTTTAAAGAGGATGGACTGTCTTTTTAACTGTTATAACCTGCACTAGGCCGATAATGATAGAACTGAGTACATTCTGAGCATCACTCTTGACTCTCTAGCTTTGTTTATTTGTTTAGTTTAAATTAACTTATTCATTCCACAGTCCTGGGAATGGAAAACAAGACTTCCTAACATGGTAGCCTGGCCTGTACCATCACCCTCTATCCACAGCCCACTTTTCTTATAATTTGAGATATTGAATTATCTAGGCTGCTAATAATCTCACTCTATAGACCAGGTTGGCCTTTATCCTTCTTCCTCAACCTCCAGAGTAGCACCACCACTGCAACTAAGCTTTATTATTTTGTTACTTGAATCTTATAGTCTGTTGTAATTATTTGTTTGATTGACTGTTTGATCTGTTGCACAATTCTCAAGGCCCCTATTTCTTTCCCTTTGTACCAGCAGTTCACATATATTGGATACATATGGTGTGGCTGGTCCAGAATTAAATGGGGTTCAGATTCACAGTAAGAAAGCATGAGCTTTACCTTCCAAAGCAAATGAAGTTTAGTAGAAGAGACAATAGATGAACTTGAATACTTTAAAAAAATGAAAACAGGTCTTACTTTGAAGTCCAGTGTGGTACAGAACATGCAGCCTGGGCTGGCCCCAAAACTAAAACCATATTATTTCAGATTCCTGAGGCATGCACTTCCATACTGAGCTTGACATTGGGCTCTTTATGGTGTAATATTAGAGCATGCTGACAGAAATGTCTTATTATTCTCATAAGAATTCTGAGAAAAGAAGTGATTTCTGGTTCCACTGTCAAGACAGCACATGATTGAAGATTGGAGAAATGTATTAGGCCTGTTTGCCCATAGGCAGCCCAAGTGCCATCAATGGTAAGTTTAGAAAGATGAACCTTATTTTCTTTTGGGGCTCTCCAGTGAAACTTGAGGCCAGGGAATTAGTCTGAATGAACATAATTTTCATTTATGTCCATTCAACATTCATTTCTCTACTGTATGCCATTCAACTACTGGAATCATTCCTCCAGGAGGTACAATGTTTTAATTATCATGTTTTAATCCTAAAACTTTCTTAAGTTTATTTAGTTCATTTTTTAGTACAAGAAAGGAAAATATTTTGATACAAAGTAGACATAGTTCATATGGGAATGGGGATTCAATATCTAGACTCATTTGAATTGTGACCATTATTAAGGTTGATTCTACTTTAAAAGAATATAAGAAAATAATATAAAATTATTTCTATCATAACTCAGAGAATGCAAAATAAATAAGTTAATTTGTATGAGCCATTTTGAATTACAACTTTACTTTCACAGAGAACATTGAAAAAGGTTATTATTTCAACAGAAACTACACTGGAAAGCATAGAATAGTAAGTAATTTACCAGTTCTATGACTAAGAAAATAAAAAGCTTTTATTCTGTATTATGCACCTAAATCTGCATAACTCTAAAATGGAACATTAATAGTTCTGTGAAATATTGAATTGCACATTTTTGTGCATCAAGAAACACATTTTATGGAAGAAAATATAGGCACAATTTTTATTGCTGAAAGGCAAGAAGCATAACATCTCAGCAATATGGTGATATATTTTGACAATGATTATTTATGGTTTGCCTACACCTTGAAATAAAATAAAAGGTCTATATTTTTAGGAACAATGCTCCCATTACTTTCCTAAGTTAATCATCTTTAGAGTACTCCAAATCATAGACATATCATATTTTCTTTTGACAATGCCAATCTTGGGGTTGTTTGCAATACTATGAAAAGCAAGATATTTGCCTCTATCTCTTACCATTTTTGTGTCACTTCTTCTGAGATGGCCTGAATATTGATGAGACTAACAATCTGCATACTTTACTGTACTAAGATTCTTTGTCAGTAACAACTTGATTTTTCCAAGGCACATAGCCAGTGTGTCAGCAAGAGTGACTTAACATGAAATGCTAGTGGGCAGTCAAGCACAAGCTTGTATTTGGGGAGAGTCCCCTACGCACTTCTGTCCAACAGCTCCAGGGGAGGTATCCAAAACCTGACACTGGGCTTAGTATTTGGCAACTTATGGTTTTAGGGAAGGGAATAATCACTTGTGTGTTTTAACTCCAATTGAACTCTTATATGAATACATATGAATGCATAAATATACAGGATGCATATATGTATGTATATACGTATACCAAAATAGTAAGTTTTTGTATGGCTGTTCCAGAGAGTCTTAGTGTTAGTTATCTCTACTAAATCAATATTGAGATCTTTGAGACATTATATGAGTATTGGTGGTGCTTAAGCTATTACATTTACTACTTAGTTATATCTGTGTTGCTGGGTATTGGATCCAGCAAAGATAAGGGTTTATCACTGAGCCACAGCTCCAATCCAGCAACTGCCTTATTTTCAAAACTGTTTTGGATGATGTATTACCATAAATACAACATGAGTGGTGAGTACAATGCCTATAGGACTATCTCAGAAAATCTGTAACAAATGACAGATAAATTTAATATAAGTATCATAATGACTCCTGTGATTGTGACATCAGCACTGCCACCTGCATGTGCCATTATCAAGAAGCCTGAAATTTCTCTCAGCAGTCACTTAGAAAATCATTATGGGAAGTTGTTGCTTTAGAAAGTCCTGAGCATCCATCCCTAGGAAAGATGAACACACACTGTTTTGAGCACAAATCCTTGCACCACAGCATCATTTTCTCAGCATAAAGTAAAAACCATCTTCTGTATAGA
Organism: Cricetulus griseus; assembly: GCF_003668045.3. Taxonomy (NCBI): domain Eukaryota; kingdom Metazoa; phylum Chordata; class Mammalia; order Rodentia; family Cricetidae; genus Cricetulus; species Cricetulus griseus. Next base: position 176,563,936 of record NW_023276807.1, on the reverse strand, counting down.
ACTGTAGGAACCAAAAGATGGCTCTAATAGTAAGTTTTCAAGTTGCCTTCCAAATTGAGCACAAAAGTGTGAAGGAAATTGTCGCAAGTGAAATAAGAAAAGATTGCATTGAAAATGATGGTTAACGGGTGTAATATTAGCTATGCATATGTTGCTGAGGAAATAGCTATGATCTAATGGAGTGAATTGAATACTTGCATTGTTTGTTTGCTTCTAGGTGTTAGGGGAATCAAACTGCTGCTGATATATTGAATGAATGGTATAGTTGTATGGAAACACCCCTTTAATCTCAGCAGGAAACAGTATCACCCAGGATCAGGATGTTATTCTATATAATAATGTATGGTAATGCATTGTATTTGTTGAAGTTGAAGAATAGATTCCTGAAGTTAGAAAAATAGCATTGTGCTGATTAAGACTTAGATATGGAGTAATCACTAATTCCACACTCTTTTATGAACTTTTAAGAGTGTTGTGTGGTATATGTGGTGTGTGTGTGTGTGTGTGTGTGTGTGTGTGTGTGTGTGTGTGTGTGTGTGCGTAAGAGAGAGAGAGGAGGGGATAGGAGTGAGGGGAGAGAGGGAGGGAGAGGAGGGAGGGAGGGAGGGAGAGAAAGAGTGAGGGAGGGAGGGAGGTGCCCATAGAGGCCATAAGAAATGTCAAACCCTCTCCAACTAATGTTATAGGTTGTTGTGAGGTACCCATCAGACATGGATGCTGGAAACTGAACTCAAGTCCTCTGCAAGAGCCATCCCTATGGTGCTACCTATATTTCTTTTCAAACTGTCTCTTTTAAAAATATTACCGTCTTATTGGTTAGAGTTACCCCAAGATATTTTATATTATTTGAGGCTATTGTAAAATGTGTTGTTTCCCTGATTTTTCTCAGTCCATTTGTCATATAGGAAGACTACTGATTTTTGTGAGTTAATATTGTATCTGACTACATTGTTGAAAGTGTTTATCAGCTATAGGGGTTTCCCAATGGAAGTTTCAGTGTGTCTTATGTATACTATTATGTCATCTATAAATAAAGACACTTTGACTTCTTCCCTTCTGACTTGTATCCCATTGATCTCCTTGAGTTGCTTACTGTTCTAACTAAAACTAAATATACTTAGCATATCAGAAGCATTTTTCAACTTCATCCCTTCTAATTTCATGTGTTTACAGTGTCTTTCAACTCCTTAATACACTCCATATCCCTCTCCCACTGCCATATATATTTCTTGTTTTTGAAATCAAATGTATTTTCAATATTTATTTTTCAGGTAAATATTTAAAATTATGCTTAATCCACTTAGAATAATATAGCAATGTACCACAACCTGATAATTTATCAACAACAAAAATTTGTATTCCTTAACTTCTAGAGATGCTGGCATATATAGTGTGTGGTTAGAGCCTGTTTCTTGGCTCCTGGCTGTGACCTTCTATTGGTGTCACCACTTGTCAGAAGAGGCAAGACATCTGATTTTATAAGGCACTGATTTCTTTATGGACAACCTGATTAGAGAGAAGAGGCACAAAATTAGAAGATGTATAATAGAAAGACAAAGTCAGATGAAGCATAATAGAAAGACCAAATAATGGCCTATGGAATTCAGAAGTTTTGTCATTGGTGTTAGTTTTGTTTTAAATAAGTCAAGAGATAAACAACATCTAGACTGACCTGCCAATGTCATAGTCATCAAGAGACCATATTTCCTATTTTATGACCAGATCCATTTAATGCTACTTATATGTGCATGGTGCTATCTACTGGAACATGTGCCACACAGCTGAAGAAAAATTGTTCTTCCTCCCCTCAGAACCACCTACTGAAAATAAGGACTGTTTCCCTTTGCACTCTGGAGTATTGAAAACAAATATTTTTATAAACAAATATTGATGAGGCAGATCATGAAGATTCTCTTTCATTTCCTCTGTACTGTTTTAACAAAGGACAATTGATCATTGCATTTGTGGATATCCTGCCTAGAAATGTCTCTACACCATCAACTTGATCAGTATGGAGATATTGCCTGCTGTTAAGTGACACTTTTGAAGTGAGCCAGAACCAACATATAACTTTTAAAAAGAAGAAAATAGTCTAGGCTATAGATTTCTTGTCAGAAATAAAGAAGAAGTCTAAATAAGTATTGGATAAAGACTTCTTGAGCTCTAAAAATTCTCATACTTCTAAGCTACTTTTTGCAACTCAATGAATGTGAAGTAGTTTTCATATACCTGGTTAGCTATATGTTGTACTATTACTACTCAGCCGCCTTAAGGCTATTCTAGTGCAAATAAGGATCTATGTGCAGTTTCCACCAGAAACCAACCATCTGGGTAGCCACCGTATCTACAAAAAATGTGGATTTCCTCATGTTGTGCAAGCTCTACATGGCTCAGCTACCCATACTGCTTGTGCATTCAGTTAGCATGTCCTTAAGCATTACTCAGCATCACACGCATGAACAGGCTGGATTTCAAAGCAGTCGCTGAAATGATTAAGTTTCATATTGAAATGCTTCCAGGGTGCTGATCCTGCAGTCAGCTCCTATATACTGCTTTATACTGCAAGTCTGCTTTGTCCCAGATCAACTTCTGTACACCACCTGGAATTCACTGAGAGGCACAGCACCTCAGCAGTATGTGCTCACCTGCAGTTGCTCTTAATTTTTTTAAGTGTCAGTGGCATAAGTTACATATAAAGAACCACAGGAGGAAGATTGCTTTGAAGAACATTCTGGAGCATTTGGAAGTAGGAATTCTTGGATTTGATGGAAACTCTAAATAAACTCCAGAATCACTTCCAGATCTAAAATTCCATGAAAGTTTCCTTTGGGAGCTGGAAAGATGGTTCAACAGTGATGAACCACTGCTGTCTGTACGGAGGATCCAAATTTGGTTCCAAGCACCCACATTTGGTAGCACATAATTGTCTGTGCTCTAGTTTCTAGTCCAAGGGATCCTACAACCTCCTCTGGACTCCTTGAGCACGGATATGCGCTGGTAGGAGCAAACACATACACAAACATACACACACACTCCCAAACGCACATGTGTGCACACACACCCACACACACATGAGCAAAGGCACAAACATACACACATAAAAACAAATTTTAAATAAATTTCTCTCTCAAGTAAATAAAATAGAACCACAAATTGATGCATAAATCTGCTTCTTACACTTCTATCGTTTGGACCTTTGTTATTTATCACCATACTTCACTCCTTACCAACTTTCAAGATAGAATTCTGTCATCTTTTCCCATTACAGCAAAGGTCCAGTGAGGTGACTCATCCTTCCAGCCACACCACATATCCAGGGCAGTGACACCATCCTCTGCAAACACAGTAACCTATTTGAACATTCTGACAAAATCTCTCTGTATTTGCTTAGTCATGTCATCTTTCTGATTTTTGAACTCTAATCCACTTTTATAATAGTTGGCTGTTCAATTAGTTTACATTGATATCTAGTACAGAACACACCACAATCTCTCATTTAGAGGTAAAATCCACAATGCACTCTGTTCCTAGTTGTATCAATATTTACCCACATTCTAGCTGGTTATAAGTCTCTCTTATAAACTAGTGAGTGTATTAGTCTAGATTCTCTAAAGAAACAGAACTGTCAAATGAATGCATGCATTAGATTGACTTACAAGACATGGTTCAGTTAGTACAACAACAGGAGATGCTAAGAATACCATGAGTTGCTCAGTTCATAAGGCTGGATATCTCAGCAGTCCCCACTTGTTGATGAAAGGTTAGAGGACTGTTGGAGGATGGTTGGGGGGCTGCTGTTCTTCCTGTCTCTGTTAGGAGTCCAAAGAAGCTGGCTTTCATATTGGGGAAGGAAAACCATGGCAACCAAAATAGGTAGGCTTGTCAGGAAAACTGAAAGCAAGTAGGCAAAAAGCAAAGATTTCCTATACCATGTCCTTTTATCTGGGCTGTTCCACATAAGCAAGCACACAAACATAAACATATACTGATGGTACTGACAACACTTAGGGTGGTCTTTCCACATTTAGTAATTTGATAAAAAAAAATCCCTTACAGAAGTGCCCTGCAGCTTTCATTTTAGTTGATTCCAGATCCAGCCAAGTGAAAACCAAGACTAGCCATCACAGTAGGTATATAGTAGACACCAAAAATTTCACCATTGCTTTGTGTGTATCTACATTTCTTATGGGAAGAAAGTTCAGATAGCAAATGTAAGAATGAGTATGTTTTATCATTTGTCAAACATGAATCAGATATATCAAATTACTGACTCGAAAGGTGAGTTAAAACTAAATAAGAAAATAGAGGGTCTGACATATTGACACATGAGAGTACCAGCCAGTGATAAGCTAACCATTTGATTTTTAAGATTATTGCTTAAAGTTTCTAAGCCTGTGTTAGTTTTGTTTTGCTAAGAATATGTGATTTGCAATCTGAAATGTGCATGGCCATGTTTAGGATTGATGGGGTAAAACTTCCAAAATCAAGTCAGTAGGAGTTTGTTGACCATTTCTCAAACCACTTTGACAAACTTATACTAATTTTCAAATTCTATTTCAAGGCAGAGTGTTATGAATTATAGTCAGTATATTTTGCTATTATATAATACTTTTATAGTTTTAATTATGTTTAGAAATATTTGAAATCTAGAGAGAAAACAGTAATGAAATTCTTATTTAAACCAAATTCACTTATGACTAAGTCGTAGTACCAGTAGCAGTTCAAGAATACAGAGGATAGCTCTGATGGAACTTGCCTCTCTCCTTCTCTTCTCCAACCAAAGTTAGTACAAAGCACACCTCTCAGCATCTGCTTATTGCTTAATGGACTTTGGAGATGGGACAAGTCATCCTTGATCCATCTCTGGAAGGAAACAGTTTGGGTTTCTCATGCCAGCTCACTTAGATAAGAATTAAATATGTTGTCTTCCCCCTCTCCAAGCAGCATATATTTGTAAGTAGAAACCTGAAAGCATTCCCCATTCATCTTTGTTCCTTGCTTTTCCTCTTCCAGTTGATGACTGAATCTTGAATATCTACTTCTTATTCCTCACCCAGAAAATTAAGTATCATTAATGAGAATAGAGGCAGAAACAGAGAGGGAGATGCCTAAAGAAAGGGAGATGGAAATCTCTGTGTAACTGATGTTTTCATGTTGAACAAGAGTGGATTCCACTGCTTACCATGCCATCAGCATGAATCTTGATAAGATAATCCTTGGGGAAAATAATGATGTGTGTTTTTCAGAGCAGGTTAGTAAATAGAGATGATGAAAGTCTCATGACATTGAGATTTCTTGACAGCCAAATATTAACAGAACAACTAGAGATAGCACAGTAAATAGACAACAATTGAATACATTTCAACCTTCACTGAGCAAATATATAAAGTAAATATTACTGTATTAAGCAGCTAACTTGCAAACATTTTGAATACCCTTTCTGTTCTGCAAGGGTGAAGTTTCCCAAGATATGTGTGACAAGCAGCCAATTACATTTAGAAATATGTTTTTAAAATATGTTATTTAAATTTTTCCTGTGAATCAGACTTTTAACAAAGTAGGATTTATGTCCTTTCTGTTATTTTGCTTTCAAATCATTGCAAGTATTCTGATTCTCATGGAGAAAGAGAAAGTAAAAGCAGCAAAACCTAACATGGTTATCTGAAAAGCAAAATTATTAAAACCTTAAGAAAACAAAACAAGAAAAGAATGATCACACAAATTTCAAATTTTAGAAACAACATAGGGTATATCATTATAAAGCATAAGATTCATAGAGATTTATAAGCATGTATTATAAAAATAACATACCAAAATAAGGCAGCTCAGATAAAAAGCATATGATTTCAGAAAAACACAAATCAGCATAATTTTAAAAATGAACAGAATATCTGACCTGAGTTAGAATCCACAGCATCTATACAAAATCTAGGTAGGGCTGCATGCACCTATACCAGCTCTAGGGAAGCAGAGATGGGGGATCCCAAGGGTGTGCTGCCTAATCAAATTAGCAAGTTCTAGGTTCATGTACATGCACACATAAACACACATTCATATTCTCTCTCTGTCTCTGTCTCTGTGTCTCTTTCTGTCTCTCTCTCTCTCTTTCTCTCTCTCTCTCTCCCTCCCTCCCACACTCCCTCCCTCCTTCCACCCCCTCATGGAGATCTGATAGATGCACAGCTCCTGAAGGAAAAGAAAGCCTGAATTCCACTGGACTCCAGAAAGAAGATGCAATTAGTTACAGAAAAATGTCCTAGGCACCGAACATAGGAGAGGTGGTTGATCCCCTGCAATCCAGTGCCTCACATGGTATTACCAAATCTTTGTCATTCAATGATCAAGCCATTGGGACAGAGGACAACAGTATTACTGAACCATAGTCTGGGTGTCGCGTCTATCTCGACCAGCAAGAAGGACACGACCACGACTCTTCTTCAAGCAGTTTATTCAGGAACCGTGTACATTAGTTTCTCCTTCTACCTCTACCTCAGCTACTCCCCAGCTTCTCTCTCTGCTTCTTCTATATCTCTCCCAGCCCCCTGGCAAGCCCTTAAAAGCAAGCTTATTACCCAATTAGCTCACGCCACCTGGCGATCCCAGATAGGTCACAGCTGGAGGAGGCACACCAGATCCACTAAGCGCTTCCAAATAAGGCTTGTTTACAGCTAAGCTCCGTCTCCCTGGCATCCAGCCAGGCGCCATCTTGTGGCTGTGGCTCCCCACATCTGGGTACCTCATCTCTGCAATAATAATTTGTTCTTCCAGTATGTTGGACAAGATGGAGGAGAAGCCCAGCACAAATTTGCAAGCTTTTGTATATGACATTTGTTGTTTACTATCACTGCTGCTGTGGAACTTCTGCAGTCTTGACTTTTAAGTCCTCCAAGCCCACAATCAGGGTATTGAAGCACTGGGTTCCAGGAGATCAACAAGAAGAGGTAGGGTGTGTGTGTGTGTGTGTGTGTGTGTGTGTGTGTGTGTGTGTGTGTGTGTGTGTGTGTGTGTTTATGTGATGGCAGCCAGAGAAAGGCTGAGATAACTGAGGAACAGCCAAATGCTATGGAAGGATCAGGAGCCACACTCTCACAGAGGCAAGTCAGTGCTTGTATCGGCTCTCTGGATGGAACCTGATACAAACACAGTTAACAATGTTCTAGCCCAAGATCTATCCCAGTCACTGCCACCCACCCTTGGGATCACTCCTCTGAGCTTGCCTCCACATCTGTGAAATGTTGCATGAAGCCTTATTAAATTTCACCCTTCTCTGATTCTATAAACTATGAATGGTGACAACCACATCTTTAGCCAAGGACATTGTCATTTAGAAACATGCAGAATTCTAGGAGTCATTAATGAAACATTTAATTAATTAATATGCCCATTTTGACTAGAATTATATTCTGGTGAAAACAAATGTACTTTTGACCTTTTTTTTTTTTTTTACCCAGTTTCAGTTACCCAAAATTAGCAAACTAGGAGTTGTTAATGGCTTGTCTCTACCATCTGCGATTTCTGGGAAAATGCCAGTTTCATGTTTTCTGGTGAGTTGCCTCCACTCATGACAATTTAAAACGTTGAGCCTTCTGTCTTCCAAAGTGTATCTATCTAACTGCCATAGACTTCCCAAAGAAGTACAATATTGCTGCAGAGCTATTTTCAGCTATTTGCCTTGGAAAACATATCTACTGCATCTATACTGACAGAAAGATTATGTTCATAGAAGTACTAATCATGAAATTAAATAAATATGGAAATGAAATATGATGATTATGTCTATCAGTCATTAAATACTTGTGGACAAAATGTCCTTCCATTTGAACATTCCATCTGTAGAGTTGTTAAGTCCAGTTTTAACATTTGTTTCTTAAGTGGATATAGCAGTTGCTTCTGATTGTGAATTCAATGGATGCCACCCTTTGCCCTTAGTTTTCAGTCCTATTGTCACAGGTAAGGTCATCATATAGACTAGACTAATCATGAACTCTAGCTCACCTATGTAGTCACAATTCTCCTTTCCCTTCTATTGTCTGATGTTCTGCTTATAATATTTAGAACTTCACTGGCCACCAAGTTGGGAGACAGAGCTAGCAGTGCTGATGACCTCTAACCAGCTATAGCTTCTGGGTGTCCCTGGTTTACTCCCATTGTAGTGTAGACAATTCTCTCTCTCTCTCTCTCTCTCTCTCTCTCTCTCTCTCTCTCTCTCTCTCCTCTCCTCTCCCCTTGGGTTTCCATGTTCTCTCTCCCTAGATGAGGCCCTCCTATGCCAGTACTTATGTGGTATCCACAGACAAGTCCACTGGCTCCCTGGTTATTCATAGCAGATATTCGTTTTGTTTTATTTCAATATTCAGTCTTTTATTATTTTCTAGGAGTACTACAAAGTTGATGGTTTGCAACAAAAAGACAAATTCTCTCAGTCTAGAAACCAAAAGTCTAGAGTTCCTAGATACCTTAGGTATTAGTAGGTACTAGTAAGTTCTTACTCCCTCTAAAGTCTCTAAGGAGCTTGAAAAGGAGTAGTTCTCTGCCACTTCCAGTTTCTGGGGGCTCCAGATGTTTCTTGGATTGTGGCAGCATCAGTCCTACATAGGTTTACATGGTCAAATGGTCTTATCTCAATGTGCCTTCTTCCCTATGTGTTCCCCTTACAAAAAACACATGTTACTGGGGTAAGCACAAAACTGGATAATCTATAATTATCTTATCTTGAGATCCATGTGATCAAGTTCAAGGTTCCAGGATCCAGTGAGCTTTTTTGGTGATGGTACCATTCACCCTTCCACACACTTCTGAAAGGTGAAAGGGTTTCCCAGAGAAGAGTCTTCTGCTCACGGTGCAATGATGGGGGAAGTACTTCTGTGTATGTTTATCTTATTGATTGTTTAATAAAGTTCTGTTTGGCCAATGAAATAGCAAGTTAGACAGGACTAGGAGTCAAAGAGGATTCTGGGAAATGTAGTAGAGAAGTGGTGATCCAGGCAGGAAGTGACATAGCAAGGAGACTCATATTTGAGCAAGGAGAAACAGGAAGTTCCCCTTTTTCCCCTTCCTCCTCCAGGGGCAGGATGTGAGCCACCGGAAAGGAGGGATGCCAATAAGGCATCCGATAAGTCTTATAAAATATAAAGATTTGTGATAATAAGACTGAGCTAGCAGATGAGAATCCTAGTCATTGGCCAAGCAGCTTTGAACCTAGTACAAGTCTTTCTGTGTATTCATTTGGACCCTAACATGGGAGCGCGGCTGGTGTAAAGTGCACACATGGCAGTGGGGCTTAGGCAGCTTTTGGCGGAAAGATTTATTGTAACAAAATGGTGTCAGAAGTGGGATAAGCCCATTCCCCAAGGTTCCCAGAGAAAGAGGGAAACCTGCCACCTCAGCATGCACTGCCGATCCCCTGAGAGGCATCGGAGCAGGTTCCATATGCTCACACCATCCCAGCGCTCTTGGGGTTTGGACTCCAGCACTCCTGAGAAGGCCTGCAGCCCTTAATGGTCCTAGGGTTAGGAGTCCGAGTTCTCACCATCACAGGCTGCCTTCCTGCCTTCTGGAGACTTGCCAAACAGTGGCAGAACCCGGGCAGCTGGAGGTAGTGTTATGAACTTCCATGTAAACTTTACAAAAGCTTAAAAAGGGATTTTAGCAGCAAAAGATCAGAGACAAGCACGACTTCTTGTTATTAGTGTTTACTTGGGTGGTCTCTGTTTTGCTAGAGACAAGCAGAGACTTGAATGGTTGCTTTAAGAGAGATTTCCTGACTCAGCAAAAGCAGAAAAAAACCAAAGACAGAGGCTAAGAAAGCCGCTACTTTAATTTTGGTGGTGTCATTTAACAGTTAAAAGACTGGTGGCCAGAAAAAGGTAAAGATTTACAGTAAAGACAGATCCAAATAAAGAAAAACCTCTAAAGGTTTACACTACATTTAAAAATATATGTAGGCTTGTGAGAGAAAAAGTAACAGGAGGAAATAGAGTTATGGTGGTGCACGCCGGTAGGATTTGCTGAAGGAAGCAGAGGCAGGCAGATTTCCACAGAGAATCCCTGTCTCAGGGGAAAAAAAGAAACAAAAGAAAGTAAAAATAAAGTAATAAAAAAAGCCACCTAAAGACAAAAATTAGACAGAGAATCTGGATACTTTATGCTATATTGTCTTTAAATTGTTTGATTGCCAAGGAAAGACTTACTGCTGCTAAAATACATTTGATTATAAATACTGCTAAGTTAATCCAATTTATACATTTAAAAAATGCTTTGACTTCAAAATTTAGGTCTGAGGACAGGCTACTTGGGAAAAGAATTTTTGTTTGTGTTTCTGTCGAGGGCCAAAAAGGGGCCTCATACTGAGTCAAGAGTTAATCATTGTTAGATGTCCTGACCAGAACCGCTGCGACTACAAGATGTTTTTCTGGATAAGCTGCACAATACATGTTGCAAAATGTTCTCCCTTTTCTCAGAAATAGCTGCGGTTCGCTAACCATGGGACCATGGGCTAAGATTTACCTTGCCTCTATTTCCTCTTGAAAATTTTCCATTCCTCCTGCTCCCTTACCCCGCCCTGAGTAAAAATCCCCTGCATATAAGCAAGCTTTACCTTTCAATAAACCAGACCTTGACATTGCACAGATGGACTCTTGTCCTTTCTTGCGCCGCATGGTCTCCTTTTCTCTCTCGCCCCCATGACCCCCTTAGGTGACAACCCGCTCGAGACCCGCAAATAACCTGGCCTGCTGGACAGGTCATGTTTCCACAGAAAATGAAAAGCTGTGAATTACTTCCAGACTAATATGGTTTGATCAAGCAAGACCCCCTGAAGCTGAGATGATACAGCCTTACAGACTACAAAAACAAGGACTTGGTCATGTTTCTATGTTTTATCATGATCCTAATGGTATGAACATCGCCCCCAGTCAGCAGGAAGCAGTTTAGAAAGAATGACGCCCATATTCCCAAATATTGTTTATAAATGTTTGTTTTCATTTAAATGGGGTTGGTTATAAATGATAATGAGCATAGTCAGTCTCTTTTTTTAAAAAAAGGAGGAATAGGATATAGGAATGAATACTTCACATTGGTATAGATTTTCATTTATTGATACAACTTTAAGTTCAATTTTGTGATATGTATATGTCTTCTCTTGTTTGGGTATTGTGTTTATACAGATCTTTTACCTATAATAGTCAGAACTTATAATTAGGTTAGTTAGGTTTCTAGATTTACAGATATGTATTTAAGATCATCAGGTATTCTTCAAACCTTTCAAAGACCTACAGAAATATGGCATTTAAATGGTTTAGGGTTTTTCTTGGCAGTGAGACACAACTGCTCCTGGCACACCAATTATGTAAGAAAGGAGGATGGGCATTGAAGAAACTTGTTATGGAGTTTGCTTTCAACATGGCAAGATTAACCATTTGGGCAAGAACCTGCTCTTGCCTGGACTGTTTGTTGCTGCATAAACTGGACATGCAGGACCCACAAGAAAGTGACTGCTGAACTTAAAAAACAAGACAGTACTGAAGGGTTCCTGTTAAAATGGAGAAGTGTGCCTGACTTCTGTGGCTTATGGGCTAAAGATGGATGCCCCAATGTTACAGAGGAACTTGGGTAACTGTTCAGGTAGTGAGATGTGTCTGTCAATTCTAGAGTATATATATTATCCTTCTGTGGTCTTTGATAGAGTTGAAGACAGATAGTTATGGCTATAGTTTTCTTCAGTTATTATAAAAGATAAGCTATCCTTCTTTTATTTAGACAGAAAAGAGGAGATGATGGGGGAAGTATTTCTGTGTATGTTTATCTTATTGATTGTTTAATAAGGTTCTTTTTGGCCAATGAAATAGCAAATTAGACAGGACTAGGAGTCAAAGAGGATTCTGGGTAATGTAGTAGAGAAGTGGTGATCCAGGCAGGAAGTGACATAGCAAGGAAACTCATATTTGAGCAAGGAGAAACAGGAAGTTCCCCCTTTTCCCCTTCCTCCTCCAGGGGCGGGATGTGAGCTATCAGCAAGGAGGGACGCCAATAAGGCGTACAATAAGTCTTATAATATATATAGATTTATGATAATTAAGCTGAGCTAGCAGAGGAGAATCCTAGTCATTGGCCAAGCAGCTTTGAACCTAATACAAGTTTCTATGTATTCATTTGGGCCCTAACTCGGGCAGGCGGCTGGCGTAAAATGCACACATGGCAGTGGAGCTTGGGCAGCTTTTGGCAGAAAGATTTATCTTAACAGTGCAACTTTTGTCATTTTGCACACACCTGTCCCCTCACAGAGCATGCATCCCAGCAGCTCACAGAGCAAAGTGAAGGGTGTTCCAGTGTGAGGCTGAGCACTGTCAATCTCATCTCCCTCCCTCCACTTTATTCACAACAGCAATGAAATGAAGAATGTATATAAAACACAAAAGCATTTACTCAGAAGTTATGAAAATTTGAATCATGAAAATGTCAGGAAACTAGATGGAACTGAAAAGTATTGAATTAAGTGAGATGACCTAGTGCCAGAGAGATAAAACCCCCATCTTCCCTCTCATATGCATTGCTAAAGTGTAATGGTTTGTGAGTTTGTGAGGGTGGGCAGGGACTATGAAACAACTTGGGAGACCAGGAGAGGGAAATTCAAGTGGTGTTCACAAGGAAAAGAAGGGACAAATTATGCAACATGACAACAAAAAGGAAAGCACTGATGGTAGGGAGGAGGACACCAGGGAGATGTGGGGTTGGGGAAGCACATAGGAGAGGAAAATAGAATGAAATGCTCTAATGAAGGGTAATTCATTGTGGGCTAATAAAAATAATTACAAAGAAATACATAAATTTTTAAAAATGGAAAACAGAAAGGGGCAAAGCATAAAGTTACCAGGCTTTTGTAAGATAGAGTATAGCATGATCTGGAGCCAGCGTTTATGCTTGGCTTACTGTGATGTTTGTAAATAAATGGGGTGCATTTGCTTTGGTTATTAGAAGGCCAATCTCCTGCTGGGAAATCAGCATGCTTGTGGAGAAAAGTAAAATAATCATGTAAAGGATTTAGACTTTGGCTGAAATTGCTTTTCCTTTTTCTTAATATCTTTCCCTTATACTTAATTGTATAGAAAACCAATATCCAAACTTTAATCATCAGAAATAGTACATATCTTACAGAATAAACAATCAATAAATGAGGGGGCACCAAACTGTACAGACTTGTGATATGACCACAATGAAAAGTAGCTCATACTGCGGCTGTGCTCAAATGCAGCAAAGCCTAACACTTGCTATGTCTTCTTTCATTTTATGTACACAAATATGATCATAATATTGTTCTTACATAAGCCTTATTCCAAGATCTACAGTCTTCTCTCCTACTACAGATTACTTGTCTTGCTCACTAAAGTATATAAATTTAGTTTAATTCCATCTATCTTCACTTAGATCCAGGGAAACAGACTGTTGCCTGACCTCCCCTGCAGAGAGTTGGATGTCACTTGACCTCTTCTGCAGAGTATTGGATCTGATGCTCTTTGTTGGGCTTCCATCTCCCAGAGGAACATGAAACTATGTACCTAAAGTACTTAGGACAGGACCTGGTCTAAGCAGGTGTTCAGTTAGTGTTAGCTCAGGTTATTAGGGAATGCTGTAGTCTGTTTCTCCTTGTGGGGATTCACAGAAACAACCAGATCTTTTCAAAATTCCCATCTTATCAAAACTAAAGATTTACTCTTCTCTTGGCAGGGTGTTGGTGGCACAAGCCTTTAATCCCAGCACTCAGGAGGCAGAAGCAGGCAGATCTCTGTGATTTGGAAGCCAGCCTGGTCTACAAAGCAAGTGCCAGAATAGGCTCCAAAGCTACACAGAGAAACCCTGTCTCAAAAAACAAAACAAAACAAAACAAACAAACAAACAAACAAAATAACCCTAAAGATTTACTCCCTTCGGCATTAGAAGCACTTATGAGAAACAAGGTTATTTTTCTTTTGACAGTTACTTCATGACTTTATTGATTTTATTTATTTTTATTTAAATTAAAAAACAATATTATTGCCTGTCACATACCACAAACCCACACATATACCCATAACATATACCCACACTTAAATGCACAACATACTCCCACTCCCAAACACATAACCATACCCACAACACAATTCCACTCCCACAACACATTACCATACCCACAAAAGCACAGATCAATACTACTACATTCCCACACCTATATCCACAACAGACACCCCCATTCACAGCACACTCCTATACCTACAAGACACAGCCACAATACAAACCGTCAGCAATACACACTCATACCTATATACACAACACACATCCACATTTACAACACACACACACACCAAATTCCTACACCTAGTCCGACAACACATCCCTACACTCACAACACACACCCATGCCACACACACACAGACCATGTCCACACCTATAGCACAATTCCACACCTATACCCACAATAACCATCTTCACCTACAACATACTCACACTCACACCACATCCACAATACAACACACACACACACACACACACACACACACACACACACACACACCACATATACATATACATGCACACATGCATTCACACATACACACACATCCTTTCTCGTGGAAATTACTATTAGGCTCAATAGGTGTTACTGTCGGGATTGTTTTCTGTCAAAGAAGAAAATGTTGGTTGTATTTTAAGCTTCCGTAAGTTCTGGGTTTGTTAGTCATCCTGTATCCACATCACTCAAGGGTGATTATTAATATATATATATATATATATTATTTAATGATGCACATTCTGCTTAGCTACTCATTTACAATTTAACCAAACAACAAGTCTTTGGTTTAAGGATTTTTTGTTTTTATTGCTTTTTTATTTGTTAACTACTTGGTATGGGAGTTTATTTTAGGTGCCTACATATCTTATAAAATTTCTTTTTGTTTGATTTGTGATAAGTATTTTTTGTTCTAAAAGTAGTACTACCAAGTTAAACACTACTCATGACTCAAACTTCATGTAGTCAAATTTCTATTACACTATGAACTACTGGGAGCATTTTTGACACTTCAAGCAACACCAGAGTGTACCTGTAGTCCTCTTCAGCTAAAGAAGAACAGTTCCACCATGTTAGCCACACAAACATATTCTAGTTATGGTCACCAACCTGGGAGTGCCATTTCTAAGTGGAGACATTTGCCTACATCAGTGATCTGACAAAATCAGGGTTTCTTTGTTTGGTTAGTTGGTTGCTTGATTTTTGTACCATTTTACACATGCCATTCCTCTGAAAGTGTGTTGTGGCTGTAGGTGTAAGGTATGTGGTGAAAATGTGGGCAGATATGACATTTTATGTGAAACTAAATGTCATCTCATTACTAGCATGCTGGTCATTCGTTGAAGATGCCATACCCACAGAAATCACATGGGCACTGGGCTAGGAAGATATCCTTAGTGATTGTTTGGTGGCATAGTGGTGAGCATAACTTTCCAAGGATGGCAGACACTAAATACATAGACTCTGGGACATAGGAAGAAGTTAAACATATTTTCTTGGGGTGCCACACACTGGGGGGCTTACATTAGCAAATATTTGTTCTCTCAGTTCTCACAATACCTGCAGGACCATTTTTTTTCTGTGGAATCGGAGTTGGGGGTGGTTTCTCACCTCCTCGCTTCCACAGCCTGAGGCTAAGCAGCTCTGGTTTGTGCACTTTCTCTTCATCATCAACATGTATCTCCTTTGTGCTCATCTTGCAGACACACAGGCCAACTAGGATGATGCCATCTTCAAACTCACAATGCCATTTATAAAGACGCTTTTACAAAAATACAACATCCCCCAGTTTTGTCTTAGGACATGAACAAGATGTGGTAGAAGGGCACAATCCACCCACTACAGTGAGACATGACTCTGTATGGACCTGGATAAGAGGATATAGTGCCATGGGCACACCAGGAGTGTGCAACTCAGTGTGAAACAGGAAAGCTCAGGGAAAAGTCTACCCAGCTTTACCTCTCTGCCAGGACATCTACACAGAGAGGATCTTAAATGATGCCTTTAATATTAAACTGTAAATTATCTGTGAGCTCTGAACTTAATCTAGAAGTTACTAGGTTCTTTAAAGTCTTTGCTTTATGTGAAGTCTTCCAGAAAAATACCCATTTGTTTGAACACATAAACACATAAATAATATGCACATACTCATTAATGCATGTCCAATGTTAGATAATGAGTCATATAATCACAATTTGAAAACTCTTTGAAGAAATAAAGAGATGATATTTGCAATTGCACTGGAAGAAAATCCTTCAAAGATCACTACCTACAAGATTAGTATATAAAGTGTGCAGTCTCTCAAATTTGACCTCTCTATCCTTTCCAAGGATCTAGCTGCCATGACTGACCAAAGATTTCCACGGACATGCTTCCCTTGATTTCTGTTAGTGTCTGCAACAGGAAGAGATGAGATAGCTGCCCAAGATCCTTCCTGTTTACTTCTGTTATGCAGGTGCCAGAAAGTCCTCCAGGCACCAAAACCAGCAAGGCAGTGCTTCCCTCTAGACTCTAAGACCCTGCACAGAGAAGCCCTCATCAGTGCCCAAGTCATGAAGAGGGTCCTTTTTCTTCCTCTACTTCAGAGTACTCTGAAACTCAGTTGCTTTTTTTTTCACACAATACTAGCATGTACTATTTACCACAATGCTGTTCTGATCTTTATCTGTTTCTTCAGTTGACGTTTAAGCTTTTTACTTTAAATCTGAATGTTTAATTTGTTAGCTCATTTATCATCTTTTTTCCTAGTAGATGAAAAGCAATTTTACTAAGTGCCCACAGATACCTCTGGGAGACCTGACCTTCTCTATCTTCAGCTCTGCAGTCAGACTTGTCCAAAGATATCTAAACAGACACCACAATCCATCAACTTTGAAGCTGGAGCCTCATCTGTTAAGCCTCCCTCACCACTGCTCCACAAATGTGTACTCTTGCTGGAGATAAATTAGCTTGTTGTGAATGATTCCCAACCCCACGTTTGGCAGATTTCAGAAATCCTCGGTTATTAAAGCTGATGCTGAGATGGAGCACAAAAATAATTTTCACTTATTTACTGAAGGGAAATGGGATATTTCCAAATTAATTATGGGATAAAAATAATATTAAAGCAGAGAGTAGGGACTTTCAGAAGAGCAGAATGAGGAAGTCAGCATAGGCTCCCAGGCAAACAATTTCATTGAAGCCAAATGTAGTAACATATGTCTGTAATCCCAGTGCTCAATAAGCATAGGCAGGAAAACCTAAACTGAAGGCTAGCTCTCTGTACAATGCAGGGCATCTTAAAATATATTCACCGCACCATTTTCCTCCAGAAAATTTTACATGATACTAGAGGTGTGTGTGTGTGTGTGTGTGTGTGTGTGTGTGTGTGTGTGTATGTATGTATGTATAGGTATACAAATCAAACATTTACTGATAATAGATAATTAAGAAATTATTTGGAACAACACTTGTTATCATATAATTTTATCATTTATTAATGATGAAAGCAAATTTTCACACCAATGAAATGGGTAAGGCTATTTGTACATAAAGAATTACATAATAGCTGCACATTTGGAGCAAGCACAGAGCATAGTTTTTGACATTTTTCAGAGTTGGTTGATATTTTATTATCATCATATTATCATCAATATTTAGAACATTACTTCTCACATAAACCCACAATACAAAATTGCAGAAATATGTTTAAGGACATTTCAGATATTGTTTGAATTTCTGTTGTAATCTCAAATCAAAAGTCTTTGCTTATTTTATTTAGTTTTTATTTTTTTATTTCCCATCATTTTCCCTTTTTATTTAAATTAGAAACAATCCTGTTTTACATGTCAATCCCAGTACCCTCTCCCTCCTCTTCTCCCCTATCCCCCCACCCACCTTTTATCCCATCCCCTTTCTGCTCCCCAGGGAGGGTGAGGCCTTCCATGGGAGATCTTCAAAGTCATTTACATCATTTGGAGCAGAGCTTAGGCCATCCCCTGTGTGTCTATGCTTGAGAGTATCCCTCTGTGTGGAATAGGCTACCAAAGTCCATTCATCACTCCTCCCTCTCTGCAACTGGATTTCAGGAGTTCATTTCGGTGTTTAGCTGTGGGTGTCTGCTTCTACTTCTATCAGTTACTGGATGAAGGCTCTAGGATGGCATATAAGGTAGTTATAAATCTCATTATCAGGGTAGGGCATTTAAGGTAGCCTCTCTGCTATTGCTTAGATAGTTGGTTGTTATCATCCTTATATATTTCTGGACATTTACCTAGTGCCTGATTACTCTTTAAACCTATAATGGTTCCCTCTACTATGGTGTCTCTTTTCTTGCTCTCCTCTATTATTTCCCTAACTCAGTCGTCCTGCTCCCTCATGTCCTCCTCTCCCCTCATCTTCTCCCCTTCTCTTTCTCCTAACTCCCTCTCCCTTCCTTCTCCCAGACTGGAGAAATCCACAGAAACAGCTGACCTGAACAAGGGGTTGCTCTTGGACCTAGACTGATAGCTGGGAAACCAGCATAGGACTGATCCAGACCCCATGAATGTAGGTGTCAATTAGGAGGCCTGGGAAATCTATGGAGCCTCAAGTAGTGGATCAGTATTTATCCCTAGTATATGAATGAACTTTGGGAGCCCACTCCACATAGAGGGATACTCTCTCAGCATAGACACATGGGGGAGGGCCTACGTCCTGCTCCAAATGTATGACAGATTCTGAAGATCCCCATGGAAGGCCCCACCCTCCCTAGGGAGCAGAAAGGAGATGGAATAGGAGGGTTGGTGGGGGACAGGGGAGTAGGGGAGGGAGAGGAAACAGGAATTGACATGTAAAACCAGCTTGTTTCTAATTTAAATTTTAAAAACGGAAAAATAAATCATGATATCAGGAGGGAATTTCCCATAATTTTATAAATACCCTAAATGTACTTATGTCATTATGGATTATATGCTTATGCAAAGTGGCATTCTCCTCATTGGTGATGATAGTGATCATGTCTGAAAAACATTTAGGATATTCTATATCCTGCAGTATCAAATATTTATCCAAGTATCAATTCTTTTATAAAAATAATCAAGTGCCAGAGAAACCCTGTCTCGAAAAACCAAAATAATAATAATAATAATAATAATAATAATAATAATAATAATAATTAAGTGCATTCATCTTATTAGTATACAAATTTGCTGTTTTCCTTGGTAAATGATAAAATTATGTGTATATCAAAAATAAAGGAAATAATAATATAAAATTTACTGAAAAGCACCACATTAAAGGATACCTAGCATCATGGGTGTTTGAAGAAGACTTAAGGAATTACAATATTTCTTCTAAAATTACTTAGTTATCTTAAATGAAGTGATGCCACTGGTCAACTTTATGCTCCTCTGAGAATCATCAACTAACTAACAAAAATGCCAGCCCCAGGCATGAGAAACCTCTTTTGGAGATGTTGGTCAGAGAAGTGTAAGGAACTCTGAAAACAATACAGGACATTGCTGTTGCCCTTGTTTCCTTCCAGAGGTTAAAGATAAATCCCTTTTGCTGAAGATAACATGTGTCATGGACGCTGGACTCAAGAGATTCAATCTGGATCTGGCTTGAAAGCCTCCCCCCTTGAATAGTTTTTATAGTACCAAAAATTTGCTTTACAAGCTTCCAAGGCAGCAGTCAATAATGCTACCTCGTTGTGATGTTTATGAACCACAACAATGACTAGTCCAGCAAGATAATTCTAAAGATGCAACACTGGTACTCACAACTTGGCTGTAACCAATAGCTGTCAAGTTGGACTTAAGGCCCAATTAATTGGAGGAAATTGATGCCTGGTACTGGAAACCTAGCCAACTATCCAGGGCTAGTGCAGTCATACATCATTAAGGAGAACCTACTGCCACAACTTTACTAGCATAATTCCTCACTGAGTTCTATATACGTATCCTTATACCCAAGATAAGAGGAGCTCTCACCTTTCATGCAAGAAACTTCTTTCCTCAGTAGACAGAGACCATTACAGAAAGTAAAATTAGCCAAACCACAGAAGCTACCTAACTGGGCTCCAACAGATGCAACACAACTCCAATAATTTCTGTTCATGGAACACTGCAGAAGAGGGGCAGAAAGATTCTAAGAGTCAGAGGAGCAATGCATGTTTAGTGAGTTTGTATCTCTGAGAAACAACAGGAAAACTATTCCACTTCAACAATGTGGCTGCCTGAATAAGGAAAACATCAATAGACAAGCTAAGGTAGGAGGAGAGCTCAAAAGATGCAAAATAAATGCCTGAGAAACACTTAAAGGTATAATACTGCTTATTTTTTCTTGATTTTCAAGTTTTTTAGTTATTTATATATTCTAGATAATAACCCTGTATGGAAAGTATAATTGATAAAGATCTCTTCAACATTTTGTAGGCTGCTGCTTTGCTAGAATGAAGGACTCTGCATCTTACTGAAGAGATACTTGCTAATCCATGTTCATGCAGTTCTATGCATAATAGCCAGAAATTGGAAATAGCCCCAATGTCCACATACTGGTGAGTGGATAACAAAAATGTGGTTCATTTACATGGTGGGATATTATTTAGTTGTTAATAAAAATGAGGCTATGGAATTTGAAGATAAATGGATGGAGCTACAAACAGTCATCCAAAGTAAGGTAATTGGGACCCCAAAAGACAGATATTAAATGCTTTCTTTTACAAGTGAATGTTAGATTTTAAGCTTTCATTTTGTGTACTACAACCAAATAACCACAGAGCTTAAGTACATAGTAAGGGACCAGGGTCAAGGAAAGGGTTTCTCAAGGAAGGGAAATAGAATATAGAGCCATGACAGCATAGGACAATTGAATAGAGGAGGATGAGAGAACAGGGTAAATAGGTATATAGTGTAGGACAGCTAATACTGAAGGCCAGTTTGAAAACTACTACTATAGAAACCTCCATATATATATATTTGAAATAAATCTAAATAGAGTCTATATATAATGGGCAGACAATGCTCCAGGTAGACACCTTACACCACCAAGTAAAACCACCAATGCCAGGAATGTATTATACCTTGTTGAATCACTGACCAAGGGATCAAAAGGAAACTACCACCACCACCCCTTGCAAGCATCACAGACTATTTCCTTTGCTATTCTATACAACATGATGGTGAGGCCCTATTGCTGAAAACAGCATTTGTTTATGTCATTGAACAAGAAGAAGTCAAGCTGGTGCTCAGCTGGAAGCTTCACCCTACTGTGCTGGAAGGTGCTCTGCATACTACCAGAGGAGAAATGTAATCAGTGATATCATCCAGCTACAAACCCTTTGACCTACAACAGCAACCTGCCTGCAAGACATGCTGTTGCAATCATGACACAAATGTTATGGTTTTAAATGGTTTAAGACCAATTTTGTGAGCAGGAAAGTGATAAAATGGCCAAGAACCTGAGACTAAACAGGTCACAAGCCTAAGGGAAAACTATTATTCTGCTAATGTGACAGATATAAAATTACTCCTAATGACATATTGCTACACCCATAGCAGTCCTTTGCTCAATCCTCATCAAAGAAGCCTCTTCTTATAGTACATGGGAATTAACAAAGAAACCCACAACTAGATAATGTGCAGAGGGTGAGAGACTTTGGAGCACTCAGTCCTAACTGGGATGTCTTCACTAAGTCCCTCTCCTCAAAGCACAAGGAGCTATGAGGAGGAGACAGAAAGATTTAAAAAGCCAGAAGTGATGGACGACTCCAAAGAAACTGTTTTCTAATCACAACAGGACTGATTCACTTAAAGACTCAGAGAGACTATGTCAGCATAAATGAGACCTGCACAGTTTCAAACCATACAGGGTTTCAGAACTAGAGAGGGAATTAATATATGATCCCACTCCCAAGGAAGAAGCAATGTGCAACTGATACCTTCTGGCAAAGGTAAATTCAATTTTCCTAAATGAGGTGTCACTGGGCATATCAACCAAAATTGAGGCCAGAGTCCATGTCCAAGAGTAGCTGACCAGAGCAAATGGTTTTCTTATGGGCTTTTTGTTTCATTTATTTTGTCTGGCTTTTCTGCCTTATTAGTTTGCTTGTTTTAATTTTCATTTTTGAGATGTGTGGGGTTTTTTGAAAAAGAAAGAAAGAAAGAACATAATGTTAGAAGATATAGAAGAGCTGTGGGAAGGAAAATGAAATAAAATGACAAAGCTCTTAATAATTCCTTAAAGTGAAAGATTCACATCAACCCTTATTTTTAAAAATAGATTAAATTTTGTCAGAAATTTATGATCTGATCCTAAAACTGATCATTTGGTATTCAGAATAAACAAAAAGAAAAATGTATGAAGATCTCAAAATGTCTGATTCCAACTTATGATCACATGATAGTGATAAAGAATGTGAAGTAATGACCACAGGGCCACAGAATAAAAATCAGTCTAGACACAGGCTCCCATTTACATGAAATGGGAAAATTATAGTCTTCACAGCAAAAGAAACTACTTGAGATCCATCTGAAAATATGTAAAGTTGATATCTTACCTCACAATAAACATAAAAGTTAACTTCAATCAGATCAAAGACACTTAAATGTAATGACTAAAACATAAAATTCTACAGTAACACATGAACATAAATCTGCATTACCTTGTTAGATATTGCTTTTACAAGAAATATAAAAGTCAAGATAAACAAGTGTGTGTGTGTGTGTGTGTGTGTGTGTGTGTGTGTGTGTGTGTGTGTGTTACAAAAGACTAGGTGTATGACCCAGTTGGTACAATTCCTAGCATGCAGGAAGCTCTGGATTGGATTCCTAGCACCATATAAACCTGGAGTGAGGGTGCATGCTTGCAATGCCAGCACTCTGAAAGTAGAGGCAGGAGGATCAGGTGTTCACAGGTTGTTTGACTATATGACGAGTTGGAGCCCAATCTGGGATAAATGAGATCTTGTCTCAAAAAGAAATTAAATAAAACAAACTTCATCAATATGAAAACCTTCTGTGACTACCTATGTAAGACCTGCACAAGATCAAACCAGCTCAAACCCTAGAATTCATGAGGGAGGAGGTCCTGAAGTCCCACTCCTAGCTGAGAAGCTATTGGCAAATGCTGGCTGCTGGAAAAAGAGACATGTTTCTTTATCTATTTTGCCCCCAACAGTTTACCCATGCTCCAGTGGATGTACCTCTATGTGCACATGCAGACAACACTAAGGGGACTTAAACAGTTTAAAAATAATTTTTAATGAGAACACAAAGTTGGAGGAGGGGCAAGGGAGGAATTACAGAGAAGAGGATGGGGGCTGGATTTGATCAAAACATTTATAAAATTCTCAAAAAAATTAAAATTGTCTGAGTTTCAGTAGTCGTCCTTATTAAAGTCAAAGAACTTGGGAGCAGTTGAAAAGGCTGTGTTTGCACCTGTGGACACCTGATTTTTTTTTTATAAAGAAGCCAGGAATACACACTGGAAAAAAAGACAGTATCTTCAACAAAAAGTGATGGTAAAACAGATATTTTTATGTAGAAGAATGCAAATTGATCCCTACTTAACCCCCTACACACAAAAATCAAGTCCAAGGGGATCAAAGACCTAAATAAAACCAGATGCACTGAGCCAGAGTAATAGAAGAGAAAGTAGGGAATAACCTTGAATGTATGGGCACAGTAAAAGACTTTCTGAACAGACCACAGTGCAAGCACTAAGACCAAAAATTAATAAATGGGACCTCATGAACCTGAAAAGCTTCTGTAAGGCAAAGGATACCATCAGTTGGACAGAGTAGTGGTCTACAGAATGGGGACAGACTTTTTTTTACCAACTCTACATCAAATAGAGGATTAATATCCAAAATATATACAAAAATTTAAGAAACTGGATACCTGTCAGAATGGCTAGGATCAATAACACAAGTGACAGCCCATGCTGTTGATGTGGAGCAAAGAGAAAATGCCTCCACTTGTGGCACGAATATAAACTTATATAACCACTATTGGAAATTAATATAGCAGTTCCTGAGAAAACTCGGATTCAACCTATCTGAAGACCCAGATATACTATTCTTGGGCAAACACCCAGTGAACACTTCATCCTATTGCAAGGACACTTACTCAACTATGTTCAATGCAGCTTTATTCATAATAGCCAGAAACTGGAAACAACCTAGATGTACGTCATCTGAAGACTGGATAAAGAAAATGTAGTGCATTTATACAATGGAATATAACTCAGTGGTTCAAAAATATATAACATCATGAAACTTGGAGGCAAATAGATGTAACTAGACAAAATAATTCTGAGTTGGGTAATTGAAACCCAGAAAGACAAATATGATATATAATCAAACATAAGCAGATATTGCTGAATAAGTAAATGATAATCAAGCTATAATTTGTAAACAACAAAGGTTAAGTAAAGAGGAATGCTCTAGGGGGAACACATAAATCTGCTGCAGAAGGAAAATAGACTAGATTTCTCAGGTGAACTGGGGGGGCAAAGTTAGGAATAGAAGTGAAAGGGATCAGGTAGGGGTAGGAGAGAAAGTGCCAGGGGAGATGGCTAGAATTGGGGGCCAGGGGGTGTAGAAACCTAGTGCAGTGGAAACTTCCTGGAATCTATGAGGGCGGTCCTAGTAGCAGTGTAGGGTACAGAGTCTGAACTGGCCATCTCTTGTAGCCAGCCAAGACTCCCAATGGTGGGATTAGGTTGCATTTGGCTGAGTTGCTGGCCAAGAAGGTCCAGTGGAGATCCCTGATCAACCCAAGTTGATGCTAGGACAGAAGGTTGCTCTCTGAAATCTGACAGTGGGGCCCACTGTGAAGGACAAAATCCACATAGCTCATTGAATGTGGTGAGGTCAAGCTGGTGCCTACATGGAGTCTTCACCCTACATTCTAATCTCTGTGGTGTTGGAAGGTACTCTGCAGGCTTCCTAAAAAGAAACATAGACACCAACCCAGCCACAAAACCTTGGAACTACAATCTGTCCTATCTGCAAGATATGCTGAAGCAATGGTGGTGTAAAACTTGTGGAAGTGGGCAACAAATGCCAGGTTTTACTTAAGGCCCACTCCACAAGAGGGAGCCCATACCCAATACTGCTTGCTAGGCCAAGAATGAGAAACTAGATAGCAGGGCTGGAGAGATAGCTCAGTGGCTAAGAGACTGGATAGCCCAGAGACCTAGGGTAGTAATGTGGGAAATTACCAATACAGTAGCCAGGTAAAAATACAAGGGATTTTAATAGGGAGAAGCCTTATTTACAGAGTGACCTAGCCAGCCAGCGGACAGGAGTCTGTACAGCAAGCCGAAAATGAAACGAAAGCACAGCGCCCTGTAAGCATCCCTCCCTCTAAGTCACCCTAACCACGCCCTCGCAGGCATGGCTACAGCATCCCCTACAGGGTAGAACCAAACATGACTGTTTAAATAGATAGATAAATGATAGATAGATGATAGATAGATAGATAGATAGATAGATAGAAGATATATATATATATATATATATATATATATATAATATATACATAGATAGCTATATAGATAAGGAGAGAGGGGGGATTCCTAATGGTATTCTGCTATACTCATAAATAAGAGCCTTGTCCAGTCTTCATCAGAGGGGCTTCCTCTGGCAGCAAATGGGAGCAGGTGCAGAGACCCATGGCTGGACATTATTCAGAGAAGAAGTCGAAATTGGAGGTCTTCATCAGGTTCCTGCCCCTCAGAGATCAGGGAACCCCATAAAAGATGAGTAGCAAAGAATGTAAGAGTCATAGGGGATGGAGGACACAAGGAGAATGCGGGTCACTGAATCAACCTAAGCAGAGTACATAAGGGCTCACAGAGACTAAAGTGGCAAGCAAAGGAGCTACAGAGCTTTATACCAGGTCCTCTCAGTACATGCTATGGCTGTTAGCTTGGTGTTTTGTGGAATTCCTACCTGTGGGAGTGAGTATGTCTTTGACTCTTCTGCCTAATCTTGGGACTCTTTTCCTCCTGTTGGGTTACCTTGTGCAGGCTCAGCGTGAGGGTGTTTGCCTTGTCTTACTGTATTTTGTTTGGTCATGTCTGGTTTTTGTCTCTCAGAGGCCTGATGTTTTCTGAAGGAGGACTGAGGAGTGAATAAAGGGGAGAGGTGAGATAGGGGGTGCTGGAAGGAGTGGGGGGAGGGGAAACTGTGGTCACAGTTATGGTGTATTGTGTGAGAGATGAATATACTTTCAAAAGAAAGTAAAAAGAAGTAACTTCCAAAAATATCATGAAATAAAATGGAAGCATTGAATGGCAGAGATGTTTAAAAAAGATTTTAATATTCTATAACATGAATGTGCTTGAACATAATTTCCCATCTGATGTTAGAGGGCTACAAACTGGTATGCCTTAAGACACAAACATCTTAATTTCAAAACATAAAAATAATGATGTATTGATAAAAAATAAAAAGGAAGAAAATGCTATGATTGGATTCTTAATCCAATGTGATGGAGATGGGGCTTTGGGAAAGTAATTAGGTCTAAACAGGTTTGGTGCCCTGATGAGAAGTGACAGGCAGCAGATTTATGTGAGTCCACAGCAGGAAGGCATCTCTCTCCAGCTCAGAAGAGGATACCCTCCAGAAAAGCATCTACTAGCACCTTGATCCTACACAT
The DNA here is from genome assembly GCF_003668045.3 of Cricetulus griseus. Classification (NCBI taxonomy): domain Eukaryota; kingdom Metazoa; phylum Chordata; class Mammalia; order Rodentia; family Cricetidae; genus Cricetulus; species Cricetulus griseus. The sequence continues at coordinate 176,537,272 of NW_023276807.1, read as the reverse complement.
CCCATCTCAGGAACTGTGAAAAATAAACAGCTGTTGCTTCAGGCTCACAGTCCACAGCACCTGCTGCAGCAGCCCAAATGAAAGATATTCAAGGAAATGCTTGAGAATTTAATATCCAATTAGAACTTATCCAGAAGCAATAAAAATTGTCACCATAATATAATAATCAAATAATTAATAAAAATTAAACATATTTTAAAGGGTCAAGAATTTGAATAGGTATGTCTCCAAAGAAGATAAATGGCATCAGGCACACACAAAAAATAATCAATGTCATTATCTGTCAGTTAAGTGAAAATCAAAACAATAATGAGATACCACTTCATTCTCACTAGAACAGATGTGAAAACACAGGTAATAAATTCTGCAACTATGTGGCAAGAATGGAAGCCTCTATTTTTATGTACTGCTGGCCAGAATGGAAACTGTTGTAGAATCTTTAAAAAATATCAAATGGCAATGCATCAAGGTATAAAATGGAGCTATGATAAGTTCACTACTAGTATAATGAAAACATAGATTTTTTAAAAAATGGAAAAATAAAATGTGTTATAACCACAGCATAAAAAAATTATTGGCAATAAAAAAGAATGGAACAATAATACATGCTTCAGCATGAATAGACTTTGGAGACATTATCCAGAGTGAGGGAAGCAACTTGCATGAGATGTCTAATAGTCAAATCTATAAAAATGAGAGGCAGAATAATAGTTATTTGAGAGTAAGGGAACAATACTGGGGGAAAACAATTGCCAAGAGGTATTGTGTTTCTTTAGAGGTATAAAAGTTTACATGTACACTGTGGCAAAAGTGGCATGAGGCTACATGTTTTATCTGCATTCATTTATAGAAAGGCTGAATATGTTGCTAAAGGTCACTTTGTTTTCAAGAAATTGGGGGAATTATCTGGTTGCTTTCCACCAACTCCCAGTCTAACAAACAAGCTCATTCGTTGCTTCCTATGTATTCCTAAGTTGAAGGAATGAATCATTTTTGTAGCTACCATGAGCTGTCCATATGCTTTATCAGTTTAACACAATATAAATTAAACGCGGGTTGCATTCCCACACATGAGAACTTGGGTGCAGTCCCAGTGACCTTCTTCCTTTGGTAGACTTCCTGGGAAAACTTACTTTCCTGATGCCACATGTATTTCTGAGCTTACCACCTCCTTCCATTTTAAAAGGAGCAATGGCTGTTTGAATCCCTCTCAAATTTTATCCCTTGGGTGCTGTTAACTTTTGGAACTCCCTCTTCCTCTAAGGAAGATCCATTTGGCTCTTTTGAGGCCACCTGTGTAATCTCAGTTGTATCTGATTAGCACTCTCATTCCATCTGAAATGTATTCTTCCTTAATGCTATCTCATCACAAAGGAATTGAATATGAACTTCTCTAGGGAGCCTAATCCTTCACTGTATGGGGTGAGTATGGCTATTCACTACAGCAGTCTAAGAAAACCACCAACACTTCTGCTGGCCTCTTCTAGTTATCCCATAGACTTCCTGCATCCCGATTCTTTTTATTATTTAAATTCTTTAATTACCACTCATATTTACATATGCATCCCCCATTCCCTCCCATGTTCCCCACCAACCCCATCAACACATCCCCCAACTCCTCCCCAGGGACCTTCAATGTCTGTCATATCATTTGGGGGGAGGGCTCAGGCCTTCCTTGCTGTATCTAGGTTGCAACAGTATCCCTCCATAAGGAATGGGCTCCCAAAGTCCATTTGTGCTCAAAGGATGAAGACTGGCTCCACTGTTAGAGGTCCCAGAGACTTCCCTGGCCTCCCAGCCGGCACCCACATTGAGAGGGATTGGTTCAGTCCAATGCTGTTTCCCCAGCTTTATGATTAGTGTCTCCATGCTCTCACTAGGTCAGGTCCACTGTTTCTGCAGGTCTCTCAAGACCTGTTTTGGCTCCTTTGCTCATCCCTCCTCCCTCTCCACAATTGGATTCTAGTAGTATGGTTCAGTGCTTAGCTGTGGGTGCCTGTTCCTGCTTTGAACAGCTACTGGATGAAGGCTCTAGGAATGGTAACCAAGGTAGACACCAATCTCATTACAGGGGTAGGGCATCAATGGCATTTTCTCCACCACTGCTGGGATCTTAGTTGGGGTCATCCCTGTGGATCCCCTAACATTTCCCCTGTGCCAGACCTCTCTCCAAACCTGTACTGTCTCCCTCTATCAAGGCTTCTCATTTCTTGCCCTCCTCTATTCCTCCCCTGTCTCAGTCCTCTTGTTCTCCTCCCCTCTCCCCTTCTTCCCTGAGTTCAATTCCCAGCAACCACATGGTGGCTCTCAACCATCTATAGTGAGATCTGGTGCCCTCTGCTGGCAAGCAGGCCTATTCTTATCCTCTGTTAGGATCCACCTTGGACACATTTCATGTCTGTTTCATGTTGTGGTACTTTGTGTTTATCAGCAATTGCATCACAGTTTCACTTTGCCTTCCTCATTCATTTGGATTTCCACATATGCCTTGTTCAGTGTATTGGCCACTATGAACTAGTTGGTCCATGGTGCAATACACTGTTTCAGTCAGAAAATGGTGACATTCTGACAGACTCCTACCCTGGGTCTCCATGCCAGTGAGTGAGTACACAGGAATATAGGCCATTCCAGGGTATTCTGTTCAGACATACTCAGAAAGACAAGTTTTGAATGGGGTCTAATTTTCATTTCAGGCCCTCAGCAACTATAGAGTTATGGCTTTGTTGTTGCAAGTAACAAAAGTGATATGGCAGTCGTTTTTATTTTCTTGTGGGAAAGCAATAGAAAAATTGATTGAAAGAACACAATAGCTGAGATAGAAGTAGAACAGAAACAATGGCAAAAGGAAATATTGCAGAGACCTTTAAACAGATCTACTGGAAAGAAACAGAAAGTTTGAGTTTTCTGTATGCTTGTATGTTTCCACGGCTTCATACCTTACTCCCCACAGGAAAAGCTAGTTACCCACTGTCTAAGCTTAGGCCCACACATGTGCCTTGGCTGTGGCAGTATAAGGAAAGGTCTGGCAACAAGGGAAGTAAGAACTGGGGGAGCACCCTTAGTGTCACATGTAAACAGAGGTTGAATGATGGGTCCATCAAGAATCAGTTAGAGAAGCCTAAGTAGTAGAAGTATATGGAGGGAAATACTGCAAGGCGCAGTTCACACCACTGACAGGTCCCTGGTTTAAGTTCCTACCCACAGGCCTTAAGGATCCAGAAACATACAGGATGAGAGTATTCACCCCAGTGTTAAGTGCCATCTTCCCAAGAAAGCAGAATGTTTCTTCTCAAAAGCTTTCAGCTGAGTCATGCTCTCTATGGGATTGACCAGGGTCTCCCTAAAGACATCAATCAACTCATCAGAGTCTTTGACATATTCAAGTGATCATCACTAACCTGAACTCAGTGTGTGAGGGACAGCAGGGCAGTAGCCTCCCCACCTTGCCACACTGCAGAAGAGGAGGGGCAGAGCACTGCCTCTCTGTTCACAGACTGCCAAAGACTAACCACAGGGAAGTGGGGAGAGACAGTCATGGGGAGATGTGAACAGCAGCCTACTATAGTGGCTGCTGAGGAGATGGATAAGGGCAGCTACTGCAGAACAGGACAATCCACAGCAGCAAGAGGGATTTTGTACCTGCCTGGACCTTCCATCAAATCACTGGGCATATGTCTAGCTGTAAGGCACTATCTGGGGGTATCACACTTTTTCTTGCCATCTCATTTGCTGTAACACAGAGTAACTTTTGTGTGTAATCTATGACTACCAAGTAAGAATTATTTCAGTTATAAAAGTTTATTTCAAAGGTAAAGGTGCCATGGAAACCCTCCACTTCCAACCTGTTGGATGCCACTCTTTCAGCCTGTGGTCCAGTGTGACACTAGTTGGAAAATCACAGGGGCATCAGTCTTATCCACAGCATGCCCACAAGGGCTAAGACAAACTCACCCCACTCATGGGAAACTGTTCAGTACCATAACACACAGCACATATGTGATGGGAAGCCAGATAAACTTCAAGAGGTATGCCTGCCAGATAAGAAATCCAGTTTATGTCTAAATCCCTATGACCTCTGAAAATTCAGAGGGTAAAGTTGATCAGGCCTGAGCTCCCCTTTACGTCAAGTGTTGGTTTTTTCCTCCCTACCTTTCCATTTGCAGGTGTGTATAATCCATCCCTCTCTTGATTACCTGCGGTCTTTCTCACTTTCGTTCTCTCTATAAACACCGTTCCTGGTGCATCTTCAAAGCTTATCTCCTCTCCACAGCTGTCTGTTCAAAGTTGAGAGCTGACACTGATTTAACCAGCTTGAATTGCTCTGAAATAAATTCCTCAGGGCAGAGACCGATTTCATATGCATTGTCAACAGTGGAATGGAGGGTTGGTGCTTTCCAAGCAGAGGATGAATATAAATAACAGACAGTCCAAAAATAGAGGAGTAATATCTGTATATCAAACAATTAAAATCTGAAAACTGAACTCTGAATAACCCCCTCATGTTTGAAAGAGGAACTTCTGTTTTGCTGTGGGAGATAGATCCTTGAAAATTGGAGATTCTCTTAGCCAGGAAAGATGACTTATTCCATCAACCCAAACTCTGCATAGGAGAAATTGGCTATTCATTGTGTTCTTTTCCTGCAGCCTAGCCATGAGTGGAAGACTTCTGTTTACTATGACTTTGAACATAGCTACAATAAATGTGAGCTAGTTCTAAGATGCCAAAATATGGAGTTTTAGAACAATGATTGTGGGACTCTTATAAAAAGGCTTGGGATCTAACAAGATGGCTCAGTAGGTAGAGATGTTTGCCATCAGGCTTAGGGGCTCAGGGTTAATCACTGAGATTCACATGGTGGAAGAAGGGAACAAAATTAGGAATGTTGTCTTCCACCTGCATGCCATGATGCCATGGTACTCTCTCTCTCTCTCTCTCTCTCTCTCTCTCTCTCTCTCTCTGGTACACATGCACACAAATATATACACACACCACATAGAGAGAGAAAGAGAGAGACTATAAATAAACAACTGTTAACAGTAAACAATTTTTAAGGCTTATTGTTGAAGCTGGTCTTATATAGCACTTTCTGTTCAAATTTTGAGCTTCTACCTTAGAATTCTGATTTTTGTGCTGGTGGGAGCACGCAGACAGGCCTCAGAGCTGCACAAACAAGGGAAAGAAACAAAGTGGTGTAGACTTCCAGCTGTTCCTAGAACCTGACAGGTGAGAGCTCAGAAAATTGAGCCCTCTTGATCTGCCCAAGGCCATCCCAAATGTCAGTTGTATTTGACAGAGTGACACCAGTGTGGCAACACCCAGAAGACCCCAATTAATTATGGATCCTAATTATAGCAAAATATGTTTTAATTCTGAGCCACAAAATTTGAGTTATTTACACAGAAATAGGTACTTTTATAATTTTAATATGAAATGTCCCACTTTGACACCCAGCTGCTGGTACTGTTTGGAAGGGTTCTATAACCCATAGGACAGAAAGCCTTACTGGATGAAGAATGGCAGTGGGAGTGGGTTTTGAGATTTTATACCCTGGTCACACTTCCTGTTCTCTTCTTCAGCTCCCTGGCTGTCACAAAAAGCCTCCTGCCACATGGTGCCATATTTGCCCTGCATGGTGAACTCCCCTAAGTCTATTTTGTCAAGGAATTCTATCATAGCAACAAACTAGGAACTGGAAAAAACTGATGTAAGTAGTCAGAAAATTCATTTCTCTCTGCATATTGAGGTAGCAAATCTGAGTAAGCATTTAAGAAATGCTGTTATATGCAGGCTAAACACTATGGTAATTTATTTCTCACATTAAAAATAGTACAAAAATCCCTGTAAAATACTTTTGCAGTTGAAAAAGTGGAAAATTTTAGTCACAAAGATATTTCCCCAACGGCAGATGATGGTAAAAAATAGAAACAAGCAAGGTCTTACTGCCCTAGGGAGGGTCAGGGCAATCCCCAGTCTCTTAAACAGACTGATTAAAGTTAGAAAAACCCAGGGTATACTTACAGCCTTCATACTGTCTACAGCAACCAGGCAGCTAGTTTAGCAAGCCATCTGATAAATGGTGAAATTTTAAAATCTATACCAAAAATGAGACAGGAACTTGAAAATCATGCCCAGGTGTCAGGGTATTGGAAGAGGGACCAAAGGCCAAAGAATTTATTCCTAGAAAAATGATTTTCAATTGAAAAAACAAACAAGAAAATGGTATTCACAGCAAAGTCAGCAAACACCTAGTAATTCATGAAGAGCTGGTAGAATTAAGTAAAATCACAAAGCAAGCTACGTTTTCTCTCTAGGTGGACTTGCCCGCAGGAACATATTTGGCTGGGTAAGATACTGGATTAATGTAGCTGGTGATGATTTTTATGAGCCATGCCCTCCGACAGAATTTGCCAAAGTCTTCTTAATCACTTATAAATAATATCATCTAACAAGAACATGATGAAAGGAATGGAAACAATAAGGAAAGCAATATGATATATATGATGCTTTGTGTTAACTGTGGCCTATATTTAGAACCTGTTTTGATTCTTGTCTATAATTTCCATTTCTGTGCCAATATCATAATTTAGAAGGAAAAGCCTATGCACTTTATGTGCATATGTTTTAATACATGTAGTGAATACCTAAGAATAAATGTACACATCTTTATGAATGCTAACATGTAAGTAGAACACTTATCTTTGTTTATTGTTTACATATGCATACTTATTTGTATATACATATTTGCACATGCATGTTTGTGCTTACAAACATCTATTGACTTTACATATTCAAATACCTTAATTATATAATGTTATATAAATGTATTATGTATAGTGCATATGTACATTTAAGTGCATATGTATTAATAAACTTTTTCCTGAAATCAACTTGAGGATCTAATATTAAGTGCAATTACTTCATTATTCAGTTTAGGGAGAGTTAAAACATCCATATTGTTCTACTTTTTCATCTGTGAAATTAAAATAGTTAGCTCTTTAGCCTAAGATATATCTCTGTACATCTGACAGTTTAACTTTTGTATGCAAGTCCTCTTGTCTTTCAGAACAAAATTGTTTACTAAAATAGATGTGATCAATATTACCTAGAGAATAGTCTCACACACTTCCAAGTGCTAATCAATGAGTTGGGGCATGTTTGTTGCCACCTTAACAGATTTGTTCCAGTGTTTTATTCCTTGACTTTCCAGACATACAGCCACATTTTAGCAGAAGAAATGGTATTAAATCATCAAATCCCTAAAAATTTAGCAAACCAAACCTTTCCTTCTTACAGCATACACCAGAAATCTGACACCCTTCTCTCACATCTTGAAGTTAATATGAAATAAATAGCAGTAATGGGTCTTCTTCCATAGTCCTGACTTTAGCAATTTTAAAGTTATGTTTGCATTTCAATACTTAAGATAATTGTTATTTTCAAAAAAGCATTTCAATTTATTTGTGTGTGTGTGTGTGTGTGTGTGTGTGTGTGTGTGTGTGTGTGTGTGTGTGTGTTTGTGTCATGATGATGATGATGATGATGATACCCAAGAAGACCGGAATAAATCATTTGAAGCTGGGATTACTGGCAATTATGTGTCACCAGACTTGGGTTCTAGGAACTGAACTCTGCAGGAACAAGAAGCATTTTTAAACATTGAGCCGTCTCTCCAGTCTCTCATTTCTTTTAAAACAGATTTTTATTACATATGGTTTCTTCCATAATTTTAAAAATTATAATAAAATGTCGACTGAGTATTGTAAATGTTTTTCTATAGAAGTAGATTTTGATATAAACATATATTTAATATGATATGCTAACTTACAACATTGAATATCATTGTTTTCCTACACTAGCAGTATTTAGCCATGCTGTTATAATTTTTGATATATCATGAAATTATATTTACTAATATTCTATTCAATTTAAAATTAGATTTTATTGTAGTGATACTTTATTTATGATTTACTAAAGCTTGCCTAAGGGTACAGAAAGCAAAGCTAGCCACAAGCTATAGTGGTCAGGCTGTGGTGATACATGCCTTTAATCACAGCTGCCATACTACTTAGCTATAGAAGCTGAGCTGTGGTGGCACACACCTTTTATCCCAGGACTCGGAATTAAGAGGTAGATGGATCTCTGTTAGTTTAAGGCCACACTGACTACACGAAATTGATCCAGTACTAAAAGAAAAAGCTCCCACAAAGGTGATCTCAGCACCTAGGATCACATAACTAATCCCAGCAGTAGGGAAGTAGAGAAAGTAGTGATATAGCTGGGTGAACCTTTAGATTGCTGCTGGTAGGGTGGCCTTTCATAAGCCCATGGTCCTTGGTTGCTTAACTTTTAACAAAGAGGCCAAAATATACTCTGAAAATAAGACAGTATCATCAAAAAACATTTGCTGGTCATACATGCAAAAGAAATGAAACTAGAACAGTACATTGTACCTTGCACAAAATTCCTCCATGTTCCTGTCTTGAATTCCTGCCTTTGCTTAACTCAATGGACTGTGTTTCAAGATGCATAATCCAAATAAAACATTTCCTCCCCTGAATTACTTTTGGTCTTAATTACAGAAATAGGGATCAAATTTATGTAAGTCCTATTTAAAAGTGCATGCTTTAATTCCAGCACTTGGAAGGCAGAGGCAGGCAGATCTCAGTGAATTCAAGGCCAACCTGATCTACAAAGTGAGTTTTAAGGACAGCCAAGGCTACACAGATAAACCCTGTCTCTAAAAAACAATATATATATATATATATATATATATATATATATATATATATATTGCTAATAGACAACATTCTCTTTGAATATAGCTTTGTGTCATCAACTTGCACTGCTTCCAGAGAAGCACGTAGAAATCTTTTGATTTCTTGCTTTTTTCGGCAATTACCTAGAAATCAACTCCTAATTTTATGAACTTAATGTTTTAGAGTTACCTTCATTCTGCTTGTTTCTTATGTCTAATAATTCATTCATTCATTCATTCATTCATTCAATTTCTTGTTGCTGTATAATCAGAAAAGGTAGTCTGTATACTCTATTATTTCCAAAATATCCTGTGGCTTAGGGCACATTCCATTACTGCTAATACTTTATATAATGCAGAGTAAAGCACATTCATTCCAGAAATATCAAAAGACCTCCCTATATTAGTTGCATTCATGTTTTTATTCTATTACTTATTCTTTTGGACAAGGTATCCACAATTCAAAAGGAGGTATATTGAAATAACTTTATCTCTACAACTACCAAGATTCACTTACATATTTCACAATTTTGCTTTGTTTCTGCTACACACTTTGTATTATCTGGTGAAGACTCATTCTTGGCTGGTCTGTTTCTTCCATAAACTGTGCCTTTTGCCATCAATTTTACTCATTGCAAATGCTATAACTAAATAAGTGCACAGCAGTCATTGATTCTACAATTCATTGTTCAACTTCTACTCCATTTTGAGCATCATGAATTGGTTTCTCATTTCTTCTTACAATCTCTTCTGTGTTACATCCTCAAGGATGTAAGATCTGAGCTGACTCACTGATCCCTCCAGTTCAGTTCTGCTGGATAAGGGGTCCTCGAGCTTCCTGTTGTTGCTGAGATCTGTAGTACTTCCTTCTTATGAGCTATAGTAGATAACTTTATATCCTTCCAGACCCCAGAATTGCTGACTGAAGAGAGGAGAACATCTGGGTCTTTCCCCTCATAGGTAACTTTTTCTTTCTGATGGAAATGATGAGGTTCTTCTTATTTCAAGCAAGATGTGGACCCATCTTTCTTCATCACCGTCCCTCAGTCTTCATCTGTCCCTTCTGTTACCAGATCTTCCATCTAAGAGGCTGTTTCTCCTTATATATCCAAATATCCAATGCTTTACCCCCAGAATAGAACTTTTCAGCAGAACTCTTTCAGTTTTTGCTCTTTGCAAGCTTAGTTGATTTCCTGGCCCACTGACTCACCCCCAATAAAATCAGCAGCACTTGCACAGAATTCATGTTGAGCTACAGGATAGTGATTCATGTGCTCCTAGTTTTTCAAGTTGCCATTGCCTACTCTGCTCTCATTGGCCTTTCAGTTCATGTGCCACCTTTAGTTTCATCCATCTATGGAGTCTGAAGACTGATTTCTGGGGGTCCCTAAATCTGAAAACATCAGAAAGGCAGGTGTTCTCAACTCCTTTTCCAAATCCTGGTGTGCTCTCATGTTCTTTGCCACAGGGAAGGGAGGCACTGCCGATGCCTTCTAGTCTCCTGCTTACCACAGATACCAGTCATGGCTATGGCCAATATTGACCTTCTGTCAAGCACTTCACACTGCTGAAGGCTATGTCTTCCCTGGGACTTTCCAGCTCTGACCCTTACTGCAGTCCTCTCTGATACAGTGTGTAGGTTCTGCTGTGTAGCTATTTTCTTCAGAGTGAAATGCTTCTTCTAGGAGGGAAGCAGGATATTCAGGCAGCTCAGAAAACCTGTGATACTTACATAAAAGTTGAAGTTGAGAAAGTATAAATAGTCAGCAGAATGTAGCTGTCATGAGTCCTCAGTCATGCTGAGTTGCGCTGTCAGTGACCAGGCCTTTGAGTCCCCTACTGTCCTGCAAGTAACTCTAATGAACTCATTGGTATACACTAGCGTGGAATAGTCTCTTTGGTCTTGATCAGTGCTCTATCTGGGGTAAACAGACAGTTTTTTTTTTTACAACTTCCCAGGAAAAATAAGACCAAAGATTCTTCTCCACAAAGGCAAAACCCCATGCTCCTCTGATGCAGCCAAATGTATGTAGCCCCCAGGTGTTGTCTGCATCCAGCTGCCTTCCTGAAGCTATTTAGCTCTTTCAGGAAGGACATGAGTGGAATGAGCAGGTACTGCTATCCTCTGAGTACCACTTTCCTGCAAAGTTTGAAGTACTCCATCTTTTATTTTGCTTGATCATCATATTAATACTCTGAAATTTCAGGCAAAGACTAGGTTCACTTTTAACAGTGTTAAAAGAGCTGGCAGAGAGAACACCCTGCAGCAGGAGTGGGGCTGTCTCAGACAGCTTGTGCCTGCTTGCGGAACTGTTTGCTTCCTATTGGATTGCCTTGTCTAGCCTTGATATGAGGGTTTGTGCCTAGTGTTCCTGAACCTTGTTACTTAGTTTTCAGTTGGTATCACTGAGATGCCTGCTCTTTTCTGAAGAAAAACAGAGGAACAGTGGCTCTGAAAGAGAGGAGAGATGGGGAGGGCTAGGAGGAGGGAAGGGAGAGGAGATGGTGGTCCGGATGTATTGTATGAGAGAAGAATAAAGGAAAGATAAAAGCTTTAGAAAATGGAACTTTAGAAAAGTAAACCATTTAGGTTTGCCTTGCTTAGGTATGCACAGTCACATAACATGAGCATGCCTGCTTCTAAGCCCTGGGAATAAGCATTGTAACTTTTTAAACTGTTTGGAAACTCCATGGGACAAGAAATGGATGAATTAATTGTCAGAATTTGTAGCTGTGGGTTCTTCTTGAAGAACTATATGGGGACATGGCAACCATTAACTTTTCATGGCTTCTCATTCATGCTCAGTATAGATCAGCTAGCTGCAGGACAGTACTCTGAGCAGATGAATCCAAGATTCATACTGATTTAACTATTTCTGATGGATCTTAGGCCAGGAGTATTCTAGTTGCTGTGGCAAACACTGGGCCCAAAAATGATTTAAGGAAGGAAAATATTTCTTTGGCTTAAAATTCCAGATCACATTTTATCATTCAAAGAAGGCAGGGTGAGAAGTTGAAGGAAGGCCTGGCTGCTATTTTCACACATTGTTACTTCAAGGAACTCACTTCAAAGCCAAGTAAGTACATCAGGAACCATGGAGACTGCTACTTGCAAGCTAGCTTGCAGCTTACACTCAGCTAGCTTCCTTCTGCAGCACAGGACCATCCCTGTCAATGAATGGTACTGGCTGAAATGGGCTAGGTCCTTCTAAATCTAGGAAATCAGACCAATTTGACTAGGCAATTCTTCAACTGAAACTATCCTCTCAGGTGACTGTAGTATGTGTTAAGTTGGCAGGAGATACATTTTCCAGACAGCATCTGACAAACTTTCAATGAACAGAATATACCAAAAACTGCCAGTTTACTGTTCAATAACTTTGTAGAGTGTATAATACACATAAAAGTTCAAACATTTCTGAACAAAAATGCTGCTTCCTCTGACACATAAAGCATTGGCTGCATGATGTCCCAGTGTTGCACAGTCGCAGACAGCCCTTTCATTGTGAGATATACCACTCACCAGTGATCTGAACTGTGTCATAATTCTTAGCTTCCCCACCCTCCTCTTTGCCTCATCTCCTTCCTTCTTAGAGTTATCGCCTGAAAAACTGGGATTGCATGTCTAAGTTTGTAACTTCTATTCTTGTGACAGCTTCAAAAGAAATACCATTTGCAACTCCTACCCTTCCCTGTACCTGTCCTCTCCTTTGTTCTCATGGGAAGCCCCTTTAACCAGCTTCTATGTCTGAACAGTCATTCAGAGAAGGCTCCTTCCATGGCAGGGGATTGGCTTCAGTGAGTTTTCCTCTCTGATCACTTGCATAACCTCCTGTCTAATCAAAAAGTTTCCGGTCTTACAACAAACCCAGGGAGTGAAAGTGAATGTTCTCTTACCACAAAACTTTCTTTTACTTAAGGACAACACCAGACATGCTAAAGTAGACTGGGGTTGCCAGGGAACCCAGGAAGCCTTAATCCACACAAAGAACTACAGCAACTAAGGAATGCTGAGAGTGGGATTAATGGTCCTCTCCAGAGAAAAACACACCAATTGGTTATCCAATACCAAAAGGTCAACCCTGAAAACATACATACAAATAACATAATACATAATAAAACTGAGTGGGTTTTATGGTGAATATTTGTATATACATGTATATGTACATATATGTATGTAAAAACAATTAATTTTAAAAGGCCATGCAAGAGAGCAAAGAGCAGTATATATGGGAGGATTTGGAGGAAGGACAGGGAGGTGGAAAATTAAGTATATTGTGATCTCAGAAAAGAAAAGAAGTGACAAAAACCTTTTCTTTAGCTCTAACTCAGGCAGCCACTCATCTTTCTTTGATAATTTCTTCTTCTGTTTGTTCTTAAGCAGTGGAGAATGTCACAGATCTCTTCCAACTTCTCTGAATTAAAGAAAAACAACACATACCCCAAGATGTCTAGGTATACAAAGAACTCAATTCTGTCTGCCAAAGAAGAGATATACAATAACAGGGGCATTTATAGTAGGATATTCTGATCTTGGGTTCTCTTTGAAAAGAAGTATGCATGTACCCTCAAAATAAAGAAGGAATACAGAAGAGAGGAAGTAATTGCATATTAATAAACCATGAAGGCACAGCAGGAAAATGTATATAAACTCTACAGTTCTGCAGGAGGCCTTTCCCCAGCATCCTTCATATCATGATCTTGGATTACTTTAATAAACAAAGCAATAGTAGTAAATGTTATTCTTATATGTAGGAAATGTTAATGTCTAATTCCTGAATACTTCTGCCATCTTAACATTGGTTTGTAACTATGTGCCTAGGCACCATCAAGACATCTTAGCCTGAGCAAGTTAATCCATAGCATGCTCCTTCTGTGGAAGGTAAGATGTGCCACCTATTTCCACCAATATAAACATACCCATCTCATTGGTTATGATGCAGGATGTCTACTCCATCAATAGTTCTCTGCATCTTCAATAGACTAATAAAAAACAACAGAAAATTCTGATGGTCCTAACAGATTACCCTTAACCTTGAGGAGATCTCTCTGATGAACATGAGGATCTCATCCAAAACCAATAAAATGGATAAACAGATGTGTGAATGGATGGATACATGACTACCTGTATGCCTAAGTGGAGGGTGAATAGATGGCCTAAAATAGTTTCATGTAACTTGGGACAGCAGAGATCATTGTCTCTATGACCAACTCACCAGGATTGCACTGTATTTTTCTCAGTGACTAAAACATGCAACTGTTCCAGTGAAGAATGTTCCAGCAAGTAGTTTTAATCCCAAACCCTCAAGAAACAGAGGCAGACGGATTCCTGGGAATTGAGCGTCTATAAAGCGATTTTCAGGACAGCCAGTGATATCTAATGAGATCCTGTCTCAAAAACAAAACAAAACAAACAACAGGCAAATGAAAAAATACTTATTCCAGTCTTCAGTTAAGAACAAAATTCCTGAACACCAAAGAAGCCCTGTGAGAGCAGAGGAAGTCTAGTTATAAGCACTGCTTTGATAGCAATGTTTAATAATGACACAAATACAATTGAAATCTATCACATACATAAAATGTCACTTTCTTAATTCTTTTTCTTAGAAAAGGCTTGTTTTATTATTTTACATATTATTACATTTGGAGAAATAGAAGCCCAGAGAGAATTATACCAGCTAGGAAGTAGGGGCTGGCATGTGAACTTAAATCACTGTGGCAGTCTGGAGCTCATGTTCAAATTCATCCTACTGTCATCCGCAGTCAGCACAACTTATCAACCCACAACTTACTGGTGTTCTGACAGCCTTCACTGATAATAAACAACCTGACTATATTCACTAGCAATATATAACCTGATACTATTGCTGCCGCTCCTGGCCATCCATTAACTCTAGGCAGATGGCTTCTAAGTAAAATGCCAATTTCTCGAAGATGATACCATACTGCACTTCTACATGAAATGCACAGTTATTCCATATTAACTAATGCAAATATGGTAAATCTATTTTGATAAATTGGTATGGGAAAATACAATTATGCCCATAAACAAAAATGAAATTACACTATGAAAAGTGCATATGTCAATAAATATTTCCCTCGTTAGAGGAGATGGGAACTCATGTTGGACATGCTACATATTTATTTCCTGGGTTTTAACTTTGCTAGTGGAGCTTTACTTATGAGTTGAGAAGCTATAATACAAAGTGAAGAATGAAGCACAGTAAAATTCAATGGGATGGTTACACTCTGAAAGAGAGAAATCTACTTTGTCATTCTAATGGAGCACAGTATGAACAGGGAAGGAAAGGCAAGGCTGAGGCAACTAGAATAGTCAAATGGTCTCAACAAGACGCTGAAACTCAGGTGTA
Organism: Cricetulus griseus; assembly: GCF_003668045.3. NCBI lineage: Eukaryota > Metazoa > Chordata > Mammalia > Rodentia > Cricetidae > Cricetulus > Cricetulus griseus. The sequence continues at coordinate 176,522,145 of NW_023276807.1, read as the reverse complement.
AAAATCTTTATACATGCTTATTCACTGAAAAGAGAGGGGTGATATGTGGCTTGTTTCCTACTAAGGACAGATTATTAAATAAAAAGACATACAAGAAATGGGAGGACCAGAAACAGAAGAAGGAATAGAAAACAAAGAGAAGAAAAAAGGGAAGATGTACAGAAGATAGTAAAAGGATTTAGAAGGAAAGTAAATGGATGTGGGAGAGAAAAGGGAGGAAGCGGGAGATAAAAGAAAGAAGACAGCAATGAAAAGGAGGGGAAGATAGAATTGAGAGAAACAAACATTCCTCCAGCCACAGATGACAGTTCACATCTGCCACTGCTGCTTCAGCTCCAGGGTTTCTTTGTGCAATTATTTCTAAATCTAGGATAGAATAAACTTTGGCTTGTTCCTATCATCTCGCCTTCTATGGACATTAGGATACCACTGGTAAGAGCTACATTATTTAAAGTTTAGAGAAAAACAAAAGGAAAATATTCTAACATACCTGTGGGCACATTTATGCCTGCATTTGACAAGAAAATGATGTCCATATCTGTCTCCACTATGAAGTCATTATCATTCACAGGGCAAGGGAAAAGGCAGAGACTGTCAGGTTTCCCATTTCACATCATTTCTTCAGATGTCAGCTTCATAACCACAGAGTCACATCCCTGTGAATTAAGACACATGTCAGCAGCAGCCAATATAAATGTAAAACATTCACTGTGAAGATGTCTCTTCCCACTTCAAAGAAGGAGACTGAAGTCAGATATGGACAAAAAAATCACGTGTGTGTGTGTGTGTGTGTGTGTGTGTGTGTGTGTGTGTGTGTGTGTGTGTAGGGCGGGGATCTAGCCAGTTTCTCATTTATTTAGAAATAAGCATTCATTTTCTTTTATAGAACAGATGCCAGTAGGGTTTAACCCAGAGTGAGGAAGAGCTAAGTTCTGAGGGCAAAGGCAAACACCACAGCTAGAGGTCAGTCAGATATCTTAACAGTTCATAGCACTGCCAATCTAAAACAGTTTGTAGGCATGTCAATTCAACCTTAAATTCATGTCTATATGAAGCAACTATACCCAAGCATTTTGTTTTGTTTCTCTTCTGATGAAGCAGTTTTATTTGATCCACTCAGTATATCTTAATATTTATTCATTCCCCAAGAATGATTTAGAAATCTACTACAGATATCAAAGCCCTGTATACTTATGATAAGCCAGAATATTATTTCTCTGAACAGATCCATATACCCAAGGAACAAACTTCAGCCAGCTGTTGATTATGGAAGGTGGCTCCTTAGGTAAAGAACTTCTTGCACAGACACAAGGATCAAAGTTTGGATCCCTAGAACACACACAAATGCCAACTGGATGCAGCATTCCACCTGTAACTCCAGCCCCAGAAGGTAGATGCAGGGAATTCCCAGATTTGGTTAACAAGGGATATCAGTGAGCTGTGGGCTTTATTGAGAGACCCAGCCTTGGGGGGAAAGGTGGGAAAGCTGTTGAGGATGATTCCTGACACCTGTATGCCCTTGAACACACACATGTTCCCAAACATATGTTCCCACACACATGTAAAATATATCTATACATACTTTCACATACACACACATAAAAATGAGAAAAGGAAAAAAAAATAAGCAACAGCATGTGAAGAATGGAAGTTTGTATTTCAGAAATGTTAATATGCCAGATGTGTGAGTACTACTATAATTTAGGGTTCAAAAAACTGGTGAAAAGAAAAAGAAAAAAATTGTTTCAAAAGTTTATAAACCTGAAGGAATTCTAACACATAAATCCTAACATTTGAAGTCTATTTTTATTTGATAAACCATGAAATATTCATTACAAATGGCCTGTTTGATCAGAGGTCAATCAACTGGAGAGAAGTTGTAGCTGAAAGGACCAGAGAAGACATCATGGTAGGAGGAGAACCCTGGTGAGTGAGGCTGGGAAGGGACAGTTTGTGTGATGACATGCAAACTGAGCCAGATAGGTGTTGAGTGAAGACCACAGCAGAGTGGCAGGTGATGGGATTCTCTCAGCCATTGCAGCGTTAGTCATCATCCAATGTGAAATTTAATCCAGTGTCCCCAAACACTCCCTCCTCAGCACAAGAAACAACATAGAGCCTGTTATATAATTTGTTTAGTCCTCCTTAAGGGTGAGAAGACTGAATCAAAGTCAGTCTAACACTTACACCACAGACTGTGGAGTTGGCTGCCTCCCTGCCACATTAGATGATTACAAAAGTACGTCTGTATGTCTTACTCAATGACTTGTTATAATTCTTTTATCAGAACTGGTCAGGCTGGGGCAATGGCTTAGTGGGTGAGACTTCTGCCAGTAAGTGGGGGGACAGTAGATTGTGCATAGAACCCATGTGAATGTCCTGCAGAAATGATGTCCTGCTTGTAACTCTAGCTTCTGAAGGCAGAAACGGGAATCCCAGAGCAAATCGACCTCTGAGACTTACCACATAGTTATAGTTTTGACCAACAGACAATTACTCAGTGAAGAAGATTAATACCATGAATGATTCTCAGCATCAGCCTTGGGCCTCCACATGCATGCATGCACGCACGCGCGCGCGCGCGCGCGCGCACACACACACACACACACACACACACACACACACACACACACACACACACACACGCTCATACACATAGGCACCTCTTACACCCCCCCCCACACACACAAACACAAATGGAATACAAATAGCAGTCTCTAGTTTGGTATCAGTTACAAAATAATATTGAAAATAAAGGTCATTCTAAGACATAGTTAGCAAGTTAATGAGCTGGAGCTGATAAAGAGAACAGATACCATAGATAAACACCATAGAAGGAACAGTCCCTGGCCCTTAGAAAGCTTTCACTGTTCTGGACTCTGCCATTTAGAAATAGCAAGGATCCATGGAGAAACAATTAGGAAGTTATTACAGGATCCAGGTCTTAATCAGGGCTCAGAGGCTCTGAAGAAAATTCAAATGAAGGAGAAAATCACTCATAAACAGCATGGGCTTTTTCAGCTCTTAGATATTTGGAAGCTTACCATCCACATGCTGAATAGGAGGGTAAGACACAGTACTAGCTTAGCACACGAATGCCATTGCTGAAAATTAATGGTAATGTCTTACAGCTGCTGGGATCTCCCTGTCAAGGAGGCAGCCATCAGCAAGCAAGGAGGGTACCCAACAGAGTGAATCAGAACTTTTCTCTGTGTTCTCCTCTTGTCATCTCTAAGCACCAAAGTACTCCAAACATTCAGGGGTATTGCTACAATTTTGCTTTTCAAAATTTTATACCAATTTCTGCTTAACCCTTCTTGGAAGGATTTTACAAAATATTGTTATCCACAAAGGAAGTCTATGACACAAAAGAAGTCAGTCAACTCTACCCTGTAGGCCAAACCCAGTTTGGTACCTGTTGTTAGATAAAAATTAGCCAGACACAGCCACGATTATTTGTTGACAAGGTTAGCATCATTTGTCCTAGAACAGAAAGTGTGTAGTTTGAATAAGAAATGCTCCCCATAGGTACATGCCATCTGACAACTCAGTGCCTCATTAATGTCTATGGTTGGTAAAGTTATGGAACCCTTGGGATCTAGAATCTTGCTCCTGGAGGGAGCAAGGGCATGGACTTTAATGTTTTATAGCCTGGGACCATTACCTTTTGTTTTTCTGCTTTCTGTGTGGAGAGGAGATGTGATCTCTCTGTCTACTGGCTACTAGGACAAGCTTCACACTCCTGCTGTATGCTTTGCTCACCATGATGGACTTGATCCATCTGAAACTGTGAACCAAATTAACCCTTTCTTCCGGGTTACTTTTGTCAGGTATTCTATCATAGCAACACTAAAGTATCTAAAATAGACATCTTTCTAATTCTTGCTTGTTCCTGTCAGAAATTTTGTCATAATAATGAGAAAAGTACTGAAACCAAATCTGGAAAGTATGCACATGAAGGACAGATGCTTAAAGGCAGGGTAGTTAATCATATGTGGGAAACTCTATTCTAATAGATTATACTACTCTAGTTCAGCAAAAGGGCATGCTGAACTATTCCATCTGCAGAGCTTCTGACCATAGCAGAGGCTGTTGTGAGAGACAGAAATGGCAAACTGACAGCCATAACATGTTTTGCGGTCAAGAGGCTAGGACAGAGTCACAGCTTATTGCTTACTTCTCTCTGGACCTATAGCCTCTAAAAGTTGAAATAGTTTTTACTTACTATAGTTATTTTGAAGCCAATGTCTCCTATTCATTATAATAAATCACAACACATTATCATCTCATATATGCCCAGTTTTTTTTCCTAAAATAGTAAATGAACAACCATTTTTCCCAAGATCCGGACTGATTGCCAGATATACAAGCATTAGGATATGCTTGCATTCAGGAATCATCCATTCTTCCAGAGAAAATTCAGCAATAAACAAACAAGTAAACATTTAATATTCCATAAAGTTGATTATAAATGCCATAGACAAAACTGAAGCCAGGTTTGAAATATATAAAGTGGCTATAGATACAGATAATTGGTTAAGATTATTTGTTGCTCCTCAGAGGATCCAGGTTCCATTTCTAGCACCCACAGTGTGGCTCACAAGTGTGTCTGTAACTCCAGTTTCAGGGGATCTGATGTCCTCTTTGGGTATCTCTAAGCACCAGGCACACAGTGGTACATAGACATAAGTGCAGACAAAAATAATCCATATACATAAAAGAAAATAAAAATCATACACATAAAAGAAATATTTAGCTGTATTTTTTAAGTTACATGAAAAAGTTCCCATTGACAGAGCGAGGGTTGAACAAGTGAGTTTATTAAGAATACACCAAGTAAAATAAAAGACTAAATATTATCATAAATAGAGAGGGGCAGCAGATAAATAATAAGACATCATCAAAATAGGTGCTCAAAGTATCTACCAGGGACCGCTCGAGTAGCCAAACTGAGAGTAAATACAAGGTAACATGATCAGACTGGGGACTTACAAGCTTCCAGCAGAAATTGACTACTAAAGCCCCATTTAAACTGTCTGCTGGAGTTCACAATGGAGGGTCCTGGGCAGAGCAGAATGTGCCCTAGGTGAGGCTTCCAACTGAAAAGAAAAAAAGACAAATACCAGAAGATAGATACAATCAAATAAGGTGCTTGCAACCATCCAGAAGAAACTGACTGGGGAAGCCCAGACAGCCTGAGTTCTCAAATGAGAAATGCTGGGCACAGGGTCCACTGCCAGCCCCACTGAAGACATTTTATATTATGGGATAATCAATGGCAACCTTGTTTTAAAACAGTTTATCTTCTACCTGTCCTAAAGGACACATTTTTAATATCCTTAGCTGTTCACTGCTTCTCCTTACTTCTTGTTGCAGACTTAGGGGGCCAGCTTTCCCAGAATAGGGAGTTTTGGAGACTGTGAAGGGAACTTCCTTGCTCCAGCAGTCTGCTTTCATCAAGCCAAAACAGCACACAGCAATTTACCAACACTATGTTCATTGCAGAAAATTTTAAAAGAAATAAAGCTATATTGGATCTAGCCATAGTGTGGAGGTAGACACACCAGCTGCAGTCTCCAACAGCTAAAACTGTGTCAGGATCTATACCAGGACCAAGGGGACAGGAGTCAAATTGCTATAAGCTTAGCAATGAGGCAACATTCCAAATATTAAAACTAGAATGTATATGTCTAGGAGTTTTCAAATATAATTTCTTATTTATCTAACTTATTAGGTTTAAAATAACTACCTCTCTCCACCAATTTTAAAATAATTGTATGTCGATAATCTATAAATTGAACTGGGGATTGTCTCTTTAATATCCTTAAGGCTGGAATATATATCTGATGCTGGGATGCTCAGATCCATGTATATTTTGGGTAAGAAAACATACATCTTCATTATAACAAAAGAATCTGTTAACTTTATATTTTGTTATATGTTATGGTGATAACTTAATGTCTTCTTTTTTTTTTTTTTTTTTAGATTTTGAGACAGGGTTTCTCTGTGTAACATCCCTGGCTGTCCTGTAACTCACTATGCACACCAAGTTGGCCTGGAACTCACAGAGATCCACCTATCTCCGCCTCCTGACTGCAGAGACTAAAGGCATTCACCACCACCACCCAGATGATCTCTTAAATTTTTAAATGTAATTTGGACGAGAGCACCACTATGGAGTATCAAACTTCTATGTTTCTAGAACCATTTGAGATGGTAAGAATGCTGACAGTTTGATCCAAATTAAAGGCAACTCTCACTTTTCAATCACCTCTTACTTGGATGGCTATGGAATTGCATCACTCACAGTTGGAGTTGCCTAGCAAAAGATGAATAATCATCCCTTGTGTGGGTCTGGGAAGCCCCAGAATGAAATATCCTAGTATGTTTTCACCAGCACTTTCAGTAACTCCTACTCCACGAAGCACAGTGAACAAATTGCCTCTGTCACTTCAAACTTGAAAGGAAACAAAATAATTACTTCAAACCCTTATAACCTAAAAAGGGAAATGTCATTGCATAACTCCTCATTACCAACATCATCTATTCAATGAACATTTAGAGGCGACCTAATACATACAAGTCATTGTTGTGAGTACTTTAGAATATTAGCACATTTAATTTTAAACAACCCTATGCTTTGCATATGCTTACAAGTTTTCTGGTGAGGAGATAGTCATATAGGAAAACTTGCCAAGCCTATTATGTTTAATGTCTGAACTGCAGTTTGAAGTCTGGTAGCCTAGCCCTTGACACTCTCTAATCAATCAGTGGCCATGCCAATCTTCCTATGTGTTCTGATCCTAGTTGTTGAAGTATCTGTCAGAAAACTTAGTATGAACACAAGAAGGGTATTTTAAGAGTATGTAATGTTTCCCTGATTATAAAATTTGTATTTATTTGTGTTGTTTAGTTTTTATTGGCAGCTTGGTATAACCTAGGGCCACTTGGAAAAGAACACCTCCGTTAAGCATTTGCCCACATTAGGCTGGCCTGTGGCCATGTCTGTGGGAGATAGCTTGACTGATGACTTATACATTAGAATCCAGTCCACTGCGGACAGCACCATCCCTAGACAGGTGGCCTGGGGATACAAAGTAAATGAGTATGAACCAAGGAGCAAACCAAGAAGCAGCAATCCTCTGTGGTCTCTGCTACAGGTTCATGCCTCCGTGAATTGCTGCCTTGAGTTCCCTCGGGATGGACGGTGACATGGTAGTGTAAAATTACATGCACTTTTTTTTTTTTACCAAGTTCCTTTTGGTCAGAACAACAGAAAAGCATGCTACATTATTTGTGTCTGAAAATTTAAAATATAAAAAGAAGTCAGTGATGAAATCATCATTGTAAGTAACTACCATTAATACTTTGCTGTGAAAAGATTCAGGTATTTTCTGTACTTCAGCAGAAGGGGTGAGTTTTGGGGGATCAGCATACCCTGCCTTTTCCCATTTCATGTTGTTGTGGATATTATCATTGAGCACTTTTGCTGTTAGAAAGTGAAACCACATAGTTTAAGTCCATAATAATGCACAATGTGTGCCACTCTTTAGTATTTGGATCATTTCTGCCTTTATCTTTCACAATTATGAATATCATCACAAAAATCTGTTGAGCCTACCTCTGCTTTTTCTTCCATATATGTCTCCTGGAATGAAATTACTAGGTCAAAGGACACACATGCTTCTAAAGGTTATTATGAACTCCAGAGAATGCCCTGGGAAAAGGCTACAGCAATTCAGAAGAGAATGTTAATTTTATTTTATTTTTTGCCCTAAGCTTTTTTAGATGTTCTCTGGCCACTTAAGAGACACTCTGAGACAGACACTCACAGGAGCACATGAGAACACAGTTTCTCTCCTACACCTCTCTCCAGAGTGAGTCCAATCAAACACTTTCTGTGATAGTGAACTGCATATACAAGGCAGAGATAGTAGGGGGAAAGACACCACGAAGGCTTGGATCTGCATATTTAGGACATGTGGTTTAGAAAAGCAGTGACTGAACACTAATTAGCCATCTCCCATTTCAAAGCAAAAAGTATTCATTAATTTGAGCTTCACAGTTTAGACATCTATAGCATCTAGGAAAAAGGAGATATGTAGTGCTACAAAGCTAAAGAGAGAAAAACTCTTGGGAAGGATTTCAGCCTTCTGAAAGGGAGGTCAACAGTGGCTGGCTGTGGTCTTGAGTGCCTGCAAATCCAGTATTGTAATTTTCCTGTTCCTACAAAGAAGTGACTCTGGGATTTTTTTTTCCTGTGTAATCATTCAACTTTAAGATGCTGGCAATGAATTTAATTTGAACAGTGGTGCAGTAGGTACAGGATATATCACCTTTAATTTGACCTTTTAGGACTAATTCTATTTTCACTGTAATTCTTTAGTTTTATACTAGTGTCAGAAGTAGCTGCAGAGGGAGAGTGTCTGTACCAAGCACACCACCTGGAAGCAGCCTGTGCATGACAGCAGTGCCACCTGTCTTCAGTGCAGATGTTGATTGTTAAGAAGAAGTGGTCTATAAAGAGGCTAGGAGGATAGACTGAGAGGAGAAATTAGTTTTAAAGAATTATTATCCCCCAAGGATATATGAATGACTGCCACTTTATACTCACATAGTCATACCTGAAACACTCTGGAAGGAAAACTCTTATTGCCTCTAAGAAACTGGCCAATGAATGATAGTCACTGGAAGCAGCTGGTACAATGATCTATTTTAATAGACTTCTTGATTTATTTCTATATTTTAGCACTACATGCTAAACTGTCCCGCGCTATGTTCTTGCCGGCAAGAAATCATACGCAGGACACTCGGATCCTTCTGCAGACAAGCTTTAATGCATCTTGAGAGAGGAGAGCATAAGCTTCCCAGAGCGGAGACCCCGAGCCAAGAATCCCGTCCCCTAATAAAGGCTGGCAACCGCCGCCTCGGACGTGTCACCCCATGATTGGCTGTAGCTCATCCGGCCATATGACGCCACGGAATAGGCAGAGATCAAGGAATGGAAAATTACCCAGTGCCTGCGCAATAATCTTGTTTACATTCGGTGCCTGCTGGATGCAGGCGCCATCTTGTAATGGAGAATGCAGGGACGGCTCCCTACATCTCCCCCTTTTTTATTAATTAATGATAAGGCTTTATGTTTTTACAAGCAAATAGGTCACCCAAATGTTGAGGGATAGAGGCAGAGGTTGTACCTTCCCAAAATCAAACATTAAGACTGTGTACGGGAGTCGAGACTAGGCTGTTAGCTTGACCCGAAGCACTCTCGACCTGTCCTCTGCCGTTTTTCTGGGAAAGGGAGTCTCAGGGCAGGTAACCCTTATGCAGGTCAACGTACCTCCCAGAGAAGCCTGTATAATAGGCAACTCTGTGCGATGCCTTTGCTCAGCATCCCTCATTGGGCTGCCCAGACCAGACACTCTACCCTGTGCAATGAGCCTAGGCTCCGGGTGTGCAAGAGCTGTCTGGCCAGCGGCCTATTGCTTAAGCATAGTTAGCCAAATATCAGTGGAAGCCCCTTGTTCCAAAGCTACAAGCGCTTGGGCGATAACCACCTTGTCTCTCTTAGTTTGAGCCCTGAGCCTACAGACCAGCCAGAGAAGCAACATCAATCCGCAGCAAACGGCTGCACCAAACAATCCCACCTCCACCCATTCCTTAAAATAGGAGACAGCTGAAGCAATCCATGATGACAGTCCCTCCGTCAAGGACAGGAGTTAATCTGGATAATAGTGGCTCTCAACTCCCGGGGAGAGGGTGGAGTTCCGACTTTTGAGGGTCCAAAGGGGCTCTTCGGGTGAGTCTTTCCGGGATCCAGAGGGGATTCTCTTTATCCTGTGGAAAAACACATATCGCTCCCCTGGATCTTATGAGAATAGGATCCGGGCCTCTCCAAAGACCAGTTAAGATATCTTTCCATTTTACCATTTCCTTTGGCCTTTCAGGTTCTGAGATGTGGCACTTGGCCGCAGTATGGCCCTGAGCATCAATGTTTAGAAAATTAAGGGTAAAGAGTGCCATGGATATTGCAACTCTTGGCACCGAGGGTAAGGATGCTCCCATTCCCTCCTTTTGTTTGATTAAATAAGACTTAAGTGTGCGATGGGCACGTTCCACAATGCCTTGTCCTTGAGGGTTATAAGGTAGGCCAGTTAGATGGGTAATTTCCATCTGTCTGCAGAAGTGCTGGAACTTTTGAGAGGTATAAGCCGGCCCATTATCTGTTTTTAAGAAGCACACAGGTGGCTAGGTAAAGTCTTATTTCTGTAATACAGCTGAACTTCCTTAAACAGTAGCTTAACTTCTTTCTGAGGCAGGGTTTTTTTTGTGACTTTGGAGCCTGTCCTTGAATTTGATCTGCCAGACCAGGCAGGCCTTGAATTCATAAAGATCCATCTGCCTCTTACTCCCTAGTGCTGGGATTAAAGGCGTATGCCGCCAACGCCCTCAATTTAAAGGCGTGTGTCATCAACACCCTGAGCTTAAAGGTGTGTGCTACCAACATAATAGATTAGCATCTTTTACAAAACAAGAACTTTACATTGTCAGGCTTTGCTTAAAAATTCTAAATTGAAGCTCTTTAAGTATAAACATTAATAAAATCAAACATTTGAAAACTGGTTTTAAAAAGAAATTTAAATTCCCTTAAGGTCTTTCTGTAATATATAGAAGCATTAACATTTTAAATCTTAACTGAAAAACTTGTTTCTAAGATGGTACCTCTAATTTCCATGCGGTAACCTTTAGTCAAGATGGCAGTTTAAGTATCCTTTTCTTAACTTTAGCAAAATGGCTACCGTCAGTCATGTGACCAGCTACAAAATGGCCATACCAGGAAATAGAACATTTTAAAACAAGCATACATAAATTACTTGAGCGAATAACATGCGCGGCCTTTTCCCCTGTCAAAGACTGGGAAAGCCATCTGCAATTTTCTCCGCTCCTCTAATGGTAAAAAGGAGTCGGTACCAAATAGTGGGGGTGCTGATGGAAGCACACCCGCTGGCATTTTTGGCAGCCGATATCTATCGGGGTGGTATCGTGCTGCTTCTTTCTCTAGCTCTGCTTCCTTGCTAGAGTCTAAAATCTCAGAGTCTGAGCTGCTCAGCTCCAAGGCTTCCAGTTTCGTTGTAGGGCAGAGGCTAGGTTTTGAGTCCTCATCTCTCCTAAATTTACCGGGGTGTGACCGGCCATTCCCTATTCTCTCTCCCTCCTTCTCTGTCTCTCCCTCATCCAGCTGAGCTGTTTCTTCCAAAACCCCATCTCTTGAGCTTTTAGAGTCATTAGAGCTATCAAGATTTAAAGCTTTAAACTTATTTACAGAATCATCTGACAAACTATTCACTCCCTTGTCAGTAGACATCCCAGGAGGTCCTTTTTTCTTATTTATTGCTGTTTCTCTTAACAAATTATTCACTCCCTTGTCACTAGACATCCCGGGAGGTCCTTTTTCCTTATATTTTATTGTTAGGCGCGCCCCATCTCTCACCACATTCGGTTTCTGATATATAATTCTGGACTTCTTTAAGATTGCTACAACAGTGAGAAAAGTCAAAATAGCTCCTAGTAAAAGCATAGAAGCCTCTATATTAACCTCCCACAATAGCAACATTCCCAAGCCAAAGTCCAGAAAAATCATACCTCTCCGAATTTACCACCCTGCAGTTCTGAATCCGCCTTGTAGCCAAGGGGTCTCCGCGATGCCAGAGATGTTCACATGTTCCCGGGTTTCGGCACCATATGTCCCGCACGTGCTCTGTATTTCTCGCCCGGCAAGAAATACACGCAGGACACTCGGATCCTTCTGCAGACAAGCTTTAATGCATCTTGAGAGAGGAGAGCATAAGCTTCCCAGAGCGGAGACCCCGAGCCAAGAATCCCGTCCCCTAATAAAGGCTGGCAACCGCCGCCTCGGACGTGTCACCCCATGATTGGCTGTAGCTCATCCGGCCATATGACGCCACGGAATAGGCAGAGATCAAGGAATGGAAAATTACCCAGTGCCTGCGCAATAATCTTGTTTACATTCGGTGCCTGCTGGATGCAGGCGCCATCTTGTAATGGAGAATGCAGGGACGGCTCCCTACATCTCCCCCTTTTTTATTAATTAATGATAAGGCTTTATGTTTTTACAAGCAAATAGGTCACCCAAATGTTGAGGGATAGAGGCAGAGGTTGTACCTTCCCAAAATCAAACATTAAGACTGTGTACGGGAGTCGAGACTAGGCTGTTAGCTTGACCCGAAGCACTCTCGACCTGTCCTCTGCCGTTTTTCTGGGAAAGGGAGTCTCAGGGCAGGTAACCCTTATGCAGGTCAACGTACCTCCCAGAGAAGCCTGTATAATAGGCAACTCTGTGCGATGCCTTTGCTCAGCATCCCTCATTGGGCTGCCCAGACCAGACACTCTACCCTGTGCAATGAGCCTAGGCTCCGGGTGTGCAAGAGCTGTCTGGCCAGCGGCCTATTGCTTAAGCATAGTTAGCCAAATATCAGTGGAAGCCCCTTGTTCCAAAGCTACAAGCGCTTGGGCGATAACCACCTTGTCTCTCTTAGTTTGAGCCCTGAGCCTACAGACCAGCCAGAGAAGCAACATCAATCCGCAGCAAACGGCTGCACCAAACAATCCCACCTCCACCCATTCCTTAAAATAGGAGACAGCTGAAGCAATCCATGATGACAGTCCCTCCGTCAAGGACAGGAGTTAATCTGGATAATAGTGGCTCTCAACTCCCGGGGAGAGGGTGGAGTTCCGACTTTTGAGGGTCCAAAGGGGCTCTTCGGGTGAGTCTTTCCGGGATCCAGAGGGGATTCTCTTTATCCTGTGGAAAAACACATATCGCTCCCCTGGATCTTATGAGAATAGGATCCGGGCCTCTCCAAAGACCAGTTAAGATATCTTTCCATTTTACCATTTCCTTTGGCCTTTCAGGTTCTGAGATGTGGCACTTGGCCGCAGTATGGCCCTGAGCATCAATGTTTAGAAAATTAAGGGTAAAGAGTGCCATGGATATTGCAACTCTTGGCACCGAGGGTAAGGATGCTCCCATTCCCTCCTTTTGTTTGATTAAATAAGACTTAAGTGTGCGATGGGCACGTTCCACAATGCCTTGTCCTTGAGGGTTATAAGGTAGGCCAGTTAGATGGGTAATTTCCATCTGTCTGCAGAAGTGCTGGAACTTTTGAGAGGTATAAGCCGGCCCATTATCTGTTTTTAAGAAGCACACAGGTGGCTAGGTAAAGTCTTATTTCTTGTAATACAGCTGAACTTCCTTAAACAGTAGCTTAACTTCTTTCTGAGGCAGGGTTTTTTTTGTGACTTTGGAGCCTGTCCTTGAATTTGATCTGCCAGACCAGGCAGGCCTTGAATTCATAAAGATCCATCTGCCTCTTACTCCCTAGTGCTGGGATTAAAGGCGTATGCCGCCAACGCCCTCAATTTAAAGGCGTGTGTCATCAACACCCTGAGCTTAAAGGTGTGTGCTACCAACATAATAGATTAGCATCTTTTACAAAACAAGAACTTTACATTGTCAGGCTTTGCTTAAAAATTCTAAATTGAAGCTCTTTAAGTATAAACATTAATAAAATCAAACATTTGAAAACTGGTTTTAAAAAGAAATTTAAATTCCCTTAAGGTCTTTCTGTAATATATAGAAGCATTAACATTTTAAATCTTAACTGAAAAACTTGTTTCTAAGATGGTACCTCTAATTTCCATGCGGTAACCTTTAGTCAAGATGGCAGTTTAAGTATCCTTTTCTTAACTTTAGCAAAATGGCTACCGTCAGTCATGTGACCAGCTACAAAATGGCCATACCAGGAAATAGAACATTTTAAAACAAGCATACATAAATTACTTGAGCGAATAACATGCGCGGCCTTTTCCCCTGTCAAAGACTGGGAAAGCCATCTGCAATTTTCTCCGCTCCTCTAATGGTAAAAAGGAGTCGGTACCAAATAGTGGGGGTGCTGATGGAAGCACACCCGCTGGCATTTTTGGCAGCCGATATCTATCGGGGTGGTATCGTGCTGCTTCTTTCTCTAGCTCTGCTTCCTTGCTAGAGTCTAAAATCTCAGAGTCTGAGCTGCTCAGCTCCAAGGCTTCCAGTTTCGTTGTAGGGCAGAGGCTAGGTTTTGAGTCCTCATCTCTCCTAAATTTACCGGGGTGTGACCGGCCATTCCCTATTCTCTCTCCCTCCTTCTCTGTCTCTCCCTCATCCAGCTGAGCTGTTTCTTCCAAAACCCCATCTCTTGAGCTTTTAGAGTCATTAGAGCTATCAAGATTTAAAGCTTTAAACTTATTTACAGAATCATCTGACAAACTATTCACTCCCTTGTCAGTAGACATCCCAGGAGGTCCTTTTTTCTTATTTATTGCTGTTTCTCTTAACAAATTATTCACTCCCTTGTCACTAGACATCCCGGGAGGTCCTTTTTCCTTATATTTTATTGTTAGGCGCGCCCCATCTCTCACCACATTCGGTTTCTGATATATAATTCTGGACTTCTTTAAGATTGCTACAACAGTGAGAAAAGTCAAAATAGCTCCTAGTAAAAGCATAGAAGCCTCTATATTAACCTCCCACAATAGCAACATTCCCAAGCCAAAGTCCAGAAAAATCATACCTCTCCGAATTTACCACCCTGCAGTTCTGAATCCGCCTTGTAGCCAAGGGGTCTCCGCGATGCCAGAGATGTTCACATGTTCCCGGGTTTCGGCACCATATGTCCCGCACGTGCTCTGTATTTCTCGCCCGGCAAGAAATACACGCAGGACACTCGGATCCTTCTGCAGACAAGCTTTAATGCATCTTGAGAGAGGAGAGCATAAGCTTCCCAGAGCGGAGACCCCGAGCCAAGAATCCCGTCCCCTAATAAAGGCTGGCAACCGCCGCCTCGGACGTGTCACCCCATGATTGGCTGTAGCTCATCCGGCCATATGACGCCACGGAATAGGCAGAGATCAAGGAATGGAAAATTACCCAGCGCCTGCGCAATAATCTTGTTTACATTCGGTGCCTGCCGGATGCAGGCGCCATCTTGTAATGGAGAATGTAGGGACGGCTCCCTACACTAAACTGCTAACTTACCAAGCCCTAACATGTTATTTTCCAATAAACACATTTTTTCAAGCATCTTTCTTTGCCAGCTTCTTTTTTAGGGCATGTTTTCCCTTGTACAGATGTTCTGGGTGATCTTCAGAAGTTGAGAAACAGGAGAGTATCCTTAATAATGTGATGGAGACTAGAGAGCTTGGAAAGTATGTACACTCCCAGTGGTCAACTCTTTGTCTCAACTCCCAGGTCACCATGAACTCCACCCATATCTCCAGTATAGCAACACTCTTTTGGTGTTGAGTTCTTTGACTTCCTGAAAATGAGGGATGGTAGATCATCCCAGTGACTCTCTGTTTTCCTCATGGTGACCTGTGCTTCTACAGCATGCCAAGAAAGAAACGACTTGACATAAGCAGAACAATGGGTCGGAATGGAAAGCTTCTGAATTCAATTTCTCTCTTAGTGTTTCCTTGCCTTTCCAGAGTACAATTTTGACTCTTTGAAAAGGACAAACTTTATGTTTTCCTATTCAATGCTAATAAAAAGCAGATTAAATTAAGAATAATTCATCTCCCTTGACATTTTAAGTATATGTTGTATATTAGCTATGTGTCTGTTGAATGGTAAAATATTATGAGCAAAAGCAACTTAAAGAAAAAAAATTGTATTGGCTTACCTTTCCAGAGGGCTAGTGTGCTGGCTAGTTTTAATGTCAACTTGATACATGTAGACAGAGTTTCTTTCCTGCCTGGTCCTGCTGCTCTTTAGCCCCAAATAAACACAGAGAGACTTACATTAATTATAAACTGTTTAGCAAATGACTTTGTCCTCTTACTGGATTGCTCTCTCTTAATTATTAACCCATTTCTATTAATCTGTGTATCTCCATGTGGTTTGGGCTTACTGGAAAATGCTTCAGCATGCTACACCTTCAGCAGCCTTATCTCACCAGAGAATGCCTGGAGTCCTATTTTCCAAGTTGCTATATTGCATTGCTCTAGAAGCTCCTTTCTGCTTCTTCTCCCCACAGTTCTCATAGTCTGAGAGCCCCACCTATACTCCTGCCTGGCTGCTGGCCAATCAATGTTTTATTCACCAACCAATAAGAGAAACATATATACAGAAGGACATTTCCCCATCAGATACAGGCTAAAGCAATTCCAGAAGAACATAAATTGAAAAATGCATCCACTGGATTTACCTGTGGGGTATTTTCTTGATTGATGATTGATGTGGGTGGCTCCATCTCACAAGGGTTGGGGCCACACCTGGGTGGGTAGTCATGGATAGTGTAAGAAAAAAAGCTGAGCAAGACAAGAGAAGCAAGCCAGTAAGCAGCATTCCCCCAGGACCTCTGTTCCTGCCTTGAGTTCTTAACTTGACTTCCCTGGAAGTGTAAAATGAAATAACCCTTTCTCCCCAAGTTCATTTTAGTTGTGGTGTTTTACATAGTAGTAGAAATTTAAGACATCTAGTGTCCATGATGGCTGGAAAGGCATGGCATTCAAGCAGGAGCTGGAACCTAGCTTGTCTCATTTAGAATGTACAAGGAAGCAGAGATGGAGCAGCAGGAATGGGG
Organism: Cricetulus griseus; assembly: GCF_003668045.3. Lineage (NCBI taxonomy): Eukaryota > Metazoa > Chordata > Mammalia > Rodentia > Cricetidae > Cricetulus > Cricetulus griseus. Next base: position 176,505,505 of record NW_023276807.1, on the reverse strand, counting down.
TGAAGCTAAAACCCTTCAAAATCTATCCTCCAACAAGGCTGCATCTCCTAAAGCTTCCATAACCTTCCCAAACAGTACTACCAAATGGGGCATTAAAATGTACAAGTCTGTGTGGGGCATTTCTTATACAAACTGTCACAGTTTGCTTTGCAGAAGTTTTAACTGGTTTACATAATCTGATCCACGCCAGTTTGAGTCCACAAAAAGTCATGTAAGTGACAATAGCAGGAAGAATGGGTCAGCCAACAAAATCCCAGGAAAATAGAAAGGTCATCATGTCCATATGAAATGATGGAATAACCATAGAGACCAAGAGTGATTTTTATGAATCTCTGTGATGTATGCAAACTGATTTATCTCAGCAGACAACATCTTGGACTGCACATGAAGCATCTACTCATTCAACCAAAGTTATAACTGTATTATGAGGGACAGAGGAGACAACAGGACTGCTGTGTATCCCACGTTCTTTTTCTACTGGTGAAAATCCATCATCAATGAAATAGAATAGAATAGAAAAGCATCCATCCTGGCTGCTTTAAGGTCACCCGGGAGTCTGGCACACCTATAGCCCTCAGAACAGGAAAATTTGTCTAGGCACATGCTGCAGGAAGTTGATAATCACATTCATGAAGCTGTGGGAATCTGTAGAGCATATGCAAGGTGCAGCCAAGCATCAATGAAGACAGCAGACAGGCTAGAAATCAGAGGGGTATCTTAGGATTTCATGAGTACTCAAGAACCCAGACTGCATAGATATGTCCTGCCCTCATAGTACATGAAAGAGGTAGTAAGCCAGATCTGACAGAACTTCACCAAACCTGGACCTGCATAAAGGTGAAGTGGACAAGCCAGTGTGCCAGAAGTATGTCACCAGGATGGGGCTTTTCTGTAGCAGTATTACTTATTTCATTCCTTGCTGTGCCTTATGCAAGTTGTGTGCAGAATGCTATGACAACACCAAGCCATTCAGAGAAGGAAGATATAATGTGACCCATGACCAAACAAGGATACTTAATACATGAAGAAGCCATGAAGTCAGCCATGATAAACAAGCTAAATGGTATCTTGGAAAAGAGGGTCACTCTCTTTAATGCATGCACAATTCCAGCAGAGATGGAACTATAAAAAATATAAGGTGGAAAGTAAAAGTAAGTTATTATAATAATCATTCTTCCCATAGGTTTACCAGCAGGCTGGACAGAACACAGGGTGATAAATGAATTTGAGGTCCCATGCACTTACTCTTCCTTATATCCAGAATGGCCTCCTAACTCCAACCTGACTCACTCGCTGTCTTCAGTTCTTGTCTCTGACATCATTCAGTGAAGAGATGTGTCTTCTGAGCTTGTGACATACTTTCCCCACAACATAGATTATATCTGAAGTTATATGTGTGCACACATGCATGCATGAGGATACATATTCCTTCTCTGAAACACAATTATTTCCTTTTAAAGTTCATAATGTTTCTCTCTGTTAATCTGTAAGTCCCAAATTCAAAGGACTTTGTATTGTTCATGACTCTACCCTTAGACCTGTTTTATATTGAGAATGTACCTGGTCAGTTGTTATTACTTGAATTTGTATCTTGCTAAATATTTGAGTTAATCTCAAAAGTTTCACTTATTGGTGTCTATTATACTTGGGTGTTTACAGCATTAGGTACTGGAAGTATATAATAAAAACTATGAAGTTGTGCTTAGAATTCTGTGGTAGCCTAACCTTGAAAAGTAGAAGATTGGGATTTTATAAATAGAGGCTGAAATTAATCATTCTGTGGTACAAAATAATTCATTCTGATGGTAGAGGGAGGGATGGAAAGGAATTGACATGGAAGAAACTGGGATGATGAAAACCAATTAAGAGATATCCTATACAAAAACAATGAAGTCAGTAGGAGCATGAGCCACTACAGAATTCAAGATGAAATGAAGCATTAGCCTCCCATATTAGCAAGATGTAACAGAGTTCATGATGGTTAAATGTCCAAATGTGCAGCTCGGCAGGAAAGGAAGTATCCACAGACAACATTCAGGTTTCTGGCAGTTGGGAAATCATAAATGTTTTCTGCAGACAAAAAACAGAACAGAAAGGCTAAGTTGCTTCTGGAAGGTGATGCCTCCTTTGGAAGAGTGTCAGGTGAAATTCTGTCTGATTGGTGAAAGCATGAAAACTATGGAAATGAAACTCACTCCTAGGTCAGGACCGGAAGGAGTAATTTGTGAGTAATCTGCATTCTATTGTTTTGAGACTATGATAATAGCTCAGGGCACAGCATTTACATCTTTCCTGGGTATATTCCATGACATCCTGTATTCAGCTTAATTTTCATACATATCTTTCTCTTCGTATAAGACACTCATTTCCTTTATAGTAGGAATTGTGTTTTACACTATGCATTTATCCTTTGTATCACCAAGTATTTCCTTGAGAACAACCATGTCCAATAAACATGATTCATGTGTTTCAATTAATATCATTAAGCATAGAATATATCATTGTGATTTAGAGAAATATCTATCTTCTCATATCTCAAATAGATTTTCTAATTTATAAAAAGTAGTTAATGTGCTTGTGTTTAATTTTTCCAGTGGTGTTTTGTATTTTTAGTGCATAATGTTTACCTTAAAGCAATATGATATGAAAGATTTGTGTTTGATTTGTTCTAAAACAAATAAATTAGATAGCAGTAGATTCTTTTGAAATTAGATTTTTTTTCTCTTTTTAAATGTTTATGCAAATTAAAAACAATCTTATTACACATAGCAGTCCCAGTTCCCTATCCCTCCTGTTCCCCAACTTTCCCATCAGCTCCCCATCCCACCCCCCATCTACTCCTCAGAGAGAGTGAGGTGTCCAATGGGGGATCATTAAAGTGAAATTAGAATTTTTTTTAAACAGCACTTAAATAAATGCTCTACTATCATGCAAAAACATTGGTTAATATCCTTTTTTAAAGAATCTAAATTGAACTACATATATGCATATGAACAGTTCCTCTCCCTGTGACTTTGTATAACATTGCATAGGTGTTGTATAGAAATACTCTATATTTTTCTTATTATGCAGGTTTTAAATTCCTGTATCCAAAGAACTTTATACATATTATGAATATTATAAGAATATGTTAAAATGAACATATAAGCCTTCACCTTAACCCTAGACATCACATAAAGTATGAAGACTGTTTATTGCCTTAGCGTCACTGACACAGAACATCTGACAGAAAAAAAAAGAGAGAGGAGTTAGTTTTGGCTCACTGTTTGAGAGAGGTAGAAGTTCATCATGGAAAGGGAAGCTTGTCAAGTTCAAAGTTTCAGGAGCATGCAGCTGAGGCCCCTCTTGTTACAGAAGACCGAGAAACAGAATTCAGGGCCAACAGTATCACCTTCCAACTCCAACACTGTTGAACTACTTCTGCCATCCAGGCTCCATTGCCTTCCAAAACAGTGTCACCAACTAGAACCTTAGCCCTTGGAGAATAGTTCATATTCAAACTATAACAAAGAACAATTTGGTAGCAAGGGATTATATTAGTGAAAAGTATTGTTCAGAAACTATACAGACTAGTATTCTCTTTTCAAGCACAATTTTTATTGAACATAACCAACAAATTAGGTTGACATTAATATATGTTTACAAAGTGGAGTCAGAGATAGGTTGATCAGGGAAAAGTATTCACACAAGACAGCCAGTGACCATGTTTGCACCTGAGCAGGATTAACCTAGAAATGCTTCCCAGTCAACCCAGCCAGGCAAAAAAGAGAGCTGAGCACCTTCCTCCTTCTAGAACCCTTGTTACATAACTCTGACCACACAGAAGTGGACATGTTCAGTGGTACATCTAATCAGGATTTCTCCCTACAAACATGCCTCATGGACATGTGCTCATAACAGCTATTATCCATAACACTTAAGCCTGCTGATGGGATATTTTGCCCTTACTTGCTCATGGAAGATGTACAACTGCAGACCGTCATCATGTTAACTCTGTATCTAAAAGTCTAGCCATAGAGCTTAACCCTGATCCACAATTGTATAATGTATCACTCCTAAATTTTGACTAGAGGCAGTCTTCTGCTAGCTTCTTATTGCTGTGAGGGAAGACTAGAATCAACATAATCAGATAATGATGAAACAGGAAAGTTTGATATTTTCACTCTTACATGATTTTCTGTCTTCCTCAGAGATTTCCCAACTTACACATTTAGTTAATGGCCACCTTATGCTGCTCCTATGGGGTTCTTTGGACCCAATCACATGCCTATGGACTCTCTTACTAGAGAAGAAATGGAACTTGTAAGGAACTTTCTGGATGGATTCCAAATGGCTCCCATCTCTTCTGGCCTGAATGTAAAGTTCAACCTTGGTCCACACAAGTTCTGTGAGATCAGACCAATCCATACAAAGCAGCAGCTACTCTACTGGCAAGGGAGTGAATGGGTGAAATAGAAATCCTCTAAGATATGGCTGATAGAATCCTTTCTCAGAATGTCCATGGTATTTGCTGCCTGTGGCAGTACTCATAACCTCTGTCCTTTAGTAGATAGTGTTACTGGGAGTACAACTCACACTAGAGAAATTGTCCAGTCCTGCCCTGCAAAATCTTCAACAGCCTCCTTTTTCCCCTCTATTTTCTCTTTTCTTCCCTTCTTTTTTTCTTGTGCTGGGGATAAAACTCAGTCCTTGTGCATGCTAAGTAAGCACTCTTTGAGCATGGAGCTACTTCCCTAGGCCTCCAGCAACCCAACTTGTAGCAGCCTTTTTTTGGAAAAAACAAATCCAAGAGCTATGTAACCTCTTTGCATTGCTTTCCTTTGAATGTACATCTTAATTTTCTAATGATCATTACAAATTCTTATCTGAGATGTAAGGTTCTATCTTAGTAATGGAATGCTCACATAACAAGTACAAGGGCCTGGGTTTAATCACCAAAACTAATGAAATATCCTGTATGTTTTACCTGGAATCTTTGTCTGAAGTGGCAGTTGCAGAAGGAGAAAACTTGTCATTAAAATTTTTATTTGGACAATTTTGATGTTTTATCACCTTGGTTAGTAAGCAATCGATAGGTTTTTTTGATAGCCTCACAAAAGAGAAAATATACTGGAAAGTATAAAATAAATAAATATGACATATATCAATAAAATTTATGACTCCAACAAAACAAAAGTACTTGAAATTGTGCAGAGTCCAGTCCCTGACATAGCATTCATGAAGAATGTTGTACCAGGGCACACACTCTTCTTTCAGGTCTTCCTGGATCCACAGAATGTTCAAAAGATATATCTTCTTTCAAGGTTTATGTTCTGAGACTAAGTGGTAAAGGCCTCAGAAATTATTAGTACTGGGTTTTATATAAATGTACTTGAGTTTAGCTGGTAAAGATTCTTGCCTCCAAGATGACCTGAGTTTGATCCCTAGGACTCTCAAGGTGGAAGGATAAAAAGATGCCTGTAAGTTGTCTTCTGACCTCTACATGTGTGCATGTACAAATAAATAATTAAACACAAAAACAAAAAATAAGTAATAAATAAATATAGGCACAAACATCATTGGAGTAACCCACCACTTTCTGATTGGATTTAAGTCCTGCTCCACAAGATGAAACCCATACGTGGCACCATTATTGGTCTGAGAACCTATGTCTGGACAGATCATAGGCTCTAGAGGAGAACCTACTATTATTGTCCTGCTCAACCAATATAGTGTTAAACACACTCCTTGTGACTTATGACTTATCATTACACCCATAGATCTATGCACCTCTCAACCCTCACTTAAGATGCTTCCATTTACAGTAGGAAGTAATTAAGTAACACACAGATGGATAAGATCCAGGGAATAAAGGACCTCAGATGCTCAGCACTGATGGGAACACACATATCACACACGCGCGCGCGCGCGCACACACACACACACAATACTCAGAGATCATTTCAGGAAATGGAGCAAAAAGAATGTAAGATCCACATGTGGTGGAAGACTGTAAGGAAATATTGTCTTCCAGACACAGCAAGGCAACTTCACATATGAACCCACAGTGTTGAGACAGCATGTATAAAATCTATGTCAGCCCAAGCAATACCAACTCCGAGTATGGAGAGAGGAATAGAACACATAATCCCACTGGTAGGCACAGAGCTATTGGCAATTATTAGCTACTGAGAGGGGAAGAAATGGTTTTCTCTAAGAATGTAACCCCTGATATGTCAACAACATTTGCAAAACACAAATTAGCCTTAAAAGATTAAAAACTAAAAGTACACAAATTTGGGTGGGCAGGAAAGCTGATGGTGAAAGTTGAGGAAGATGATGGAATGAATATGAGGAAAATAGATAGTATGACACTCTCAAAGAAATAATATTTTATTAATTTGAAAGATACTCCACAAATTCAAGTGTCTTAGGAAGATGCAAAGCACCTAGTCAGCAAGCCTTGTGTTCACACCTTGTTGATGGGGAATGTACTATGTATGTTCATCTTATTGATTATTGAATAAAGTACCTGTTTGGCCAATAAGACAGCAAGTTAGGCTGGACTAGAAGTCAAAGAGGATTCTGGGAAATGTAATAGAGAAGTGGTGTTCCAGGCAGGAAGTGACATAGCAAGGAGACTCATATTTAAGAAAGGAGAAACAGGAAGTGTCTTTTTCCCTTCGCATGCTCGAGCAGTGGGATGTGAGCCAACAGCAAGAGAGGGTGCCAGTGAAAGGCATCCTCTATAAGATAAGTCTTATAAAATATATAGATTTATGATAATTAAGACTGAGCTAACAGATGAGAAATCCTAGTCAATGACCAAGCAGCATTTTAACCTAATACAAGTTTCTGTGTATTAATTTGGGCCCTAACTTGGGTGGGTGGCTGGCGTAAAGCACACACGTGGCGGTGGGGTTTGGTGGCTTTTGGCGGAAAGATTTATTGTAACAGAATGGTATCAGTGAGTGGGATGGCCCCATGCCCCAAGGTTCCCAGAGAAAGAGTGAAACCTCCTCCATAGCCTGCCCTGTGGGGCCTCTGAGAGGCATCAGAGCAGCTCCCATATGCTCGCAAAGTCCCAGAGCTTTTGGGGTTTGGACTCCAGCACCTCTGAGACAGCCTGCAGCCCTGAAGGGTCCTAGGGTTAGGATTCTGAGCTCTCAGCACTGCAAGCCACCTTCCTGCCTTCGGAGACTAATCAAACAGCGGGAGAACCCTGGCAGCTGGAGGTAGTGTTACAAACTTCCATGTAAACTTTACAAAAGCTTAAAAAGGGATTTTAGCAGCAAAAGATAAGAGACAAACATGACTTCTTGTTAGCAGTGTTTTCTTGGGTGGTCTTAGTTTTTCTAGAGACAAGCAGAGACTTGAATGGTTGCTTTAAGAGAGATTTTTCTGACTCAGCAAAAGCAGAAAAAAAAACAAAGACAGTGGCTAAGAAAGCCTCCACTTTAATTTTGGCAGTGTTGTTTAACAATTAAAAGACTGGTGGCCAGAGAAAGGTAAAGATTTACGGTAAAGACAGATCCAGATAAAGAAAAACCTCTAACGGTTTACACTGCATTTAAAAATATATGTAGGCTTGTGAGAGAAAAAATAACAGGAGGAAATACAGTAGCCGGTTACGGTGGCGCAAGCCAGTAGGATTTGCTGAAGGAAGCAGAGGCAGGCAGATTTCCACAGAGAAACCATGTCTCGGAAGTAAAAAAAAAAAAAAAGAAGCAAAATAAAGTAATAAAAAAGCCACATAAAGATGGAAAATACACAGAGAATCTTGATGCTATATACCATATTGTTGTCTTTAAATTGTTTGATTACCGAGGAAAGACTGCTGCTAAAATACATTTGATTATAAATGCTGCTAAATTAATCCAACTTATACATTTTGAAAATGCTTTGATTTCAAAATTTAAGTCTAAGGACAGGCTACTTGGAAAAAGCATTTCTGTTTGTGTTTCCACAGAAAATAAAAAGCTATGGATTCCTTCCAGACTAATATAGTTTGATCAAGCAAGACCCCCTGAAGCTGAGATGATATAGCCTTACAGACTACAAAAACAAGGACTTGGTCATGTTTCTATGTTTTATCATGATCCCCATGGTATGAACATCGCCGCCAATCAGCAGGAAGCACTTTAGAAGGAACCACACCCAAATCCCCAAATATTGTTTATAAATGTTTTCATTTAAATGGGGTTGGTTATAAATGATAATGAGCATAGTCAATCTCTTTTTAAAAGGGGGGAATAGGATATAGTAATGAATAATTTGCATTGGTATGGATTTTCATTTATTGATACAACTTTAAGGTCAATTTTGTGATATGTATGTCTCCTCTTGTTTAGGTATTATGTTTATACAGATCTTTTAAAATGATAAATAATTAGAACTTATAATTAGGTTAGTTAGGTATTCTAGCTATAGAGATGTATTTGAGATGGATAGGTATTCTTCAAACCTTTCAAAGACCTACAGAAATATGGCATTTATAAATGGTTTAGGGTTTATCTTGTCAGATAAGGAGGTTGGGCATTGAAGAAACTTATTATGGAGTTTGCTTTCAAAATGGCAAGATTAGCCATTTGGACAAGAAACTGCTCTTGCCTGGACTGTTTGTTGCTATATAAACTGGACATACAGGACCCATAAGAAAGTGACCGCTGAACTTACAAAACAAGACAGTACTGAAGGGTTCCTGTTGAAATGGAGAAGTGTGCCAGACACACTGTGGCCTATAGGCTGAAGATGGATGCCCCAACATTACAGAAGAACTTGGGTGACTATCCAGGTATTGTGATGTGTCTGTCAATTCTAGAGTTTATATATTATCCTTCTGAAGTCTTTGGTAGAGTTGAAGAGAGATAGTTATGGTTATAGTTTTCTTCAGTTATTATAAAAAATAAGTTATCCTTCTTTTTATTTAGACAGAAAAGAGGAGATGATGGGGAATGTACTGTGTATGTTCATCTTATTGATTATTGAATAAAGTACCTGTTTGGCCAATAAGACAGCAAGTTAGGCAGGACTAGAGTCAAAGAGGATTCTGGGAAATGTAATAGAGAAGTGGTGCTCCAGGCAGGAAGTGACATAGCAAGGAGACTCATATTTAAGAAAGGAGAAACAGGAAGTGTTCCCTTTTCCCCTCTGCTCTCCCTCCAGTGGTGCAATCTGATCCACCGGCAAGAGAGGGTGCCAGTGAAAGGCATCCTCTATAAGATAAGTCTTATAAAATATATAGATTTATGATAATTAAGACTGAACTAGCAGATGAGAATCCTAGTCATTGGCCAAGCAGCATTTGAACCTAATACAAGTTTCTGGGTATTAATTTGGGCCCTAACTCAGGCAGGCGCTGGTGTAAAGCACACACGTGGTGGTGGGGCTTGTTGGTGGCTTTTGGAAGAAAGATTTATCGTAACACCTTGTGTGAAAATTAATGAACTAGTGTGAATGGTTGGAAAGATGGCTCTGATGTTAAGAAAGCTTGATGCCTACTCTTCCAGAGGAATAAATTTGTAAGGGATCAAATGCCCTCTTCTGGCCTTTACAGAACCTCACATGAACATGTGTTCACAGACATACACTCACACACACACACACACACACACACTCATACACATATATGTACACAAACATATACACATACATACACACAAATAAGAAATAAATATTTTAAAAATAATTGGTTATAAGAAAAACAAATGCAGTTATGGACACATTAGTTATTTGCTTTGATTGCTGATTTATCCTGTCATTGGCAGAATAGTTAGTTTTGTCAATACAGTTAGCTAATACAAGGAAGGCACACATTCTTGGATTATGATGACAAAGTACCCAAATATCAAATTGATATTGGATAAAAAGATATTCTTTTCCTCCTTATATTGTGTGATATTTCCTCAATAACACAGTTCTATCTACATAATAAAGATGGCATATGACCCTAACTAACTAATCAGAGCTTCCCAATACAAGAAAAAATCAATCTGAAACAGTCACAAGAACATAAAGAAAGAAAAATCAAAATCTTTTATAAGGCTCTCCTGAAACCATCACCATTGTAATCTTACACCACGAGTTACAATGCAGATATAACCTCATAAAATTCTGGTAACTATTTTGACTTAAACAAAGAAAACTTGTTTAAACTTAAGGCAAGATTCACTTCCAAACACATATAAATAATCACTATGCCTTCTGTTTTTGCTCACATATCCAATCACATCTAAAACAAATTTGATCCCTAGACTTTTATTTAAGAGATCTGTGTGAATTTCTCCTGATTTGCCTTAACTGCCAAAAAAGAAGACTTTCTTCATACTATGCACTGAGCAGAAATATTCTGTCATCTACTAAGTCCATGTCTAAATACACTGCTCTAGATACAGTTTTGAGACATTTTGTTGGCCATATTCTTATGGAGTTCATTGAATTTTTTTAAAAATAATTAAATACTCCACACTTCTAAAAAAGTATTTGGGTAGTTCTTAAAATGAACTCCACATGACAGAATTCTGATGACAATATTTACTTTATGTTATTTAGAAGTTCCAATTATTAAACAACCTAACCCTAGAAAATGTTAACGTTTCACCTAGAAAGACAAACCTTAATGCTATGTCACCTGTTCCTCAAGCATGAACACTTCTCTGAGAAGTGGCACATTCAGCAATAGGACCATGAAACAGACACTCGCCACACTCTTATAATGCTAGATAGATTTCTGTAATGTTAGTCAATAAGAAAATATTTAGTATGACAATAATCGATATGTAGGAATGATCTATACTAGATAAACTTAGTTTGCCATCAGTTAAATAAGTCATAGGTAACATTAAAATAGGAAAGTCAATAAAAGTGACTTTAGTGACAAAGAAATTGTTGTCAAGTTGCAGTTTTTAAAAATATCTCTCAGCAGTCCCCACCAGCCTGCAAGCAGGTGAGAGACCTGCCTCCAGACTGCACACTCACCCCCACCACCCACTGGACTCTGTTCCTCCAAGACACACTCCACCACCGAACCCCACCATGATCTGAACATCTTCTCCATGGCCACCCTTCCCCTGCAACTCCAGAAGATTATATAGGCACAGGTGCAAACCACATCAGTTGGAAAAACATGTACAAGTCACACCAGTTGGAAGAAAAGACACAGGCATGGCCCATACCAGTTGGAAGAGCAGATGAGTAAACATTAATGTAAGAATGCATTCAAAAACTGAAAGACCAATATAGCACCACCAAAAGCCATTGATCCTACAGCAGCAAGAACTGAACTTTCTAATGCAGCTGAACCACAAAAAAAAAAAATGAACTTAACATTATGAAGATGATAGAGGCTCTTAAAAAAGAAATAAAAAATTGCCTTCAAGAAAGTGAAGACAAAATCAAACAGGTGAAATGGGAAATCTGGGGAAGTGAACAGAGCTACAGATACAAGCAGATGTCTAGATGGACTAGACATCTATAGAATATTAAACCCTAATACCAAAAATATACCTTCTTCTCAGCACCTCATGGAATGGTTTGTAAAATTGGCCACATACCTGGTCATAAAGCAAATATCAACAGATATAAAAAATTGGAAAAACCCCTTGTATTTTATTAGATCACCATGGGTTAAAATTAGAGTTCAACAATAACACAAATTATAGACAGTCTACAAACTCCTGGAAACTGACCAAGTCTCAAATGAATCACCACTGGGTCAAGGTAGAAATAAAGAAAGTAGTTAAGAATTTCCTAGAATTCAATGAAAATGAATACACAACATACCTAAAGTTATGGAACACTATGAAAGCAGGGCTAAGATAAAAGTTCATAACACTAAGTGCATACTTAAAAAATTTGGAAAAATCCCAGACTAGCAACTTGACAGCAAACCTGAAAGCTCTAGAACAAAAGGAAGAAAATTCACACAGGAGGAGTAGATGGCAGGAAATAATCAAACTCTGAGCTGAAATCTATAAATTAGAAAGAAAGAGAACAATACAAAGAATCATGAAACAAATAATTGATTATTTTAAAAAAAAACAACAACAAGATAGACAAACTATTCTCAAACTAACCAAAATGTAAAGGGAGAACATCCTAATTAACAAAATCAGAAATGAAAGTGGTGGAGTGGTCCACATAGATGGATGTTCTCTCAGCCTAGACACAAAGGGGAGGGTCTAGGCCCTGCTCCAAATGATAGATTTTGAAGATCCCCAATGGAAGGCCTCAGCCTCTCTGGGGCACAGAAAGGGGAGGAGGGGAGGGAGAGAGAACTGGGATTGACATGTAAAAGAAGCTTGTTTCTAATTTAAATTTAAAAAGAAATGAAAGTGGGATCATAACAATAGATACTGAAGAAATCCAGAGAATCATTAGGTCGTATTTCAAAAACATGTACTCCACAAAATTAGAAAATCTAAAAGAAATGGACAATTTTCTGGATAGGCACTACATACCAAATTAAATCAAGACCAGATAAGCAATTTAAATAGACCTATAATCGCTATAAAAATAGAAACAGTAAATAAAAGTCTCAAAACAAAACAAAAAGGCCCAGTGTCAGATTATTTCAGTTCAGAATGCTGTCAGAATTTCAAAGAACAAATGCCAGTATTCCTCAAATTGTTCCCACACAATAGAAACAGAAGGAAGATTGCCAAATTCTTTTCATGAGGCCAAAGTTACCCAGATACCCAAACCACAAAAGATGAAACAAAACAAGAGAATCACAGGCCAAACTTCTTCATGAACATTTATGCAAAAATGCGCAATAAAAGACTAGCAAACCAAATCCAAAAACACATAAAATAATCATCCACCATCATCAAGTAGACTTCATCCCAGAGATGCAGAGATGGTTCAACATATAAAAATCTGTCAAAGAAATCCACCATATAAACAAACAGAAAAAATGCATACAATCATATCATTAGATGAAAAAGATTAGGAGAAAATCCAACACCCTTTCATGATAAAAGTTCTGGACAGATTAGGGATACAAGGATCATACCTAAACATTACAAAGACAGTATACAGCAAGCTGAGAGCCAACATCAAATTCAAATGGAGAGAAACTCATTGTGATTCCACTAAAATCTCTTTCTCTTTCTTTCTTTCTTTCTTTCTTTCTTTCTTTCTTTCTTTCTTTCTTTCTTTCTTTCTCTCTCTCTCTCTGTATGTCTCTCTCTCTCTCTCTCTCTATATATAATATATATATATATATATATATATATATACATATATATATATATATGTACTCGAAGTTCTACCTAGAGCAATAAGGCAACAAAATGAGATCAAAGTGATACAAATTGGAAAGGAAGGAGGCAAACTTTCTCTGTTTACATGTGATATGATAGTATACATGGGTGACCCCAAAATTCTATCAAGAAACTCTTACCACCTATAAAAACCTTCAGTAATGTGGTAGGATACAAGACTAACTCAAAAAATTCAGTAGCACTCCTATACACAAATGATAAATGGGCCAAGAAAGAAATCATAGAAACAACACTCTTTACATAGACACACATAATATAAAATATCTTGGGGTAACTCTAACTAAACAAGTGAAAGACCTGTATGGCAAGAACTTTATGTCTTTGAAGAGAGAAACTGAAGAAAATATCAGAAAATGGAATGGGATCAACATAGTAAAACTGGCAATCTCACCAAAGGCAATCTACATATTAAATGCAATCTCCATCAAAATACTAGCATAATTCTTCACACATCTTGAAAGAACAATAATCAACTTCATATGGGAAAACAAAAATCCCAGGCTAGCTAAAACAATCCTGTATAATAAAGGGAAGTCTAAAGGTATCACCATCCCTGACTTCAAGCTCTACAATATAAATATATTGAAAACATCTTGGTATTGGCATAAAAACAGACAGTTGGATCAATGGAAATCAAATTGAAGACTGTGGCATAAATCCACACACATATCAACACCTGATTTTTAACAAAGATTCCAAAATTATACAGCCAACAAGAAAGCATCTTCAACAAATGGTGTTAGCATAACTGCATGTTCGCATGTAGAAGAATGCAAATAGATCCATATCTATAGCCATGCAAATATTCAAGTCCAAGTGGATCAAAATCTCAACATTAATTTAGTTACACTGAAGCTGATAGAAAACAAAGTGGGAGGTACCCTTCAATGCATTGGCACAGGAGACAACTTCCTGAATATAAGACCAGTAACAGAGACACTGAGAGCAACAATCAATAAATGGGACCTCCTGAAACTGAGGAGTTTCTGTAAGGCAAAGGACACCTGTCAATAAGACAAAACGACAGCTTACAGAATGGAAAAAATCTTCACCAACCCCACATCTGACAGAGGGCTGTTCTCCATGGTATAAAAGAACTCAAGAAACTAGACACAAATGCCAAATAATCCAATTTTAAAATGGAGTACATATTTAAACAGAGAATTCTGAACAGAAGACATTCAAATGGCTCAAAATACATTTAAAGAATTGTTCAACATCTTTAGCGATCAGAGAAATGCAAATCAAAATGACTCTGATATATACCATCTTACACATATCAGAATGGCTAAAATCAAAAAAAATATGGACAGCCTATGTTGGAAAAGATGTGGAATAAGGGGAACACAGCGTCACTCCTGATGGGTTTACAAACTTGTACAGCCACTTAGGAAATCAGTATGGCAGTTTCTCAAAAAATTGGGAATCAATCTACCTCAATCAATATACCCAAAGGATGCTCAATCATGCCACAAGGACACTTTCTCAACTAAGTTCATAACATCATTACTCATAATAGCCAGAACCTTGAAGCAACCTAGATGACCCTCATCTGAAGAATGGATAAGTTAATGTGGTACATTTACACAATAGAGTAATTGTGTAAACAAATTCAGTGGTTTAAAAAACTGACATCATGAAATTTACAGGAAAATGGATGGAACTCAAACAAATCATCCTGAGTGAGGTACTCTGGACCCAGAAAGACAAACATGGCATGTGCTCACTCGTAAGTGGATATTAGATGTAAAGAATTACCAGGCTATAATCCACAACCCCAGAGAAGCTAGGTAGCAAGGAAGATCCTAAAAAGGACACATGAATTTCCTTGGGAAGGGAAAATATATAAGATCTCCTAGGTAAACTGGAGGTGAGGAGGGGGACCAGGTGAGGGGATGGGGGATGGGAATATGAGGGGTTAAGTTAGTCAATTTGGGGATGGGACATAGTTTGAGGGGGGAAATAATGACAGAGATACCTTGATAGAGTGGGCCATTTGGGGGTTAGGGAGAAAACTGATGCCAAGGAAACTCCCAGAAATCCACAAAGATGACCCCAGATGAGACTCATAGCAATAGTGGAGAGAGTGCCAGAACTGGCCATCTCCTGTAATCAAATAGTAGACCTCCCATTTGTCAACAGGGAGCTTTTATACAGTAACTGCTGGAAGCAGATACAGAGATACACAGCCAAGAACTGGGCCAAGTTCAAGAGTCCAGTTGACAAAACAGAGGAGGGATTGTACAAGCAAGGGGGCAGTCAAGACCATGATGGTGAAACCCATAGAGAGAGCTGACCTGAGCTAACAGGAGCTTATGGACTCTGGACCAACAGCTAGGGAGCCTACCTGGGAATGACCTAAGCCCTGTGCATGTTGATTAGCTTGGTCTGTCTGTGGGGCCCCTAGCTGAGGGATCAGACCTGTCCTTTGTACATGAACTTGCTTGTTGGAACCTATTACCCATGCATGGATGCCAAGCCAAGCCTTGATGCAGGGGGAGGAGCTTAGTTCTGCCTTAATGTGATAGGACATGATTTTTTAACTCCCATGAGAGGCCTGTTCATTTATGAATGGAGGAGGAGTGGAAGGAGGGATAGATGGAAGATGGAGGGGAGACAGAAAGAAAGAAGGGAAGAGAAACTGTGGTTGGCATATAAAATAAATGAAAAGATTTAATAAAAAATAAAATATCTCTCACAAATTTAGTGACGTAGCTTCAAAAATCCATCTACCAATTATAAATAATGGATATTTATTGATTGTAATTCACTTTTTATGTCTTTACCTTCATCTAACATTTCATTATACAGTCACTGATAAATATATTGCTAGTCACATTTTGTAGCATAATACCTAAAATGTGATCGCTGTAATCAGATGATGTAAGTTTAAATATAGTGCCATTATTTATAATTGTATGACTTTGAACACTTTCCCCTTTCCTCTCTTGCTTCTATTTAATGAGAATAGTTACTGTCACTAATGGAAACCAGTCATTCAAAAAGAAAGAGAAAGATAGAAGGGGGCTGGGGAACTCCATTGTGGAATTCATATTACAACAAAAGAAACACATGTGAGTTGCTATTTGTTTTTATAATTCTCATTTCTACACATGTATCAAATCACTGTTTCCAGTAATATAGTTATAAATTTTTCTACTACTGAATTTTCTCCCAAGTCTCATATTGCCTTAGAAACAGTAGCATTAAAATCACAGAAATCATGATTTAGAGGTCTTTGAAATTAGAAGATCCAAATAATTTGATAAAAATGTAGAAGGAAGATATGAAGTTAATTGTAAGGATTTCTATTTCTTTTAACATAGTGGTCTTCCTCATTTGTGCCTTTCCCTTCTCACGTAATCCCTCCCACCCTCTCCTAAGGTTTATAAATATTAATGAATCTGCATTAAGTCTTAGTTTCTCTGAGAATCTGTGAATATTTCTCAGTTTTTACTTAAACATGGCTAGATAAGTAAGCGCTCATGCATACACACACACACACACACACACACACACACACACACACACAGAGGCATGTATGCACACGCACACGTATATATGTATGATGCTATGTATGATATGTAACTACATATAAATTAAAGCCTCAATAAAATGGATAAAACATAGCAACATTTTATTAAAGAAATATGTAATGTAAGTGATATGAAGTAATATTCAATATTACTATTCATTAAGGAAATCATAAGTGAATCCACAAAAACCACCATATATACCTTGTTACAAAATGGAAGAAAACTAACAGCAGTTTGGAAAGGAAACAAGACATCTGGAATCTTCATATACATCTGTGGAAATACATATTTTTCTTTTGCTGTATACATGGTGTGTCTGTATGTGAATGCGTGTGTGTATGTGTGTGTGTGTATGTGTGTGTGTGTGTGTGTGTGTGTGTGTGTGTGTGTGTGTGTGTGTGTTCAGTGTCAGGTATCATGCACAGTCATCATCCACCATATGTTTTATGACAGGTTCACTTACTGAGACTGGAGGTCATTGGTTCAGCTAGACTTGCTAACCAGCAGGCCTCCAGGGTACATTTTCCTGGCCTTCCCAGTGCTGGAATAACAGGCACACACTTCTATGCCCAGTCCCTACAAGTGGGTGCTGGATATGGGATTTATATCCTCATGCTTCTGGGGCAAGTGCATTGCTGATTGAACCATATCTCCAACCTCTAGAATGTACGATTTTATATCCACTTAGGAACATGATTTCACAGTGTCTTACAAAGATCAACATACAATTAGTTTATGGCTCAACAAACCCACTCCTACGTTTTTGCTTTAGATAAATGAAGTTACATTTACACAAAACCCACATTTAAGTGTATAGCGATATTTTTCATAATCACCAAAATCTATAAATAAAACAAATGTCCTTCAATATAAAAACAGTTAAATAAATCAAGATGCATCAATTCATGAGGATACAAGTCATCAATCAAAAGAAAAAACCATGGTCTTCAGCATAGCTGAATCTCAGATGCATTATGCCTAACAAAAACAGTCACATTGCTGAGGCTTCATGCTGGATGATTCAATTTAAATGGCATTCTGATAAAGGCAAAACTATAGGGATGGAGAACTTATTAGTGGTTTCTAGGATTGGAAATAAGAGTGGGTTGAATATGATGTGAGGGAAATGTTTGAGTTGACAGATAGGTTCTATACCCATATATTTGTCAAAAACTCACAGAATTATACACTGATAATTGCAAACATGAAAGTATGTAAATGAAATAAGGTAAGCATTGTGAGAAAACACCTCTGATGTGACATGGGTCACTCACTAAAATCATATATTCACTAAAATCATATACTCACTAAAATTACATATCTATGTAATTTGTGTGTGAGAGAGGGAGAGGTTAGCATAAAACAATTCAAAATACTCTCTTCAAATTACATGTTCAATACATCGCAGTTTGAACAGAGCTTTACATTGTACTACTAAAAACTATAAACATTGCAATAATGAATTACAATTTAGCCAGTCTCCTATGGCTTGACATTAAATACTAAACTTCTGGTAGACTATTTCTAACTTGGTTCTGCCAGGAAAAATGTGTGGTATTGTGAGCATATATGAATACATGCTTATTTTCAGGCATGGGTTAACACATCTGGTCCATGTTCTAGCCTCATACTTGCCATTCTTTCTTTACACAATAAGCATCCTTCTTCCTTCTGACTATTGCTGCATCCTTGAAGTGTTACTTCCTTGGGACCTTATTCGTTCTTCCTGCATCCCATCCTTTTTTATGTGTTTCTCACATAAGTAATTACTATTTTTGTGATTACCTGTTGTACGTTTCTTAATCTTTCAAAGTGACACAAAGGCTGTGGAGATTATGTCTATCTTAGTTCTTGTCTTATTCCTAGCAATTATCATAAATCCTTCTTTATAATATGGATTCAAAACTCTGCTAAATGAATGAATGAATAAATGACTTTTTTGATATTCACTATTGTGAAGAAACTGGTATATGAAGTTCATTAATGACAAACTGTTATGGTTTGAATAGGAAATGGCTACCATAGGCTCATGTGTTTGGAGGTTGTAGAAACTTTAGGGAGTAGAGCCTTGCTACCAGAAGTCCATCACTCAGGGAAGTTCCTACTTTCTCTTTGCTTCCTGTGTCGGGATGAAATGTGATGGACTGGCTTCCTACTGCTGCTACTGTGCCCTCCCCACCCAGCGTGATGAACTGCATCCCCTCTGGAGCAGTAAGCCAAACCAAATCCTTCATCCTCAAAGATGTTTTATCAGGATATTTTATCAGATCAACAGAGAAGTAACTAACACATGAAAGTGGATGGACTTTATGTCCATATAATGAAATACTTGAAGCAGCTAATTAAAAAGGGGTTATCTGGTTCATGGTCTCAGAGCTTCCTGCCTAGGATCAGGCAAGTTTATTGCACCTTATCTCTGGAGAGGGTAATGGATATAGGAGTCCACAGTGAAGGTACCCACTTCTACTATAAGACAGGGTATAGAAACAATTCCAGAGCCAGTGGCCACAAGCCCCATCTCAAAGCTTCCATTAAGTCACCCAGGGATCAAGTTTTTGACACATTTTCTTAGTCTGTTTTATATATATTATTAAGAGATTCTTAATGAAATCATGGCTATTTCACACATGAGAACAAAACCAAATTAGGGAAAATATTCTTTGTAAATGAAATATGGATTCTTAATCTCAAAAATTAGCAGTGTGAACAAAGGATTATGTATACACTCTTTGAAAAAAGAAAAGAAAAAGACTCCCCAAAATCATCAAAGACCTCAAGGCACTCTTACTTTAGTTAGAAATTAAAACTGATCAATTTGTTAGATAAAAACTTATTCTGAAACAAAAGTAAAACAATGTGTGGTAAAATGGGTAACATTTTAATATAAAAGGAGTGTGAAGAATGCTATAATTTTAATTTTTTACAAATTCTTTGATGTATGGCCTGACCAAAGACAAGCTTATTCTCTCCTGATTTCCTTTCAACCTGTTATCACAAGCATGTTATACATTTGAGTGGACTGGGATGGAAAAGAATATCTAAGAAATAAGAAATAACCTTGGCTCACAGACACCTATCAGGTGTTACGACCATACTTTAAGGTCACTGATGTAACCACATCCAAAAGCTTTGTTTTATCCAGAAGTGTGTGTGTGTGTGTGTGTGTGTGTGTGTGTGTGTGTGTGTGTGTGTGTGTGTGTGTGTGTGTGTATTCATTTATCATCATGGAAATCCTAGGTCTTGTTAGTTAAACACTTACCTTCATCCACACAGTTATTTTGCATTTAAGTTACAACTGAAGCCAAATTCATCATGTAATATTTTTCTTTACTCTTTCTAGAAGATGAGTACACCTGCTGTGCAAAGGTGTCTTCTAGATGTGACAGAGAAGATGCACCCATGAAATGTCAATAATATGGTTACCTAAATAAGGTGTGCATGATGACAACACCAGATGAAGAACTAAAGACAGCCAATGGCTGATGAGACAGGAAAGAACCACAGTCTCCAGGGATGAGCTCAATCCCAAGCACTCAGCCTTATACATACGAGCAAGAGCAAATATTAAAAAAAGAGGTTGTGAGTTTGATTGGAATTAGGGAGGCACAGGAGAAATTGCAGGGGAGGAGAAAGAAGGAATAAATCATATAAACACAGTACTCATATAAAATTCTGAAAAAACTTACAATTTTAAATTAAAAAACACAGGTTCTAAATTGTGGAGATTAACCCATACAATTTGCTTTTAAAGTTGGCCAGACACAGGAACTAGCATGCAATCATGCCTTTCAGTAATTTTCTAATCTAAACTTCTTGTTTGGGTGAGTGGGTTTTAGCAAAGTTTGATTAGAGGAAGTGAGGGCTAGACGAGCAGGCCTTAGTAGGGGTTTGATTTAGTCTGTCCATTTGTACCTCTACCTAAATTGACACAAAGAATCTTTAAAATGAGCCATCAGGTTTCCTTTTGTTTTTTGTTTGTTTCTTTTTCAGGACAGAGTTTCCCTGCATAACCATAGCTGACCTGGAACTCACTCTGTAGACCAGACTGGCCTTGAACTCAGAGATCCATCTGCGTCTGCCTCTCAAATGCTGGTTTTAAAGGTGTGCACCACCACTGGCCAACAAGATTTCATTTCTTACAAAGGAACATAGCTACACAGAGGTAACCTCAGCCAGAAGACCAAAGATTCACATCAACTTCCTTCTGCTTCTGCTGATGATGTACAACCAGAACTTCTTCTTGGCCAAAGCTATACAGAAAGCTGAAATCAAAGACAATGGCCCATCATACAAGGTAATTATCTGAAGAAGAAAAGCTTAAATGTGAACACATATTAAGATGCAGTATTGGATTGCTATCTGAGTCAGCTCTTTTTCCTCTCAGCACTCATTCTTGTCTTTGTCCAATGAATGAAATCCTGACTCAACACAGAAAAAGGTTGATAGCCAACTAGAAGGTACCACAGGGCAATGTCTACTCAGAAATGCTCCTATCACAAACTTTGTATACTACCCAATATTGGAGCTCTTAGCATAAATGTGAGATGAATATGCTTCTGAATATAATTCAGTGATGTGATTAATAGCAACTTCAGTTGTTATTTATGTATCTGTTCCTTAAGATACGTTTGTAGTTACAACTTCTTCTACTTCACAAAATTCATCCTCATGGAGGAAATTGATGGTAATCTTGTCCTTGTCAGTTTGGCATGATCTATCATAAAACCTATTGAGAAAGGAATCTCAGATACAGTCTTCTTGGGCCCAAGCCTGGAGGAGTAATTTCATTTCTCTCTAATAATTGAAATAAAATGTCCTAGACAATAGAATTATGATAGTCTCTACCTGTTGGTTTGTGACAGAAAAAAATTCAATATATACAGGGGTATGGGGTTAAAGAGAGATGCAATATATGCAGATTGCTAAGGAGTCAGAGCATGTTTGATGAGCAGAAGTTTATTTGAAAAGGTACTAACACGATAGAGTCAGTCTTTTACCACTAGGCAGGTAAGGGAAAGAGCCACATGTGTGAGACTATAGGGGAAGCTGTAGCCATGCCTACTTAGGGGCTGGCTACAGGTATGCCTGACCATGCTTGTGAGGGCGTGGTCAGGGTGATGTAGTGTGACTGCATTTTTCTCTTTCGGTTTCACTTTTGGGCTTGCATACAGACTGCTGCCACGCTGGCTGGCTAGAGACCCTCATATTTAAGGTCTTGCTATGTCACTCTGACCAAGCCTCAGTGTGTGTGGTCTGTGTCTTCTGTGCCAGCCCCCAAGAGGGCGTGGCTAACATTTCCCCTATAATTCCCCTTTTAGTCTAAAACAGGATTAAAACTTAACAGTGGGCCGGCCGTTGGTGGCACACGCCTTTAGTCCCAGCACTCGGGACGCAAAAGCGGTCGGATCTCTGTGAGTTTGAGGCCAGCCTGGTCTCCAGAGCGAGTGCCAGAATAGGCTCCAAAGCTACACAGAGAAACTCTGTCTCAGAAAAAAAAAATCTTAACAGTGTAAATTATCTATCATTAATAATCATAAGGGTGAATTACAAGAAATTTAAATAATCTACTAATATCACATCTTAACTATAACTATTCCAAATAACCTTAGGGTCATCTGAAAGAGATGTCCAAGCTTGAACACCTCCTTCCAAACCCAAACTTAAACAATAGGAAACTATTCCTAGCTAGGTGTCAACAGTGGGGAACGGGGGCACAGTATTCTCCATGCTACTTCCTGCTGAACTGGGACAGCAACAGCCTCGTGGGAACCTGTGGGAAGAAATTTTAGTGTAATGAAAGTCCTGAATGAGTTATCTCCAGTCTGTGTCTGGTGAGAGGTGTTTGATTGAAGGTCCAGGTTGAAGTACTTATCTTGATTGAAGTTCTTGGGTTGATTGAAGTTAGTACCGGAAGTTCTGGCTGGCGTGTCAGTTGAAACAAAGCAAGTTGGATCCAATGTACTCAAAGAAGTGTGGCCCATTTCCTTTCTGAAGCATGCAGGGATTGCTGTCAGGCAGTCTTCATTGGCTGTGTAGGACTCAAACATAAATGTTAGCAGAGAAATGTTTGCTTGTATATGTATGCATACCAGGAAAGGCAACCATGGGAAAATAAGAATTATGAAAGGATGTACACCTTGAGATAAAAAGCCAAGAAAAGACAAATGGCAGTCCCTAATCTTTCCCCTATCTTGTATTACATAAATTGGCTTCTTGATATAATACAGAAACTCTGAAGTTTATTTCAACAACATGCTTGGATTTAGATGAGGAAAGCCAAATCCAACTCTAAAGCAGCATTGGTTTAATTGAATAGGGACTAGGAAATAAAGAGAGTTAGAGTTCTCTGAGAGACAGCTGTAAAGTTAACTATATGGCACATTCCTTTTGTTTGATGGTTATAGCTACCTTTTCTTCTTAAGTATCTACCCACGCAGTGTCCTTTGATTTTTGGAGATGAGTTTTCCTGTGAAGATAAAAGCAAAATACTTCCCTTTCCTTTGGGAGGTTTCTATACAGTTTATGCGATATACCCTGGTATGTTGCCTGTCATTTTTCCTCATTGAGAGGTTTTTCATTTTTGACTCGAATCTTGATTAACTTTGATGGTATCCAAATTTTTCATTCTTCTGTGGAGACAAAGGCAAAACCCCTTCCAAAACATAACACATGTCCTGGTTTCCATACAGAGGTCAGTACATCTTTGAAGTATACTGACTGATTAAGTTCAACAGTTTTTTCCATAGTCCAGTGTCTTTCTACAGCTGTTTGTCTTTTAACATTAGCATTATGAAAGTAAAGTGTTAATAAAGCATTATGTAACCTATGTTTGGGGGGGTGTTCTCCCAGCCTGTTTATGGAGCTTTTTTTTTTTTTTAGTGTTGTATTAGATCTCTCTACCACTACTTGTCCTGTAGGACTGTATGGTATACTGATTGCATGCTTTATGTTATAGTATTTGAAAAACTGTTCCAATTTAGTGGAGAAATATGCTGGAGCATTGTCAGTTTTTATTTGTGCAGGTATACCCATAATGACCATCACCTCTAATAGGTGTGTAATAACAGAATCAGCCTTATCTGAGCTAAAAGCACTAGCCCATTGAAACCCTGAAAATGTATCTTTAGTATGATGCACATGTTTTAAATTTCCAAATTCTGCAAAGTGAAAGACATCTGCCAAACCTCATTTCTCCAAATGCCTTTAGGATTACAGCTGCTGGCAATGGAGCTTTATTATAAAAGGAATGGTAGGACAGTTTCTCACTATCTCCTTGGCTTGTTGCCAAGTGATAAAGAAGTCCTTTCTTAAACCTTTGCTATTTACATGATGTTTCTTATGAAATTCTGAGGCTTCCAGAACAGTTGCTCTTAATAAATGATCAATATCATCGCCTTGTGATAGTGGGCCTGGCAGACCTGTATGGGATCTGATATGTGCAACATACATAGGATTAATTCTGTTTCTGATTGTTTCCTGTAATAGTATAAACAGTGAAGTTAATTCTGTATTATCAGGAATGAATTCTACAGTCTCAATGTGTAAGACGACTCTCTCTGCATAACTGAGAATCAGTAACTATATTAAGAGGTTCTGTAAAATCCATAAGTACCATGAGAATTGCATATAATTCTGCCTTCTATACAGATATATACAGACTTTGAACTACTTTGCTTACCTCTCCTGATTTATAACCTGACTTACCTGATTTGTTGGCATCAGTGTAGAAGGTAAGAACTCCAGAAATAGGAGTTTGTCTTAAAATACGTGGAAGAATCCAGATTGTCTTTTTTATGAATTTAATTCTGTCACTTTTGGTATAATTGCTGCTAATTGTTCCCAAAAGTCAGTAAGAGCTATCTGCCAGTATTCATTGTCCTTCCATAAGGAGGAAAATTCCTCATTAGTTAAAGGTACTATAATTTCTGCTGGATCTTTTCCAGTCAAAGTACTATAATTTCTGCTGGATCTTTTCCAGTCAGTTGATGAAGTCTTAATTTGCCCTTTAGAATCAGAACAGAAATCTTTTCTATATATGTCTTTAACTTTTTATTTTGTTTATGTGGCAGAAATATCCACTCCAATATAATGTCTTCTCTCTGCATCAGAATTGCAGAAGGGTACTCTCTGGATGGTAATATGACCAGAATACCAAGGAAAGAGCTACAGCTGCTACAATATATTTGATTATAAGTGCTGTTGAATTAATCCAACTTATATACTTTAAAAATGCTTTGACTTCAAAATTTAAGTCCAAGGATGGGCAACTTGGAAAAAGAGATTTTGCTTGTGTTTCCACATAAAATGTAAAGCTATGGATTCCTTCCAGACAATTATGGTTTGATCACACAAGACCTCCCTGAAGCAGAGGCCCAATTCATCTTACATGCAAAACAGCTGAGATGATGCAGCCATAAATGACTACAGCCAGATTTCTATGTTTTATCATGATCCCCATGGTATGGACATCCCCCTCCCCCAATTAGCAGGAAGCAGTTTGGAATGAACAATGCCCAAATTCCCAAATATTGTTTATAAATGTTTGTTTTCATTTAAATGGTTTTAGTTATAATGGTAATGATCACAGTCAATCTCCTTTTAAAGGAAAAAGGGGAGAATAGGATATGGAAGATGGATACTTTACATTTGTATGAATTTTCATTTATTGATACAAATTTAAGGTCAATTTGTGACATGCATAATTAAATACAGATTTATTTATAATAGTCACAACCTACAGTTAGGTTAGTTAGGTTTTCTAGATATGCAGAGATGTATTTAGATGGATATTCTTCAAACATTTCAAAAACCTACAGAATATGTGGCATTTAAATGGTTTAGAGTTTTTCTTGACAGTGAAACACAACTGCTCTTGGCATACCAATTACCTCAGAAAGGAGGATGGGCATCATAGAAACTCCATATTATGGAGTTTGCCTTCTACATGGCAAGATTAGGCATTTGGGAAAGAAACTGCTCTTGCCTGGACTGTTTGTTGCTGTATAAACTGGACATGCAAGACCCACAAGAATGTGACTGCTGAACTTAACAAAACAAGATGAACAGTCCTGAATGGTTCCTGCTGAAATGGAGAAATGTGCCAGACACACTGTGGCCTATGGGTTGAGGATGGATGCCCCAACATGACAGAGGAACTTTGGGTGACTGTTCAGGTAGCAAGATGTCTCTGTCAAATCTAGAGTTTATATATTATCCTTCTGTGGTCTTTGATGGAGTTGAAGACAGATAGTTATAGTTATACTTTTCTTAAGTTATTATAAAGGATGAGTTACTCTTCTTTTTATTTAGACAGAAAAGAGGAAACGATGGGGAATGTCCTTCTGTGTATATGTTTTTCTTATTGGTTGATAAATAAAGTGCTGTTGGCCAATAGGAAAGTAAGATAGGTGGGACTAGGTGTCTAAGAGGATTCTGGGAAATGTAGTAGAGATCCAGGCAGGAAGTGACATAGCAGGCAGACTCATATATAAGCAGGGACAAACAGGAAATCGTCCTCTTGGCTCTTCCTCTTCCTCCTGCTCTCTGCTCTGGAGCCACCATGTGATCCTGGCAAGAAAAGATGCCTGTCCTGGCATCCATTAAGATAAGTCTTTATGGATGATAATTAAGACTGAGATAGAATATAAGAAATCCTAGTCAATTGGCCAAGCAGCATTTGTACCTAATATAAGTCTCTTTGTGTTATTTGGGGCCATAATGTGGCATGGGCAGAACTAGGGTGGCCTGGCAGAAAGCATCCACATGGTGGCAGTGCTCTGGCATATGTAGTAAAGATTTATTATAACATGGGGTTGCCATAGCTTCCAATTCATAGGAACTATACCATTGTTTCTTATTTTGTACAGTTCTGCATGTGTGTGCATGTATTATTATGTGTCTTTGGTGGTGTTGTCTAGTCTCTTTCTCCTTCCTTGCATAGGGTAATATACTGATCTTATTTTTTATTCTACAAGAGATTTAATGATTACCATATTTTATTGTGTGTGAGAGAGAATGGGGAGACAGAGGTAGAAATATGAGCTGAAGTTCATCAAGCATACTTAATGACATTAGATTTACCTAAAGATTTCTAAGGCTGGAGAAATGGTTTAGCCATTAAAGGCTACATTCACAACCAAAATGTAAGATTTCTAACATTATAATTAGCTCACTAATTGTTGTGTCCAAATCACTGCACAACCAACAACAGCTTTTACAAATTCTATTATATGAGAAAAATGAATAAATTGAACAAGGAAAATGAAAATGCAACAGCAAATGCACACTCTATTAAATGATTACAAGTTTATTAGAATTTTAAGTAGGGAGATTTTATCAAGTCATTGAGGTAGCAAAACTATCTGAAATAGTAGCTTTTTATGCATGTGCTACAAAATCCCAAAGTCAACATACATTTTTCTTTTAGAATCAAGTACTAATATTTGGTTACTTCTAAGAGCAAGTAATTATTGCTCCACTCTCTTTTAAAATCTGTTGAAGTGGCTTTCATCAGGGCTTTAGACTTCTACTCTAATTTGCCTAGTATGTTTTTATTTTTGGTTGTAAGCCTGGCCTTTAACAGCTGAGCCATTGCTCCAGCCCTACCTAGTATATTTTTAATAAAAATATCTGATTTTTAAAGGGAAAACCAAGAAATATGTTCAGTGTTATCTTCTAAAGAGCAGCATCTCCTCAGCCAAAAACTGCCCAGGAATGCCTTCAAGGGCCACAAACAGCCTGACATTTCACAGGAGAGTTCTGAACAATACAGCTTACTCATGGAAGATATCTGTGCCCTCCTCCAAACCCCTTCCACTGTGAAATTTTCCCACACTATCTTGTGCATTGATTAGTTCAGGTTTCTGCCATCCTTTCCCTTTGGTTCTACATTCATACCTTGAACTTGACATGCTGCTACCCAGCACAGTGCCCTTGAAGATTTTAGCACCTATGATGGAAGCACTTACTAGCAACTGGCAGAGAGAGATATCTGATTTTAGATTACTCTTAAATTCTCTTGATAATAACAGTGCAATACTGTGAACTAGTGTCATCACTAGTGTTTACTGTCTTGACATGAAGTTCTTTCAGCAAATTTTTAAGGGTAGCTAGATAGTTTCATGACAGATCAGACTTATTCAGGCAATGCCCATCTATTTTATTACTGTTTTTTTTTTTTTTTGCTAAGTGTCAAAGTTCAAATTTATGCACATTGTTACCAAAGGTAGCAATAACCTAAACCGAGACCTAGAAGCCAGAGAAATACCACTTCATAATTACATTACCCTAAAATCACCAATGGGGGACTGGAGAGATGTTTCAATGGTTAAGAGCACTTGTTGTTCTTGCACAAGATTGGGTTCAGTTCTCAGTGCTCAGCTCTCATACTAGATGGCTCACAACCTCCTATCACCTCAGTCTCCAGATCCAATGCCCTCTCCTGGCCTTTTGGGGTATGTGTCTGGCGCAACCTGTAAAGTAGGCAGATAAGGAGCTAGCTGTCTGTGGAAGCTCACTTTAGGGCTGTTTGTAGGGTAAGGCCCATAGAACATTTATGTTCCACTTAGTTTTGTTGGGAACCTAAAATAGCTTTTATGAAAGTAAGTCTGTTTAGAACAGGCAAAAAAAAATGTGTACACCTTCCTCTTCAAACTGGGTTATTTTTTTCACCCACAGTGGAAGCAAAATGAACTTTCCAAAACCCACCATTTCCTTGAAGGTACATGCAAAATCACAATCAGTGTCTTCATTGCCAATGGTTTTCTATAAGTAATGTGTTCTATGGATGAATGTCCATGCTGCCTGCCTTTCTCTGGGAAGTAATACCCACTCCTCTGTAGACAGCAACACCCACTTTGTCTATTGATCTAAGAAGAAGCCTCAAACTTACAACCAAGCAAATAAATAAACAAAATAAAAACACTCAAATAACTCCATAGTGCTTCATGAAAAATAGAACAAAAAGTCATCAGTCTAGGGAAAGGCTGGTGGGGTTTCACTTCTCTGAATGACCAAATATGAGCTTACCAGCCCTAGTTCTTCAATGCTGACTCCAATCATATCACATATTATCTAACAGTGTGTGAATAGAGAGGTTTTCAGTTTCTCTTCCACTTTTACTTTGAAGATATCATTTTATCATCTTTACAACCTGCCTAGCTTTATTATGATCTCTAAAACAGATGTACTTTTCAACTGAATAGCTAACAAGAGTAATACTTTGGTTTATGCTGTTTTCATCTGGCATTTTCTACATAAATGACTAATTCATTAGTTTTCATACAAAAAAGGAATGATTTTGTTCTTTTGTGAAAAATATCAATTGGTTGAGCAGGATATGAATTGGATGAGTGCTTCATTCATAAATGATGATAAATAAGAATGACTAAGGAAGTATTAAAGGTGAAATCATATACCAATATAGTGCCACACATTGACTCTCATATTTCCAATTAACAGATGTATTCATGAGAAACATAAACACATTCATTTCCTGCCTCTTTTCTGTCTAAAACTTGGCCAGATCCCCCTGTCTGTTTTGACTATATGACTTCCTCTTTTTTTGTTTGTTCGTTTGGTTTTGTTTTTTCCTCCATTTTTATTTAAATTAGAAACAGAATTGTTTTACATGTCAATCCCAAATACCTCTCCCTCCCCTCCTCCCCTGCCCCCAACTAAGATGCTAACTATCCCATACCATTTCTGCTCCCCAAGGAGAGTGAGGCCTTCCTTGAGGGTTCTTCAGAGTCTGTCATATCATTTGGGATAGGGACTATACGCTCCCCAGTGTGTCTAGGCTGAGGGAGTATCCCCCTATGTGAAATGGGCTCCCAAAGTTCATTCCCATGTTAGGGATAAGTACTGATCTACTACAAGAGGCCCCATAGATTTCTGAGGCCTCCTCACTGACACCCACATTCATGGTGTCTAGATCAGTTCCATGCTGGTTTTCCAGTGATCAGTCCAGGGACCAAGAGCTCCCCCTTGCTAAGGTCAGCTGTTTCTGTAGGTTTCCCCAGCCTGGATTTGACCCGTTTGCTCATCACTCCTCCTTCTCTTCAACTGGATTCCAGTTCAGTTCACTGTTTCGATATGGGTATCTGCTTCTACTTCCATCAGCTACTGGATGAAGGCTCTAGGATGGCATATAAGTTAGTCATCAATCTTATTATCAGGGGAGGGCATTTAAGGTAGCCTTTCTACTGTTGCTTAGATGGTTAATTGGTGTCATCCTTGTAGATCTCTGGACATTTCCCTAGTGCCTAATTTGTCTTTAAACCTATACTGGCTCCCTCTCTAATGGTACCTCTTATTTTGTTCTCCTCTATTCTTCCCCCCTCACAACCTTCCTTCTCCCTTATGTCCTCCTCTCCCTCCTCTTCTCCCCTTCTCATTCTCCTAGCTCCCTCTCCCCTCCCCCACTCCAATTTGCTCAGGAGTTCTTGTCCCTTTCCCCTTCTCTGGGGGACCATTCATGTCTCTCTTAGAGTCCTCCTTATTGCCTAACTTCTCTAGTGGTATGGATTGTTGGCTAGTAGTCCTTTGCTCTATGTGCAAAATCCATATATGAGTGAGTGCATAGCATGTTTGTCATCCATTTGCCTGCGAATTTCAAGATTCCTTCATTTTTCTTTTCTGCTGAGTAGTTTTCCACTGTGCAAATGTACCACATTTTCCGTATCCATTCTTCAGTTGAGGGGCATCTAGTTTGCTTCCGATGATAACTTATGCTGGAGAGGATGTGGAGAAAGGGGAACACTTCTCCACTGCTGGTGGGCATGTCAACTTGTACAGCCACTTTGGAAATCAGTATGAAGATTCCTCAGGAAAATGGGAATCAGTCTACCACAAGATCCAGCAATTCCACTCTTAGGCATAGACCCAAAAGAAGCACATTCATACAACAAGGACATTATTCAACTTTCTTCATAGCAGCATTATTTTAATATAACTTCCTTTTTAAGGTATTGGATTGAACCCAGATTTCATGAATTCTTTGCTATCTAGCAGACTTATTTTTATCTTTTTTTCTGGCAGAATCTTGCTAATTTGAACCAACTGGGCTTACCCTCACTCTAGGTAAGGCATGCTTTGAGTTTATAATCTTCCTGCCTTAGCTTACAGGTCTATGCCATGAAGTCCACATGATCCTACAAGTTCCTTCACCCTCTGTTGTGCCTTCCTTCATCTTTAACTTTGGTTCCAAAAGATAATATTGTATCTTGCCTATGCCATTTCCAGCTTCAATTTTTATCTTAAGTTAAACATATTATTGAAGATTTGAAAAACAGACAAAGGTTAAGATGTCCTTCTCATGATCAGTACGATAGCCTGTGAATTCCCCCTAAGGAAGCTGCATTGAGTAGCATCCTCCTTTGTGTTCTCTCATCTGTATCCAAAGTATCTTTGCATTGTTTCAAGCGGTTCTTGCAGATATATTCAGTGCAGGTTGATGTGAGTGACACTATTCTAAGTAAGATAACTAGCACAAGCTGGATCATATAGTATGGTTTTCTTGTGCATGTCAGTCCATTTAAATAAGTCTATTGAAAACCTTTATGGCTGATTACCCAGCCATGTCTATTCTCCTTTTCACCCTTCAAAGTTTGTGAGACTTTAGAAATATTATGTTCATAAGATAGATTGACAGAATTCATAATAGCTTAAAGGAAGTGAATATTTAGTATCAGATCCTGGATATTCTATCTCGGTATCTCTTCATGTCATGTCTATAAAAATTGTATGTCATATCAGAAAAATATTATAATCTGCCACCCACTAGGTTTATGCTAGTCATTTCCTATTTTTTTCTAAACACAAGTTGATATATCATTCAACTCTTATTCCCAATATATTTTCTCAAGATTTTCTATGTAATTTGTTTAACGGCCAAAAGCAGAATAATCAATAGAACATTCAACTGAAAAGACTGTCAAGAACATGGGTCAGGCCCTTTCCGTGGACTCATCGCAGACCAGGTGAGCCACCCCCTGCTTTTACCCAATTCTTGTCCTAAGCGCCATCCACAGATCCCTCCAGGCTCGTCCCTGCTTGAAACAGACACGCCCAGGCAGGGTGGAGCTTCCTGAATCTGGCTTGGTTCAGGACACTCTTCCTTCCCTTTCCGTGGACTCATCGCAGACCAGGTGAGCCACCCCCTGCTTTTACCCAATTCTTGTCCTAAGCGCCATCCACCCAGATCCCTCCAGGCTCGTCCCTGCTTGAAACAGACACGCCCAGGTAGGGTGGAGCTTCCTGAATCTGGCTTGGTTCAGGACACTCTTCCTTCCCTTTCCGTGGACTCATCGCAGACCAGGTGAGCCACCCCCTGCTTTTACCCAATTCTTGTCCTAAGCGCCATCCACCCAGATCCCTCCAGGCTCGTCCCTGCTTGAAACAGACACGCCCAGGTAGGGTGGAGCTTCCTGAATCTGGCTTGGTTCAGGACACTCTTCCTTCCCTTTCCGTGGACTCATCGCAGACCAGGTGAGCCACCCCCTGCTTTTACCCAATTCTTGTCCTAAGCGCCATCCACCCAGATCCCTCCAGGCTCGTCCCTGCTTGAAACAGACACGCCCAGGTAGGGTGGAGCTTCCTGAATCTGGCTTGGTTCAGGACACTCTTCCTTCCCTTTCCGTGGACTCATCGCAGACCAGGTGAGCCACCCCCTGCTTTTACCCAATTCTTGTCCTAAGCGCCATCCACCCAGATCCCTCCAGGCTCGTCCCTGCTTGAAACAGACAAGCCCAGGCAGGGTGGAGCTTCCTGAATCTGGCTTGATTCAGGACACTCTTCCTTCCCTTTCCGTGGACTCATCGCAGACCAGGTGAGCCACCCCCTGCTTTTACCCAATTCTTGTCCTAAGCGCCATCCACCCAGATCCCTCCAGGCTCGTCCCTGCTTGAAACAGACACGCCCAGGTAGGGTGGAGCTTCCTGAATCTGGCTTGGTTCAGGACACTCTTCCTTCCCTTTCCGTGGACTCATCGCAGACCAGGTGAGCCACCCCCTGCTTTTACCCAATTCTTGTCCTAAGCGCCATCCACCCAGATCCCTCCAGGCTCGTCCCTGCTTGAAACAGACAAGCCCAGGCAGGGTGGAGCTTCCTGAATCTGGCTTGATTCAGGACACTCTTCCTTCCCTTTCCGTGAACTCATCGCAGACCAGGTGAGCCACCCCCTGCTTTTACCCAATTCTTGTCCTAAGCGCCATCCACCCAGATCCCTCCAGGCTCGTCCCTGCTTGAAACAGACACGCCCAGGTAGGGTGGAGCTTCCTGAATCTGGCTTGGTTCAGGACACTCTTCCTTCCCTTTCCGTGGACTCATCGCAGACCAGGTGAGCCACCCCCTGCTTTTACCCAATTCTTGTCCTAAGCGCCATCCACCCAGATCCCTCCAGGCTCGTCCCTGCTTGAAACAGACACGTCCAGGCAGGGAGGAGCTCCCCGAATCTGGGTACAGGCCACTCTTCATTCCATTCCCGGCGACCGATCCACCAAGAGGCCTAACGCCATCAGAGTGAGGAGGCTATGAGGAGAGGCAAAACCATCCAGAGCTTCTGACATTGAATTCCTGGCCCACACACACTACAGAGTAACAAGAGGAGATAGAGAGATCCTACCTGCACTCACTGGAAAAAGATATGGGAAGAAGACAGAATAAGAACCCGCTCAACAACAGAAAGACCAATATGACACCACCAGAATCTAGGGACTCCACTCCAGCAAGATCTGAAAAGCCCAACACAGTGCATGAAGAAGAGATGGACCTCAAAAATTATCTGAGCAAGATGATAGAGACCTTCAAAGAGGAAACAAGAAAATCCCTTAAAGAAATAGAAGAAAAAGTAAGCAAAAAATTACACGATATGGAGGAAAAGACAAACCAAAATATTCAAGAAATAAACAAATCTCTTAAAGAAGCTAAAGAAACCCAAGATAAAACAACCAAACAAGTGAAGGAAGCTCTTGAAACAGTTCAAAACATGAAAGCTGAATTAGACACATTAAAGAAAACACAGAATGAAGCGATGCTGGAAATGGAAAGGTTGGATAAAGGAGCAGGATCTAAAGATGTGAGTATAACTAATAGAATTCAAGAGACAGAAGAGAGAATCTCAGCTATTGAAGACTCGCTAGAGGATATACATTCATCAACCAAAGAAAACCTCAAGACCAACAAATCCCTAACACAAAATATACAGGAAATATGGGACACCGTGAAAAGACCAAACCTAAGAATAATAGGTGTAGAAGAAGGTGAAGAAACACTGCTCAAAGGTACAGAAAACATATTCAATAAAATCATAGAAGAAAACTTCCCCAACCTACAGAAAGATATGCCTATGAAAGTACAAGAAGCTTATAGGACACCAAACAGACTGGATCACAAAAAGAAGTCCCCCCGACACATAATAATCAAAACTCCAAATCTACAGAATAAAGAAAAAATATTAAGAGCTGCAAAGGAAAAAGGCCAAGTAACATATAAAGGCAAACCAATCAGAATCACACCCGACTTCTCAATGGAAACTATGAAAGCCAGAAGGTCTTGGATAGATACACTACAAGCACTAAGGGAGCATGGATGTCAACCCAGACTACTGTACCCAGCAAAACTTTCAATCACTATAGATGGAGAAAACAAGATTTTCCATGACAAAAACAGATTTAAACAATACATATCCACAAATCCAGCACTACAGAAGGTTCTGGAAGGAAAACTCCAACCCAAGGAACATAACTACATGCACAAAAACACAGGCAATAGATAATCTAATATTGCCAAACACAAAAAGAAGCAGGAGAGCAAAATCCACACACAATGACACCACCAACAATAAATCCAAACCAAACAAGAACCAACGAACAATGGACATTAATATCCCTAAATGTCAATGGCCTTAACTTACCCGTAAAAAGATATAGGCTAACAGAATGGATACGAAGACAGAATCCATCTTTCTGCTGTTTACAAGAAACACACCTCAACTTCAAAGACAGGCGATACCTCAGAGTAAAAGGATGGGAAAAGATTTTCCAATCAAATGGCCTCAAGAAACAAGCAGGTGTAGCAATCCTAATATCTAACAAAATGGACTTTAAACTAAAATCAATCAAAAGAGATGAAGAAGGGCATTTCATACTCATCACAGGAAAAGTCCATCAAGATGAAATCTCAATCCTGAACATCTATGCTCCAAATACGAAGGCACCCACATTTGTGAAAGAAACATTACTAAAGCTCAAACCACACATAAAACCACACACACTTATAGTAGGAGACTTCAACACCCCCCTTACACCACTAGACAGGACCACCAGACAAAAACTTAACAAAGAAACAGAGGATCTGAAAGAAGTCATGGCCCAACTGGGGTTAACGGATATCTATAGAGCATTCCATCCAAACTCAAAAGAATATACCTTCTTCTCAGCACCACATGGCACCTTCTCCAAAATTGACCACATAGTAGGCAACAAAGCAAACCTCCACAATTACAAAAGAATTGAAATAACCCCCTGTATCTTATCAGACCACCATGCATTAAAGCTAGAATTCAGCAACAATACAAATGGCAGGAAACCTGCAAACTTTTGGAAAATGAATAACACCCAATTGCACCATTCCTGGGTTGAGGAAGAAATAAAAAAACAAATTAAAGACTTCCTAGATTCTAATGAAAATGCAGACACAACATACCCAAACTTATGGGACACTCTGAAAGCAGTCCTAAGAGGGAAGTTCATAGCACTAAGTGCCCACATGAAGAAACTAGAAAAAAGTCACATTAGAGAACTGACAGAACAACTGAAAACACTAGAGCAAAAAGAAGCAAACTCACCAAGGAGGAGTAGACGCCAGGAATAATCAACCTGAGAGCTGAAATCAATAAAGTAGAAACTAGGAAAACATTACAAAGAATCAATGAAACAAAGAGTTGGTTCTTTGAGAAGATCAACAAGATAGACAAACCTCTAGCCAAACTAACCAAAAGGCAGAGAGAGAGCACACTAATTAACAAAATCAGAAACGAAAAGGGGGATATAACAACGGACACTGTGGAAATCCAGAGAATCTTTAGGTCATACTTTGAAAATCTGTACTCCACAAAATTCGAAAATCTAATGGAAATGGACAGTTTCCTGGATAAATATCACTTACCAAAATTAAATCAAGATCAGATAAACAATTTAAATCGACCCATAACCCCTAATGAAATAGAAGCAGTCATCAAAAGCCTCCCAACCAAAAAAAGCCCAGGACCAGATGGCTTCACTGCAGAATTCTACCAGAAATTCAAACAAGAGCTGATACCAATACTCCTCAAACTGTTCCGCACAATAGAAGCAGATGGGATATTGCCAAACTCCTTCTATGAGGCTACAATCACTTTGATACCCAAGCCACACAAAGATAAGAATAAGAAAGAGAACTACAGACCAATATCTCTCATGAACATTGATGCTAAAATACTCAATAAAATATTGGCTAATCGAATCCAAGAACATATCAGAAAAATCATCCACCACGATCAAGTGGGCTTCATCCCAGGGATGCAAGGATGGTTCAATATACGAAAAACCATCAATGTAATCCACCATATAAACAAACTGAAAAAGAAAAACCACATGATCATCTCACTAGATGCTGAAAAGGCCTTTGACAAAATCCAACATCCCTTCATGACAAAGATCTTGGAGAGAACAGGAATAACAGGAACATATCTAAACATGATAAATGCGATATACACCAAACCAATAGCCAACATCAAACTAAATGGAGAGAAACTCAAAGCATTTCCTCTAAAATCAGGAACAAGACAAGGATGTCCACTCTCTCCATATCTCTTCAATATTGTTCTTGAAGTTCTAGCTAGAGCAATAAGACAAGATCAGGATATCAAAGGGATACAAATTGGAAAGGACGAAGTCAAACTTTCACTATTTGCAGATGACATGATAGTCTACATAAGTGACCCGAAAAACTCTACCAGGAAACTCCTACAGCTGATAAACACCTTCAGCAAGGTAGCAGGATACAAAATTAACTTAAATAAATCTGTAGCCCTACTGTATACAGATGATAAACTCAATGAGAAAGAAATCATGGAAACATCACCTTTCACAATATCCACAAGCAACATTAAATATCTGGGGGTAACACTAACCAAAAAAGTGAAAGACCTGTACAATAAGAACTTTGAGACTTTAAAGAAAGAAATTAAAGAAGATACCAGAAAGTGGAAAGATCTCCCATGCTCTTGGATAGGCAGAATTAACATAGTAAAAATGGCAATTCTACCAAAAGCAATCTACAGATTTAATGCAATCCCCATCAAAATCCCAACACAGTTTTTCACAGACATTGAAAGAACAATACTCAACTTTATATGGAAAAATAAAAAACCTAGGATAGCCAAAACAACTCTTTACAATAAAAGATCCTCTGGAGGCATCACCATCCCTGACTTCAAGGTCTACTATAGAGCCATAGTTCTGAAAACAGCTTGGTATTGGCACAAGAATAGACAGATAGACCAATGGAATCGAATTGAAGACCCTGATATTAACCCACGCACCTACGAACACCTTATTTTTGACAAAGGTGCTAAATCCATACAATGGAAAAAAGATAGCATCTTCAACAAATGGTGCTGGCACAATTGGATTCGAACATGCAGAAAATTGCAGATAGATCCATACTTGTCACCATGCACGAAACTTAAGTGCAAATGGATCAAAGATCTCTCCATAAACCCAGCCACACTGAATCTTTTAGAAGAGAAAGTGGGAACAACCCTTGAACAAATTGGCACAGGAGAACGATTCCTGAACATCACGCCAGAAGCACAGACACTGAGGTCTGCAATTAATAAATGGGACCTCTTGAAACTGAGAAGCTTCTGTAAGGCAAAGGACACAGTCAGTAAGACAAAACGACCACCCACAGAATGGGAAAAAATCTTCACCAGCCCCACATCTGACAGAGGACTGATTTCCAAAATATACAAGGAGCTCAAGAAGCTAGCCACCAAAACACCATACAATGAAATTAAAAAGTGGGGTGCAGAACTAAACAGAGATTTTTCAACAGAGGAATCTGAAATGGCTGAAAGACACTTAAGAAAGTGCTCAAAATCCTTGGCCATCAGAGAAATGCAACTCAAAACAACTCTGAGATACCACCTCACACCTGTCAGAATGGCTAAAATCAAAAATACCAATGACAACCTATGCTGGAGAGGTTGTGGAGAAGAAGGAACACTCCTCCATTGCTGGTGGGAGTGTGAACTTGTAAGACCACTTTGGAAATC
Source organism: Cricetulus griseus (assembly GCF_003668045.3). Classification (NCBI taxonomy): domain Eukaryota; kingdom Metazoa; phylum Chordata; class Mammalia; order Rodentia; family Cricetidae; genus Cricetulus; species Cricetulus griseus. Next base: position 176,467,391 of record NW_023276807.1, on the reverse strand, counting down.
AGTATGGCGGTTGCTCAGAAAAATGGGAATCAATCTACCTCAAGATCCAGCCATTCCTCTCTTGGGTATATACCCAAATACTGCTTGTCCATACAACAAGGACATATGTTCAACCATGTTCATAGCAGCATTGTTTGTAATAGCCAGAACCTGGAAACAACCTAGATGCCCCTCAACTGAAGAATGGAAAGAGAAAATGTGGTACATTTATACAATGGAGTACTACTCAGCAGAAAAAAGCAATGGAATCTTGAAATTCGCAGGCAAATGGATGGAACTAGAAGAAACCATCCTGAGTGAGGTAACCCAATCACAAAAAGACAAACATGGTATGTACTCACTCATATATGATTTTTAGACATAGAGCAAAGGTTTACCAGCCTATAATCCTCTACCCCAAGGAAACTAGAAATCATGAATGACTCTAAGGGATAAATGGACCCCAGGAATGGGAAATGGCATGAACTCCCGAGCTAATTGAGAGCATGAGGGTAGGGAAGTGGGTGCTGCCACAATAAGAGCACAAGATGAAGAGTAGAGGAGAAGAAATGGAGGAGCAGATATATTGAGTTGGGGGAAGAATAGAGGAGAGAGAGCAGGATGAGAGATACCATATCAGAGGGAGTCACTATAGGTCCGAGAAGAGATCTGGAACTAGGAAGATCTCCAGAGACCTATAAGGATGACACGATCTGACAGTCTGGGCAGTGGAGGAGAAGTTGGCCTAGAAACCCTTCCCCTAGAATGAGATTGATGAATACTCTCTATGCTATTCTAGAGTCCTCATCCAGTGGCTGATGAGAGCAGAGACAGACATCCACAGAAATACACTGAGCTGAAATCTGGAACTCAGTTGAAGAGAGGGAGGAATGAAGAACGAAGGGGTCTGTACCTGGTTGGAGAAACCCACAGAAACAGTTGGCCTGAAAAAGGGAAAGCATATCGACCCCAGATGCTCTTTGGGAGGACAGTACAGGACTAATCCAGCCCCCTGATCATGGATGCCAATGGGGAGGCCCCTGCACTCCTTGGAGCCTCTGGAGATGGACTGGCATTTTGCCCTGGTGGGTGGGAGGGACTTCGAGAGCCCATCCCACTTGAAGGGATTCGCTCTGTCTCTGAACACATGGGGAGGGGCCTAGGCCCAGCACAGGAAGATTTGGTGGACTTGGTGGAGCCCTGGTTGGGGTCCCTACCCTGCCTGGGGAGTGGCGGGTGGATGGGGTGGGGGGTAGGTTGGAGGTGGGGGAGAAGGAATGGGGGTGGGGGAGGGAGAGGGAGAGGGAAAGTACATGTGAAAATATTAATAATTTAATAAAAAAAATTTGAAAAAAAAAAAAAAACCTCTGTTTGATGCATAGTTTAATACATTTTGTTGAGCAAATAAAGATATGGACAGATGTAAAAAAAAAAAAAAAAAAAAAAAAAGAACATGGGTCAGATAATATGTGTATATTGGTCTAAATCATCCATCATGAATGGGGGAAAATTTATTGGATAAGCCATTAATCAATTTGCTGAATTGAATTATTTTCATCATAAGTGTGGCCCTGGTAAGTACCTTGAATGAGGTAAAGGAAGGAGTGGAAAACCATGGCAAGCTGGGGAAGGAAGATATGGGACAAAGCAGGCAGTCACCATCCTAGATGAACTATGAGCATTGCAAAGTAGCTTTGCCAAAAATTTAACTTTATCAGCAGCCAGAAATTTGATGTTTAATCAAACCATTTCAGTTAATAAATTAATAATTTCTGAAGTTCTGAGACTAAATGGCTTATAGGTAACTCTAGCCTGTCGGGCTATTAGTTGATGATTATAGGGAACAGCGACTGTGGTTTTGCCAATGAACAGTGTGAACATGTGTGTTTTCAATAATTTCATCTGTACCATAATGAGGATATAATATCATTCTATGGGACAGTGAGATGAATCAAGGGGAAAATGCCTGCCATTAAGCTTAACAACCTAAATTAGTTGCTTGGGACCCAAGTAATAGATAGAGATAGCCAGCTTCCACAACATTGTCATATGACTTCTATTCACATGCTGTGACATGTGCCTCCACATAAATAATTAATAATAAATTTTAAATGTCATTCCAAAGAACTTTAGTATGAAGGGGAATCTTCACATGTGTGTGTACATATGTATACATGAAAATGTATATAATTCAACATTTGACACAGCTGGAAAGGGAGTGAATGCAGAGGTTACCTCAATAAAAGGAAATATGATTCTTAACTGGCACTAATAAGCCCTCCAAGCTCTCTTTAGGTAAAAAAAAAAAAGTCTCATAGGGTGTATCACATTCTAAATCTTCCCGTCACAGTCTTTCAATATCCAGTTGCATCTATTGTGCCCGCCTTCTTTATCCCTTTTATTATCAAAAGGCTATGGTTCTTATTGAAGGCTCTTATGAGCCAGTGGAGCAGACCAGGATTTCACCCTGCTTATTTGGCTCATACGGTTCTCTCATTTTTTTTCAGATTTTATTTATTTTTCTTCTTTTTAATATGAATTAGAAACAAGATTGCTTTTCATGTCAATCCCAGTTTTCTCTCCCTCCCCTCCTCCCTATGACCCCTCCAGCAAAAACCCTACCTATCACATATCTTTTCTGCTCCCCAGGGAGGGTGAAGGATTCCATAGGGGGTCATCAGAGACTATCATATCCTTTGGGATAGGTCCTAGGCCTACCCCCTTGTGTCTTGGCTCAGGGAGTATCCCTCTATGTGGATTGGTCTCATAAAGTCCACACGTATTCTAGGGATAAATACTGAACTTCTACAGGAGGTCCCATAGATTTCCAAGATCTCCTCACTGAAACCCACGTTCCTGGGGTCTGGATCAGTCCCATGCTGGTATCCCAGCTATCAGTCTGGGGAACAAGAGCTCCCATTGTTCAGGTCAGCTGTTTCTGTGGGTTTCACCAGCCTGGTCTGGACCCCTTTGCTCATCACTCATTCTTCTCTGCAACTGGATTTCAGTTCAGTTCAGTGATAAGTTATGGGTGTCTGCTTCTACTTCCACCAGCTGCTGGATGAAGGCTATAGGATGACATATAAGACAGTCATTTTAAATGCACTCCCTGCACTACCCTGAAGCAGGTGGTCCACCAGCACATCTGACAAATGTAGTATCCATTTCTAGCCCTTTGATAGTGCCCAGCCATCCTACTTCCCTGAACCTTCTTTGATGCCAAACTCCACATGCTGTAACCTTGATTCCTGACTTTTCTCACTTCACAGAAACTCACATCTGTGATCTCTCTGTCTCCCCTGCACTTTTTGACTGCTATGCCTCTGACAACCTGCTGCATGGCTGGATCCTGATGATGGTGATGATGATACAGACCAGCTGTTTGAACTTGTTTCTTCTCTTCCCTGTTATGTCCTTCTGACAATCAGAGGCACCTCTCATTCCTTCTATTTGCAGTTCAAAGAGGAGCTGTGTCCCTGGGTGTCTTTCTAACACTGTCCCTATACTTGTCCAGTTTATTTTAACTGTCCATGCCCTGAGACCAAGTCTCTTCCAGTCTTCCCCTTCCCATAACAAGTATAACAAAAACCCCATCCAGTTCTCCAAAGCACTGCAGACTAGTAATGCTGCTCATTTTACCAACCCAAGAAAGACCTTAAGAAATAGGAAGAGAAATATTATCATTAACTATCTTATACATTTTTAAGCCCATTCTCATCCCACTTTTAATTTTATAAGTATCAATCAAATTCTGTCTAAATAGAAAACACAACACTAGACAGATGATATGGCAATGTACAAGTAAGAAAATGTTTCCTAAAATCACAAATTTTATTCTAAAAATAGAGAGTAAAGAAAAAATGAGTATTTGGAATTGATGCAGATCTTTGAGATGACAGGACCTAGATGATTTGGGAAAGGACTAAGGTATCAGACAACTAATGGTCACCAAAAGTCAACCTGAGACAGTAAGTCTATTGTCTCATGTTAATGGTGATTAAGGACATACACATAAACGGAGGAATGAGACAGCAAAACCAATATTATTAAGAACTGAACAGGAAGCTTAAGGCTATTGAAGTAAGAGAGTACTGAGGGAATTGCTACAAGGAACCTTGCAGAAGCTCTTTATGAGAGTTATGGTGGAAGTAGAAAAATTAATGAGGTTTTATTGAAGGGTTAGTTTTCTGGGCATATGATGGGTCCATATACTCTTTCAAGACCTTCTGGTCCAAACAAGGAGATACTGTTGTAGTACTTGTCCAATTAGGATGTTGACTGGGATGATCCTGTTCACATATATTAGTACATGGTATTCACTAGCTGAAATCTTTCAAGGAGTTCTCATCTGTCTCCTTGTTGAAGCCCCTCTCTGTCAATATTTGATTTTTTCTGACCTTTGTTCAACTGCTGGCTGCCAAACAGGACAGTTATTTTTAGACATCTACGTATACAAGTTTTACTACCTGTTAAATAATATTCTCCCATTTATGCCACAGGTCTATTTTACTGTGGGCCTTTTCCCTTATTGTCTATGAGGAGCTGACTCCTGCTTCAGTATGACAGAAGAAATGGTTAAGAAAACAAAGGATAGTGAGTAGTAAGGGAGAGGTGGCAGTAAAGGGGAGGTTTGAGCTTCTCACAGGAGTCTCTGTAGAAAGGCATCACTACAAACAAACACTTGAGATACAAGGGGTAAGGCATGGGGCTTCCCAGAAACAGAAATTACACTGGCTCCAAGAAGGGCTAGTAATTCTCTGAGGAACAGCAAAGTGTAGGACCAGGTAATACACAACAATGTTTGTCATCTGGCTTGGGATCTCGCTCTGGACAGATGAGAACTCCTTGAAAGATTTCAGCTAGTGAATACCATGTACTAACATATGTGAACAGGATCATCCCAGTCAAAAAGTAGAATGTTGACTAAATGTGAATAAATATAGAAGCAGAGAGTAGACAGGATGTTGTGTAAGGTGAGGATAATGGATTGGAGAGTATCTGTGCTGGAGAAGCAAGGGATAAATTCTCACTATCTTTTCAAAGTATAGCAAGATGAATTGAAGTAAAATAGAAAAATGACTCTAAATGTCAGCATATATATTTTGGATAGTGTCACCACCAACATAATTGATAATCATTAAAAAGAAAGAAAACCAACAGGAGTATCATGATCAACTGCATTTACAATCTTGATGTAAGAAAGAGTAGAGCAGAATATATAAACCATGTTCTTCTATCCAAACAATCATAGTCATAACCCAAATGATGGGCTCAGAATACCTGGTCTTAACGAGAAACAAGACGTAATCCAGCATTAGGAATGTGAGGATTTGGAGGAAGGTACCAAAAAAGCCCAGCAAGAGACAGAATTAGTGGAAACCAAGGAAAAGTTGGTGGTCAGATGTAGGGAGACTCTAGTCACGCCCCAGGTACCCGGACAGGTGTGCTGGAACACGCCCGTGAGGGCGGGGTAAGGGGAAGTCTTAGGCTGATGTAGAAAGGCTTCTTAAGGGGTCGGCAGACAGGTGCATGCCCGGTCTCTTCTGCTCCCGCAGCTACCGGCACTGGTTCCAGCTCCCTCCCTCTTGCTTTGGCCTGCACTTGACTGATGTGTCTAAATAAAGAAAACCTTAGCTCTATTGGCTGCTGACTGATTACTCCACACATGGCGCCCAACGTGGGCCACGAACCCACGACCCTGAGATTAAGAGTCTCATGAAACTGTCCTATTTGGTCCTTTTATAACCAAATCCGCTGCCAGCAGGCTGTAATCCTAAAGGCATTCGGAGGAATGAGATCTGGCAAATGGATGTCTTTCACTTTACAGAATTTGGAAATTTGAAATATGTGCATCATACCATTGACACATTCTCAGGTTTCCAATGGGCTACTGCTCTCAACTCTGAAAAAGCTGATTCCGTTATTATACACCCACTGGAGGTGATGGCGGTTATGGGCATACCGGCACAGATAAAGCTTACAATGCTCCAGCATATGTCTCCACAAAAATGGAACAGTTCTTCAAATATTATAACATTAAGCGTGTCACAGATATACCACACAACCCTACAGGACAAGCAGTTGTTGAAAGGTCTAACAGGACCCTTAAGGAGATGCTCCATAGGCAAGCCAGTAAGTCGAAACCCCCCAAACATAGATTGCATTATGCTTTATTAACACTAAACTTTCTTAATGCCAATGACAATGGACAAACAGCTGTGGAAAGACACTGGACTATGGAAAAAAAAAAAAGAAAAGAAACTGCTGAACTGAACCAACCAGTGTATTTCAAAGATGTACTGACCTCGGTATGGAAACCTGGACATGTGTTACGTTGGGATGGGGGTTTTGCATTTGTTTCCACAGGAGAAGAAAATGTTTGGATACCATCAAAATTGATCAAGATTCGAGTTGAAAAAGACAACCCTCTCAACAAGGACGGCTGGCAGGTATTTACTGAGGTATATCTCATGAACTAAATAAAAGCCTCCCAAAGGATGGGAAGTGCTTTGTTTTTATCCTCACAGGAAAATCCACCTCTGGAAGTCAAAGGACACTACATGTGTAGATACTTAAGGAAAGAACGTAGCTATAACCACTGAACAAAAGGAACATGCCATACGGTAAAATTTACAGCTATCTCTCAAATAACTCTATTTCTCTTCATTTCCTAGTCCCTATTCAATTAAATCGATGCTGGATTTAGAGTTGGATTTGGCTTTCCTACCCTAAAATCCAAGCATGATATTTAACAAAAAAATTAAAGTTTTTGTGTTATATCAAGAAGCCAATTGCTGTAATACAGAATAAGTGAAGAATTAGAGGACTATCTTTGTCTTTTCTTGGCTCTTTCTTTCAAGGCCTACACCTTCTCATAATTGTCATTTTTCAAGGATTACCTTTCCCAGTACACATACATGTACGAGCGAAGATTTCTCTGATGACACTTATGTTTGAGTTCCATACAGCCAATGAGGACTCACCTGACAACAATCCCTGCATGCTCCAGAAAAAGAATTAGACCACACCTCTCCGACTGCACTGGATTCAACTCACTCCATTTCGACTGACACTCCAACCAGAACCTCGAGTACTGACTTCAATCAAGTTGAGGATTTCAACCTAGATCTTCAATCAAGCAAATCTCATCTAACATGGACTAGACATAACTCATTAGAGACTTTCCCTGTACTAGCATTTTTTTCCCCACAGGACCCCACATGGCTACCATCATCCCATTTCAGCAGGAAGTAACTTAGAAGATGCTATGCCCCCGTTCCCCATTATTGTTTATTAGGGTGGTGTAAGCCTAGTTAGAAATAACTTTCTTATTGTTTAGAGTTGGGATTGGAAGGAGGTGTTCAAGTTAGACACCCTTTCCACATGACTTTAGGGCTTAGCTGGAATAGACATAGTTAGGATGTACAATAGCAGATTATTGTATCTTCTTATATTTCACCTTAATGATTGTTCATTTTGGATGTTTTACACTATTAAGTTTTAATCCTCTTTTAGACTAAAAGGGGAATTGTAGGGAGACTCTAGTCCTGCCACAGGTACCCAGACAGGTGTGCTGGAACAAGCCCCTGAGGGCGGGGTAAGGGGAAGTCTTAGGCTGAAAGGCTTCTTAAGGGGTCAGCAGACAGGTGCATGCGTGGTCTCTTCTGCTCCCCCAGCTACCAGCACTGGTTTCAGCTCCCTCCCTCTCACTTTGGCCTGCACTTGACTGGTGTGTCTAAATAAAGAAAACCTTAGCTCTATTGGCTGCTGACTGATCACTCCACAGTCAGAAGATTCAAACACCCCAAAGATAACATGTTTCAAGGAATTTGTCAATCAAATTGACTATAAGAACTAAGAATTGAGCCTTGGCATTCTGAATATGACAGGCTTTGAGGACTTGGGTGGGAAATTGGAGTAAAGGGATGAGACTAAAACCTGCTCAGCTTCAGTTCAAACAGAACAGGAACTTCAGATGACTTGGGGAGGACCCATTACAGCTTTTTGCAATTACCACTTCATTGCCTTGAAGTTTCCTGCATCTATGGCATCCCAAGGCTCTGTCTGAGAAAAGGTGTCACTCATATGGAGTCATAAATGGAACAGGATGCTCTTATGGTACTTAACAAAGGTGAAACTCATAGCTGAGGAGTAACCACAGCCATTAGCGATGTGAATACTATGTGCCCTTTAGGAACTTGAATTAACTTTAGAGCCTCCTAGTACTGCATTAGCTGTAAAGAGAGAGGATTGTCTGCAACTACCACTTACTTTAATGAAATTAACTATAATCTGATTTTTTTTTTTGCTAAAAGTAGCAACCAATTATTCCATAATCCAAATGTATCTTAGATAACAGTAGGAGAAAATTACTACATGATGTTCTCTTTGGCAACTTGAAGTCAATGAAAGCTCATTATCCCCCTAAAGGCTGAGAATTGATGCAGCCTGTGAAGCAATGGTGCATTGACCTACAGCTGTTTCTCCCTTTCAGAGTCTCCAAATGTCAAATTTCAACTACCAACCCTTAAAGTGCCATGGAGAGAAAATGAGAATATTTACCGCTCGAGAAAAAAAAGTGTCCTTTCATTAAGACCACAAAAAAGAAACCATTACTGCTTCCTATTAAAATAAGTACATTCTTTGTGGGTTGTAGAACAGAATAGTAGGCTTCTCAAAATTTTGCTGGAACTGGTGTCCGTTAAAGCCCTCTGAGGAGAAGCACTGCACTGAGCACACATGTCTGCACTAGCTGCAATTTCTCTCATTCCTCTGGTGACGCCTCAAAATCACATTTTATTGTAAACTTCTTAGTTATACAGGATGCCTAAGCTCCATCTGCCTACCACTGGCCCCCAAAATAAAGGGAATAAGGGAACTTCAGATGCTGTCCACAAATAACCAAGCCCGCTAAAAATGAGAAAGTTTCAACTCTATGCAGATTCCTGTATTGATCCCTTTCTGTTTGTGATTGCATTTCTACTCCTGTACATTTCATCGGTCCAGTGTGACTGACCCTGTTCTAAGCTACACTAAAGGGAGCCAAGGTATGGAAAGATGTAATCATCTCCTAACACACAGCAACTCAGCTAGAGCAGTAAGAAAACTTGGTGCTGGTATATGGTGGGTCTTGGGAAGGATTTTTTTGTTTGTTTTTTTACTATATAATCATAAATAATTTATTGTCTTTTATGCTTTCAGATGCTTTTTTCCAACTTTTTTATTTGAATTAGAATTAGGATTGTTTTACATGACAATCCCAGTTCCCTTCTCCCACCTGTCCTCCCCTACCCCCCCCAACTAAAACCTTATCTGTCACATATGTTTTCTGCTCCCCCTGGATGGTGAGGCCTTCCATAGGGTGTCATCAGAGTCTTTCATATCCTTTGGGATAGGGCCTAGGCCCACCTCCATGTGTCTTGGCTCAGGGAGTATTCCTCTATATGGAATGGGCTCCCAAAGTCCACACCTATGCTAGGGATAAATACTGGGCTTCTACAGAATTTTTTAAATTAAGCTAAGCAAAGCTCTATGAAAGTTTTATCTCATATATCATAGAAAACTTAGTGTAATTCAAGAGGTACCATTTGCTTTAAGAAAAAGGATATTATCAAAATATAAACTCAAATAGTCATGTTTTCTTTCTCTTGATTTAGGTTTTTAAAAGATCAGGACTAGGAACTCAGGAAAATGTAACCAGAATGTCTCTACAAAATTTATCCAGGCAGCCTTCCCTTAATCAGACTCTGAAATGAAACCCCCTGCACTGCTTTGGACCAGGAGTCTTCCACGGCTCTTAAACAATTTGTTCACTCTGTGCACTACACAAGCTTCAGGACTGAGGGCAAGGATAGCTAACATCCATTCTGGTTTTTCTTTGTGGAAAAGGCTAACACCAAGCTTCATTCACCTTTGCATAATGCATGCATTCATTCATTCTCATCCACCCATGTGTGCATTCATTCATTCATTCATTCATGCCTTAACACATTTGACAGATATTTGTAAAGCCTCGGCTCAACACCAACACACTTTTACAGCCCATGGACAAAAAGAATACAGTGTGATTCTGTCAGATCACCACTTTCCCCAATACACACAGTCATTATGAACTTCCTGCTCACAGCATCTGGTTCACAGGCAGTCTTTCCATCTCCTTTGTCCAAACAAGAGTAATTCTCTTTCATCCCAGGGAGGGAAAGAGGGCAAGTGAACTGTTCTAAATTGCTGCGGACTGCACTTCTGGATAAACAGACTATCAAGATTTTATAATGGTCTTTATGTACAAAGCCTTAGCAAAAGATCCCTATTATTAAAGACAGAGTAAATAACTTTTAAATCTACACACCTGTAGAAAATGGCTATCTTGATGTTCCAGGTAACTGTGTATCCATCAGCATGTTAAAATTCTTCAGGAGTATAATTTTTTGCTGTGTGAGGTGATAATTTTTTCCACGTGGAGGCCCCACCCATTACTGTGACCTGGAAAATTCTTGGCCAGTGAACAAAGAGAGGAACAATCCCCAAACCAAAAAAAGTCTGGTATGTGTGAGTCTGATTTGACAGTTCAGTCATGGTTTTAGCATAGTCTTCAACTTGTATCACTCCACATACCCCCAAAGTTCCACATTACATTTAACTTAATTGTTACTCTCCTGGTGACAAATCCAGTGGGCATCTGTGGCCATGTTTCTTGATCCATAACCTGTCAGTACTGTTCAACACTAATAACCAAGCCCTTCTCCTGAAACTCATAACTCTTTGCTTCTCTGCTGAAAGATCCAGTGGATTTCTCCAATATTCCACTCTGTTCTGCACTTCAAACTTTACCAGAGCTTTGGCTTGGGGACTGTCCAAATGTCCCCAATGCTCTAGTGTCCCTCATGCTCCTAGACTCTGAGCTTTTCAGAGGGACATTTTTCTACATATAAGGAGTCAGAAGTAACAGTGCATCAGTAGCAAGTTAAGCAGCTTATTCTCTCATAAGGCCAAAGTCAATGGAAGGTTCAGTTTTTCAGTAATATTCTGAGATAACTGGGGGTCATAGCTTCAACAAAGGAATTGAGAGGACATAAGTCAATCCAAAATGGACTATTACATAGCATTGTGTTATGCCAGAGCCTGGCATGTTCTTCAATCCTCTGGATAACTCTTTTCTGAATTTTCTTCCATTTCTTCTACTCACCCTTTTCTGAATTTTCTTCCATTTCTTCTACTCACCAACTTTATAATAAACCTCAATAATCAACCCCACGTGCTCTTTTGCTCCAGTTTTTACCACTACACACCTCACCAGGATGATTTGTCAGAATCCAGAGGCACTTTTGGTTATCACAACTGAGAAGGATGTTTGTATCCTCTAGGAACTGCTACATGTCCTACAGGGGATGGGGATGTCCTCCACAAGTATTTATCCAGTCCAAACTGTCAGTAGCCCTGCAGCAGAGAGACTCTGTCCTAGGCAACAACCTGGAAACTCCTGACTCTGTGGCACTGACAGCACAGTCACATCTCTTTGCTGAGCTGACAACACAGCCACATCTCTACGCTGAGCAGCAATTCTAACAGGTATGTTAGACTTCATCACTCATGTTTGAATACTTCAAACACATCTCAAACTCAGATCATCTAATCAAACATGGGTATATTCTCTATTTTTCCACTCAGAGTTTCATCCTAGGAAAAGCAACTGATCCAGAAACTCAACTGCAATCTCCAATGCCTGCTTCTCCCTCTGGGGCCCATCACCAGGAGCTAACACACTGACTTTCTGAATGTACCTTTGGTTCAGCCATTCTTTTCATTTTCACTAATGATCTTTCTTCCTCCAATCTGTCATCTGTATCTCCTTAGAATGATATCCTCTACTGTGCCAATTGGCAATCAATTACATCCTGTCTGAATTATTGAGCTTTCCCATTATGAAATACAGATGTAAATGAGACACTCCACTGATTCAGGAAAAAAACCAAAAATTCTCCATTGTTCTCAGAGACTAAAATTCCTAATAATGGTCTTATAATTAAATATACCTAAAATGTATTGTCAAGCCCAAGACACATTTAACATTACCCCCAGATGTGCTTGCATGTGTGTGTGTGTGTGTGTGTGTGTGTGTGTGTGTGTGTGTGTGTTGTGTAGTGATAGTGGTACCAGGGAATATTAAAAATTATTCCAGGGCAATACAAAGAGGATCAAAGCCAGTCCAACAGCACTGTCAATAAGGATCTGGCCTTTGCCTCCTATTCAAACATCATCTTATGTTATCTCTCCTTTTTCCATGCCACACAAGTCAAAGTTTGCATGATGTCTTCTGTACATACCAAATGTGCCTGTTGCCTTTCACTGGTCACTTTGCATATATCTTTCATTCTGTATAGAAATGTTCTACTGCATCCTCCAAAATTAATAAATTCCTGTTATTATTCAATATTTTTTGGGAAAAGTTAGCTCCATCTCTTTAAAATACCTAAATCCCCTTCTTAAATCACCCTGTACACTCCATTCAGAGCACTTAAACTATAAACACCATCCTAGTTGCATGGTTCTTTTATTTGTTTGTTTATTTTTATTTGCATTGTTTGTACTTGTGCATTTTAGGTTTTGTTTGGCAAGGCATATTTAGACTAGAAGGCTGATGAGTTATGACATATTGTGTTGCAATGATACTTGGTAATAAAACTCAAATGTATTGATTACTTTAGCTAAGAGCTATGCTTTGAATGTGATTTGTTTTGTGTTTTGGAACTGTGGTTTCAAGGTGGTGTATAAGTGGAAGATGTCATATTTTGTCCCTTATTTATTTTGTCATCCTATCTTTTGATGTGACTCTCCCCCATTCCTTGATCCCAACATGATGTCATTCACCATGACACACCCACCATTATGCTTTTATCTTGATGCCATCCACTGTGTGGTCCCACACCACGAAGTTATCCACCATGATGCCTTTATCTTAATGCCTTCACTGTGACATTATCCACCAATGGTGGCATCTTCCATAATGTCATTTATCTATCACTATATCCTCATGGTTAGGCAATCCACCAAGATGCCTTCACTATGATGCAATCCATCATGATAAATTTACTATGGAGCCTTTACCAGGATATACTCTTTCACTGATGCCTTCATATGCCGAATGTCATGAAGTCTCTACCATGATACCTTCACCATAATACAATCCATCATTATACTTTCAGCATTATACTGTCCACTATGATGTCTTCCCTATGATGTCATATACCATGATGCCTTCCCCAAGATGCATTCACTAAGATGGTACTTTTAATATGGTGCCATCCATCATGAAACTGTCCAGAATGAGGCAATCTATCATAATTCTGTAATCATTTTGGATTCCCCATGATGTGATCTACCATGAAGACACAAACGATGAAGATACTTATCTTGCTGTCTTCCACCACCAGGTCATCCACCATAATGCCACCAATTAGCCTTCACAAGAGCAAAAACGATATCAGCACCATGTCCTTGAACATTTGGAACTGTGAACTCAATCAGCATTTTTACTTGAAAACTTACTAAGTCTAGAGCATTATGTCATCACAAACAGACAATGGGCTAATACACCTTTCATAATAAGTAAAAAGTGACTTCAAGCTCTATTATAAAGCTATAGTCCTGAAAACAGCTTATTATTGGCACAAAAATAGACAGGTAAACAAATGGAATCAAAATGAAACCCCTGATATTAAACCACATGCACATGAACACTTCTTTTTGACAAAGAAACTAAAAGTGTACAATGGAAAAAAGAAAGAATCTTCAACAAATGGTGCTGGTATAATTGGATGATGGAATGTGGAAGACTGCAGATACATCCATACCTAAAACTATGCACAAAACTTACGTCCGAATGAATTAAAGACTTCAACATAGATCCAGCCACACTGAACCTTTTAGAAGAAAAGATAGGTGGTACCCTAGAAGGAATTGGTACAGGAGACTGCTTCCTGAACATAACGCCAGTAGCACAAACCTAAGATCAACAATTAATAAATGGGATCCCCTGAAACTGAGAAGCTTTGGTAAGGCAAATGACACAGTCAACAAGACAAAACATCAGCCCACAGAATGGGAAAAAATATTCACCAAACCCACATCTGATAGAGTCCTGATTTCCAAAATATCCAAAGAACTCAAGAAGCTAGTCACCAAAATACCAACTAATCCAATTAAAAAGTAGGGTATAAAACTAGATAGACAATTCTTAATAGAGGAATCTAAAATGGCTGAAAGACACATAAGAAAGTACTCAACATCCTTAGTCATCAGGAAAATGCAACTCAAAACAACTCTGAGATACCATCTTACTCCAGTCAAAATGGCTAAAATCAAAAACACCAATGATAACTTATGCTGGAGAGGTTGTGGAAAAGGGGGAACACTCTTCCACTGCTGGTGAGAGTGCAAACTTGTACAGCCACTTGGGAAATCAGTATGGTGATTCCTCAGGAAAATGGGAATCAGCCTACCACAACATCCAGCAATTTCACTCTTAGGCATATACCCAAAAGAAGCACATTCATACAACAAGGACATCTGTTCAACTATGTTCATAGCAGCATTATTTGTAATAGACACAACCTGGAAGCAACCTAGATGTCCCTCAACTGAAGAATGGATACAGAAAATGTGGTACATTTACACAATGTAGTACTACTCAGCAGAAAAAAAAAAAAAAAAAACCAATGGAATCTTGAAATTCTCAGGAAAATGGATGGAACTAGAAGAAACCATTCTGAGTGAGGTAACACAGTCACAAAAAGACAAACATGGTATGTACTCACTCATATGTGGATTTTAGACCTAGAGCAAAGAAGTAGCATCCCACAATCCACACCACCAGAGAAGCTAGGAAAGAAGTAGGACCCTAAGAGAGACAGACATGGTCCCCCAGAGAAGGGGAAAGGGACAAGATCTTCTGACATAATTTGGAGCAAGGGGAGAGGGAGTTAGAAGAAAGAGAAGGAGAGAGCAGGACAAGAGAGAGCAGGGTGATTGAGTCAGGGGAGGAGTAGAGGAGAGCAAGGAAAGAGATAATAGAGGGAGTCATTATAGGTTTAAAGAGAAATCTGGCACTAAGGAAATGTCTAAAGATCTACAATGTTGACCCCAGTTTGGAGGTCTGGTTAATCTATGGGGCCTCTGGTAGTGGAGCAGTATTTATCCCTAGTACATTGATGGACTTTGGGAGCCCTCTCCACACAGAGGGATACTCTCTCAGTCTAGACACACTAGGGAGGTTCTAGGCCCTGCTCTAAATGACATGACAAACTTTGAAGATCCCCCATGGAAGGCCTCACTTTACCTAGGGAGAAGAAAGGTGATGGAATAGGGTGTAGGTAAGGGGCAGGGGAGGAGGGGAGGGAGAGAGAACTAGGACTGACATGTAAATGAAGCTTGTGTCTAATTTAAATTAAAAAAGAAAAAAAACAAAAGTACAAACAAAATCGATAAATCCCACTTCAAGTTTGAAAAAAAATAAAGAAATGAAATGAAATCTACATCCTACATTGCAGTGAACATGTGTAACATATTGTTGCTTCCTTCTGCTGGACCCTTCAACAGAATACACACTATTCTGCATGTGAATACATCAGGAAAGTAACATTCTAGCAGTACTTTGTGAACTTTTCAAGAATAACAATGGAATGAACAAGTGTATTTAATTTAAATAAATCAGACATGTTCAAATTGTAGACTATAATTATCTGTTCTTAAAAAAGAATTCTGAATCTAAATCAGAATATGGGAGAGTTTCTTGGTTTTTGAAAACCTACTCAAGTGGCTGGAGAGATGGCTCAGCAGTTAAGAGCACTGACTACTCTTCCACAGGACCCAAGTTTGATTCCCAGCACCCACAGGGCAGCTTATAAGCATCTGTAACTCTAATTCCAAAGGTCAGTAGCGCACTTCTGGCCTCCATGGGCACTGCATGTTTGTGATGCACAGACATGCATACAGGCAAAACACAAACACGAGAAAAACAATAGGATCAATTTTTTAAAATGTAAGATCTATTCAGTTGTATCTTCATCGAGGAAATTCATTTTAAATTGGAAAGTATATTCATTTAGAGTTTTGTCTCAATAGTTGTGTTCTGGTCACTGAGCACGGTAAGTGACCTACTTACTGTCAGCAGTGTATTCTGTAGCGACCCACACTTTGAAGCCTGGCTTGAGATGCCAAGAAAATAGCAGTGGGAATGGTACAAAGCAAAGAGAGCTCTCTTGCTTCAGAGTGTGTACTTGGTAAGCATTTATTTCTTATAAGAATTTCTTCACTGTGAACAATGCAAAAGGCATGCCTTTAAATTCAGAGTAATTTAATCTGATTTCCAACATTTCAACACAAATGCCTTAAAAATAAAAAAGAATAAAGTGATTACATTTAATTTTATGGTTTCAGATTTTCCAAAGCCATTATATTGTCTTTTACTTATTGAAGACTTCCATTAAGTAAATATGGTGAGAAAGGAAAAAAAAATCTCTGAAACTTTTACTCATTCTGTAGACCAAAAACAGGAAAAGAAATTATTCTGCCATTCCATTGAAATTTGAAAAAAATAAAGGTCTGCAGCAATTCTATACTCCTTTAGAAAAGTGGAAACCATTTATAGAATATAGTACTAACCCTGTGGGCAGGATGCCTCATATGTTTTTCTTTAATACCAGTTCAAGTCAGAAAAAAAAAAAACTTATCAGAAAGAACATGGCCTATTGTCAGCTGTCCCTACACCTCAGAAAATAAAGCACAGGGTTATGAATTCGTAAGAATACACCAGAGGTGAACTAGAGACAGCATGAGACAGCATGAGGTCATGTTAGCCTCTGCCTACCTTCTATTCCCAGAAGAAAACCCTGGCCATGTTGAGTCACACAACTTACAGAAATCACCAGGCAGGGCTCCATCCTCAGCATGACATATACTTTCTTCTGAACACTCATAGTCTTTATCTATGGAAATACTTCTGATCATTTTTAAAGATTCAACTGAAATTCACAAGTCATAGAGAAACTGATGAGAATCAAATACACTCTACATTTTCATAACATTTTATACCTAATACTTAATGTTTAGCATATGTTTCCATAAAATTAAACATACAATATTTGCACATATATGTGTAAATATATACACAAACATATATATAATTATATGCATATATCTTGATAAAAGATAAATTAAATACCTTTTCCTAACCTATGGATGTGGCCATACACACAGCAATAAAATTCATACATTACTATTTAGCTACTTGAGTTTGGCAGTGAATTTGCCCAAGCCCAGAATTTCCTTTGGGGAAGACATAATTATTGCTCCATCATTGCTTGTTATAGACTTATTTAAGTGGTTCAGATATCCATGATTTAATTTTAAGAGCTCTTATACGTACAGAAACTTACCAGAAGTCTTCTAGAATTCTAGATTCCCCAAATTTTGAAACAAAAATTCTCAGTACTCTGAACTAATGAAAGGGTGAGTACACTGAGGACTTTGAGATTTGAAAGCACTCATGAAGCTGCAGAGTCTGTGGCCAGTTGAGTCTTCTTGGAGGAAGGAAGTTGAGTTTGTTCTTGGAGACCATTTCTTATCTTGAGCCCTTCCTAACACTGCATGGCCATGCTTCCTCTATACAACGAGGTGAACATCTCTGCTCCAAGATACAGTTTATACACAGAAAATACCAGCTAAATAGAGCTTCTGCCATTTACTTCTTTTCTGCCAGATAGTTAGGCACAGCAATGACACAGTCACTGTTTAGAAAGAGTTTTCTTTTACTATAATTTCTGCTTGTTTGATAGATATTCTTTCACACCATAGCTTGGTGTTATATAGAAGTACATTTTACAGGCCTACTATCCATCTACAGGCCTACTACATTGTGCATGGCCCATGAAGCACCCTTCTGAAGCCAGCATCAGAGAGTGTTTCTGCTGCATTTCCCTCAAATTACTTCAGTGTTGTTTTCATTTGTGGGTATACAATCAGACTGAGAGCTCCATTGACTTTTATGGAGACAACAATTAGACCATACTGCATAACTAATTTTACATAATAGTCTACTATCTTGTGAGAAAGGATATTTAAACATGACAAAACACTTCACATCATAAACAAGTCCCACTCGGCATTCATGTTCACAGAGCATGCACCAGTGAGCTTCCATCATTTGTAACTGGATCCTTCTGCTCATAACTTAGGCTCTGTGAGTTCTACTTTCACCCTGAATGGATGTTTCTCATACCTTCTACATGATGATAGAATGTTCAAATATACCCTTCTATAACTACACAGGTTACACTACATCCATATCTCTTAAGTCTAAGAGCATAGGTTTCTATTTTGGAGCATAATATGGTTTCATTTTTGCTAGGCTGATGAATTTTGATGAGAGGGTTTGAGGACCACCACAAACTTTGGATCAGGCAGGGAATATATATTATACTATAATCATTTCATGTTTTCATCTCTTGGAATGACTTAATAAATGAGAATATGAATCATTGCTCTGCTATGATGTTTACTATAAAGAGATGCCTCAGTATTTAAATGTCTCAGCTGGAAATAATAAAATGGAATTGTAACCTGGGAACCTTAAAGTCACAAAAGAAACTCAACCCACAGTTTTATCAAAGCCCATGGAACATTCCCCTCCAAGTTTTTAGATGAGTTCTCAAGACAGGTAACCCTTATTGTGCTCAAGTGTTTTCCTGAAGAGCGCCGAATGAGTCTATTGTGAGCTTGATACTCCAACTAGGCAAAGACAACAAAAATAAAATTGCCTTCCCAATTTGCTCATTAATTTATTTCTTGGGGGCTAAACTACAGATGTAGAAAGGTCAACACCCAGAATTTATTCAGGTATACACAGCATCAGAGTGGGAGAAGGCTGAGTAGACAAGTTGGGAAGAAGGAAGTTGACATCCCAAGCTAGGCCAAACCCCTCTTGAGAGTCAAAAAAGGAGGCTGGCTGGAGTCTCAGTGTATCTAAGGTGCTACGAAAGTGGTAATTTCCACAAACAGACTGAAATTGTGTTGTATGAATGAATTGCCTGCCTGCCCACAGGAAAGTGAACCCCATCATTAGTTTGACACACAGCAGAAGAGGTAGAGGGAGTGGTGACAGCTAAATGCTACTGCAAGTCAAATACAAAAGGGTGAATTTAAATTCTTCCTCACAATTCACTCAACACACTGTTACTTATAACATGCCACCACTGATCTTTCTTCTGATCAAATTTTGGTGAATGTTCAAGGATTTTCTGAAGACTGGCTTCAAAACACAGATGTGAATAGAAACTAAGCTAAATTTTGACATCCAATAAATCCACGAATATAATTCATCATTTTAATCAATCAGAGTCTACAAAACAAATTTCAATAAAAATCAGCAGTGATTGATTATTGGGGGCATTTTCTGACTGTGTATAAATGTGTACAAAGCATCCTCATGATGTGTACTTAAAAGTATTCAAAGCACCCACCAAAAAAGTAGGAAGAGAACAGGGTGTATACTGTCTCCACTTTCTGTGAACGTTGTGATGGAACTTTGTTTCATGGAATTAAATGTGGAAAAATAATTTGAAAAGGTTAAAATGACACAGGGATTGCAGAGTAAACCCAGCTGTATACACAGGTAATATTCATGTATACAAAAAATAGTTCCAAGAGAATACACAGAATTAATTGGTAAGCTTGGCCAGGCCAATAAAGAGGAAATCAATAGTTATTTATATCTCTAATCACCAGTAATAAACTAAAAGGATAAGTTAATAAACAGGAGAATTTATAGTAGCATAAAGTATAATAGTGTAAGAATAAATCTAACAAATGTGTATGATCTTTAAGGAGAAAATTATAGAGCCGATTAAAAGAGTATACAAAAGACCAAGATAACTGGGGAGACATACTACATCAATAAAAAGGAAGACCATGTTGTAAAGTTGTCAATTCCTCCAGCCATATTTCAGGTTTGAAATTAATTCCTGTCAAATCCCGGTATGATTTTAATGGACCTCAAACATTTTATTCTAAGTTATATTTGGAAGTGCAAAGATTCTGAAAAGTGAAGAAACTGATGAAGGGACAGTGACTCCACCTTGTCTAGCCCATACCAGGAATTATTAAAAACTATAGTGACTAAGGCAGAATGAGAGTGGAATAAGATGGACATCATGTGCCAATGGAGGGAAGTTTCAAAACTGCAGAAACAAGTGAACAATCTTTGATTTATGATGGGGGTGACACTGCCTTCATCAAGATAATGACTGCGACTGGGACAAGAAAATACCCATCCTTTGGGGACAAAATTACCTCATCCTTCATAAGAACTATCCACAGGGATAAAAATAATAAAGAAATAGACTTTTTAAAACACAGCAGATAAGCTTACAACCTTTCAAAATAAAGTATTTATTGACCATCAAAACATATCTATTTCACCCTCTGCCCTGGAGGTGGAATTCTCACAAATCGGGGCATGAACTTGGATAGGATAGCTCTTTTCAGCTCATTCTCCCAAAGGTTGACTGTAGGGAGAGACTCTGGATACCTGTGCCGCTGACCACACCCATTTGGGCATAATCACAGGTTCGTAGAGGGGTAGGATAAAGAGAGAGGACAGGAGGTTCTTGCTCTCCCTCAGGGTTCAGCCAGCTCTTGGAAGCATCTGGGATCTTGGCGGCTCCAGCCTGTGTGAATTGTTTTCATTGTTATCCTTAGGAACACAAACGGTACACAAGATATGGTTATTGATGGTATATTATAAATGATAACAATACACTACGAGCTGCCAAGATCCCAGATGCTTCCAAGAGCTGACTGAACCCTGAGAGAGAGCAAGCCCTCTTTGTATTCTCTCTTTAATCCTACCCCTCTACTTAACTGTGACCGTTGTGCGTGGTCAGCGGTACAGTTATCCAGCGTCTCTCCCTACAGTTGACAGTTGATGAAAGCCTTCTGGCAGCAGCACTAGCAACTAGGGGTGAGAGTGGGGTTCTAATGGAGGGTAAAGGAGAGGGATATGGCTCAAGATCTTCAAGAGGGGAGGGCACAGTTATCATACATAAGGAAATCTATACATAATATCCACATGGTTTGGGGTCTATACTGCTTCTGCTTACACTCCTTCAATGATGGCACGTTATTGAACTTTCCTACAGCAGAATTGGAGCCAGCCCTGTCACACATGCCAGCCACTTGCTTAGGCTTCCTTCCACCTAGCTCTACCCTAGAATTGGCACATTGCCATTTGACATACTTCAAGCTTGGGGGAACCTCTTAGAGCATGAGAGTGGAGACTGAATTTTGGCAGGCAGTAACCAAGCTCACAAAGGCCCCGGTAGTTCCCCCATCTCCATGCTGGTGTTGGTGCCCATAGTTTCTTGCTGGAAGGAAAAGGATCCAGCCAAAGAAACACACCCTGAGCAAAGCCAAAGACACACTCAGCAACCAGAACCAAAGAAATGTACCCTGACTCTGAAACTAGTGCCAAAGAAACACACTTTGTCCCTAGAATCAGGGCCGGTGAAAGAAATATACCCTGGCCTTATAAAACTAGAGCCAGAAGGCCAAAAAGACCAGTAAAAGAAACACACTTTGGCCCTGAAACTAGAGCCCAATCTGGCCCTAAGCCCATGCAGAAAACTAACCAAGAACTAACCAATCCCTGAACAGAGAGCTAGACAATCAGTTTGGAGATTCAAATTTGACCAATGCCTGCCCCCTGGAAAAACTATATAAACCTTGTGTCCCCACGGAATTAGGATATGTGAGAGAGAATAAAGATCCCTGAAGGAGCTTTGAGTGAAGACCTTCCTTTGCAGTGTGTGTGTGTGTGTGGCGGGGGGGGGGCAGCAGAGAGGGGCAGAGCCAAGGCTTAAGAGAGCTGCACAGAAGAGCAGCAGAACAGCAATGGCTGAGGGAAGCGGAAAAGTCCCTTGACAGAGCAGAGTTGTTACACTCGGGGGACTGGAGCAGAAACAACTTTGCAGGAGATGCCCTTTTCTGCTGGCGCAGAGCTGATGCACTGGGGAAGCCCCCCTTGAAACCGGGCTGTAAACTGCTGTCCTTACAGCTGTGGTATTGCTTGGCTCCCAAGCTCCAGGATACCTCTCCAACTGTGCTGTGTAACACTTAATATGCTGTGACTCCTGAGTTGCAGGATATCTGTCCCATCCGAGCTGCCCAAAAGGCCTTACACTCCTTACACTCGGACCTCTTGTTTTTCTCACTCTGTGCTGACTGGAGAATACAGTGAGGCAGGCTACAGATAGGGAGCATGGAACAAGAATCCAATTTTAAAATACAAATCTAATTCTCTAGAAAATAAGATTTATTTTTATCTGAGAAGACAGCATCTACAATGTTCATTTACAGGTGGCTCTTTAATCCTAAGGAAGAATATGAAAACTATTAGGTCCTAGAAGCTTGTAGGTCTTTAATTCCTTGACATGAATCTGTAAAAAGACATTGGATTTGGGAGAGGGAGTTGAATAAGTGACTCTCTAAAGGCATTCGCAAATAAACTGTGACAAATTCAAAGGGAAAGAAGACACTAGACTTGCTTCACTCCTGAGTAAAGAGCTGAACTTGTTGGTAATGGTTTCAGAATGCCCTGAGGCTCAAGGCTTACAAGGTGGCTTACTAGGTAAAGGAGTTTGCTGCTTTAATTTAATCCTTAGGTCATATTTGGTGGAAGGGGAGAATGGACTCCCCAAGTTGTCCTCTGACCTCCACAAATGTATAATGCATACATGTACTGGTAAACACACACATACACACACACACACACACAGAGAGAGAGAGAGAGAGAGAGAGAGAGAGAGAGAGAGAGAGAGAGAGAGAGAATGATTTAAAAAAATGATTATGGTCTTGAGTGTGTTACAGTGTCAGTTATCCTGTCTGCATTTCCATGAGGGACTCAAGCTTGGACTTAAGAAGTTAGTGGTACCAAGAAACTAGCATAGGTTAAAAGGGGAAAGGAAAAGATGAAAAAGTGTCATTCTACCATTCTACTTGAACTAGAAACATTTTTTATAAATAGATTACAGATGAGTAGTTTGTCCCTTGGTTCACTGCATCTAGAGAGGCAGATAAACTCTTCAATTAGTAAAATCAGCCAAGGAGATGATTCAGGGCACTGTTGAGCAGATCTACTCTCAGCCAAAAATACAAGATGAAGTGTATCACATCCCATTAGCAACTCAGAGCCACCTTGTTCCTTGCAGAGAAAATAAATTTAGCAAAACAAAGAAGCCAAAGGTATATTTCCAGCTTACTCTACTATACATCATCACTGCCCTCCTCTAGAAGAGATGGCAGATGCTGAAGCTCTGAGCCAAGGCCAAATCCATCTCCATGTTGTGAGCACAGTCAGCACCAGTCCCAGGAGTATATGCCAGCATTGTTATCAATATAGCAGGGTGGAATTAGACATTGCATTCACTCCGTAGGCATGGCTACACAGAAAAACAAGACAAGATTTTACAATTTTTTAATGATTTCTTTCCTATTAGATTTATTTTGCAAACTCTCTCTCTCTCTCTCTCTCTCTCTCTCTCTCTCTCTCTCTGTCTCTCCCTCTTGTGTGTGCGTGCGCGCGCGCGCGTGTGTGTGTGTGTGTGTGTGTGTGTGTGTGTGTGTGTGTGTGTGTGTGTACCCATAGGGGCCAGAAGAGGGTACTTGGTCCCCTGAAGCTGAAATTGCAAGTGGTTTTAAATTGCCCAACATGGGTGCTGAGAACATAATACAGCAAGAACTTTGAACTTTTGGTCCCCACTAACTGACACTTTAAACACAGTTTGATCACAATTTTATACTATTACTGTCTTTTTATCTCCTGTGAGCATTTGATTCCCCTATTATCATCTTGTACAACTAAAGCCAGGCCTTTTTTCTATAATGCCTTCAAAGAAATCATATAATCCAGAGGCTAGAAAGACTTCTTCCAGAAGACTGGATTTCCCAGCATCCCATCAAGCAACACACAGCTGCCTATAACCCCAGGGCCAGGGAGTCTGACACCCTCTTCTGGCTTCTAAGAGCACCTACAGACATTATACACACACCACACACACACACACACACACACACACACACACACACACACACACACACACACACACACACGCACGCACACACACGCACACACACGCACTCACACACACACACACATTACCATCATCATCAAGAAATTCTATAATCACAAGGACTTGCATTCACAAAGTCAGCCCTGCTAGAGGAAATGGACTCCTAAATCTAACACTTATTTTTTTTAAATCTGCCAAGTTGCCTAGAATAATTTTGTGTGGTTCACAGATACTCAGTGTTCTGTGTTTGAGGCAATAAAATTGTGTTGTGCCTGTTTAATTATAAAATAATAAAAATTCACAAGATCAATTGTTTAGCAGGGATACTTCCTTAAACACTTCATACTCACATGAGGGACTGGAACTGAATTCTTTCTTGATCTGCTAAGTTCTGGGTTCAAGTCACAAGACCGTGATTAAATAGTCCAAAATTAAAGGTTCTTTATTTCCTGACTCAAATGTCCCCAAGAGAAATCCTGAGACAAGATCTGGAGGACAAATTACTTCAAGGGAGTTGAGTCCAGGAAACAGCAATGGGAAGTGTCAAGAAAGGCAAGGCAAGTGAGGTGACAATGAAGTGCCCATTATTACACAAACTGTCCCTTTCCAACCTTATTCTACTGGAAACTCCAGGAGCCAAGGAAAAGCCTGTGCAGTAATTACCCTCATCTCAGAAGAGACTCATCCATTCCCAAGGGTCACTGTGTGAGAGCAGCTGAGGCAAAGCAAGCTTTAATTTTCCAGCACTTCAATTTGCTTAGACTTAGAGAAAGCAAGCTTGGCTACCCTATTCTCTGGAGACAGCTTGAAAAACAACAGATGACAAAAGTACAGATCTGCTTGATGGTGTCACTCAGTAGAAATCAATGTTACATGCAGGCAAGGAAGGTCAGTATTGGGTCTAGATCTGGATAAAGGTCTACTAGGACATTTCATTTGTTCTTTGAAAGCTAATGGACAGACAGCTATCCACACTATTTGGTCTTACTATGATTAGAGTTCTTTTGTTACAAAGTGAGGATCATTGTTTCTTACTGTCTGGAGCCAAGCAACCAAGAAGACAGCATCTTTTCTGTGAGGAGGGGATCATGAAGTGTCATTACCAAACAAATTAGGGACTTGGTGATCAACAACTCAACCTGTTCACACTTATTGTTTAACTATATAGCTGGTAAATACAAAAGTCGATGTTGGCTCGGTTTTACTTTCTTTATGTAGATAACATCAATTTAAAAATCTACCACCACCACCCCCACAAAAAAGTATCCATGTTTGCAAAAGTGAAAAGAGACAGAATATGCTTTCAAGAAACTTAAAACCTAAGTCTTTGATTCTCAGGACTCTTTAATTAATCTTACAAATATACAAGATACTAAATCCTGGGTGACTTTCAACAAGCATCGCACATATATGTGCTTCCATTTACTTTTGAAAAGCTGTTCAACCCCAGCATGCATGAGAGCTGTTTACATTTCACTTGTATGTCTTCCCTGTGATCATGGAAACTGTGCCTGGTAAGAAGTGGGAAGAGTAGGGCAAGCACGCAGACCTGTCCACGGCTGGCCCCAGAGTGCACTCTATACAGTAGGCATTCAGAAACTGGCACAACCATCAATCATTAAGCAGTCCACAAGAGAAACCCTGTAAACAACCTAGGACTCATTTTCCAGCTCCAATAGCCTCAGAATCACCTGGAGACATTAAATTACAAATTTCCATGCCTTTCTCAGAAGAGCTTGAGGTCTATGTAGCTATGATGCTCTTCCTTGACTCCTCTTCCTTCACACTTCATCCATTTTACTTGGTCCAAGAAGAAGCATCAGAGCCTCCATTACCAAGTAGGGCTGAACTTTGTTTCATAACACCCTGAAGTTCAGGATTATTTTTGTTGTTGTTTGTTTTACTCTCAAACTATTTGTTTATTGTAACACACATAAAGAAATTTTGAAATCGAAATATAAAGATTACAACATAAAATAATTTCTTCTTTATGACCTGAAATGCAGCCTCACAATAAAGACAAACCATTTTTCTATTCCCAGGAAACAGATAGAATAGCTTGATGATGAGAGAATTTTGAATACATATCAACTAAATTCACCATTGGCATTCAGAAAGTTTAATCATAATTTAGTGTTATGGTTGTGTTTTTACTAGAAAAATATTTAAATCCCAAGCAGCAAGTCATTGTTGATACAGAAACTGTATCAACATCAGAACAAAAACAAACAAATGAAAACAAAAAGGTTTAAAAGAAATGCAAGGGCCAGGGACATGGATCAGTGGGCAACACCTGGATTTGACTCCTTCGTTAAGTCCTCGGGACCCACAAGGTAGAAGATGAGAGCAAACTCCAGAAAGTTGAGTTCTAACCTCTATTCATACCCACATCCACACACAAGCACATACAAATGCACGTATAAATTAATATAATTTTAAAGGTAAAAAAGCCATTTAAGTTTATAGTCAAATACATAACAGAAATGATATGAATAAAAGCTTGTGATTTCATATGCAAACAGTCTGAAGGGTCTGCCTGTACCACAAGTATTTTGTTGCTGTATCAGCAATAGATTTGAGGGACATATTCTCTAGAGTCACACATAAAGAAATTTAAGGAATAGATTAAATCAAATCCTAGATGAAAATGTTTGTTTTTAAGAATTCCCCACAACATATTTCACATTTATCCATGAAAAATTATATAACCCTATACAAACATATCACAATCTTTTTCTACAATTTACTAAATGCCCCAAAGGCAAAAACTTAACATCTGTAAGAATAATATTCCAAGTTCATCACAGATCTTTTCAACATGCGTCTCTCTACACAATTAGCCATATACTAAATGTCTACTTCGTTAGGGACCATAAAGAAATGAAGGGGTAACAATATACTTTGTACCACATTAGCAACACCTTTTAGCCACAGGTGTGTCGGTGTTATGTGTATTTAAAAAAACTGGGCTTTTGGCTATCTATATAGTGTTAGAATGCAAATTAAGTTCCCATATTAGTACATCAATTAACAAAGCCCTCCATAAAGCAGACTGAAAGCATTAAAAGTTTTATATATGTGAGTTTTAAGCCATCTTATTTCTATAGAAAAATTATAGCAAATGAATATTCCAGTTAATATAATGTGCATTCTTAGAAAGATTTTAGTCTTACCACCTGACTATTTAGTGCTCAGTATGCAACTCAGAATTGGGGGTTCTTTAAATTATTCCAAATTCTAGCATCATCCCATCAGTTAGAGAGAAAGAGAGAGAAATGGCTTATAGACAGGCTAGAGGTAAGCATTCAATGAGCGTCAATGATTTTTTTCTCCTTTCAACCATTTTCTCCCCAACATTAGAAACAATAATATTTCAGATATTAATGTTGTTGCTGTGGAAATATTGTAACTGTGAAGGCACACAGTCTCAGTAATTGAAAAGAAGATGTCTAATGTTTATTAATGAGTTGTTTTCAACAGTAACAGATAGGTATAAAACACCACCATTCAAGATTCTCTGACCATTTTGCTAGCTTTCTATCATTGTAAGAATATCAACTTAAATGAAGAGTTAGGTCTATGAGATGGTTCATGAGGTGGACTCGGTAGTAGGCACTTCTGATTACTGTGTTCCATTCCTGCATCCAACAAGATGGCAGAAAGTACGATTCTCTTGGAGTTGTCCTCTGACTTCTACACCTGTACTACAGTATATGTCCAAAGATGTGTGTATACAGGCATGTACGCAAATAAACAAATATTAAAGTTTTATTTATTTCAATGTGTAGCATATCGTGCAGTATCCACAGAGGACAGAAAGGGGCATCCGATTCCCTGAAAGCAGAGTTACAGATGGTTGTTAGCTGCCATGTAGGTGCAGAGAACTGATCCCAAGACCTCCAGAAGAGCAATTAGTCCTCTTAAGCACCGAGTCATCTCTCAAGCCCCAACACACATATAACTTAACAGAAAAGAAGAAATATGTTTGTGGATAACAATTTCAAAGCTTCCAATTCAGGTTTAGATGTTAGAGTCTCTGTGGTAGTTTGCCTATGTTAAGAGCAGCACAACATGGCAAAAGCAGCCACAAAGAAAACATTGACTTCATGGTGCCAGGAAACAAGTGAGTGCAGGAGGAAGCAGCCTGGTTGGCTCCAATATCTTGCCAAAAGCACATCCTGAGTAACCTAGTTTCTTTCCAATAGGCCCCTAAGTATCCATGATTGCCCTATAGCAGTAATGGAAGCAAATGAAAGCTTTAACACAGAAGTTTTGGGACATTTAAAATCCAAAAACCCCACAAATAAAACAATTTTAAATAAGCTGGCATACACACACATACACAATGTGTATACTGTGTGTGCATGTATACATTAGTGTATATATGTATGTATATGTAATTGAAATAAAACACTGCACAAAACAGTATTTGATCTTATAGATGGCATATACCCTGAATTTTTCTATTTATTTTATTCAGCCTCACTTTTTCATATTCAAACTCAATAAACAGACTTTACAACCATAGTAAATTGATATCAGCTCTTTGAAAAATAATATGAAAAAATAGCAAATGAAACAAAGCATTTTCACTGAAGAAATGATGTTTTTTGTAAACTATAATGTTAACACAGAAACATCACTAGAGCTACAAGAATACTGAAAATCAGTTACAAAATCCAATGAGATCAGCCAGCAGGGACAGAAGGTGAGTGAGGCTGGAGTTCACTATGATGAAGCCTGAGTGAGCTGAGCCATCTATCACCAGTATGTCTATCACAGTCTTCATGGGACATATCTCATTGCCTCCACCCCTGACCTTGTAGCAGCAGAAACAGAAAGTGGCAACACAGATTGATGCTTCACTTACTAAAAATAAAAGGAAAAATAAAGGAAAGAATACCTCTATTAATACATATTAATTTCCACATATAATTATTTCCAATTGTAGAAATAACATGAAGAAATATTTGAGCAGACAAAAGGATGGAGGTCTGAGGAGAGTTAAGACTTGGAGGGAGCAAAGGAGAAATGGTCAGGGTCTGACTCATCTCCACTCTTGGGAAGTGAATGACAGAAACACCCCTCTCCCTGGTAGCATTTTTTTAGACATGAAGTCATATTCATTACATATGCTATGGGCCAGACACTGTGCAATGAAGAAAATACATTGACGAACAAAACAGAACTGCCAACTGTAAGTAGCTGGTATTCTCAGTTCAGAAGCTAGGAAGAGCCTGGTTCAGAGCCCACAGCCCTTTCAAGGATTCCTGCAACTTAGCTTAATAGGCCTTCTAAGTGTGGAACCCTAAGGAAGACTAGGACAATGAAGGGACTGTGGGTGAATTTGTGGATATAAATCAAGAAAACTTTTACCCAAATGTCTATTAACCTTTCAATGCAAACACTTAAAATACATTTAATGGCACTGCCTCTTTGGCCTTGTCCAATAAGCCAAACTCATTGTGGTCCTACTAACCATTTAAGAAAATTAAATAATGTGACTTCACATTAAGCTGGTGGAGTATAATTCATGCCTTCTAAGAAAGTTAAGACAGAACAGACAGACAACCTAGGTATGTGTAGATTCATCTTCAGTTCCAGATTCAAGAGTTTACTTTTTCCATTTATGTCTGCTTTGCAGACATTGTATGATCAGGTGAGTTTGTGCCTTAAAGAAAATGTATGGAAGACTTTCCTGAGTGTGTTTACACTAAAAAGTGTCCAACTACATCCTTTATATGCAAATATCAGTTTGGCTGATAGAATAATCTCTGGGCAATCTTTTCACATGTCTTTTTAAGCTGGTGGTTAGATCATGGCCACCTCTCAAAAGTCACCTTATAGAAAGTGCAGTGTGCCTCCAGGAGTCATAGGAGATGGGAAGGCACCGTGTTTCCCACAAAATTCCAACCTAGGAACCCAAACACCTTTTTAAATGGAAATGAGCAGAAAGACTGAGTATATGAGATCTGCTGAAACAAAGCACAAAATAAACAGAGCACAAAAATGGGAACCTAACAAAAAGAACAGTATTTGTGCTTAGTCTGCATTCAGTAAAGTGTGGGTATGTGTATGTTCATGGGTATGAGTAATGTGTGTATGTGTATGTATTTGTGTTTATGTATATAAATTTTCTGTGTGTGATGGTGTGTATGCATATTTATTGTGTAGGAGTGTCTCTGTGTCTGACTTTGTATGCAGGAGTATTATGAAAGCATGTATGTTTGTGTGTGTATATGCATGTGCATATGTGTTTGTACATATGTTTTGTGCTTATATATGTGCAAGTGTGTAAATTGTATGTGGTGTGTGTGTCTATGTATCTATGGGTGACTTCTGGTTAGACTGTTCATCTATCATCACCCTTTGGTACAATGTAAACAGAATACAGGGCTCTGTTTCTTAATTCTTCTTTGTATAATACTTCCTAGCAATAACACATCATATTTTTTCTTTTAAAAAAGTTTATACTTTTTGAGACTTATTTTTCATGCAGAAATATGTATAAAAGGCTGAAGAGTGTGATGTGCTTTACAACCTCATAAAATTTCCACAGACACAGAAGCATTATGCGTATATCATCAATAATGATGGAACCTCGGTTCTGGAGCACTTTCAAGAGTTGACAATATTTTTCACAGTTCACAAACTAAGAGGCCCCCTAAATCTAGATCTGGATCTCCCAGAGATGCATCTGAAGATCTATGGACAGCATTGCATTATTCACTCATCACCTTCATCTGGAGACATCATCGGCCACACAGTATGCTCATTTGGAATATTGTGAACATCTGGGAGGCATAAAATTTTACTGAAGAATGATTGGATAGAAAAATGTACATAGCCAGGCAGTGGTGGCACATGCCTTTAATCCCAGCACTCAGGAGGCAGAGGCCGACGAACTTCTGTGAGTTCGAAGCCAGCTTGGTCTACAGAATGAGTTTCAGGACTGTTAGGACTGTTATACAGATAAACCCTGTCTTGAAAAACAACGCCAACAAAAATATGAACATATCCAGAGTAAAAACCCTATGAGTTTTTATTTAAGTATGAGATATGTCCATAAGTATGCCCTTAGGAATTCCCACCAAAGTCTATATGCTATCATTCTGTCCATCACTCTACAGGTGCCCTCTATGCTCTTGGATCATCATCTCTATTTTGCTATTATTGTAACAACAGGGAAGAATTAGAAAGAGTTTTAGGATTTCTATTGCTGTGAAGAGACACCATGACCATGTCAACTCGTATAAACAAAATATTTAATACAGGTAGTGCTTAAAATTTCAGAGTTTTAGTCCATTATCATCATGGCAGGAGAGCATGGCAGCATGCAGGAAAACATGGTGCTGGAGAAGAAGCAGAGGGTTCTTACATCTTGACCAACAGGCAAGGTCTGGTCTGTCTCACTGGAAGTAGCCTGAGCATA
The DNA here is from genome assembly GCF_003668045.3 of Cricetulus griseus. Classification (NCBI taxonomy): domain Eukaryota; kingdom Metazoa; phylum Chordata; class Mammalia; order Rodentia; family Cricetidae; genus Cricetulus; species Cricetulus griseus. The sequence continues at coordinate 176,435,861 of NW_023276807.1, read as the reverse complement.
TATGAGACTTCAAAGCCCACCTCCCCACTGACACACTTGCTCCAACAAGACCATACCTACTCCAATAAGGCCACACTTCCTAATAGTGCCACTCTTTTTAAGGGCCATTTTCTTTCAAAATACCACAGGGTTACATGTAAACAAGCAGGACACAGGACAATACACAGGTCTTTATAAACTGATGTGAATATTGTATTGTGGAGTAAAACTTAAATAATTTTTGTCTTGGTAATTCAAAATTGGAGTTTATCTTTAATACTGAAATTTCACCATGTAGTGATTCTGAAAGACAGTGTAGAGGGACTTCAGAGGAAATTTTCTGAGTGGAAGACCAAGATCTTTGTTATTTTACCAAATAAGTAATTGTGCATATCTATCCTACAGCATTCGGTTTTAAAAGCAAAGTGGTCTGACAGAGGCCTTTGGTTTTCTCTTTTTCTTGATGCTGACATTCCCTTTGTGAAATGTTTGATGGACTGAGAGAGTAATTTTCCTCAGATACATCATGTATAACTGATCTATATAGATTAGAACAATATCTTTTAAATGTGCAATATTTTCAGCTGGACACAATGATGTATAATCTTTAATCCCAGCACTAGGGAGGCAGAGACAGGCAGATCTCTGAGTTTAAGGTCAGCCTGGTCTACAGAGAGAGTTCCAAGACAACCAAGGCTAATCAAAGAAACCCTCTCTCAAACAAAATGATTGCATAATTTTTACCCTGTGAATGATTCTTCATGTTAATTAATTGTCTGAAAATAAACACACATTACTAGTAGTTTGTACTGCATAGTGAACTCAGATCTGGCCTTTTAAATATACTGCAAAGGTCCTAAAGGCAAAAGAAGGGTAAAATAACCAGGTAGCAAGCATATCAGCAGCTCTTGTATTGAGCTACTTTGTACAGAAGTGATCATTAAATTCATTGTCATTGCCACAAGCATGCAGTGTTGCATAACCTGACATCAGTATCTGCTCTTTGCCTAACCCTGGATTCACTATAACTCTCATGGCAATATGTAATATATTAGTCATGGTTCTCTAGAGGAACAGAACTGATAGAATGAACATACAGTCACACACACACACACACACACACACACACACACACACACACACACACACATGCACACAAACAGGCACACACACGACTTAGTAAAGTGACTTACAATCTGTGGCCCAACCAGTCCAACAATGGCTGTCTCCTGATGGAAACTCAAGGTTCACTTCACAAGGTTGGATGTCTCAGCTGGTCTTCAGACTACATTGGAATCCTAATGAAGGAGATTCTAATACCAACAAAAGTGATGCTTTAACATCAGGATGGGATAGATGAATTTGCCAATGAGAATGAGGGGAAGCAGGCAAACAGCAAGTTTTCATCTTCTGTGTCTTTTTCCATCAACTGCTACCAGAGGATATGTCCCAGATTTGGGGTGGGTTTTCATATCTCAAATGATCTAATCAATAAAAGTCCCTCATAAGTGTTCCCAGCTGTTTGGGTTTTAGTTGATTCCAGTTGTAGACAAGTTAGAAACCAAGATTAGCTATCACATTTGGTAACCCATGCAGACTGGAAACCTGACTGTCTTCTCTGTGCTCTCTGGATGGAAGAAGTGCTGATTGACTTGGCATATCTGTGAATAGCTGCTGTCTTTCTCATGACTATATTATCAGTGCTCACTAATACACATGTACAACTTTGAGCAGGCACATGTCCCAACCATGGGTATTGACAACTCCAGGCATAGACATTATAGGTGGTTCATTGGAAACTGATTGAAGCACACTGAAATTTCTTCTAGTACATAAACAAATTCCTGTTAGCATATCATGGCCTTTTTAGGAGTGACAATACTTCAAATTCCTATGTGAAGATTTCCAAAAATTGGTAAGTAATCTTTCATACATAGAGCCTGAAGTGGCTGGTTTTGTGTGTCAACTTGACACAAGCTAGAGCCATCAAAGGAAAGAGCCTTAGTTGAGAAAATGTCTCCATGTGACCCAGCTGTAAGACATTTTCTCAATTAGTGATCAATGGGGAGGGCACAGCTCTTGGTGGGTAGTGCCATCCCTGGGCTGTTGGTCCTGGGTTCTATAAGAGATGGGCTCAGAAAGCCTTGGGAAGCAAGTCAGTAAGCAATTCCCCTCCATGGCCTTTGCAAGAGAAGTGAAGAAACTTTGGGGATTTTGATATCAGTGGTCCATGAGAGGAACAGAGATTTTCTTTGATTGTTCCCAAGAGCTCTGTCTTAGGATTTCTGTTGCTGTTGTGAAACACCATGACCAAAATGCAAGTTGGGGAGGAAAGGGTTTATTTGGCTTATACTTCCACATCGCTTCACTTTTCCACACCTCAATGACTCTGTTGTGGAAACAAAATTCACTCATGTGGAAAGACCCTATTTTTAAAACTTTTGGAAGGTCCAATAAAGGTAAAGGTAGGGCTGTGTGTGTGTGTGTGTGTGTGTGTGTGTGTGTGTGTGTGTGTGTGTGTGTGTGTGTGTAGAAATTCCTAGCAGGGCTGAGAAGGCAGGAAGAGCTTCCAGCATTGCTTTCTGTGTAGTTCTTCCTGATAACTTGCTGAAGATAACCGGATCCTTGCTACTAAAAACCCACTACATATAACTGCCTGGTTATGTTGTAGTTATTTATGGTTTTATGCCATTTTCTCCATGAAGATTCTTGGGGACTAAATCTGGAACATAAATACAGACTAAAAAATCCTATATCTGAGAACAATAGCTACTTCCTGTAAAATCCCTACCAGTCACCTGGCACCAATGTCTTCATTTTATTTCCTGAATCTAATTTATGTCCAAGACAACCCAAATGGAACAAAGCAGTCCTGTTTACAACAATTAGATGGACCCTCAGCTAGTCCCACAGACACACAGACACAATTAGTGGTTTATAAACCAAAAACTCATGTTTTTTTCTGGATGTTGCTTCCTCATTGTGTGGTCACAGAATTACGTAGTTAAATGGTGATCAGAATATCATTACAGATGGAGAGTATCTCTTAGCCCAAGGGATTATGGAAAAGGCAGTTGCTTAAAAAGATAGTTTTTTATGCTGAAGCCCACAAGACATAAAGCCCCGTTGTGACCAGAGGTAGAATGCTGTCTTCATTAATCAGCCTTTCTTGATATGTTATGTGCTCACTGCACTCCCACAGGAAGTTATCACCCACAAAGGTCACCTTCAGATGTGGTGGTCCAATCCTAAGCCAGAAAACAACAATTAGACCCTTGATACAATTAGATCCTTAACCCTGATGCCCTGGTACAAAGAGAAGTGATCCTTCTAAACTTTTATTTAATAACTTGTGAGGAAACTTTATGAAATAAAGATAATACATGTGACTGAGTGTGGAGTTGCCATGGGAATTAAATGAGATACTACTGGTACATATACCACACTGTCACCTGGCTGAAAAGAAGTGCTCAAAGATAGGTATTACTGAACCCAAGAGTATTTGAAAAGGATTCAATGAGAAAAAAAGTCAGTGTGTCTGCCTTCAAGAACTTTTGTTTATTACTCTTGTGAGTCAAGTGTGGCTCTGTAAGATGGTGAATCTCCCTTATTAACACTTTCTTCAGCACACTGAAACTCTACAACTGTGACAAATTTTAGTTCTTCCGCTTACAGAATCCTATGCCAGTCCAACATATTTTGAAGGAAGAGGAAAATAAAATTTCATACCAAGTGGATGGCTAATCTTGGTTGTCATCTTTACTGGATCCAAAATTAACTGAAAAGCAAGATGTTAGGCTCTCCTGTGAGGGACATTCCTGCCCCAATTGTTTGAAATAGGAAGACATACTCTAAATGTGTCATCTCAAATGAAAGGCCATACAAAAGGAGAGCTTTGAATTTTGCCTATGTGTTGCTCCACTAATGCATTCTTTTCCTGATATTAAAATCAGTTCTTTGGCCTTCCCTGACTACCAGCTCACCAAGAATCCTCCATGCCTTCAATGCCAGATTGGGTCTACTCAGATGTCCAGACTCATGGACTAAAAAACCACCAGATTCTCCAACTCTCCAGTATGACTTTCTTATTAGGAAGAAAACCTAATGAATTCTCTTCTGATATATATTAACTCTATTGAATCTATTCCTCTAGCAGATCCTGTCTAATGCCCCCAAGATACACGGAGGTGGTCCAAAGACACAGAATAGATTCTAATTTTATAATCATTTTTCTGAAGCTCCATCTTCCAATGTACCTGCAAATACCTATAGGTACAATACCTATTTCAGTGGATATTGATTAATTAACTTTTACAATCATCTCCTCAGTTTTACTCACCATGTTTCAGATGATCAGCAGCCTCACAGTGCTGGAGTCTACATTTAGAACAGTGAATATGTAGAGCATTTCTGCCATCACAGACAACTCTGCCAGGTGTCATTACCCTAGAGAGAAAGCAAGTTTATCAAAATCTGTGGTCCCCTGAGGAGGAAGTTCCAAAGCTAGATCTCTAGGGCATTGGCTGAGACTCTCCGGTGATTCAGCATAAGCGAGAGTCCTAATACTTCCCAAACAGTTTCACCAGCTGGGAAATAAGCATTTAAATATTTGAGCCTATGAGGCCATTCTCATACAAACCCCTACAATATATCAATATATATATCAATATATATATATATATATATATATATATATATATATATATATATTCACAGATTCTAAGAGCTTGGTCTGCCCTGGCTGACTCCATTGCTTCTAGGTCTTTGGTAAAACAGAGAATCATGGAGCCATGCACATGCTACAGAAGCAGCTTGCCTTATAGTAGAGACAAGACTTTCCAAGGACTGATTTCTTTCAGCAAGCCCTACTCTAAAGGTTAGGGACCAGGTTGTAACACTTGAGCCTGTGGGGGACTTTTCCTATTCAACACTCAATACTCAATTTACATGTTAATGCAAACTGTGGGAGGGGTGCTGGGTATTTTGATTTTGGTCTTTGTAACCAAGGACATCAACTCCGAGTTTCATGACATTGTGTGTCCTTGATAAGCTCCAGTCCCACAAAGCTCAAGCTTTTGTGGACTAGAAATAAACTGCTGTGAAAAAGCTCTCACCTAGGTGCCTGGTCTGCTAATGCCACCTGGATGAGAAAAACAGAGCAGTCATCTAAGGGAATTATTTAAATGTGCTGTCCCTCAGTGTCAGCTGCAATCCACTCTCTCACCTTTGTTATAAGGACCACACATAGATTATATATATAAAATCTGTTTTCAAATAACCTAAATAAATTTCCATAGTATTACCACTTGGATTATTGTCCACAACTTGTTTAAATTGTGAGCATAAAAATGATGCACATGAAAGAATTATGCTGACATGAGAAAGGTCACCTGAATGTATTCTATTGTGCTTTCTTACCCAGGATATTTTCTAGGTGGTGTGTTCCGCGCGCGCTGTATTTTCTCGCCAGCAAGAAATACACGCAGGACACTTGGATCCTTCTGCATACAAGCTTTTAATGCATCTTGTGAGGGGAGAGCATAAGCTTACCAGAGCGGAGACACTGAACCAAGAAAAACCATCCCTTATAAAGGCTGGCCAGCCGCCTGGGACGTGTTACCCTATGAATGGCTTCAGCTCCTCAGGCCAAATGAGCCACGGGATAGGCAGAGATCAAAGGAATGGAGATTACCCAGCGCCTGTGAAGTAATTTACATCTTGGTGTCTTTAGGCACCATTATTGTAATGGAGCAATGCAGGAAACGGCCCCCTACATATCCCCCTTTTTTTATTAATTAATGAAAAGGCTTTATATTTTTACAAGCAAATAGGTCACCCATAATTTGAGGGATAGAGGCAGAGGTTGAACCTTCCCAAAATCAAACATTAAGACTGTGTACAAGAGTCGCCATCAGGCTGTTAGCTTGACCCGAAGTGCTCTTGACCTGTCCTCTGCCGTTTTTCTGGGAAAGGGAGTCTTGGGGCAGGTAACCCTTATGCAGGTCAACGTACCACCCAGAGAAGCCTGCATAATAGGCAACTCTGTGCGATGCCTTTGCTCAGCATCCCTCATTGGGCTGCCCAAACCAGACACTCTACCCTGTGCAATGAGCCTAGGCTCCGGGTGTGCAAGAGCTGTCTGGCCGGCGGCCTATTGCTTAAGCATAGTTAGCCAAAATATAAGCGCTTGGGTGATCTCTTGGTTTGAGCCCTGGAGCTTACATGCCAGCCAAAAGTAACATCAATCCGCAAACGGTTGCATCAAACAATCCCACCCCCACCCCTTAAGCAGTGGCCATCTCTCCGCCAAGGACAGGAGTTAATCTGGATAACAATAGCGGCTCTCAGCTCCCGGGGAGAGGGTGGAGTTCCGACTTTTGAAGGTCCGAAGAGGCTCTTTGGGTGAGTCTTTTTGGGATCCACAGAGGATTTTCTTCATCCTGTGGAAAAACACATATCGCCCCCCTGGATCTTATGAGAATAGGATCCGGGCCTCTCCAAATATCAGTTAAGATATCTTTCCATTTTACCATTTTCTTTTGGCCTTTTAGGTTTTGAGGTGAGACGCTTGGCCCGAGCGTCAATGTTTATGAGGCTTTAAAGCCCCAGGCATTCCAGGCCTTTAAGAAGTATTGAATAGCAGGCATGGCCTTTTCCCCTATCAAAGACTGGGAAAGCCATCTGTAATTTTGTAGGGCAGAGGCTAGGTTTTGAGTCATCTAGCTGAGCTGTTTTCTCTAAAACTTTATCTCTTGAGCTTTCAGAGTCATCAGAGCTATCAAGATTTAAAGCTTTAAACTTATTTATAGAATCATCTAACAAATTATTCACTCCCTTGTCAGTAGACATCCCAGGAGGTCCTTTTTTCTTATTTATTGCTGTTTCTCTTAACAAATTATTCACTCCCTTGTCACTAGACATCCCGGGAGGTCCTTTTTTCTTATACACTCCCTTGTCAGTAGACATCCCGGGAGGTCCTTTTTTCTTATATTTTATTGTTAGGCGCGCCCCATCTCTCACCACATTCGGTTTCTGATATGTAATTCTGGACTTCTTTAAGATTGCTACAACAGTGAGAAAAGTCAAAATAGCTCCTAGTAAAAGCATAGAAGCCTCTATATTAACCTCCCAAAATAGCAACATTCCCAAGCCAAAGTCCAGAAAAAACATACCTCTCCGAATTTACCACCCTGCAGTTCTGAATCCGCCTTGTAGCCAAGGGGTCTCCGCGGTGCCGGAGATGTTCACATGTTCCCAGGTTTCGGCACCATATGTCCCGCACGCGCTGTATTTTCTCGCCAGCAAGAAATACACGCAGGACACTCGGATCCTTCTGCAGACAAGCTTTTAATGCATCTTGTGAGGGGAGAGCATAAGCTTACCAGAGCGGAGACACTGAACCAAGAAAACCATCCCTTATAAAGGCTGGCCAGCCGCCTGGGACGTGTTACCCTATGAATGGCTTCAGCTCCTCAGGCCAAATGAGCCACGGGATAGGCAGAGATCAAAGGAATGGAGATTCCCAGCGCCTGTGAAGTAATTTACATCTTGGTGTCTTTAGGCACCATTATTGTAATGGAGCAATGCAGGAAACGGCCCCCTACAGTGGTGCACACACTTAACCTGCCCTCAGATGACAATGAGCAGAGCCAAATTAAATAGGCATGTTTCTAGGGTCTAGGGTGTTTACCTCCCCACCCCCTACTTCAGGTCAGAAGACTTTCCAGAAATGAAAGAGTCAGTAATGCTTGGTCAGCGTTCTTCTGCATCTTTAAAATCACAAATTCAGCTTGACATTTTCTGCTTATTCTTCTTCTGAGTTAGAGCTCAAAGACGAGCTGGCGAAATGGTGATAAATGGCACCTGAGCCATCTACTGCTGGGTGGGTGGGGCTACAGGAGAATGGGAGCTGCACAGGTTGAGATGCCCCCTAATATTTTTCTTCCTTCTTCTTTAAAGAAAAGACCAAGTAAGTCCCAGATATCCAATGTCATTGTTGCAAGCAGCTCATCCATGCTAATTTCAAGCACATTAGTCTACAGGCTGATGTCTTATATCCCTTAAGAGAAAGGGATGAGTGAAAAATCAAAGTCTTTCAAAGTTAGGAAGCAGAATGAACCATACCAGAGTCAGCTCTTGGACATCATTGACTACTCAGAAGTTTTATTCCAGAGTAAGAGTGTTACAAGGACTAGAAGCAGCACAAAGGTCCTCTGAAGCAAAAGGATGCCTCTGCATTGCACCATTAGAAGTGAGAGATGGTACTACAAACTGCACGCCATGGTGTGGCTTTCAAGACACCCTTTAAAGATCAGATTCAGAGATGAGAGGGGAAGCTTATAGAATACTGCAATCAGCCACTATTCAAGGTATTTGTTTAAGATTTGTTTTACTTTTATGTATGTATATGTAAGTATGTGCCATGTACATGCAGCTGTTCTCTGAAGCCACAAGAAGGCATCAGATTTCCAGAAACTGGAGTTACAGGTGTTTTGAGCCACTCAATACAGGTGTTGGGAACTGAACTGGGGTCTTCCGGAAGAGAAACAAGCACTCTTAACCAGTGAGTCATCTCTCCCAGCTCCTCTTTAGAATATTTTCATTAAACTTATTTCTTCCTGTCACCCACAGGAACTCACCCTTCAATGCTTTTCCCTTGATGTGTGATTCTTTTCCTGGCGTAACATATCTCAATTCATTTATTTGTCTAGTCACCCATCATTTATTCGTCTATCCATCCACCCACCATAATTCATCCATTCATCCATATGTCCATTATTCATTTTTCTTCTAACATGTATCAGTAAGTACAAGAAACAAAACAAATCCATATATATATATATATATATATATGTCCATTTTTGGGCTTGCTATTATTAACAGCTTGGACAACTATCCCCTATGGCTAAATTTGGGTTGCAAAAGCTGGAATTTTCTATGAGATTATTTAAAGCACCTAGAGTTTCATACACACACTGTATTTCAAACTCTATATGTGTTTCTCCATGTCTCTGGACTCATAGATAGGATCACTGTGACGATTTCACTTGATCTTTGCATGCTCTTTTCCTAAATCCTGCCTGAATAGGGTAATTTTTCTTGGGTCCATCCCCTGCTTCCTGTGCTCCCAATTTAGCACAAGCTAGAGTCATTTGGGAGCAGGACATCTCAATTGAGAAAATGCCCTTCATCAGATTGGCTATTAGCAAGTCTAGGGATTTACTTTTTTTCTTGACTAATGGTTGATATGGGAAAGTTCAGTCACTGTCAGTAGCTGCTTCCCCTGAACCAAATGGCCCTGGGTTTTATAAGAAAGCAGGCTGAGCAAGACATAGGGATGAAGCCAGTAAACAACATTCCTCCAAGGTCTCTGCTTCAGTTCCTGTCTCAAGGTTCCTACTTTCAGTACCTGGCCAGGCTTTCCTGGAGGATGGACTCTATCTAATCTATAACCCAAATAAACACTTTCCTTTCCACATTTCTTTATGGCCATGGTCTTTATCATGCCAATAGAAAGCAAACCAGGATGGTCCCTTAATAGGATCACAAAGTCTACAAAAAGCTGGGTAAATAAATACATTAACTTTTATTTAAAGCCATGGTACAAAATATCACATCATGAACTAGAAGATCTAAGTCATATGGTTTATAAAATAAATCAGAAACAAAACTTATTCCAAGACCAGCAAGTCCACACAAGGGAAGCAGATTTTCAGAGTAAGGAAAGATGTAAGAACTAAGTTCTATTGCAAATACATTGGTGGAAACCTTAAATAGATGGTCTTGGCAAAGTGGTGAAAACAGCTATAGGTCCCAGATACTGTCTGATGACCCTCTTAGTCCTATCCTTCCTTAGTCCTTAGTCCTACAGGACTAGATGGCTCAACAGACAGAACAGGGATCAAAAATTAGAAAGTCCAAAAGGTGGTATTGTTTTCTATAGTAAGAAGAGAGTTGTCACACTTTACAAAGTTTTGGGGCCTAAACCCTAAATCAGAGTCATGGCCTTTCCCTGTGGAAAGTAACATGGACTTTGGATATAGGACAGTAGTAACATGAATCTGGCTTCTGTGAAAAGACTATCAGAGAGTATCTGTTCCTTCCACTGAGCTTTCTAGAAGGCTCATTAACTTATCAAAGCTTTAGTGACTGTGAACAGATTGGAATGTCGCAGGTCCAGAGCCTAATTACAGTTATCTAAGGTTATCTTTGTCCTCTTAATATCCATCCCTTGCTCACCTCTTTCACTGATATACAAATTTATAACTATGAAATAAATCCTTTTGGAATGTATTAATCAAAATCAAGCTTCCACCAAGCATAGGACTAACAGGATCATCAGACAGTATCTGGGACCTATAGCTGTTTTCACCACTTTGCCAAGACCATCTATTTAAGGTTTCCACCAATGTATTTGAAAAGTGCTTTGACTTTCCACACCTGTGAAAATATCATCAAACTGCTACCATATTAGAATATATAATTTAGGGGAATCTCCCTCTGCGTTTCTGGGCCATGGTCACACTTGCTTGACTCCAGACAAACTCCTTTCCCCCTTTGAAGTGAGAGTTGTAATTTGTGCTGACATTGTGAAAAACTGTCTTTCAGAGTTATCCTTAAGAGCTGATGTTCTCTCCTCATCCTCAAACATGTATCCAGTCCATCTCCCAACCAGCAGTTCTATTTATTCTGTGTCTCTTTCGTTGCTGTGGCCACATCCATGCAGTCATCAAACTACTTCAAGATATTGATTGATTTCCTTGCCCAGGCTTCTTCCATGATCTCCCACCTTGTCTGTTCATCATACTCCTCCCAATCGATTTTACCTACAGTACCCACCATGATTCTCCAACAGTAAAGCTATGGAAACTTTTGCTCTATTTAATATCTTCTGGTGCCTTCCCAGTGATCTCTGAAAAAATAAAGTTCTTCATTTGTCAGAGAATCTCCACTCCTCTTGTACATACTCCTCCTCCCAATGTTGTCAGAAAATGCCACCCCTCCACTCTACCTTCCATCACTGCTATCCCTCTGCCCCCACTCCACCCTACCTTCCATCACTGTCTTCCCTCTACCACCCCTCCACCCTACCTTCCAGCAGTGTTCCCCCTCTGCTTTGTAAGCCTATCAAACCCTTCACACTGCCAAGCTAAAGTTCCACCCACTGACTGCTAACATTTACTCTCCTTTTCATGCATTGGTTAGAAGAAAATGGGCAAACCATCATTTTCATAGATACAGTCATGTTTTCAAATGAAATACTGTGAGGAACTACAGAATCAGCTGCAGTGCAGATCACACAGAACTCATTTTATATCCTAGCTCCCTGTCCTTCTCTTATCTTTATTTCCCCCAGTTCTGCTTGTCTTATATTACCCCCAAGAAATAGGTCCATCCCTTTCTTCCCCATTCTTTATCCTAAAAGTCCTTTCTGATCCCATTCTTCAGGGCCCTGCCTTCCACTTTACTAGCTAAGTTGAAGATGGACAATGTAAAAGTATGTCCTGCTGTGGCACTGCCATGTGCCATTTTCTGTGGTCTCTTCATACCAAGTTTTGTGGTTGCCACTTCAGTAACCGTGTAGCGTTCCTGCATCCCCATACTGTCACCTGTGCCATACTTCTACTTCCATCAGGGTCCCTCTTCCCATTGCCACCATTGTTGTTTTTCTCTAGCTTGATTGTCTTACATGTATGGTTATTCTTCTACAGATTCTTCCCACAATCTCCTGTCTTCATATGTCTTGTGCATTGTACAGGTCCCTTATGAGGACATTTAATACATTCTTTAGAGTCTACTTTCCCTCCCTAACTTTCAATTCAAAGAGGACAGGAGAGAATAATAGAAAATAAATGAATGATTAGTTAGTGTACATTGAGAGAATAAACATCCCAGAACTATTAACTGTAAACTCTACATACTATTGATGAGTCCAGTATTGTGAACAAAATAAATCGGCTCTACCTAGCAAATAGCCACGTCTCATACCTGTAATTAATTCATTCACCTATGTGTTTTTATGAACATGATTTAAATTTACTTATCTTCTGTAATACTATATATTAGGTTAACACATCCAAGTGAGTTTTTTTTCATCCATGTGACAAAATACCTGAAAAATAAGTTAAAGAAGCAAATACTTGATTTGGCTCATGGACCACAAGTTTCAGTCCTCTGATTCTGTTGTTTGGGGCCCACAGTGAGGGACAGAATCATGGTGGAATCATACGGTAGGGCAAAGATGCTCTCTTCCTGTCATACAGGAAACAGAAAGTGTGACAGGAAGGGGCGTGAGACATATCCCAGTAACCTGCTTCCTCTAGCTGAACCCCACCCCCTAAAGTTTCTAACATTTCCCAAAATAGCAACAATAAGTAGGGACTATTCAAACTGCCACTTTCACCCTTGGCCTACAGCTGTATCATAATGCAAAATGGCTTTTTTCCATTTCCAATAACCCTGGAGCTCTTAAGTCACCATCATTGCTCAAAGGTTCAAAATCAAAATCTCCTATGAGACTCAAGGCAGATTACAAGCTATGAGTCTCTATAAAATAAAAAAGAAAATAATAGAATTCAATTATACAGTCTCAGGAAGTACAAATTTCCATTCTGAAGAAGAGAAAACACATGAAAGCAAGAGTCAAAGCAATTCCAAAACCCTCTAGGTAAACATTAAACCTTCCACTTGTGTGTCTGGCATGTGAGACACAAGATGGTGTGAATCGAACCCCAGAGTTCTTGGGGAAAACCCTTCTACTGTCTTCACTGTTTTCAGCCCATTCTACCTATCTCATGTGCTGACTTTGCTCACTGCCTAAATTCAAAGCCTATAGCTTTGCCTTGCAAAACCTCCACCTATTCCTAGTACCTCTAACTTCTTTGGATCTCCTTTGCATCTTCACTCTCAAAGCTTTAGAGAGTTTTCTTAGGCACTGTCATAGGAAATCTGGTCATGTTCAACATTTCCTGTCCTCTGGCCTTTCCCTGAAAATCTGAGTGGAAACATCCTTAATGCCACAATTCTAGTCTTCTGCTTGTAAAACTAACATTTCATTGACATTGGTTTGTTGTGGTATATTTTGATTGCACTGTAATACTCTAAGACTATTATATAAATAACAGCTAAATAAAGTTTACTTTGAATCATGGAGCAGAGCCAGTGACTAGCTGACCAGAATTAGCCATAGAGAAATCAGAAATTTGAATAGAGAAGACACACAGGAAAGAAAGGTCAGGTATTAGAGTTTAAGCTTCCTTTTGAGTCTGAGATAAGGGAAGACACATATCTCATGTGGTATATCTGTTCAAAAAGCAAGGTCAGCTAGTTGCTACTCAACTTCTATGAACTAGCAGATTTTCACCCCAGTCTTTGACTCCCAAGTCTTATTGATAAATAGAAAACAATTGAGACTTAATTTAAATCTACATATCACTGCTGCAGCAGAGCCAGGACCACCAGACCAGAAGCCTGACCAACCCATGGCCTGAGTGGCTGGTGGGGTGTGACTGCAAGATTGTGGGGCCACAGATAATAATTAAATATCAGTAGATTAATGTGCAGCCACTAAGCTGACAGAAAAAAAAAACACATCATCGGTTAGGCTTCCTGTAGCCTTAACTGCATTAACCAGAAGGCCATCTTGGACTACAAATGCAGTGAGCTGGAAGGCTATGTGTTCAGGAAGACTGCCCTGTGCAAAAGGGGTTTCCTAGAATCCTTTTTTCAAAGTAAAATCTTTCAAACACATTTAGACCTTTTAGTCAGCCATGAATGAGAGCTAGTCAATTCCTGAGATATATGCAAAACATCTTACCTATTGCTCCAATGCACAATGCTTAACTTCACTTTAATGGCCCCTACTTTTAACAACTAGTCCTTTCATTACATCCAACTTTAAATGTGTTCATTTTCTGGGCAAACTGAAAACTTCAAATCTTTCTGATCTGAGTTTTGCTTACAAATTTTCACTGTAGACTTACTAGATAGGTGTGGTGATATATTATTTATGATTTATTAAAGCTTGCCTGAAGATCAGAAAAGCAAAGCAAATGGGCACTAGCTCTTACTTTACCTCAGAATGAATGACAATCCTGGTTCCACCAAACCTCAGACTGTAACCTCTCCTCAGTGTGACTTGAGAATCCTGAGATTTCAATGTCTTCCTATCCTCAATGTGGCTAGAGAATAAATCCCTAAGACTGAGCCCACCAAAGACCCTGCTCCTATCTTTTATGCATCTCTAGTGCTGGGATTAAAGGTATATGATACTAAGTGCTGAGATCACCTGTTTCTCTTAGTACTGGATTAATTTTGTGTAGTCAGTATGGTTTTGAACTAACAGAGATCCATCTGCCTCTTAATCCTGAGTCCTGGGATTAAAGTTCTGTGCCTGGCTTGTATGGTTTGTGGCTGACTTTGCTTTCTGGATCCTCAAAAAGTCTTAATAAATCAGAAATAATATATCACCACAGGTAGGTACCAATACATAAAGAATTACCTAGATGGTAGGCTGCCTAGAGACTTCTGTCAGATAAATTAGCCCATTATTTTTAAGTTTGAGTATCCACAGAACTTGCAAGTACAAAGATATTTATTTTGTTTTTGTTTTACCAGGATATAATAATCATAGCTTATAATCCAATTCCCAGTCTTCATTCCTTCTGAAACTTCATGAGGATTAGACTTAAAGAGGAAAGAAATGAGAGAGGGTTGTCTTTTTCAGCCAAAAGTATTTAATAACACCAGCCACAACAGGGGTTCTATTAAGAGAGACTCTCAGATCCATCAGACAAAGATGAGTTCTACTCTTAAAGGTTTTAAGGGAAATGATGGGACCCTGGATCAAGAAGAATCAGGCTTAGTTAACATGTAACCTGTGCTATGTGGCTTTCAGGAGTAACAAAGAGTCCGGATAGCAGAGTTGTGCTAGGTAAAGTGTGACAAGCATCAGGCTGCCTCAGATTCCAAGAGGAAGGAAGGTGTCTTAGCTTCTTTTCTGTTGCTATGACAAAATACCTTGACCAAGGCAACTTATAAAAGAAAGCATTAACTGGACTTATGGTTTCAGAACAAAAGTGTAGGGACAAGAATATCTGAGAGATCACATCTTATTTCTCCAGCAGGAGGCAGAGAGAGAGAGGACACTGGGAATAGCTCAAGTCTTTTGAAATCCCGAAGCTCACCCCAGTGACACACATTCCTTCACTGAGGCCAGGCCTCCCAACTTTTTTTCAAATATTCCAAACAGAGATAAGGTATTCAAACATATGAACGGTATTCATAAATATAAGGGGTTAACTTGGGAACGGGCAACTTTATTCAAACACCACAGAAGAGGAAAGGGCACAGTTTCTTGTGAGAGGAATAGGTTGGCCTGTCAGCAAGCACTAGCAGCACATGGAGGAGAGAGAAACAACAGGGATATATAGTCACCTCAGCAGAACAGTACCTGAAAGGTCTGGATCTAAGAATATTCCTAGTCCACCTGAAGCTTACATAGGGGTGCCACATGGAAAGACAAAAAGAGGCATGGAAGGGTGGATTGTAGCCCACACATAGCTCAGCAGACAGAAGTCCACTGAAGCAGACACTAATTCTGCTATCACTTTAGGATTCAAGTTTTCATTTATTCATTCCTCTCTAGTCCATCAGGTCTGCTCTTCTACCAGAGCAGGGTCTGCTATGATGACTACATTTGCTGATTAACCAGCTGTGAACTCAGCCAGATGTGGAAACAGTGAAGAAGAGAAGCCAATTGAGTCAGCAAGCTTTAGCTCACTTCAAGGAGCTGACTGCTACCTTTTTGGTCCATTGCTTCTGTGGCTTCTCCCTTCACTGTGTTTCTTCCTTCCTTCTGCATCCTCAGGGCTCCCATTAGCTGCCTTATCCTTCCCCTATAATCCTCTGCCAGCTGCCTGTAATTATTTGTAATCCTATTCTCCCCCTAAAACCCATTTGTATTTCTTGAGCTACACAGTTAAAATTATTAACAAAATACCAAGAAAGTAAATTAATTGATATGTAAACAGCATGTTAAAATATCTGAACATATTAATAAAATAGCAGAGATAATGAAATGATACCTATTCCTGTAAATTTCTGTTTATCAGAATAAGAAAATTCAGTTGTTGACATTTGTGTTAAGTATACCAGCACCATCACTGCTTACAGCTAGAAATCTATCAGAGAGGTTACCTTAAATGCCTTCTCCTAGAATCATTCTGTCACAAAAATCCAGCAATTCCACTCTTAGGCTTATACCCAAAAGAAGCACATTCATACAACAAGGACATCTGTTCAACAATGTTCATAACAGCACTATTAATAATAGCCAGAAACTGGAAGCAGCCTAGATGCCCCTCAACTGAAGAATGGATACAGAAAATGTGATACATTTACACAATGGAGCAGGAAAAAAAAAACAATGGAATCTTGAAATTTGCAGGAAACGGATGGAACTAGAAGAAACCATTCTGAGCAAGGCAACCCAATCACAACAAGAAAACATGGTATGTACTCACCCATATGTGGATTTTTAGACACAGAGTAAAGGATTACCAGCCTACAATCCACACTGCCAGAGAAGCTATTAAACAAGGAGGATCCTAAGAGAGGCATACATGGTCCCATGGAGAAGGAGAAAGGGACAAGATCTCCTGAGCAAATTGGGAGCACGAGAAGAGGGTAGAAGGAGCTAGGAGAATGAGAAGGGGAGAAGAGGAGGGGTGAGGAAGACATGAAGGAGTAGAAAGGTTGGGTCAGGAGAAGAATTGAAGAAAACAAGAATGCAGATACCATAATAGAGGGAGACATTTTAGGGTTACAGAGAAATCAGGCACTAGGGAAACATCTGGAGATCTACAAAGATGACACCAGCTAACAATCTAAGCAACAAAGGAAAGGCTACCTTAAATGTCCTCCCCTGACAATGAGATTGATGACTAACTTATATGCCACCCGATAGCCTTCATCCAGCAACTGGTGGAAGTAGAAGCAGATACCCACAACTACACTGAATTGAACTGAAATCCAGTTGCAGAAAAGGACGAGTGATGAGCAAAGGGGTCTAGACCAGGCTGGTGAAACTCACAGAAACAGTTGACCTGAATATCGGGGAACACTTGGTCCACAGACTGATAGCTGGGATACCAGCATGGGACTGATCCAGACCCCAGGAACATGGGTTTCAGTGAGGAAACCTCGGAATCTATGGAACCTCCTGTTCAGTACTTATCCCTAGCATAGGTGGGAACTTTGGGAGCCCATTCCACATAGAGGGATACTCTCTGAGCCAAGACACATGGGGGGTGGGCCTAGGTCCTATCCCAAAGGACATGACAGACTGAGATGACACCCTATGGAAGGCACCACCCTCCAAGGGGAGCAGAAAGGATATATGATAGGTAGGGTTTTAGTTGGGGGAGGTTTAGGGAAGGAGAGGAGGGAGAGAGAAGTGGAATTAACATGTAAAACAATCTTGTTTCTAATTCAAATAAAAAAAGAAAAGAAAATGCCTTCCCCTGATGAGATTGATGACTGACATTATTTTTCTTATTAGTTCTTTGAGAATTTCTTAGAATGCATGTTGTTGTGGGATATCTGTACATTTGTAAAGATATATTGCTATTATTTGTGTAATAAGAATCTGAATGGCCAATAGCCAGACAGGAAGGGTAGGAGAGATTTCAGGGCAGGTAAGAAAGAGGTGGAGGAAGCTAGGCACACAACAGAAGCCAGAAGACATGGAGAGAAAACAGGAGGTACAAGATGGAAGAGAAGTAACACCACATGATAGAACATAGACTAATATTAATGGGTTAATTTAAGTTATAAGAGCTTGTTGGGAGCAAGCCTAAACTATAAGCTAAACTTTCATAATAAGAGGTCTCCATGTCATTATTTGTGAGCTGGTGGCCCAAAGAAAAATCCTTCTACAGCATATTGGTCTTATTTACTCCCCCTCTTCCAACTCCTCCCAAATCCAACCGTTCTTCCCTACCCACCCTACTTAGTGAACTTTTAGAGACCATTAAGCACAGTTTGTGCTGCCCCATACTCTTGCATGTGTGACCGTCCACTCAATCTTCATAAACCTACCAGTAACCACATTCTTAAAGAAAACTAACTCTCCTTTCCTAGCTGCTATAAATTGCCAATAGATCCCTAGCTAGTGGTAGACTTTATGTCCACCTTCCCTCTCTATACTGAAATTTTGTCTGGCATAAGCTTGCATGGATGTTCTGCATGATGTCACAACTAATGTGAGCTCAAATGTGCAACTCCTTGATCTGTCTGGAAGATGATGTTTCCCGGTAGTCTTCTACCAGTGCTGCCTATTACAATCTTTCCACTCCATTTTCCTCAATAATCCCCGAGATTTGGGAGGAGTGGTTGTGATACTGATTTCCAGTTTGGACTGATCAATTTAGAGTCTCTTATTCTCTTCATCTTGACCAGTTGTGGGTCTCTGTGTCAATCACCATCTACTGCAAAAAGAAGCTTCTCTAATGAACATTGAGGGATACTCCAATATAGGGGCATAATGATAAATCATATAGAGACTGTTTATACCATATCTGCTAAGTAGAATAACAACAGTAGGTTATCCTACTAGCCAGGAACTGTCAAAAACAAGGCATTTCCCCAAAGGCACCTACCTGGGGCAAGTCCTCTTTTTTTGAGAATCTGAAGACTTCATCTGTCTCCAGTGAAGGTCTTCCTGGGACTCAGAAAACTGAAGATAACTAGGACTTGAGAACAGCTCCCATGCTGGTTATCATTTCTCCAACTACTTACATTAGGTTTCAGAAAACAAGGTGTATTCTAGCTGGGTCAAAATGATAATATCAAGTTTTGAAGATAGGAGTCCAGAGTAAAAGAAGTACTTATACAAAGTTAACAAGCAATGAAGAAACTAAAAAAGCTAGTTTAGGTTCTGGAGACATGGTCCTGAGGCCTGGAGTTTCACTACATCCTTTATTGGGAAGAGGTTAGAAATGACATTGCCTGGCTCCTCACACTCAGCCCATGTGAAGCTGTCAGCACTCTGATGAAAACCAGAGATAAAGCCCCCAGAAGATGACACAGTTTAAGATGAAGCTGATCAAATAAACATAGCTTAAAAATAGAGGGCAAAGTTTGTGCCAATTAATGCCCCCCTTTCACCCATGTTTTTCTGAGCTTTTATATCTTCCATGTACTACTTTGGGGAATAAAGATGACTGTTCCATTTTAGTTTTTAAATGTACTCTGAGGCAATTTCTCATATCTGTCCATTAATTTCTCCTTTTGTCTTTCAGCATTGTTGTATACAATACACTTTAAATATTTTTTGTGGCTATTTATCTTTAATGAGATAAATTTCTTCTTTACCACCAAATGGAGTTTTGGGCCACAGAGGTCATAAAAGCAATGTTCTCTGCTAGTGCTGATGAGGTGGTGTGGTGGAGCACATTTCAGAATGATTCTTTATGGCCAGTGAAAATGAATACTACAGAGGTGAAAAAAGTAAAATCACCATCATACTGATGTCCTTATTGCAAAGATGGCTTGCTATTTACATGTTCCCTCACCTCACCTTTCTTCTGAGCTCAGGTGAAATTACATTCCAGGAAGGTCTTGAGTCGATCTTCTCATCAACTTCCTATTTAGTAAAAAGGATATTACTGCTGTAGAAGCTCAGATTCTGCAAAACTTCAGAAACAGATACATCTTGTGAGACGACCACAGACATCCTCTCTAGTGTGTTGTGACACACACTCATCCAGGACTATGGTTGGGGATTGCTAAGACTTTAGTGTCCACAAATAGGATTAGCATGTTATTGCTTTATGATATGAGAAATCTAGAAGACCAGACCAAGAGAAACATTGAAAGTCATGGCAGTGGACTTCATCCCTTAATGTTATTCTTTCTCTGTGCTCATTTCCTTAATCCATACTCTTATCATTTTTCACTTGGAATGTGAAGCACCCACTGAACATGTTTCTCCCTGAAGCAAGTTGGGTTTTTGACTAGCATTCCTTTGATAATGCTGAGGTATCTTTTAAAATTCTGAATGAAGATATTAACTTCTCATTCATAATACCTCTCAAATTCTAAAGCAAACTTCAAATTCTTGTAACACCAAGAGCTTTTAAATGACAAATTGCCTAACCACCCACTTGCATTCAATCATATTATTAAATGTCTAGTATGTGTCCAAACAAACATAAAATAAACAATATTAAATAATGAATACATGGCCTGATAGAGTTGATTTGGCAGAGAAGATGGACTTATACATTGGCCTGTATCCTATTTCTTGTACTTTTTCCTCCCCTATGATATCATGTCCAGGCTACTTAATGAGTGGATATAAAAGATAGAAAGCAGAAAGTTAAGTTCATCCTAGAACACCCAACAGCTGAATCTCCATCAAAGGTATAAGACTCTACATCTAAAATAAATCAAGCCACCACATGACCTCCATCTATGGCAGATATTTAAGTTAATGTCAACATAACTATCAAGTCCACCCTTACATTCAAGAGTAATCATAAACAGAGGGTAAACCCTGAGTGTAGAGGAGTTTCTCATGGAACATAAGCTATGATGACAATGAATTGTTTCCTACTGACTTTAAGAAATTAATACATAGATTATTAAAAGGAAAGGTAATAAGAAAGGCAAATCTGGACTATTGAAATGGCTCTTGAGTAAGGGTACATGCCAGCAACAATAAAAACCTGCCAGGCAATTACTGACTACTATACAATAATGACACTATTAGTATAGTATAACCAAATGCTCTCTGATTGAACTTGAATATTGTTACATGGGAGGGAATCCATTCCTGATAATATACACCTTGTCAAACACACATGAAGTAAGAGTTAGAAGGCTCTAGGAAGAAACAGAATACTCCTGTTTTGTTAAATTTATATAGAGTCAAAGTGCCTTCATTATGTGTTTATAATCATACACAAATGCTACTCTTTGCCTTAATAAGATAGGTCTGTCTTTTCAGTAAATGGTAATGAATGCAGAGACCTGTGTATGCACAAGTTACTGAGAATGAGTGACAGATGAAAATTTAGCTCAAGTCAACAAATTTACATCATATTCTCTAAGGCTTGGATGCATCAAGGAAGCATGGACAAAATTTATGGAAGAGTCAGAAAGAAGAGGGAAGGACCATCTTCTGTATATGGCACAGACAATGAAAACAAATGTCTCTATAGATGCATGCATTGGGTCTGTGCAAGAATGGTCCTGTCAACAGTGGGATGAGTATGTAGGAGAGATCCAGGAGCCACTAACTTTCACTGCTTAACTACTTGTTTCTGATAGATTCAGGACAAATAGGAATCATTTGTCTTCATTTGTGTACACACTGGTGACCCTAGAAGACTCCAATAAATACTGCCAATCCAATAATTTCACAGATGGTCCCGGTTAAACTAAATAGGTCCCCAAATAAAAACAAGACTCATGAGTCTGGGGAGGGATTTGATACAGATGTTGATTTGAGGTGGAATTGATGGGGTGAGGGGGGATATAGAGTTGTAGTGAGAGTAATCAGGATGTGTTATTTATAGATAAATGAAAACTTCTACGACTTGTGAATATGCAAATACCTTCATTCGTGAAGATGCCAGGTTTTTATTTCTTTAACTTTTTAAGATTTATTTTATTTATAATTATATAGATGTCTGTCCCTGTGGGGCTATGTGCACATGAATGTGAGTGCCTACAGAGGCCAAAGATTTTAGATCTCCTGGAGCTGGAGTTACAGTTGGGGTAGTAAGCCACCCAACATGGGTGCACAGAATTGAACTTGGGTCTTTTGAAAGACTAGTATGTGCTCTTAGCAGCAAGCCATATATCCAACCCCCCATTTCTGTATTTCTTAATAAAACAGGAATGCTGCTTGTCTATTTCACAGGCTGTCTATGCTCATGTCTTTGAACTTAAAACTCCAACCAGTGTCAGAAGGACCACCATGTGCTCATTGAAGAGTGGGCATATTCTTTGATTGGAAACACTAGATTTACTCTTTTTATTCCTTTAGCCTCCAGAGAAAACACCATAATTAAATGCTGTAATTAGCTTTAAAATAATCTAATTCTGCCCATTTCTTCCTTGTTATGGCCACCACCAAAAATAAAGAAGTTTAGTGAAATAAAACATCTAGAGGTATGTCTGCCATCAGGAGGACTATCTGCATAGCAGCTACTTTCTAACTTTCCAGTGAAGATCACAAAAACATAGGATTTCTTTTGCACCTGATTTTCTCCAAATGTGTCTGGATAAACAATATTTATTTTACATCTAGTTAAACCTACTTTCCCCTTATTCTTCAAGGCTTCTTATTTTGGGGGAAATAACTATGTAATATTCTGTTTTATTTTTTAAGAAGGATGTATATTTACCATGTTGAGGTGTGCTGTGAATTTTAACTGCAGTTCTTAAGTAACCAGGAACTTCATATATGGTACACCAACAACCATAAAAACTCTTTAAAGCACTGTAGACTGATACAGCTCAGTGCTAAGCTCTGGGCTAATTACATAATATACAAGGACTTCTTCCATACCTATAACAACATGAGTTCAGCTATTATCCACAACTTTCAAAAGATAGATGTGTGAGGATTCATTTTAAGATTCAGCAAGGTACCTAAAACACATGACCTCTACAAGTGATAGCCATATTTTTTTTATAAATGAATAGCTATTTTTCAGATATTTAAAAGTTCTAAAGATACAAAATAGTTCAGTGAAGGAAGCCCTGAGAACTGAGATAATGTGCTCTTAATGACTTGTGGTGTCTTAACTAACTAACTTAACTAACAGGTTAAGAATGAGGTTTAGAGTATCTGTAACAGAGCTTCATTCTCTGCTTTCTCCATAAATAAAGTGGCAACATTACTCTCCTTCATTTTCCACCTAATTTCTATTGTCTACTAGACTATTCCTGTGGGATTTTTCTCCCTCTCATCTGAGGATCAGAATGGGAGAAAGAAGAATTAACAATGAGTTTCCCAGAGAGCACACTCTAGAGTCCAGCCTTGAGGTGCAGATCTGGTTTAATGTGTTTGTTCATTGGTATATATGCATACATTATCCAATCAGCTAATGTCATATTGAGTTACTGTCCACAGAGTCTGAGTGCATGGAACATGTGTTATGTGAGGGTGTGTGCAGCAGGGGCACAGTGGCAGTATGTGCAGACAGTGTATCTGCAGACAAAGTTTGGAAGTAGACAATGCTCTGGGCTTTGCAACCAAATTAAAGAGTCTCCAGTCAGCTAGGATTCCATTATGAGTCATCTGGTGTTCCAGAGACTGATATCTGCTCAAACAGCCGCAGAAAGTATTGATGCTTCTCACATTCCCTGTTTAGTGGCACCATTTAAACAGAGACTGACCCTTCATATATCTACACACTGATGAGGAAAACTCATCACCTGGTATTGAAACTATGATCCACACCAGTAACAAAAGTCCACCAGAGGTGAGGAAACAGACTTAGTCACAGACTCTGGGTGTCACACAGGCTCACTCACTGGCCATCTGACAGGGTTGGTGCCAGTACCAAATAGCTACCTAGTACTGGAATTTGTTGGGTTGTAAATCCCAAATGGCATCTGGCCCAACCATTCTCACTGCTCCTGCCTACCCCCAGTCCTTACCCTCCTGGTGTTTTCCAGATTGATTTCTCTCAGGAACAACTTACACAGAGCTCCTCACTTGAATCTACTTCTGAGATGTAAGGTTAATTGTGTCATGAAGTAGAAGTTTCTCTTCTAAGATACTGAGAATTTTTTGAAACAAAATATGTACTTGGTTTATACTCTTTAACTATTCGAATTTCACTAACTTCTAGTTTGCCAATAATGTTTAAAGGGAATCAATAACCAGGGAAGAAACAGAAAATAATTGTATACAGTGGTTTATACAAGAAAAAAATTTTCCAATTCAAACTATCTTCCTCTTTTGGTTGTAAACCCACTTGCCTGATTCACCATTGTCTACAGGTTAGGGCTGCTTACTATGCCTCTGTAGCGATGTGGAGAAAAGAGCATCACAACTTTGATGGCTCCTTTTGTAATGAAACTCAGTGGGTTTGCTTCCTGAGTTGATGGGTATAGTGGCCACATTTCAGTCTTTGGGGTTCCACAATAGCACCTTCAGTTGAAATCCTTGTTCCAGCATTATCTACTCACATAGTTACATTTAAAACAGTCTCTCCACATCAGGCTCTTCCCTGGTATCTGTTATGCTTTAAAATTGACCCCTGAAAGCATGCATAGAATTTGGACCCAATGATAGGTCCAAGACAAGCAGCACCCTAAGAAAAAGCGGGACATGAAATAGGATCCAAATCATTAAGAGAGTGTGAAAAAATGTCACAGTAAAAGCTTCTAACACTATTTTACAGAAAATGAAGGACACAGAAAACAGGTCTTTAAGCGGTGAAAGAATGTGCTCAGAGCTTGACCATACAAAAAGACCAATAGGGAAGCAATTATTAGGGGAAGTTGTATTATTACATTAATATTCAGACAGGCACCTAGAATAAAGTGATGCCTAGGTAAGACAGTCTTCTGCTTTCCTAATTACTGCTTTGTGTTAAAATAGAAGCCAACCAGAATGGCAGGCCCAACAGTGGCTGTCATTATAAAAATAGGCATCTGTACAGATCATAGAATATAATTATTCTTCACTAATTAATGTGTTTTCTTCAGTGAACTGTTTTCACTGTTTTTTGCATTTTGCAATTATTTTTAGTTCTAAAAATTTATTAAGAAAATATCTTAGAATCAAACACCCTTGGTGATTTTAAGCACGCACTGTGTCATCTGTCTAAAGCCTCTCTAGGAAATCCACCTCAGCCCTAGTGCTTATAACGAAAGCAGCTTTTTCTGTCTTTCCAGAAGATTTAAACCAATGATGGTGAGCTCTCACAGCACTGTGGAGTGTTCAGTGTTATAAATACAGGTGAGCATCATGCTAAAAAGATAGTGTATTAGTGCCTTATATTGCCTAAGAGAGCTTTGTGTAATTTCTAATTTCCAGCTCTGATAATGACCAGGAGGCTGCAATCAGGAATCTACAGCAGACACAATGAGGAGGCTTCAAAGGCAGCTACCACAAGCCAGTTCACCCTGAGCATCAAGCATCATTTCAGCTCTTCTGAGAAGGTAATGTTAAGGACAATAAGAACAACGAAAAATCTTCTAATACAAAACACCTATGACATACCCAGCACAGCCAAACTTCCTTTCTGAATGTTTTGCAGCTTGGGTGTTTTTCTGTTTTTTTTTTCTCAACTTTTAAAATGCATTTTATGGACACTCTGAAAATGGCTTACCATGGAAAAGTTGGTATCTGTGCTCATCTGCTTCATAGAGACTAATTGCACAGGCAGCTGCAAAGAAGTGGCAGCTCCAGACTATTTTCAAAACTAATTTATATTTAAATTGTAAATAAATTTATATTTATATAAATTATTTATGTACATTATAAGTACACTGGTGGTACTATATTCATTCTTTGTGACTAAAAAACACAAATATAATCTATCTCTTTGTCTCTGTGTCTGTCTCTCTCACGCGTGTGCGCGAACACGCGGGCACACACACACACACACACACACACACACACACACACACACACACATACACAAACACATGCACACACACTCAAGGACTCTTCCAGAATGAAAATTGAGTGGGATATTTGAAAGGGATATGATATAAACTCCACAAAAAAAGAGTCTGAGGAAGCATACACATTGTTTTAAAGGGAAATTGGCTTGTGTCACTTTTAAGCAACACATCTCTGGTGGTAAATGCCAATAAAGAAAGCTGTTATCTGTCTGTCTGCTCTCTCTCTCTCTCTCTCTCTCTCTCTCTCTCTCTCTCTCTCTCTCTCTCTCTCTCAGCTGTGTGAAAGAGGGAAGTATTGTTAACTGAGTCACCCTTTGCTCAAGTATGGGACTGGGGCAGAGGAGTATGTGATGGAAGGAAAGTCTAGATGAATTCTTTATAACCTCATTGCATTCAAATTTAGACACTCAGAGATCTGAGTTTTTAGGAAATATTTAAAGATATTGTTCAAGTTTGATGCAAAATCTCATTGGCTGAGTTTGAAAGTTAAACAATGCAGTAGAGCCTGTGGAAAAGGAACCCAGTGATAAGCCAGGTGCAAGGCACTGATGAATATCCAGGCACTACCAATAAAACTGAAAGTAATGGGACTGCATCCCGGAAAAGAGACCTGTAACTATGGAGTCTGACAGAGGGGATTTTGAGACAAGCAAACTGAAGCCCCAGAGAGTCTCTAAAATCAGGCAAGAGAGTTGACTGGCACTGTCCGGACCAACTGTCTTGTAATCACCCTGCCCTTGTCTGGTTCCTTCTTTTGTCCAAGAGGACGTCCAGCATGGTTATTTTCTCTTTTTCCTGTGTCATCTAAAATGTCATGCTGCTAGAAAAAAAAATGAATCAAGAGTCGTGACTTGCAGAAGATTGGAGAGCTAGAGAAAGCACTCAAAACCTCTTATGAGGAAATGCTTTTTGGAATCTTGTACCCTGAGGCAGGAGCTGGCATTTCTACCTCCTGTGATTAACAAGTGAAGGCACGCCCTCTGGTGACAGAAGGTGGATTTTAAGACTGAAGATACCACTTCACACACATTCCATCTCCTCTGTGGCAATCATGATGACTCAGGAATCCTGTTCTACCCTGGTTGTCTGAGGCTCTATATCACCTACCCTTTTCTTTAATTCTTCCACTTTATGTTCCTGGGGAAGAGGGGGACAAGATTCTAAAGGCAAAGCTATGAAAATAACAGCAGAATCCAAGCATATAGAGATCTCCTAAAATGTCTCACGGGTCTCTCTGGCTTTCTAGCACAAAGCATTGTGGTATAAGACTACACATCCCATTACTGAGGAAGCATGCATTCAGATTCAAAGTATAAAGGTCTGTTGCCTTCACTTAAGAACAGCATAGGTCTAAAAGGCTGACCCAGCTCCAGCACTACCCTCTGAGCATCATTAGGCTGTGGCATCTGCATGCTCCCTACAATGTTTCCCTCAGCCCAATCTACCTTCTTCCATTCTACACAGAGGAGCATCACTGAAACCAAGCCTTAGTATTCCTTCATTGTTATTTTTCATGGAAACAACCAGCCCTTCATTCCCCCGATCACAGAAAGTGTCTACTATGTAGTAACCATTTTTAAGTGCTGATCATGCAGCAATAAACACAACTGGAAGGATTTTGCAAGTACAGAGCTACTATGTCAGTAGAAAAAGCCATAAACAAATAAGTACATGGTTTAGTGCTGTGTGGGAGACGTACCTAAAGCAAAATTAAATGAATTGGAGAAACAGAGTTGCTGGGCAAAGTGTGTTATTGACATGGGAAAGACTGGGGGAGAGGTTTCTATAAAGGAGGAAAATGGTAATGATACCCCAACAAAGCAGCAGAATGAAGCACACCAGGTTAGAGAGAAACAGAAGCCGAGGTAGAAGAAAACAGAAGTGGAAAGTCTTTGAAGAATTGTAAAGTAATAGTGGTTATAATAGTGGTTATGGTGGAGGAAGAAGAGACTTGCTGTCAGAGGGAATGGGGCATTTTCTGAGGCAAAGGGGCAGATCTGACTATGGGATGGAGCACAAATTTTTCTTCGACTGTGGTAAGAAGCCACTCGGCATCTGGAACAAACAGGGAATGCTCAACAGAGACAAGGGACAATCGATGCTTTGAAAGTTGGCTCTGGCTGTTGTTAGAAAAGAGAGGGTTGGAGACAAGAGCAGAAGCAGAGAAACCTCTTCAGAGAATATTGTATGTTCCCCAGGAAACACAGCCTCAGCCTCATTTGGGCTTCACGCTGTCTCAGAAGAGAAGCTAAGGTACCAGGCAAACATAATGTGCCCACTGTGTGCACCATAATTATGTTGTCTGGTGTTCTTTCTCTTCCTCTCTCCTTTTCTCCTTCTTCACTGTTGAAAGGAGTAGCCTGTTCAAATGGTGCAAAAACTGCCAGCACGGCAAGAAAGGAAAATTTCGTACTCAGCACTTGGAAGATGTCCCACAGGAAGCAAAAATAGCTGAGGTCATGTCCCCAGCACAGTCTCAAAGAGACAGATGAGAAACCAACACAAAAGAAGAGCAAAAAACAGCTACAAACAAAAGAAATGAGTCTCCTATCAGAGTGGTGTCAAACATGGGCCAAAGAAGAGTCTCAAAGAAAATTTTACTATTTTATTAGTAATCTATTTCCTAATGTTGAGAAAAATTATGAATTGTATAAATTTCTGTCATTTTTCAGCACAAGAGTTTTCTTTACCTCAAACTATGGTAGGTCCCAACAATTATGCCACACAGCTCAAGAAAATACTACCAGTGGGGGAGGTGTAAATACACTCAATTTACAGTTTATCTATTAAAAATAAATATTCTGAGTATTAGTTTACTTGTGAATTTATGTTGAATATGTTTTTCTTTTATTATAGGCTATACATGAATATATGTTCCTTGTTTTTAAAATTATAATTAAAACATGATATACATGTAGGCAGTCCATGGGAATATATCAAATCACAATGCTCTCAGCAGAGAAAGTCTGCATCTGATTCCACAATATGCACCGAACTCAAATAACACACACCTATGCAGACACCCTTTATCATTTGCCCATGTTTAATCCAAAGATGGTAATTGGGCATTTCAAGTTGTTTTTTATATAATTTTAGCTCCAAGTTCCACTTACTTTACTCTTAGGCATTGGCTTGGAGACAGAGGTGATTGTTGTTGCTGCTGCAGGAGTTAAAAATAAGGAAATATTAAAGAGCTAAATATTGCTAATTAATAGCCTTCACCCCTACTGCAGGCAATGGACTCTTATCATATAATGGATGGGATTTCCTGGTTTTAAATTTTGATCACATACCTAAGAGACCTTCAAAGATCAACTACAGCATAAATGGATCAGATTTTTGTAGCTAAAATTCCATAAACCATGAGAATTTTCCTCTGTGTCATTGGTCATCTTTATAAAATAATTAAAATGTGGCAACCCCCCCCATACTTAAAGCCATACTCAGAAGTCCATGAATCACTTCAACCACAAATAAGCCAAATTTTCACAGCCTACCACTTTTCTGCCCCTAGTGTAAGGGGCATCTTGATGAGAAATCAGAAAAGACCTGAAGAGCCCTAAAGAGCCTTCAAGTTTGCAGTTCTGCATAGTACAGATTCATCCCGGAGTTGGCCAAATTAAGAGCCCACTCAGAACTCTCCACATGTACTGAGTTCCACCTAGAAAAGAGCTAGAGATCCTCAAACCAACACACAGGAGCATTTCTTACTGAGGAACTTTAAAAGATCTCCTAGTAGCTGTGTGGGGTCTGAACACTGCTGGTTGGGCCAAGCTCTTCAAATCAACTTATGCAAAGGTGAACCGAAGGCCCTTTCTTCCTAACTCATGATGAAAAACAGGAATAGTCACCCTGCTGTCTGAAGACAATACCGTTGAAAGTGTCCTCAATCCTCTCTGAGACTAATCTCTTCAACCAGCTGAGACAATGATAAGTGCTGTGTAAATTCTCTGTGAGAACTACATTATTTATACACGATATTCAGCAGGGTCTTCAAAACAATTATCGTAGAGAGTTCTTGTGTCTTTTACCTTTCTTATCACTGTTACCAAATACTGGACAAAGCAAACTAAGGATTTATTTTTGTCACTGTGAAGGGATTCAGGCAGCAACAGCAGGAAAGCATGGCAACAAGGTCTACACGTGGTTGGGAATGAATGACTTCTATCTCAGCAGAGAGGGGACAGAAAGTGGGGCCAGGTTGTCCATCTCAAGTCCTGTCCCCCATTGGTACATCTCCTCCATCCAGGCATCACCTCCCAAAGATTCTGCAGTCTCCCAGTACAGTGCCACCAGCTGGATGAAGTGTTCAAACACGTGCCTGAGGGAGACATGTTGCTGGAATTTGTTTCCAGACTGGTCCCACAGCCGTTTTGACCCAAATGAGCACACAGACACTCTATCTTAATAAAACTGTTGGAAATGGCTTAGGCTTCTTATTGACTAGCTTTCTCTTAATTATTAACCCAGTTCTATTAATCTAAGTATTTCCACCTGTTACTCCTTCCTCTGCTACATGGTGTCTCTCTGAAGCTTCTCTCTGCCTTTCTCTCCCCAGAATTCTCCTGGTCTCCTAGCCCTGCCTATCTTCCTGCCTCTATTGGCCAATCAGTGTTGGCCAGTCAACCAATGAGAGAAACATATATACAGAAGAACATTCCCCATCAGAGACATTTCACACTCAGAATGCAACATTACCGCTATTAGCTCATCGTTCTGTCAGGGAGTCACTGAGTAAAGCATACATTAGGATAAACACAAATGTGTGACTATGAGGAGTATTTTCTTCCTGATCCCTGAAGCTTTCCACATGTTCTCTATCTGTCCAGCAACTGGTAGAACAATGAATGAATGAATGAATGAATGAATGAGCAAATGTACATGCTTCCACACTACTGTTCACTACCCGTTTGCTATCTTACAGATGTCATGGAATCTTGCAATACTTTTTTCTCCATTTTTCCCCAGCTTATACTAGAACACCCGTCACTTGAAATTTTCCCTGAACCCATTTCTCTCTGGAGCCAATGAGGGTGTTCCTGGTAAATCCACTAGTTAGCTCTATGGTGAGCAGGGGAAGAGTTATGATTGCAGACAAGCTCTCCACCTCAAATCTCTAATGTTACTAAATGTGTTGTGCTTTGCTACCGATCAAAGAGAGGGTAGCAGGCCAGTACACTAAATCTGTAAGGGGATTCAGTTCCATGAGTGTGGATACCGGAGTCTGCTAAGCAACTTATCCATAATCCTGCTCTATAACCAATTACATATTTGCTTAAGGTCTGAATCACTTGGGAGAAACAGTCAATCTGATTTGATTATAATAATTCTTTCTATCCAGCTAACAGTTTGGGATAGTGGATCCACATCATTTTTAAGGGTAAAAAAAATGCCAAAAATTCTTATACTTCTCTAATTTGAAGCTCTTATGCTTAGCATACATTAGAATGAAACTGAACAAAGCTATGCTTCAAAGGCATAACATTCTAGCCCCCCCCCAATAACCTCTCTCCCTTAGAAAACAATTCAAAGAAGGCAAAAGACCTACTCACTGTCACAAAGGGTTTTCACATGTGTCATTAAAGACACCACCACTTAAAACTTAATCTTTGTTCTTACTGTTAACACCCCATTGTGATGAAATACAGAAACTACAGAAATAGAAGACAAAAGTGGTGGGTAGTAAAGATGAAAGTTGAAGCTGCTTCTGAGAAATTATGTTGTTCAGACCTAGCAGAATAATGAAGTTAAAACCACCTAAGAAAAGAGGCCTCCTGAGATGGCAATTTATACTCTTCCTCGCTAATTATTTTTAAAGTGATGTGAACATCAGAATCCTCACAGGACTCTGACAGTGTAGAAACAAGTTTCTAGGCCAAAAAGAGCCCAAACAAACCAAAAGTTAATCATTCTCAACCAAGGTTTTCAGAATACAGTGACAGCACAGTCATGTGACAGCTAATTTTGATGGTCAATTTGGTTAGATGAAGAAGAAATGTCCAGGAAATGAATGAAACATAGTTCTGAGTGTATCTGTGATGATGATTCCAGATAGCACTAGATCATGAAAGCTCTGACCTGTCCAATAAATCAATCCCTTTATAGATTCAGAAAATGAAGGTATTGTTTGCAGTGAAAGGCAAGAGAGGGAGCCTAGTTGGGGGAAGTTGGCAAAAAGGGTGTGTTTTATAGGTTCCATAACACCCTAACATCTTACTGGATATTGCTTTTATTTCCCATCCAACTGAGAGAGAAGTTCTGTCTCCATACTCCCCCAACTCTTTGGCCAAGTGACTGTGGGCTGGACTCTCTGAAACTGAGCTAAACTAAATCTCTTCTCCCATGAGTGTTTCTAACAAGTCCTTACTCGCAGCAACAAGAAAATTCACTAACTCAAGCCAGTAGAGTAGAAAAGGAATAAGTTTACAAAAACAATTTTGTTTTAATTGCTAAATGGTTATTTTTATACTAGACTAATTTTTAATTATTCCAAGTGTACTTACTTTTTGGAGGATATTGCTGACTGGCAGAGGTCACAGTCTCCTCATGGCCTGGCACCATGTCTCAATAGCTCAGCAACATGGAGCTCCCTCCAGCAGAACTTCCTGCCTCTACCTACCCTTATCTGGAGAATGTCCCTGAGCCTGGAGGACAGACCTTATCTAAAAGCTGTCTCTTAACCACATTCCTGGCTTATCCTTAACTTGAATCCTGACATCGACCCCTGCTAGAAGGCTGCCTTGCTGCAATATGATAACTAAGAGTTGTGCTAGAAGTCTTATAATAGAGTGTGCCACTTAGTGTAAATTAGGGTTTGTCTCCAGGCTCCCCAATCCTATATATTCCTTATACTCTGGAATAAAGTTGAGCTAATTCATCAAAGTCTCTGTCTCCCAGAGAGCTCTCTCTGTGGCTCATGGGCCATGTACAAACCTTTCTATTGCTGCTTCTGCCTCTTGCCCTCTTGTTGACAGGCTGAGAGGGGAAGAGGAACCCCACATTTTCTATGGCATGATGATGCACCTCTCAGATCTCCCACTGGAAGCATAATTGGACAGCAACCCTGATTGCTGCTTCCTGGTACATGGTGTTTGATGGCCATGCTTCCTGCAGGCTCCCCAAGCACATTACTGGAAAATCCATCAGTGCACAGGCTTCTGACTGGGTAGCCAGTCTTGCAGAAACTGTCACCACAGCCTAAGGTCTGCCTAACACATTTCCCCCGAACTCCTTTCCTTCATGCTCAGCCCTTCTCTCTCTTCAGAGGGGAAGATCTATATCATAGTCTAAAGTTCTTCTCAGTCTCCTTCACTAAATTTCTCTCAGTGTCTTTCCCTGTATCTAACCCTTCAATGAAACTCAGATGTTTTCAACTAATAGGAAATGGCTTTTGTCCTACAGTACTATTTTAAAAAAAAGACCCTATATATCTTGATTTTTGCCTCTTGGTGGGGTAAGGGAGGGCTGTGATGTGGCAGTGTATGGGGTAGAGTGTTGGCTAGTCACCAATCCTTTTCTGGATATTTGAACACATAAATACCAGACTCTGTTTCCCAACTTCTACTGCAGGTGAGTGTGATTCCAGTCATGTGACTGGGCTCTATCATTTCCATTTCTGTCACTTAAAAACCTCTGTGTGTGGATCTCCATCTTTCTTTTTTTCATGCTTCCTAGTGAGTATTGCAGGTTTGGAAGTTCTAAACTACATCTGAAGATAACAGGAGAATAAGTTCACAGGCTAGGACTACAAATTATCAATTGGATAAAAGAAGTCTAGCCTAGCACAGGAGAACTGTTAGATAAACACAGAATAAACAGCTGGAT
Source organism: Cricetulus griseus (assembly GCF_003668045.3). Taxonomy (NCBI): domain Eukaryota; kingdom Metazoa; phylum Chordata; class Mammalia; order Rodentia; family Cricetidae; genus Cricetulus; species Cricetulus griseus. Next base: position 176,402,402 of record NW_023276807.1, on the reverse strand, counting down.
GATGTCTATGGTCCCAACACTGGCAAGGGTGAGGCAGGAAGATCACCACAACTTTAAGCCCAGCATAGAATATATAGAAAGACTCTGTCTCAAAATCAATAAAGAAGTAGAAAAACAAACTTATTATATGAAGCCACTAATTTGTTCTGAGCTAGTCACAAGAACAATTACCTAAAGCAACACTTAATTTTCACCAAAAGTATACTGAATTTTTTAAAGAAAGATGGCCCTGCCTGGCAATGGCCATACACTGCATGTGGCACAAAGTACCAAGAGCCACCATTGCAGTTCCTCTAGTGTTATAAGGAAGCTAATCCTCTGCTAACAAAGCAGTGTGTCTCCTCATCTCCTTATCCACTAACCCTATGTTTTGTTTTGTCCCAGATTATGACAGGTGGAAAATGACACACATATAGTGTGGACTCTCACAACAATGGTGAAAGGTCACTTCTTGTTCTAAGCCCTCAAGTTGGTACTGTTGGGGTAATTGTTGGTGATTAAGGCTCACATGATAAAACCCAAATATTGCATACCTGTAATGTCAGTACCTGGCAGGTGGGAGCAAGAGAATCAGTAGTTTTTGTCCCATCAGTTGTACTAGTTGTGTGGTTATTGTCTGGGCAAGTCTTTTGATTTTGTTTTCCCTAAAAAATATATCCATGACTGTACCAGTCTTCTGTATTCAGAATATTATAATGTTGTGGCCATTTCTATAGATCAACTCTTTGCAAGTTTGTGTCTTGGAAATATCTTCTCCTTGTGTGTCCATGTGAGCTCTGAGATCAGATATACTGTGGAAGAGTCCTCGGGGGAACCTGCACATGACTGCCAGGTTGTCTGGTTAGGTCCTAGGGAATTCTGCTCTTAGACCTGGCAGCTGAAAACCTGAGGTAACTGAGCTCCCCTCACCATGTATGTGCCACATCTTGCCTCCACCATTGAGTTTCTTGTGGTTGTGCTGTTAATGGTCAAGTCAAGTGCCTTCAATGATAAAGGCTGAGAAATATTTCTTAAACTGATTTCATGTCCTATGCAAGTGTTTTCTACAACCTGCATAACCAGTACTTTATAAAACTTGTTTACACTTCAATTGTACATAGTGTTTTTTTATAGAAATATATAGTATTTCTATTTAGGTACCTCCAAATTCGAACTCATTTGTGCAAAGCATTGTAAATAATACATTTCTCTTTTGAGTCCATCACAGTTGTATAGAGGTTTTCACTGGTTCTATTTTCCTACTGTTACTGATAAGCATGTAACACTGACTTTATCCTGTATATAGTTGGCATTTCAAATAAATGGCTTGTATAGAAATAAAAGATGATCAGTAGTTCAAGAGTTCAAGGTAACCCTGGGTTTTTCGAGATACCACAAAAGAGAATAAAATAAAACGTGAAGAGATGAAGAATTGATAGTTTAGTATATTTCCAGCCTCAGAAAGCTTAAATGAAATAGTCTTTTGTGTGTTTAAATATTATTATATGCCCCTTTAATATAAATATCAAATAAATATCTTTGCCTGGTACAATTACACCATGATTCCTATACCAACAAAAGTAACAATTTGTCACATTATTTTTAGTCTTTAAATAAAAACACAAATAATTTAACTTCGATTTTAAAGAGGGCAAATCATATAGAAGTGGAATGAAAAGCAATAATTTCTTATTCTTGCTTCTTTATTTGCTCTAATTTCTCTTCTTAGCCCAGACTAACTGCAGAGGACATTTTTATGTTAGTGTGTTTCACTCAAACAAAAATTTTCCATGTCATGTTTGTGAGGTTTGAGATGTGTGTGTGTGTGTGTGTGTGTGTGTGTGTGTGTGTGTGTGTGTGTGAGCTTTGGCACTTACATACAATAAGAACCAAGAACCAGCCTGTACATTGAATTTCATGACCTATAGAATTCATTCAGAAAGAATGAGCAGACTAAGCAGCCTCCACCAATGAATATTGTTTGCTCACACACACATATGTTTCCTTCCTGCTCAGTGCACATTTAGAAGCTTTTCTCCACTAAGATCAAGACAAGTTGCTACCAGCTGCTTCCTTCCCTAAACACAAGCATCCTACAGAACAACAACAGTCTCAGAGACATCGCTTTCCTCTTCATGCACTTTCTTTGCTCTTTGATTTTGAGATGTGATTTCATATTTACTTCTCACCTCTTTTATAGAAGTCTTCCATTATGATGAATGATGGCAGAGGGACAAAGGTATGATGGCATGTAATCAATGAATTACTGGTAGCAAAGAGTGGGGTAATTAGTAAGTCTTTACTTCTTCACATTTGTATCACTTAAGTCTAGAAGAAAGCGCGTATCCTTCCTCTACATAATGCGTAAAATAAATGCCACAAACCAAAGTCTTAAGAAGGAAATATCACTCTCTTTGTCGACACTGGTTTAAGCTAGACTCATTTCATTGCAGAATCCAAATTACTGTATATGTTGGTATGAAGAACACATTTGGTATACTTTGTATAAAAACATATCTTGGGGGACATGGAAACATGTCAGCCGATACAGTGCCTCTCTGGCAAGCATGAAGACCCAAGTTCAATGCTCAGAACCCACATAAAGAAGTTGGATGTGGTAAAGCATGCTTATAATTCCAATGCTGAGGATTTGTGAATCTTATATCTCTCTGGCTTCCCAGGATAACTTATATGTTGAATTCCAGAGCAGTGAGAGAATCTCTGCACAGTAAAATAAGGTGAATTGTCACTGAGGAACAAGACCCAAGGTTGTCATTTG